>NW_027508810.1:6660000-7260000 GCF_051911475.1 Siphateles boraxobius
TAATTAGCTAGCTATTAAAAAAAAAGGATAAACTTGCTTTTGTCAGTAGGAAATGTGTCTATAAAAGGAAATCCAACTACGCTTATAAAGCAATTTCATGGGGTCTTTAAAGACAAATTTAAATTTGTGATTGCACAAGCTCTATTCTCCACATTTCTCTGCCTTCACACTTCAGATTTTGGTGGTTGTCCTTTCATCATAAAATTATGTGATGCAACTACTGAGCAAACTACAGGAAGCAGAGCTGTCAAACCGGGACTTTTCTGCCATTGTTTCTCTTATTTTAGCACTAACTGTTCCCTTGTCATCTTGTCATGTTGAAGCTCCACCCAGCAGTTGTGGTTTAACTTAGATCAGTCCACATCAAGCCTGCAAATGTTCTTCTCCTCACGTTTCTGCAGCCCCTCTGGCTATTGCCTCATTATATACCTGATGCTTGCAGTCAGTCGGAGGTCTGGAGGCCTGAAGGTTCCCTCATAACTGGAGGGCTTTATAGCCCAGAGCAATGGGCTGTACTTCTGCTAGCAGACCGCATGCACAACATGGTGGGTGGTGTGCCTTGGTTGTTCTTGAATGCTGAACAGTGTGCTCTGCCAATCAGGATAAAAAAGGTGGCTTTGATTAATGTTTGCATAATGCTATTTTAATTTATTCTGATTCTAATTGAATCAGTTTTAATCTCAAACTAAACACAAGTTTTCAAAGTTGCGATGGACTTCAGTAATGTAAAAGTTTAGAGTGCAAAACTCAAGGGAAGAGAGTTCAATATACACCCAATTACCTAGAGTACCCCCTTAAGGCAAGAAAGCATTGAACACATGGTCTACAAGTAATGAAACAAACTTTCCATGAGGGGAGAAAAGATTATGCTGTCCTTCATGGTTCAATATGAGATCACTGATAGTTAATAGCAGCAATTGCCAGCAATTTATCCGTTAAAATACAACTAGGAGTGTCCTCTACCTCTACACCTTTGATTCAATATCATCTCAGGGTAATTTGCACATATTTTCTTTTGTCTTCAGACTCAAAAGAATGCTGAGGTAAAGCATGATGCATGGTTATGCTAAACTAATGTCAATTTTTTAACATCTTAAACCTCATTGACGTGTGTGTGTGTGTATATATATATATATATATATATATATACACTCACCTAAAGGATTATTAGGAACACCTGTTCAATTTCTCATTAATGCAACTATCTAATCAACCAATCACATGGCAGTTGCTTCAATGCATTTAGGGGTGTGGTCCTGGTCAAGACAATCTCCTGAACTCCACACTGAATGTCAGAATTATATATATATATATATATATATATATATATATATATATATATATATATATATATATATATATATATAACGAATAAACTAGTCAGAATATTGGCTACTGTTAAAGCTTTCCTTAAGTTTTTGTGAAACGCTCACACGCACGCACGCAGCCACAAACACACAAACATGTTTAAATACATTTATGTTGTTAATAAATAAATAACAATAAATTATTGTAACAGCAATATCTCCAAGTTTTGTTTTTCACTGTAAAATGTCATGATTTGCCAATGCAAAGAGAGTACAGCCACCATTCCCCCCCACTTCAAGCACTGATTATAACACAAACAAACCATTCCTGGCGATATTTTTTTTTATTTTATTTTCGTCAAAAGCGACAAATCCAGCGACTTCTAATGGTGTTTTTGGAGACTTTTGTGGTGTTATGAGATTCTCCTTCCTTTTGCGTCGACATATTTGTGTGAGGCAGGATTCTCAAATGACTGCACTCAAAACGAAATACCGCAATTGTGCACGAATCGAGGATGATTTGAGGCTTTGTTTATGAAGCATTGAGCCAAGAATTGAGGATCTTTGCAAGGCAAAGCAGGCTCAGGTCTCACATTAACATCACCTACCTGCAAGCTTCTGTAAAAAATGCAGATGATGCCTACTTTTAGGCCTAGTAATAATAACAATAATAAAGCATAAATTAATATCAGAGGTCTGGTGCAAATTCCAAATTATAGCAATAGCCTAGTAATGATAATAGCCCTCTTGTTGATAATAATAATAATAATAATAATAATAATAACAATAAAGCATGTAACCTCATATAATTATATAGCAATAGCCTAGTAATGATGATAGGCCTACTACTACTCATAATAATAATAATAATAATAATAATAATAATAATAATAATAATAATAATAATAATAATAATAATAATAATAATAATAATAATAATAATAATGCCTGCAAGCTCACATTAGAAGTCTGGTGCTACTGCCAATAATAACAGTAGCCTAGTAATGATAATAGGCCTACCTACCACTACTGATAATAATAATAATAATAATAATAATAATAATAATAATAATAATAATAATAATAATAATGTGGGCCTAAAAATAATAGCCTAGGGCTATCTATCTATCTATCTATCTATCTATCAATCTATCTATCTATCTATCTATCTATCTATGCAAGGTGGTGTGGGGGGTGGGGCCGGGGGTACTGGGGTACTGGGGCCCCAACTGCAATGAACCAGCTTTGGGGGGTCCCAGCTTGCAAAAGGTTGAGAACCCCTGCTTTAGAATAATGGTCCGTCATTAATAGGTAACTATGCAGGAAGTAATGCAGGACTAATGAGTAGTACTACATTAACACTTCAGCTACTACTATTAACTAATATAAGAAACAAGCTTAACTAATCAGGAAGTAGTATCGAATTAGGACTAAGATAGTTCCTTTTTTTGGTAATCAATAATTACTTAATGAGATTGGCATCATTAAAGAACTAATAGGTAATTATGAAAAATTATAAAGAATTACTAATTAATTACTAATCACAACATTAATGTGCTTAGATGTTAGAAATTGTCTTTATTTTTCACTTTAAAACAATGGTCCAGATCACTAGTAGTTCTTGCTCATAACATGGTCATAAATCATCACTACTTAAGTACCTAGTCACTCTTCAAGGACAACTAGTCCTGCCACTACATGGCAAACAAACATGGTTGATAATCAAACCGAACACGTGGTGATCACCAACCTGCTGGATAGAAGAGTTACTTTTAAGGACTTACTTTTCCAGCATACTTGGATTTATTGGATTATCACAACAGTTGGATTGTATATATGTAACCGGTCCCATTCTGACCGTTGTACTCTATCTGCGTTGTGTTGTGTGGTGTGTTGTCACTCATAGAAAATACAGGATACCGGAACTGCTGCTGACTGAAGGTTTATTCTTATGGAGCATTGGATGGTGCTGGATGGATTAAAGAGAGAGACGGCAATGAAAAATGTTTCTCTCTGACTATCACCTCTCCTCAGCGTGCACAAAGCAGTCTCAGCAACCATTACAATGATAATAACATCAAAAATACAATAAATGAAAACATGTTGCAAACATTGAGTGCAAAATAAATCGTCACAACCATTTATCTAAACACAATAAAATCTATTGCAACCAATTCTAAATAACTCATTAATTTGAAAAGAACCAAGTTGATACAAAATGAATACATTGAAAAATTAAACAGATGTAAACCATACCTGGATGGATTAAAGAGAGAGACGGCAATGAAAAATGTTTCTCTCTGACTGTATCACCTGCACAGATTAAGAACCATAATCAATCGGTTACAATCACCACGTTCTGTCGACGCACACACACACATACTCGACTTTTGTACTTAGTAATAAAACTATCAATCCTATCCATCCATTCATAAAACACTTCCTAGAACCTTTATAACAGTCTTAACAATAATATTAATGCATATTATATACTTTGTCGAATTTCTACAAACTTTTATAAGCTTATATGGAGGAACACCTCTAACCGCTTAACTCTCCTCAGCGTGCACAAAGCAGTCTGAGGACGCAGCGCGAGCTGCTCAGAAATGACGTCACAACGTCAATACTAACACATTAAACTCCCCTTCCAAATTAAACACTAATGATATAAAAGAAAAATAAACATTTTCATAGACTATTTAAAATAAAAGTAAATAAATAAAAATCGACAAGATGGATAATTAGTGAAATACATACATTCACATTAGGAATATTTACATCCGTCACATTCACCCCTCCTGAATTTCACTAATATCCTGACCAAATAATCCAAAAATTGATCCAACAGAACCAGATCTACAACGAATCTCATTCGCAGTTCAACATCGTAAGTTACCCGCTTTACAGGTTAAGAAAAATCCAAGGTTGATCAAGTCTCAGATATTCTTAGAACAGTATGCTGCCTTGTACAACATCCAATAATCTGGCCTGTATTACACTTCCTGAAATTCACATCTTGTATAAATTTCCACAGTATTTTCATAGAATCAAATACCTTTTAAAATAAAGAAAGAAATGATCCTGATCTCCTTGCTAAAGATGACCCCATTCTCTGAACATAAAATGGTCTCTGTGCCATTGACTCAATTAAACTGTTAACTTTTTTGACCACCCTTCCTGCACGGGTCCTAACACCCAATGTGTCAGTTGGAATTTGTGCTTGTGTGTCTGTAATACTGTTATCGGATGTGTCATTTACAGTTTCTGTTAACGAGTCAGGATTACTAACAGAAGATTCGGTCTCTATGAAAGGTACCCGATCAGAACCCCCAACAGCCTCATTTTCACTGGGATTTTGTTCGGAGACACTTGGATTTTGTTCGCAGAGACTTCTTCGACTGTGGACTGAATGATCAGATTCCAGAACATCATCATCCATAAACTTTTGACCTTCAATCTGTTCTTCACCTTCAAGTACCCATGCCCTCGTTCTATCATCAGAACTCTCCTCTTCCAACGAGTCAGAGAACTCAGACACACAAGACTCGCTCTCCATATTGTCAGCATCAGATTGTATGTCCTTGTCGTCTTGAGGTGGTTCAATGGGTAGGAAGCTGATATCCAAAATCAGATTTCGATGCACCACTTTGGATTTGCCTTCTTCGTCAATAAGTTTGTATATGTTTGTCTGAAGGTTCCGGTCCTTTACAGTATAGACAGTTGGGTCCCATTTATCGGCAAGCTTTTTCTTTCCTCTTTCACTCTTGTTTGAAAGGAGCACTCTGTCTCCGATGTTCAAACATGTGCCCTTAACCTTCCGATTGTAACCTTTGGCCTGCTTTTTCTGTTCTTTTTCAGTGTGTTTCTGAGCAATGCGAGCTGCTTCATGCAGGTAAGACATGAGGGTTTTTGCATAGCTGCCATGGTCAACAATCACCGGGTCATGCAACACCTGTCCAAACATGACATCAACAGGTAGCTTTGGGATGCGACCAAACATCAACTGGAATGGGGCATAACCAGTGGTCTCATGTACAGTGGCATTATATGCGAATGTCAGAGTCTGTATCTGCTCGGGCCACTTGTGTTTCTCCTTGAGAGGCAGAGAACGAAGCATACTGCCCAGGGTCCGATTAAACCGCTCGGTCCCACCGTTTCCCATCGGATGATATGCTGTAGTGTGGGATTTCTCAATACCTGCCAGCTTGAGCAGTTCGGCAATGAGGGTACTTTCAAAGTTGGTCCCTTGATCCGTATGAATGCGTGTTGGAAAACCATAAATGCAAAAGACGTGATCCCACAGCTTCTTTGCAATTTGTTTTGCCTTCTGGTTTACACCATGAAAGGCATGGGCCAACTTTGTAAAGTGATCAGTCACAACTAATACGTCCACAGAACGCTGCTTGCTGTCCTCAGCACTCCAAAAATCCAAACACACTAGCTCCATAGGGGCAGACGTTCTAATGCTCTCAAGTGGGGCTCGTGCAGATGGCTCTGGTGTTTTGGCCAATATACATCTCTGACAACACTTGACATAGTCCCTTATGTCACGCTCCATTCTAGGCCAGAAAAAGCGTTGTCGAGTTAGCTGGAGAGTTCTTGACTGTCCCTGATGTCCAGCAAGATTGTGTACACCAGTTAAGGCTTTAATCTTAAGACACGAAGGAAGCACAAGTTGAAACCTCTTGTGCTTGCTTAGAGGATCTTTAGAGACACGATAGACTATTCCATCTTGAATCTTCAGCCGATCCCATTGCTTAAGAAGAACTAGAGCCCTGGCATCCATTCCAGCCCTCTCTCGCCTTGATGGTCGCTTCTTCTGACTCAGGTAGGGCATAAGTTTTGAGATGACCGGATCTGAATCTTGGCCATGCTGGATCTCCTCAAGGGGGATTGCTGAAATTGTGTCATACCCAAGCGGTACTGCATTTTGAATGGCCTGAATTGCCTGCATAGCCCTCAGCTCAGTTACAGTCTCCCACTGATTATGGAGGTTCAAATGAGTTCCGACTGCTGTGTGATCACAGGACACTGCAGAATTCGGCTGAAGCAACACATGAAGACTGTCCACTTGTAAACGGAAAGTGTCTTGAATTCCATCTTCAGTTACACCTGCAGCTTCAGTGAGTAAGCTGCCATATCGCTCTGTGATGAGCCTGTGACTGATTGATTTAGAGAAAGGATCTCGGCTCAAAGCGTCAGCCACAGTGTTCTTCTTTCCGGCAATATGTCTGAGGTCGAAGGTGTAAGCAGCAAGCTTAGACACCCAGCGCTGTTCACAAGCATCGAGTTTAGCCTTGGTGAGAATATAAGTGAGCGGGTTATTGTCCGTCCATACAGTGAACGTGTGACCCTTTAGCCAATGACTGAATTTCTCACACACGCTCCACTTTAAGGCTAAAAACTCGAGTTTGTGAGCCGGATATCTCCTCTGAGAGTTACTTAGGGACTTGCTTGCGAATGCAATGGGACGAGCTTTCTCCTCACTTGCTGGTACTTGCGACAACACAGCCCCAAGTCCATCCAGAGAAGTATCAATTGACAAGATTAATGGAAGAGAAAAGTCGGGATGTGCTAAGACCACACTGTGCAGTAGGCTCTCTTTCAGTTTATAAAGGGCATCATCACACTCTAAAGTCCAGTCAGTTGGCTTGAGCTTTCTGTATGTGCCTGCCTTAGCCTCAGTTCTGACCTTTGTCCTCTTTTTCTGTCCAGCTGTTAGGGAGAAGAGCGGTTTGGCTACGGAGGAGCAATTTGGGATGAAGTGCTGGTAGTAGAGGATCATTCCCAAAACAGACTTAATCCTCCTCACTGATGGAGTACACCCATCTTCTTCCATGAGATCAGCTTTTGACAGCTTGACTATCGCCTCAACCTTTGAAGGATCAACAGAAACACCATTTCCATCAATGATGTGGCCTAAAAACTTAACGGATGCTCGCATCAGATGGCATTTTTTTGGACTTAACTTGAGATTGTGGCTCCTCAGTCGTTGGAATACTATCTCCAACCGCTCCAGAGCTGCATTCTCGTCAGGCGCAAAAACCAGTAGGTCGTCTAAATAACACAGCAGACTACTAAAATTCAGGTCTCCAAAGATACTCAACATCATGCGCATAAATGATGCTGGGCTATTACACAACCCTTGAGGCATCCTGTTGTACTCATGAAGTCCTACTGGAGTAGTAAACGCTGTGTACTTTTTATCTTCTTCAGCCATGGGGATGTTATAAAAGCCTGACGTTAAATCCATAGTACTGAAGAGAGTGTTTCCACCCAAGGCAACAAGACAGTCAGACTGGTGTGGGAGCGGGTGTGCATCCTTAATGGTCCTGGCATTCAGCCATCTAAAGTCCGTACAAATCCTCAAGCCACCATCCTTCTTCCAAACTAAAACTAAAGGCGAAGCATACTCGCTCACTGATTTCCGAATTATTCCTTGTTCTTCCATTTTTGAGAGAACTTGGCGTAATTTTTGATAGTGAGCGGGTGGTACTCGACGATATGGCAGTTGGAATGGACGCTCGTCTGTCAAGCGGATGCGATGGACAAAACCGCTGACCTCCCCACAATCCAGAGCATGCTTAGAAAATACATCATGGTAATTATCAAGCATCTGAACAAGCTTTTCTCTTGCTGCACCCTCGACAGAGCATGCGTCAATGTCGATGTCACTGAGACCTGCGGCCTTTAGTCTTTGTTTAAGATCAGCTGTGGCACCGAGTTGACAAGAATTCTCGGATGTGGGCAATTGTACATGACTGAAACCCTGCAACAGCTCAAAATCTTCCACAGCCAGACATGGGAACACATCTGCAAGCTTACGATTTCTTCTTAGGGTGACTGGTTTGTCTGAAAGGTTGGTAACTTTTAGAGGAACCCAACGATCTCCCCACAACGGTGTAACAACTCGGCCAACGATGATGTCCCGTGGCATGGATCTGGAAGAAGTGGCCTCCACAATTACAGTACTCCCTGGTGACATAGCAGCATTACTCGGCAGCCTCCCCCAGACAAGGTGCTCTTTTTTGGCCATTAGGGTAACTGACTGCTGAAGCTTAACAGTCCCAACCTTGTCGGGTGGATCTCCAACTCTCCAGCGGCAAGTATTTGCCATGACATCCAAAAATTGTTCACACGATGAAGATGGCTCTGAGACACTGTTAGACACAATCCTCCAATAATCATCACTGATCTTCATCCTGTGCATGAGGAACTTAATCACGTTGGTACCAATGATCAAGTCGTCCCTTTGTCCTGGCACAACTAGAACGGGTACTAAACATCGCTCGCCATACACTTTCAGCTCAACTTCATACATGCATTTTGGCTTAGTTTCTTTACCTCCACAGCCTATTAACACTATTTCCTGTGGCAATTGTGTGGGCTTCGGCAACACATCCTCACTCAGCATTCTGCTCTCTACTGCTTCACTGAAAGTACATGCCATAGATCCTGAGTCCAACATTCCCATCATCTGGAATTTGTCATTGACACAGACGGGTGCATAAAACAATTTATCAAACACTTCAAGGGATTGCATATTCTGTGCAATCACTTTAACTTCAGCAGGAGCTTGTGCACAGGCGCTTTCATAAACTTGCATAAGATCAGCATTTTCGAGGGTTTACTCCACTCTACCCACACGTCCCCTCTCCAGGTGTGGGTCGACTATTTTAAAGTCGTGAACCTTGAGGTAGCTGTGCAAACTGATTGCGATCGCTGGGTTGGATATTTGCACAATCCCTCTTTATGTGACCAGGTTGGAAACAGGCAAGACAAAGTCGTTGTCGTCGACAATGTGCTAAAGTTGAATGCTCAGAGGAATGGCATACCTTACATGCTCTCACAGGGGGTTGGCTTGGCCGAGGGCGCCTCATCTCTGCTTCACTATTCTGGGAAAGAGCACGGTCAAGTAAACCGATGAGCGTCTTCATGCAGTTATCATCATTCTGTGGATGAGATGGCGTGCTTGCATTAACGTTATCAGGTGACACAACAGGAAAAACACTGATGGCGACCTCACCCTCCATAGGTGACTGGGTATGAGTCGTAACGTTTCTCACAACAAAGTTATGCTTGGATTTGACAGCCAACTGTTCCTTTTGCTCAGTGTTATATCTGTCAAGATGCTCTTGTACCTCATTCGCTGTCCACTTATCTGGCGCTTTCAAGCGAAAAATGGCTGACAGAGTTGGGTCTGGGCAGTGTTTGACAAACATCATGGCTGCCTCCTGGCATGGATTATCCATCTGTCGCCCAAGCCTAGTTAGAGCCTCCTCTGCAACATCCACAGCCTTATTTAAACGGACCCAGTATTCAACTGGGTTTTCTCCGGCAACAGGCACTGTGCCATAGAAATCAGCTAAGGGCATGTAGGAATATCTGACCTCGCTGAAATGCTGTTTCAGAATATCAAATATCACTTTTGGGTTCTCAGAGGGTCTTAGGGAAGTGTTACTGCGGAGGGTAATTCTAACAATGTCTTTGGCTTTACCCATCAGCCTTGAAAGGATTTCATGATGGTGCTCCAACACTGGTATGCCTCTTTTCCGCAGGTAAGTGTCCATTAAATCCTCCCTATCATGCACACTGAATTTATCTGTTCCATCCCCTCGGAAAACAGGGGGCTCTTTTGCTTCAGACTGCATGACTAGTTTAACTCCTGTCAAATTAAGTGAGGGTGCCTCTGAGAATGTCTGACCTGCACCTAAACTTTGAGTCTGTGCGTTGCTGGTTGCTCTTTCCCCATAAGCTACCCCACTTTGAGCAGAAATTATAGTCGTTCCTACTTCCTGAGCAATGTGTGTTATAAGATGATACCATGCTGGATCACTTAAGTCTGGGCAGACTGATAATGGATTACCCCGTAACTGACTAGGTGTTCAGTTCAGTTGTTCAGTTACTCGAGTGGAACAAAGTTCAGGTGATGTTCGTTCTACATTACCCCTTCCTGCAACAGGTGTAAATGTACGCTCACTGAAAAGTCTACCTCTCCCAAAACTTGAATCTGACATGTTCCCATCAGCATTAAAATTTTCTGCATTGAAACCATGTGCCATCATTCCTCATTAACATGCAGGTCACCAAACAATGAGTAATGTAAACCTCAAATGTAAAGAAAAACTCTTAAGCGCCAACACAACAAATGATTAAAGGATACCAAGGGGAAAAAGTCAAATTAGTGGCGCTAATTATGAAGTGAAATGTCCAGTTCAGCAAAAATGAACCTATTTGTGTTACTGTTCATTGAAACCTTGAGCCGGTGACCAAACGGCATTGGTCCATGGACGAAGATCCTGGAAGACGAGCTGATCTTCATCCGGGTCACGGCACCACTGTAACCGGTCCCATTCTGACCGTTGTACTCTATCTGCGTTGTGTTGTGTGGTGTGTTGTCACTCATAGAAAATACAGGATACCGGAACTGCTGCTGACTGAAGGTTTATTCTTATGGAGCATTGGATGGTGCTGGATGGATTAAAGAGAGAGACGGCAATGAAAAATGTTTCTCTCTGACTGTATCACCTCTCCTCAGCGTGCACAAAGCAGTCTCAGCAACCATTACAATGATAATAACATCAAAAATACAATAAATGAAAACATGTTGCAAACATTGAGTGCAAAATAAATCGTCACAACCATTTATCTAAACACAATAAATCTATTGCAACCAATTCTAAATAACTCATTAATTTGAAAAGAACCAAGTTGATAAAAAATGAATACATTGAAAAATTAAACAGATGTAAACCATACCTGGATGGATTAAAGAGAGAGACGGCAATGAAAAATGTTTCTCTCTGACTGTATCACCTGCACAGATTAAGAACCATAATCAATCGGTTACAATCACCACGTTCTGTCGACGCACACACACACATACTCGACTTCTGTACTTAGTAATAAAACTATCAATCCTATCCATCCATTCATAAAACACTTCCTAGAACCTTTATAACAGTCTTAACAATAATATTAATGCATATTATGTACTTTGTCGAATTTCTACAAACTTTTATAAGCTTATATGGAGGAACACCTCTAACCGCTTACCTCTCCTCAGCGTGCACAAAGCAGTCTGAGGACGCAGCGCGAGCTGCTCAGAAATGACGTCACAACGTCAATACTAACACATTAAACTCCCCTTCCAAATTAAACACTAATGATATAAAAGAAAAATAAACATTTCCTTAGACTATTTAAAATAAAAGTAAATAAATAAAAATCGACAAGGATAATTAGTGAAATACATACATTCACATTAGGAATATTTACATCCGTCACATATACACTGTTGGACACATTCACATTGGTTACTTTCAACACTCTAGGATTCTTATGGACTGTTTTATGGTATGGTGCAAAAGGACTCCACTTTAACAGCTATTCTAGTTATTCTAATAGTTTTGTTTCAAGTTCCTTGTGTTCATTGTAAATACACTATTCTTCACTTTTTTTGTTTTTCATCTTTTCTTTTTAAACACTCCTTATCTCTCACAGTTAAATCTGACCCCATTTTTAATTCATTTAACTAAAGCAATAAGGCCAATTGTTACATCTGAACCCGGCATAAGGTCAACGCACCTCATCTAAAGAAGCAGACACTCACCTGATAATGCTACTTCACTGTTTTTCGGCAATTTGTCGGGTCATGGAACGTCTGAGATGTGACGTAACATTTGGGAGTCACCTTTGGTGGTTGTCTGCATCTTTCAATTGGGTGTGTTGGCCTCAAACAGACTACACCTGGTCTCACTTGTGCAGTGTGGCCATTTACATCGCCATTTACAGAGCGAAATGACTCTTTATGAGTGAGTTATTTTTACTGAATTAAGACGTTGCGTTGCAACCAAACTTTTTTTTTTTTAATTCAAAATCATTTTCTGCCGCAGATGTTCATTTTATATATTTATTTTGTGTTGCAATTGTATTTTCAGTTTCTGCCATTATGAGATACTTATGTCCTTTGAGAATAAGAAGTACATGACAAGACATGAACTCTTTAACTGTAAAGCTAATTAAATATTTAGGTTTTACTTATTGTGTGATCAGATTTATTTGGTAAATCTCGTCACACAGCTGGACATCTTATTTAGCAGGTGCTGTGCCATCCTTGCAATGCCAACATTTTCTTTGCCAGAAAATTACACAGCACTCATTAAATGTACCATTGAGGAAGACATGTCTAAGACAAATGCTTTAATCAAATAAATTTAAAATGAGAAGACGGATTACACTGACTCTTTATTGAGGAAGCTGCTTACCCCACAGCTTGCCCCCTACTATTTTATTTAAAACAAATCAGTGTGGGCTGACGTCCTTGATAAAGAACCTCGGACACAACAAGTAGTTGCTCTAAGAAAGGGTTTTAATCCCAACAAAATTTGATACCACCATGTTTTGATGAGACATTATTCAGGATGTTTGACTATTGTTTCATAAGCATCAGCCATTTTTTCAGATGTCTTTCTTCCCAAGCATTCTGGCTAGAAAACGGTGACATATGAAGACTTTGAAGGTCTACAATGAACAATAAATTCATCTACAATAAATATTGCATTTAAGACTGCATTAATGAGTAAATTCGAAGACAGCGAGAAGATTAAGAAGGTATTTTGAATCAGCATGACGTTTATTCTGCAACCCTCATGAACATCCAAGCAAGATTATGTCAGCTTCTTCTCAACAAAGGCTTCTCATACCATCAGCTCATACCCCCCCCCCCCCCTTGTGGTAAAGCCTAATTCCTTCTCTCTTCTCCGCTGGGGTCTCTTCTTTCATCCATGTCCAACTCTTCCATCCTGAGCCAGGATTACTTACCTCTCTCCTCTGCTACCTCTGCAGCCAGGAAGAGGAAATCACACTTCTCTGAGTTCACAATGCTCTAAATCCACTGCATGCATTCCCCATCCCCATTCACAAGGATGATTCCATAGAAGAAAAAAAGCTCTCGTCCTAGCCAAGAGCTCTCTTTTACTGACTTGGAACCCCATGTGGGGCTGGCTTGATGTTTCCACTCCAGTTTTGAACCACTTTTTTTTACATCTCTGGGGAGAAATGTGAGCGAGAGCTTGCAGCAAGCTTTGTTTTAGGAGCAATTTGGTCGGATGTGACCTCATTCAAATTCCCAAGAAGGACAAGATTTTGCCAAGCATATTAATACATACAAATGTATTTTTTTTAAAGCTTGGTGATGTGATTGGGATGTGAAATAGTTGAGCCAATCAAAGGATTTACACAGCTTTATTGTTTTGAGCAGTTTGGTTTAACCGTTCATTTACACAACGTTTTGGTGGCCTGAGAACACAAACTTTGAAGTAGGTTTCAGAGAGCAAGTTTTTGAAAACAAGTTTTGAAAGCAATTCCATTATCATTTCCGTGTAAACTTCAAAAACGCAGTCATTTGTTTAGTCAGTTTTCAGTCATTTCCGTGGATCTGTGTGAAATGGAATAATTTTGTTAACTTTTCGGAACCCATTTTAAGGATAAAAGCGCATGGTCTAAAGCACACTTAGTTTGTCGGAATCCACTTTTGCTAGTTTAACGATGGGAAAAATGGTCGGCGCACCCGGCACATGGTGTAAAAGGGTTGTCCCTATTCTCTTAATGAATAATGGGCGTATTTTGGGCGTAACGTGCAATAAACCACTCAGAGTCTCATCACGCTTCTCCAGAGAGCAAATGGATCTGCTCGTCCGCGAGGTTAAAGCTCGCAAGCAGACCATGTACGGGACAAGCCAGATTCCACCATCACAATATTATTCTTTTACATTTTAATCCTTTAAGTTTTCAAATTTAAAAACGTTTGTGTGCTGCTACGCCCTATTTGTGTAATAAGCAAAGTGTACACGCGTTGTGTACATGCCTATAGGCTCATATTACTCATGCACCCTTTAATTAACAACAAAAGAAAACACAGAGCCATTGACTTTAGACCAGGTTTCAGTTGGTCAATGGTGCAGTCATTATTTCAGTTGCCTCAAAATAGCAACGCACTAACAATGCGCCTGAACACACCTCATTTTCAGACCAGCACGCTCATGGGCGCACAAATCAGCGCAAATGCATTTGCTATTTATAAAACGTGGTACAGGCCGTGAAAATGATAACTGCGTCGGGCTGAAACTAGCAAAAAACACTTGCATCTCGCCTGGTGCCACATTGGGCCGGGTGTATGATAGGGCCCTTCATCTGTACAGTAAAAAAAAAACAACTTTTGTCTTGTCGATGAGGCCTTCGCAAGTGATAGTCTAGTTGACACGGTCTCTGCTGGCAATTCAGGGATGCGTTGTGGTCTTGCGGTAAACCTTGGAATAAACAGAGAGACTAATATTAGCGTAGATGCCATTCTTTTTATGATGTAACAAGTACATCTGGTGTTATAGGACGTGTTCCTGGTTCCGGCTGACCTTATTTATGCAGCCTAATAATCATTTTACATTATTTGAATTATAGAAATTGATGTGCTATGTGTATGCCATGTTAAAGATATGTTTTTTTTTCTAGATTTAAACTGACAGAGTGTGTCTGCTTCCTGAACAATGCTAGTGTGACATTAACGAATGGAGGGAAACGTAAATCACAATTAATTTAATCTGACTACGCCACCCTTGTGGAATGCCAGGGAAATACTCCCAATAAGGACACACAGGTAAGTTTTACCAATTGAAGGCAAATAAATACAATTGGTGAGACATGAGTTGCAATACAAAAAACATGATTTATTATAAAAGCAATTATCATCAATTAAAACTCTTTGCACAGTCAAAATTATAGAAATAACCTATTCTCCAGGGCCAAGTTTAGGGGGGAACAAGGCAGGCCGGCTGCAAATCAGAAGGTTATCCAAACCCACCTGAACTCACACCAAATCAAACACCACGCACATACACCATGGGGAAGTTCTGTTGGCACACCAGCACGTGTGAAGCACACACTTACCAAAAGAAAGAAGCTAGCCTCCCCTGTTCCACACTTTCAGCAAAGTCCGACTGGCTCCTGGAGAGAACGTAAAAACACATTAACCACTACACTACACTAAACTAAAGAGATTACACAAATTACATGGAATAATAGTCAAAGAAAAAAAAACGGCCTAAGTAAAGTTTAAGGACACGGTGATGTGGCGACTATAGCACTCAGGCCCCCCTTGATGACACCACATGCAGCAAAAGCAGATAAATAGCGTCTGAATGGCACCAGAATAACGGGACAGTGAATGAAGGGGATTTCATAAAACAGCATAATACACTGAAATAAAATAAATTGATAATATAATAAAGCTGCAATAGATCAAACCCAAAACAGAAATAGCAACAAAGAATATCAAAGATAAAATGGCAACAAAATAAATTAGCACTGTATGTGAAAGGAAACCAAACAACAGAAAAGGAAAAAATCCAGCGTGAAGTGCAAACGAAAAGAAAGCAAACAAAACTAAACTTGATTGCAATCAAAATAAAACGAATAAACTGCCTTTCGGAGACAAAGCTGGTTGCAATCAGCCTAATAGTAATACTATTATGCATAATTACGTGAAACTAACCCTTAACCCAACCCTATAGTAAGTACATGTAGTTAGTAAGTAAAGGAAGTAAAGTTAGTAAGTATAGTAAGTAAACTCGTCTCCATACCCGTGTGACTCCGATCTTCATCCAGATGGAACTGGATAATATTCTGATTGTTCCAATCCAATCTCACTTCTGATCTGTAATGCTGCCTGAATCATAATCATACACTGTTCGTTCTTTGGCCAGAGGAGAACTAGACCCCGACTGAGCCTGGGTTCAAGGTTTTTTCTCCATTCTGTCACCCGATGGAGTTTTGGTTCCTTTCCACTGTCACCTTTTTCGCCTTTGTCGCCATTGGCTTTTTGCTTGCTTAGTTGGGGACATTTAATTCAATATTCAACAATATTATTGATCTGCCTGCATTGACACCATTATATGAGAACTGAACTGAGCTGGACGATGACTTCACGTTTTTCTCCAGAGCGGCTGTATATAAACTAAATTAATAACTTTTTTACAACAAAAATGAAACTGAACTTACTTAAGCTGGACTGTGACGGTATTTTCTTCTGGAAACAAACTTTGTGTTGCATTATTTTCCTGTTATCACTGTAAAGCTGCCTTGAAACAATCTGTATTGTAAAAAGCAATAAAAAGCTTGTATATATATATATAAAAGAATGACTGCTTTCTAATAATTTTTTGTTGTTGTTGTTGTAAAAAGTGTATGGGGTCGCTATCGACACGAGGTATGTAATAGTGTAAGTATTTTTTTCTGTACAATGTGGCAATGTCTGATACACAATGACGTGATGTTTTATTCACAATTACCATAGGCTCTGACGATGACAGTGATGATGAAGGTAAAAGGCATCTGCTCAAATTAAAGATTAAAAAAATAAACAAAATTTGGGTCAAAATATATTAATGAAAAAAAAAACATATTTAGTTACCTTTTGTAACTTGGAATGGTTCACTCCAAAAATGCTGGGTTGTTTCAATACAAATTTGGATCAAATATGGACAGGCCCAGCCTTTGGGTTATTTTTTTTAAAATTACATTTTTAACCCAACGGTTGAGTTTGCCCATATTTGATCCAAATTTGTATTGAAACAACCCAGCATTTTTTAGAGTGAACCATTCCAAGTTCCACAAGGTAACAAAATATGTTGTTTTTTTTCATTCTTTTGTAGCTGTTATTATAGGGGAATGATATAATAGTATTGCGACAGTTAGAGATCCATAATGTTAGACATAGATTCGAGTCATTAAAGACCCAAAAATGTAAAAATGATTTGCGATGCATTCTTGCATCTAATGGGTTAATATTACTCAGTACTTAAATATATTAATAATTTATTATGTCACAAAGACACCTTAAAATAAAGTTTAACCAAAGTGATTTAATTAAATTCTAATTAAATTAAAAACATATTTAAAAAAAAAACAGGATTATTTTTTACTTAGTATTGTTGGTCAATATATAGGCTACTTAAAAACAATTTGTGTGGGTTCTGGTACTACAAGGTTAATTTATGGAACCAGTGGAATCAGATCCATTCGATTTCTTATGATAATATTTGCTAAGTGCTATAGTTTAAATAACTAGCAAGTTAACATGGTAAAACATGTGAAGAAGCCAGAATTTTCAAGTGAATAAGATCTGTTACATTTCTTACAATTCCCATTAAGAATTCCAACAACAACAAACATTCTGCACTTAGAGTTCCCTTATGAAAAAGAAGTTTATTCAAGTGTTCTATTACTATACTTCTTTAAACAAAAAATAAGAAACTATACTTTCAGGCTACATTGTATATACTTCTCAAAAATATACTTTATGTACTTCTCAGAAATATACTTAAAATTACACTTAAGTGTACTTGATTTATAATGAGAGACAAGTCCAAGTATATTTGGCCTGTACTTTTACTCAATTTTTTAAACGAGATATACTTAAAAGTATAATTAAGTATTCAAAGTATACTTGGGTTGTAGTTGTGTTAACTCTTTTGATCGATTAGCCTATTAAATATACTTTTTTTACATAGTTTTTCAAATACAGTATTATGAAACGTACATTGTTTGAAAATATTGATTAGAATATTGATATAAAACGTATATGTTTCTAATTCTGTGTATCTGAATTTTTGTGTAGGCTAGTCCACTGACAGTGTACATAGGAATTTACATTCTACTTTTTTCCACAATGAATTTTCCAGCTATCCATATTTTCACTGTTATACAGGGGGCGCTACGACACATCTTCTAGTACAGAATCTCCGGATAAAAACAGGAGAAGAAGAAGCTGAAACAAGTGATTGCTCACTCAAATGTAAAATAACGTGATCATCAAACAGAGTGTAAATCAAAACTGCTTAATGTTACCAAATGAAATGAAGCGTAACCCATGAAGAGAAAACGACTGCGAAGCTTTGGGGGTGTTGGACTCGATCTACTCCATCTTTGTTTTGATCATCGTTCTGAATCTGAATAAGGCGTAGTAGTCTTTGACAAAAATGTGATTTACTTAACTTTTTTGTTTAAATGTTTACTTTCTTTATGAAACTTACCGGCATTCAAGTGTTGATAAAAAAGGATGCATTAAACTAATGAAATGTTTTTAAAATGAGTTAAAGTACAGTTAAAGGTATTTTTATTTTTTAAGTATAAAAAAAATATATACATTTGAACATAATTGTATACGGCAAGTGCAAAAATAATAGATAAATAGTAAACTATAAGTTTAATGTTAAGTTCACTTAAAGAAAACTTACAAGTACACTTGCAGTATAAATTACTAAACTGGTAGTGTACTGAGAGTACACTTCACTGTGTACTTTCATAAACTAAAAAAATTACTACTTGTATTAAAATAATTGTATTTAAATAGTAGGCCTTTACTAGTAGTTTAGTGTTTACTATTTATAAGTTCACTTTTAGTACAGATGCATTACAAATGTGAAACCTAGATGTGTACTTAAAGTTTACTACTGTTACACTTATAGTACACTTAAACGTTTACTTTTATATACTAAAAGGGGGCCAATTTAGTCCCAAGCAGTATTGAAATAGTACACTTAAAGTTTACTACAAGTACACATTGATATTAGTATAAATGATACTTAAAAATATACTTGAACATTACTTAAGTATACTTCAAAAAACTTGAAGTATACTTCTTTTTCGTAAGGCTGTGGAAACGTGTTCAGGAAGTTACACTGCCTCCCAGAACCTTCACTACTGGTGAAAACCTGATAGCAGGTGTACGCACGCACGCGTGTTTGTGTGTGTGTATACATGTGTAAGATAAGAGAGGCAGGAGTAGCAGCACAGAGTAAAGGAGAGGTTTGTTCTTTCTCTGTCTCAGCTGGGAGATCACCTCAATCCTGACCCATCCCACCCTTCCCTCTCCAATCTGGACCCGATCCAGCGAGCACCATGGGTGAGTCTGAGACAGTAAAGGAAATCTGTGTGCGTGTCAAAAGAGAGAGACTTGAACACAGGGTAAAAAAAAGAGAGAAGAAGCAGTGAGTTGGGATCACAGCTGGAGTCAGACTCCATTTTGAAGAAGAGTCTGGAAGAGAAATGATGTGTTGTATCTCACTCAGTGTGTGTGTGTGAGACAGTTCGGGCCTCGTCTTTCAGCACAGCGCTTTCATCATCCTGAGTGGGAGAGATGCCCATCACGGACTAAAGCCGGCTGTACCAGATTGTCATTGTGTTTACTGGCAGGTCAGGGAACATGAGGACAGGGAAGAGACTGAGTGCGTCTCGCCTGCATGCGGACTGTTCTGTCACATTAGCAAGGTGACTGTCATTTTAGCAAGGTGGCTGTGTAGAAAATTATGAAAGCGATTTTTTGCCTCGTGCTAATTGCTCAAGGACGTTTATAGCCTAAACGTATGTAACACATTACAATAAGGTTTCATTAGTTAACATTAGTTAACTACATTAGTAACTAATAATGAACTGCACTTCTACAGAATTTAATAATCTTTGTTAATGTTAATTTCAACATTTACTATTACATCAAAAGTTGTATTTGTTGACAATGCACTGTAAACTAACATACACGCACCATGAACAGCTGTATTTTATTTATCAACTATAACTTTAACAAAGATTATCAAATACTGTAACAAATGCATGGCTCATGGTTAGTTCATGTTAGTTAATACATTAATGTTAGCAAATGAAACCTTATTGTAAAGTGTTACCCACAATTCAGCTACAAGTCATTTAAAGACTAGCAGATACTGTTGCAGATAACAAATTGAAAAATGAATGATTATGGTTAAACTGAAAAAAAAGCTATACTTTGATTAACTACTGTAAGTTAACATTATATTTTGATTATATATACACTACATGTGCCAATGTTTTTGAAATCTTATGTTGAATAAGGCAGCATCTATTTGATCAAAAATACACTAAATACAGTATTATTGTGTACAATCATTACAATTTAAAATAACAATTTTTTATTTAAATAAATTGTAAAATGTAAAATTTATGTTAAATGTAAAATATTGTATTTTTTTCATGATTCTTTGATGAGTAGAAAGTACAATGAACAGTATTTATTTGAAATACAAATTATTCTATTACATTTAGAAATAAAAATAAGTTGTATAAATAAACAGTTTAACAATGTTGTGTTTTTGCAATTATTTTAAATGATAATTTTTGTCAAATATATGCTACAGTAGCCAAAATGCTATCCCCTAATGTCACTGTATTTGTTTTTCAACTTATGACAACCAGAGCTGCCAGTTTTTAAATATATATAGTGCATATTTTTATATATTTAATAGTGCAAATTTATTTCAGACACTTTTTTCTGTCGTGGGGTTTAACAGAGACTTATATCTCTAAACAGCGTGTGTACAACATTTTGGACTCATTTTCTTTGTTGCCACCATGGGCTTATAAATTGTGGGCCAGGTCGACGTTTTGAGGTCTCTGTTGAGGAAAATTAGTCTTTGGATGAGAGAAGACACTAAAAAATACGTCTGAGCTGCTTTCTAATTCTGTATTCTGGGCCGAGTCCTCAATGGTGAGGTGGAAGACACTATGTAGGCACCTGAAAAGAGGTCACTGCAAAGTCACTCCTCTGAGTGAAGGATGATTTTACGAATGCCGCGGCTCCGCTACAGCTGGCATCATGAACCAACCCGCTTCTTGATACTCACAAATATGAAAGATTCAAAGTACACAAGATTACATTTAGATTGACTGCTGTAGTCTGCAGTAAATGCTGCCTGGATGAGTGTGTCATTTATTTAAGCTCATCTAAGAGAGAGTTTGTTTCTGTATAGATGTGTACGCCAGCATGATACCCATCAGATGTGGCTCTATGGTGGGCTGCATCACTAAACAGAGTTAAAATTTAATCACCCTAGGAGCAGTTGTCTTACACAGTTCGCATCTTATTGTATACCAGCTAACAGACGGCAGGAGTAGAATAGTGGTCTCTTGCGTCCAGCAGATGGCACTTATGTCAAAGTGAAGCTCTGTGAAGGCCCTGCATTTGCCTGTTGTTTGTTCATTTACACAATAGTTCCCAATCAAACTGTGTAATACAATTATAGCATTCAGCTGGTAGAGCAGGGTCTGTTTCACCCACCTTTTTTCATATGTAGGGATGGGGTAGTATAAAAAAGTGTGTGTGTGTGTGTGTGTGTTTATAATATATATATATATATATATATATATATATATATATATATATATATATATATATATATATTTATATATACACACACACACACACACACACACATATATATATATATATATTGCAAATGAGTTGAATTCATTGAAACTGACAGTTTGAACTAATTCATTAAAACTTAACAGTCAAGCACTTGCAGAATAAGGAAGTATCTTGAAACCAGTCCTCGGGAAATTTAAAATTAAAATGAAGCATTCAAATTATTGTGATATAATATATTCTTAATATTTACAATATTTCTTAATTTTATATAGCAGTTAAAAAATCATCACGGACACATTTAGAATATCCAATATGTCATTCAGCCCTAAAAATATATCAATTGTGCGGAAGAGAGATTAAAAAAAGAGGAAGAACATCCTGAACTGGTTTCATTTCAATGACCCTCGGGGGAAGAATCATGCTGTTGATGAGAAAGGTGGAGTAAAAGTATGACAGACCAGACACTGACCAATTAATTAACACTGTGAATACATAGTAATAATTTTAATATTTTTTTTTAAGTCTTAATGCAACCATAATCTAATAAAAAACACCTTGAAACATTCACAATGCTCACAATATTGATTTATGTGTTACAGTATCACCAGTGCTGGTTTCATTTCAATGACACTCCGGGGAAGAATTACGCTGTTGACGAGATGAGTAGAGAACAAAACGATAATGGCAGAGCGGCTGCAGGACGTCAAGAGTTTCAGATGGATCGTTACTGGTGTCAGCAAACAAGTATTCTGGTGGCCCTTCAATGCCCTCAATAAGAGCCCAGATTCCATGTACTGCCTCCAATAACATGACAACAGTCATAACTGTAAAAACAGCAGCTTTGGTCTCCTCCTCATATTCCATATTTCACCCTCATTCTCTCTTTCTTTCCTTCATTCATCTTCCTAAGTCAGTGTGAAATGAGGGGACACTTGAGAGCTATGCATGTGTGAGTATGGCTGCAAATGTGTGTGAGACAGATTCTGGTTTTGAAGTGGGTGCATGTTTAAAAGAGAACCATAGCAGGCAACTCCAACACACGTATTGCAATCAGAACAGGTTCACTGGAAAAATTTGCCTCTACCTACATATTTGCAAACTCCAAACATGTTCTTGTACATAAAATTCACTGCAGTTCCCAGCTGAAATGAACACTATTGGCTGTTTAACTTTTATTTTAACACACATTATGATTACAGAGAGAGATTATTTATTAAAAAAAGACTTATTTTCGCAGGTTACTTGCACAATACTATGTTATTACCTCTATGAACACTTTTATTGTTGTGTAGGAATTCTCAAATAATATATTTTTAGAGTTTGCATCACACAACCAGCTCCATATGTGTGGCTTTTATGATGTAATAAACTTGCTCTGTAGCTCACCTGATACAACATTACACGTGTGATGCAGACTGCTTGGGCACGAGTCCTGTGAAGCACAAGTCACAATAAAAGAAAAAGAATAAAACAACATAAGGTATGTCTAAAATGTCATGCTTGCTTATGCAAACACATTTTTATCTCACATGTACTTTTTTTGACAGTATTGGTTAGGTTTAGTGTAGGTGGTAAGATGATTTCAAACGTGTAACAGTGTGAACTCAATAAACAAAGGGAGAGCTGGATCCAAATGCAAAGTAGTTTAATAAGAAAATAAACAAACAAAACCATAACAGACCAGGGGGTTGTTTCATAAAAGAAGCTTAGAAAAGCGGGGATTAAGCTCCAAAACCTGACTTGAATTAACCTAACAAATCAGTTGGGGCTTAGGCGGTTTCATAAAAGGTAATTCAAGTTCACGCAATCTCACTAATTTGAACCAGGTTTATCTAGTCTAGATAATTGTGCGTGCACGCTATTCTTAAGAAGCCCTGATGGTGGAGCATAGATTCATCAATTTAACATAGGAAAGAGAGAGCAGCGATGTTCACGGCAACTGAGCAGCAATTACTTCTCGAATCTTACGAAGAATTTAAACACATGATTACAAAAAAAGAAATACTGAGCAACTAATAAAACGAGAGAAAAAGGCTGGCAGGAAATTGCTGATCGTCTCAATGCGTAGGTAGCAATTAATGTAGGCCTACATTACTATATTTTATTAAAGTTAAATAAAATGTTTGTCACAATACATTGAACTGTGTGTGTGTGTGTCACTTTTACAGCAGCAAATTAAGTGAAGAAAAAAAGAACATGGCAGCAGGTGAAAATAAAATATATAGTTCAGAATGGTAAGTAATAATTATAAAGTATAAATCTATGTAAGTACTTAAGCATAACCAGCTTGATGTTACAACTGTCCAGTCTCATGATGTTTAATAATTGCAGCTGCCAAAAAGAAGAGTGAGGTTGCTGGCACTGGGGGAGGGCCACCAATGCCAACTTTACTCCTGCAGAGGAGCTGGCATTAGACCTGAATAAAGGGAGGCCTGTCATTGAGGGAATAGAGGCGGGAACAGCATCTGGATCCATTCCATCAGTATAAGAGATCACTACTTAAAGGTATTTTGTTTATTTTATTTATTTTTATTCTTGCATTGCTAACTAAATCTTTTTGTTTTATAGTGATGCCAAATTCTCTGTGCTTTCTGGATCCACCAGACATCATGCTGAATCCTGTGAGTATGACAGTATGAGTTTAAAGCACTGATTTGTCAAGTGGTGATTTATTAAACCAAGTTTAATAAATGGTTTTAGGTTGAAGGCCCATCTACAGTTGAAGAGGATGAGGAGACTGTGTCAGTATGTTCAAGGAGGCCTGAGGTAGGCACAGATTTGCACATTATATATTTAAAAGCCTACCTGTGAGGTGCTAAATTGTGTGTATTTCCATTATTGGCAACAGGATGCGGACACCCTTCTAGAGCCCTCTCAGTCTGGGACCACATGTGACCAAGTGAGTATTAAAAAATTACCAAAAAAGTGCCAAGAGCACTAGATCAAATTAAAAAAAAACTTAATTTTCTGTTCCTACAAAACCCAGAACATAAAGGGAGTCTGCAAAAGGTATCTCCTGAAATAAATGGAGGCCATAGATACTGACATCCGATATAAAAAACTCAAGATGAGAAAGTTGGAGCTGGAAATCCAACAGCTTGAGAAAAATGCAAGTAGAACTGCCATATTTAAAACAATGACACATGACCTTTTTGTTTTTTGACCACATTTAATTGTATGTTTTCACCCCCAACAGCCAGCTTCAACCTAAATAATAAAAAATAAAAAAATGACTTGTGTGTCTGGTAAATTAAGGGGAAAGTGAAAACTTTTAACATGGTTTGGACAGTATTAACCAAAATAATTATTGGCATAACTGTCTCTTATAACCCTGCCTATTTCATTGTCATCAAAAATGCATTCAATGTCTCAGTCTTGCTATAAAACCATCCTTGGTTGCCTCTCTCTCCTCAGACAGGCAATGTTATGTAGCACAACACATGCAACTACAATGTCACATGCCCTTTGTGGAATCACTCTGAGGTAATTCAGGCACTGGAACCTTGACTTGATGAGCCCAAATGCCATCTCTATACGAGCTCTTGTGAATGCATGGGCAATATTGTAGTTGTGCCGTGCCTCAGTCTGCGTCTCCTGATAGGGAGTCAAGAGATAAGGCAGCCATGCATATTCCTTGTCTCCCAACAAAACTCCTGAGCATTGACCTGAATCAAAAAAAAAAAGAAGCATTGAATATGGTGAAGGTATTTTAAAGCTGTAGTTTTTGCTATTTGTTAAGTGACTAACATACCTTGTGCCAGTTGGTGGGAAAGAGAAGAGGCCCGAAAGATTCTGGAATCATGCACTGAGCCAGGCCATTTTGCCTCTACATTTGTGATGATGCAGTCTGCATCACAAATCATCTAAATAATTAAAAATGTAGGTCACTACATTGGACTTACATAGATATATATAAATAGAATTGTTAATGCATTTGCAATGAATAGAACACTGGTGCCCAGCTTATTGTAAAGAACAATCGCTTCTAGCCTACAATATAATCTCAGTGGGACTGTACCTGTACATTGATGCTGTGTAATGATTTCCTATTAACCATGTCTGCTTCATGCGGACCAGATGGGCGCTTTATGCGCACGTGGGTGCAGTCCAGAGCTCCGATAACATTTGGGAAAGCTACAAAAGTTAAGTGTTTGTCTGTCAATTGCCTGTCTTACATTAACAGACAATAAATATTTCCGTTTTCTATATAGTTCTTATTTGAACTTACCAGCGATTCCATAAAAGGCTTGTTTAATACTGTGAATCGCTCTGTGGCCAGGGAAGGTGATGAACACATGAAGTATTTTTTTAAAGACCGGTACACAATTCGTACAGAGCGGCAAACCGATGCTTTGCTGATATTCTCTGCCCTTCGCTTTTTTGTACACAGTTGAAGATGCAATGCACACAGTCTGTGGGACTGTGAGCGCCTTATTGCGCCGTGTGCTATTTATCATGTGTGGTATCGGTAATCTACAAATATATGCTATCCCTTCCCTCGAGAATCTATACTGCTCATGCAGGTAGTAGTCAGAAAAAGCCAATGGGTCTGCCCTGTCCCTGAAAGTACGTTCTCTTTGAAATGCTCTGCGTATGATTATCGCTCCCTCATCCACCACCTCATCAATGAAAGGACACGCCATGACTATGCGTCCTCCTACACATATGGTGGAGCTCCCTATTTATAGACATTTAATTGATTCATTACAAAAATCACACCAACTAAAAAATAGGCCTATCTTTACTTCTTTACATTTGTTTCACTTTTTGTATTTGTTTTCACTTTCAATTTTTGTTCGAATGTATTACATTTATTTTTAAAGTGCATTTGTTTTCATTGTTGGACTGATAGTGGTTACATGAAATAAAATGGCAGCATGCCAGAGAGTCAGATGTAATATCATCACATTCCCAGTGGGTCAGTGTTAAAACGGTATTTTGGTTAAGCATCATTTCAGGCTTAGCCTGACAGTTAGCCTGTCCCAGACCAGGCTAGTTTCCCAGCATAAGTTTCCAGGGTAACTGAGTTTGAACTATTTTAAGTTTGCTTTATGAAACAGAATTCACCGACAATAAGTCTGACTAACCAAAATGAGCCTGGCTTATTTTCTAATCTTGTTTTATGGAACAACCCTCCGGGAACCGAGAACAGAATGAGAAACACCTAACGAACATACATGTAGGAAAAGACCTGACAAAGAACACAGGTGTTTAAATACACAGGGGTAAACAAGCTTAATAAGTTAACAAGACACACCTGGGGAAGACTATCAACATAAAAACTACAAAACATGGCATAAGACAGGAAATAACAAAAGGTCAAGACAAGACAAGGGGAACACAAGACAGGAATCATGACAGAGCCCCCCTTTAAAGGACAATTCCGGCCCAAAATGAACCTAGGGGTAAATAACACATGGGTACCGTGTCGACCGTTCTCTGGGATGCATTTTCATGATAATCGAATGTACCCAGTTTTAGTTACCACAGATGAGCTCATAATGCTATTATATAGGGCATAGAATAAGTAAAAATAAAAATCGCAAGTTAATACCGCTAACAACGCTCAAAACAGCCCTAAACTAACACGGTAGCGTAATTATGGTCTCTACCTGCAAACCGAAGCATTGAGAACTTTGTAAGTGTACAGAGAGTTTAATAAGGAGATACTTTATAAAGACAGTACACTTGATAATCTTTGGATTATCTAAAGCCATCTTTGGAAAACAGCCTCAACCAGTCGATCCACGAACGCCGTGCTAGTCGATAGTCACAGTTCAGCTCACGTAGCACGGCGTTCGTGGTTTGACTGGTCGAGACTGTTTTCCAAAGATGGCTTTAGATATTCCAAAGATTATCACGAAAACGCATCCCAGAGAACGGTTGACTCGGTACCCATTTGTTATTTACCCCTAGGTTCATTTTTGGCTGGAATTGTCCTTGAAGGTGTGGATTCCAGACACTCCACATAGAGAATAAAAAACAAGTCCAGGAGGGTGGTGGAGCCGAGGTGGAACGGGGGAGAGATGGAGGGCCAGACCCGTGAAGCGGAAGAGGGCCTGGAGATTGAGGTAGAGTAGGAGGCGGAATGGTCTGTGCAGGTGGCCAGGGCGGAGCGGGCCGGGCTGGCGGCGCAGGCATATCAGGGGGAGGAGCAGGGCGGACCCGACAGTTCAGTGGCTGGAGCCATCACCGGATGCTGGTCAGAGGCATGAGCCGATGTGTGCGCAGCCCATACACAACAAATGGCTGTGGTCAGTAAATGGCCAGTGCTGCAGTCTCTGAGGGCTCAGACGTGGTGACCAACTTGTCCGAGGGCTAAGGTGTGGTGGCATTCTTGTCTGAAGGCTCAGGTGTGGTGGTGTAAGGTCCACCCATTGGCCCAACACCGGAATCCAATGGTATGGTCGAAGGAATAATGCGTGTATGTCTTTTCAGCGCTCCAGTGAAGTTCACTTAATTTATTGGAATTTAGTTTAAATAATACTTTAGCTCTACGCTTAATCTGACTCCAATTTCAAATGTTAATCAAATTTAGATTGTGTTTCTTATTAGAAAACAGTCATAAATACTGATTATGAGTTAATTTAGATCTTTGATTATTCTGGCCATTTCATAATTTCAAATATTCGTTCATTAAGGACCTGGTGTCGCTTTGAGACGTCACGTCGCGAGTGTGCGCTCACGATCACAAACTAGCCAGTCCTAAAATAGTCAGAGGGTGCAATGCAAACTATCTTACCCTACGCGGCCGCTCACTGCTGACTCATAGGTGTAATTTTTCTCAATAGTTGCAGCGTACAACATGCTAAGTTAGGAGATAGTCAGGAATCAGAAGGTCTAATGATGTGCCCCATGCTCCATTCATTAGTGCCTTAGGTGTGATCTATCCTGGACAGAGATTTGCGGGAACAACAGACTACACATAATCTACTAGAAATAATGATTCCAGAAAACTTCAGAATAATCAAGGTTAACATTTATTTTTGTCAGGAAAAATGTACCGTGCCAATTTCACAAGTAAATGATTAAAAGCCAATTCAGAAATAATAAATGCATGACATCAATTACTCAAAGATGATTCTAAAAGTAAGCAATGCATTCCTGACAGAGACACACAGTAGTGTGTGAGAGCTTTCCAAGGGGATAACACTGACACATTACTGCATGGGGGTTTTCCTGGTTACAGGTCCCCCAGATTGCTCTGTTACCTAGCCTTAAATACCCAGACCAGAAAAAGGGTTGTACCAATATTTTCCCAGTGTGTTTTGGGTCAGTTCCTGTACCCCAGGGGGTAGCACCTGGTCTCGGGGGAGAGGGGAGATGTCTTGAAGAAACATCACCCAAAGAGGAACACAGGATTCTCCTAAGTCCTCAATCCTTCTCATATTACCAATGACTGCAATGAAATTAAGACCATTTTACCAATCGCACCGAGACACTTAAAATGATACCAAACACGAAAAGGAAAAACAATAGATTCCCAAGATACATCATATATGATATATAAGCATTCTTAGTGAACTTTTGGTGACTTGACTCAGGGGGAGAGGGAGAGGGGGATGCAGAGATAAGATAGGAGAAACGTTTGGACAAGACAATGTCCTGTGCTCTGTCTTTGCGATCTTCTGTCCAGGGTGCGTTTTATTGCTTTATGGTGAGTTTTATCTCAGCTTTTGTCTTAGCAGGAAAATCGGTTCTTACAGTGGCCATCTTATCTGAGGGCTCAAGCACGGCTGCCATCTTGTCCGAAGACGGTGGCTATGATGGGACGAGACTCTGCAACGGCAGTGGCCATGATGGGAAGAGACTCTGGAACGGCGGCCATGCCAGGACGAGACTCTGGAATGATGGCCATGGCAGCTGGAAACTCTGGCATGGCAGCCATGTTAAAATCCATCTCTACTTTCCCACAGTGTAAGATAAACCACTTATTTGAAGGGCATAGTCCAGAAATTCCACCAGCGACCCCCTAGGACCATTACGGATGAGTATGTGTTGGTATTGGTCATTGAGTACATGGCTGTAAAAGTCAATGAGGGTGAAGTCTGGGAAGTCTGTGAGGTAGGCAATTTCCAAAAAATCTTTAGGTTGGTCCCAGAGGGAACGGTTGCCTTGCCGGAGCCTGATTAAACAAATTGCTGGATCCATCTGTGGTCAGATCTTCTGTAACTCAGGGTGAACTCAAGAAACAAAAGGAGAGCTGGATCCAAATGCAAAGTGGTTTAATAAGAACATAGACCAGGGAACCGAGAACAGAATGAGAAACACCAAACATACATCCATGTAGGACAAGACCTGACAAAGAACACAGGTGTTTAAATACACAGAGGCAAACAAGCTTAACAAGTTAACAAGACACACCTGGGGAAAACTAATCAACATGAAAAATTACAGAAGTACAAAACATAGCATAAGGCAGGAAAAAGCAAAAGGTCCACTCAAGACAAGGGGAACACAAGACAGGAATGACAAAACGCCATATAGAGCATTAACCTTTTAGCACCACTTAACAGTTTTAATTTCCAATATTTTATTATTTCATGTTTTGACAAATTGATTCTTAGAAATTTCTTTGAAATGTGTACAATCTACTAACACCCTACTATTATTATTTAAGTTTTTGTATAAATCACATTGAATGGATTCATATGTAATCACTCAGCTACAACCAAAATAGTTACATTTTCTTATAAGATGGTTTGGAAAACCCTATGAGATGTGAGCATTTTTTCATCCTTAAAGATACTGTACCTGATATTTTCTTCTTCTATTTGGGCAAAATGGTTTAAACCCCAAATGATATATTTTAAAAGCAATCATCTGTGAAAAAAAAACAGGCTTTATGATGCCATCTACTGATTATTATAGAGGATTGAAATAGATGGGAAGCTTGTGTGGGGTTGCGCATATTGAATTCAGGGCTGAAAACCCATTGGCTGGCTGTTAATCTTCTAGACAGGTAACCTATCAATGTCAGTTCAATATAGTTGATTAGTATTTCAATCTGGTCTGTTGTTTTAGTTTTAGGCTAATGCTAATCGTAAATTCTCTAAGATTATTATTCACATCGGCACTAATGATGTTCGACTTCGCCAGTCGGAGATCACCAAAATTAACATTAAAGAGGTGTTTGAATTCGCAAGCACACGATGTCAGGCACTGTAATTTGCTCTGGCCCCCTTCCTGTCCGAAGGAGTGATGAGATAGTTAGTAGATTGTGTTCACTCAATGGCTGGCTGTCTAAGTGGGGTCCGCAAAATAATATAGAATTCGTAGACAATTGGAAAAGTTTGGGGAAAAGTTTACCTGGCCTGTTGAAAAGAGATGGTTTTCATCCCTCCTGGGATGGTACTGCTCTTCTCTCTAGTAATTTGGCTCATAGTCTTAGAGATAAAACATGACAATCTGGGGCTCAGGTCAGGAAGCAGACAGACTGGCTAAACCGACCGTCTGCTAGCGGCCTCGCGTCACCAAGGTCAGATCAATCCCACCACATAGAGGCTCTTTCACCTAGATATCATCATATAGAGACGGTGTCTGTTCCCCGAATTTGGAAATCAAAAAACTTCCAAACCTATCTAAGGTTAAAAATGTAATTGATGTTCAACAAATAAAAAACAGATATAATAGAGATGAGCAAACGATAAAGCTTGGGTTGCTGAATATTCGATCCCTTACTTCAAAAGCACGTATTGTTAATGATATGATTTCAGATTATAACCTAGATGTGCTGTGTTTGACAGAAACTTGGCTAAAACCAAACGATTACTTTACTTTAAATGAGTCCACCCCGCAAGATTACTGTTATAAACATGAACCTCGTCCGAAAGGCAAACTGGGAGGTGTTGCTGTAATTTATAGTAATATTTCCAAAACCACTAAGAAATCTAGTTTTAAATATACTTCTTTTGAAGTGTTGGTGCTTAATGTAAAAATATATAGTGTAAACGATAAATCACGTTTGAGAATTCTGCTGGCTACTCTATACAGGCCACCAGGGCACCATAAAGACTTTATCAAAGAATTTGCTGACTTTCTATCAGAATTAGTATTGGCTGCAGATAAAGTACTAATTGTTGGTGATTTTAATATACATGTAGATAATAAAAAAGATGCATTGGGATTGGCATTTAAAGACATTGTAAGCTCAATTGGAGTTAGACAACACGTGTAAGGACCTACTCATTGTCATAATCATACTCTAGATCTAATATTATCACATGGAATCAATGTTGATGCTGTCGAAATACTGCAGCAGAGCGACGACATCTCAGATCATTATCTAGTCTCATGTAAATTACATTTAGCCGAGGCTGCAAAGCCGACTCAGTGTTATAAATATGTTAGACCTATCACTTCTGCCACGAAAGATTGCTTTATCAATAATCTTCCTGATCAGTTTCATCATCTCAGCATCCCAGATAGCTTAGAAGAACTCGATATTGCAACAGAAACTTTTAACTCTCTCTTTTCCAGCACTTTAGATGCAGTTGCTCCGCTGCGCTTAAAGAAGATTAAAGAAAATAGTCCAACGCCTTGGTACAACGAGCACACCCGGGCCCTTAAGAGAACAGCCAGAAAAATGGAACGCAACTGGAAGAAAACAAAACAAGAGGTATTTCGGATTGCATGGAAGGAGTGCTTGATTGCTTACAGAGAGGCTTTAAAAGCTGCTAGATCTGCTTATTTTTCAACCCTATTAGAAGAAAATAAACATAATCCTAGGTATTTATTTGAAAAAGTGGCTAAACAAACGAAAAAGAAAGCTTCAAGCCCAGAAGTTTCCAAGAAACACAGCAGTAATAACTTTATGAGCTTCTTCACTTATAAGATCGATAATATCAGGGACAAAATTATAACTATGCAACCGTCTACTACAGTATCGCATCAGGGAGTGCATTGTAGTCTCCCTGAGGCAAAATTTGATTAATTTGTTGCTATGGGAGAAGAAGAATTTTGCAAAATCGCTAACTCATCTAAATCGACAACTTGTATGTTAGACCCTATACTGACGGAACTATTGAAAGAGATGCTTCCAGAGGTCATATATCCTCTTCTCAATATCATTAATTCGTCTTTCTCTCTAGGATATGTACCAAAACCCTTTAAGCTGGCTATGATTAAATCGCTTGTTAAAAAAACGCAACTTGATCCTACGGAATTAGTCAATTACAGGCCTATCTCGAATTTGCCTTTTCTGTCAAAGATATTAGAAAAGGCAGTATCCTCACAACTGTGTTCCTTTCTTGAAGGAAATGCTATCTGCGAGGATTTTCAGTCCGGATTTAGACCGTACCATAGTACTGAGACAGCTCTCATTAAAGTCACAATTGATTTGCTATTATCATCCGATCGTGGTTGTATCTCTCTATTAGTGTTACTTGATCTTAGTGCTGCATTTGACACCATTGACCACAACATTCTATTAAACAGACTAGAAACCGTCTCAGGTTACGTATGTAACCCTGGTTCCCTGATAGGGAACGAGACGCTGCGTTTGAGACGCGGTGGAACGCTCTGCATGATTACGTCGTGAAGCACGTGTAAAATCAGTCTAATGGAAGCCCGCTACGACATAGGTGACGTCATAGACCAGGAAACTATAAAGCAACCCAGAAATCAGACCGCGACAGCTTCTGAAAAACCTGAAGCAAGTCGATCAGGGCATGCAGGAAGTATGGCAGGCAAACGCAGCGTCTCGTTCCCTATCAGGGAACCAGGGTTACATATGTAACCTGAGACGTTTGAGCTGCGTTTGAGACGCGGTGGGAACCCCATACCCACTACGCCATAGTGACAAATGCCCGTTCTGTGTAAAAGTCCTGCGCACACTAAGAAGCAAGCAACCTCGCCCCCGGAGTGCAGAGGTCAAGGTCATAAAACCTGACAAATGTATGCGGAGAGGACCATCCTGCCGCATTACAAACCTCAAGAAGGGAAACACCCGAAATTAAGGCCATAGAGGCCGCCATACTCCGAGTAGAATGGGCCCGCACAGCCATAAGTGAAGGCTGTCCGGCCGCTTCATAAGCCAATGAAATAGCCTCGACTATCCATTTACTCATAACCTGTTTAGATGCAGCGCATCCTCTCTTGAGTGACCCAAAACAGACAAATAGTTGCTCAGATTTACGCCACAGGGCAGCTCTGTGAACGTAGGCATCTAAAGCCCGGACTGGACATAACAGGTTAAGCTGTTCCTGGTCTGGGGTAATAAAGGGTGGAGGATAAAAGGCCTGCAGCACTATTGGGCCCCCAACATTCAGTGGGACCTTAGGAATATAACCCGGTCTCGGGTAGAGAAATGCTTTCACCATACCAGGTGCAAATTCCAGACATGAAGGAGCAACCGACAGAGCATGTAAATCACCAATTCTCCTGATAGATGAAATAGCAAGGGGAAATAAAGTCTTTAGAGTGAGGAATTTCTGAGTAATCAAAGGGTTTCTCCCGATAGAAGCACCCCCCAGAGGGGTGTGGTAGGCCGATATAGCCGCCACGTAAACCTTTAGGGTAGGAGATAACCTAGCAGAGAAACGGTCTTGCAGAAAATCAAGAACTGAACCAACAGGGCAGTTAACAGGATCTATCTGACGTTCAACACACCAAGTGGTGAAAAGTTTCAATTTTAACGCATACAGCCTTCTCGTGGAAGGAGCTCCGGATTGAAGAATGGTTTCTACAACATCGGTCGAGAGACCGGTTTCCCTGAGCCGGGCCCCCTCAGAGGCCAGGCCCACAGTTTCCACAACTCCGGCCGAGGGTGAATATCATGCCCCCTGCCTGGGACAGCAGGTCCCTCCTGAGTGGAATCTCCATTGGAGAGCCGTCCAGAAGAGATACTAAGTCCGAGAACCAAACTCGGGTTGGCCAGTAAGGGGCTACTAGTAGCAGACGAGCCCCCTCTCGGCGAACCCTCACCAGAACCCCCGGAAGCATAGATATCGGGGGAAAGCGTACAGGTGGAGCCCCGGCCACACCTGCACCATCGCATCCAGACCGAGAGGAGCTGGGTGCGTTAGAGAGAACCACATGGGACAATGGGTTGAATCTGACGATGCGGAAAGGTCCACCGGAGCACGACGAACTCTTCCCACAGGAGCTCCACCACTTCGGGGTGAAGTCTCCACTCTCCTGGCCTCAGCCCCTGTCTCGACAGAATATCTGCTCCCACATTCTGACGCCCCGGCTGTGAGAATCTCAAAACTACAAGCAGGAGACAGACGTGCCTGCATTGTGATCGAATCCCAAATCACACCTAGAAAAGTGGTCCTCTGACAGGGGAGGAGCACACTCTTTTTGGTGTTGAGCCACAACCCCAAACTCCTTATGTGGGACAGAACAACATCTCGATGCTGAACTGCCAACTGCTCTGACTGAGCTAAAATCAAACAATCGTCGATGTAATTTAATACGCGGATGCCCTGGAGTCTCAACGGAGCCAGAGCTTCATCCACGCATTTTGTAAAGGTGCCAAACCTAGGCCAAATGGAAGAACCCGATATTGGTATGCTTCGCCCCCGAAGGCGAACCTCACGAACCTCCTGTGATGAGGATGGATAGATACATGGAAGTACGCGTCCTTCAAGTCTATTGTGACAAACCAGTCCTCGGACTGAATCTGTGATACAATCTGTTTGAGTGTAAGCATTCTGAACTTGAGTTTCTGAACTCTGTTGTTTAACTGGCGCAGATCTAGAATAGGACGCAACCCTCCATCCTTCTTTGGAACAACGAAGTAACGGCTGTAAAACCCTGACTCTCTGCTGGGAGGAGAAACCCTTTCTATAGCCCCTTTTCGAAGAAGTGTCAGTACTTCCTGTTCCATAACTAGAGCCTGCTGGTTATGCAGGACGAGAACCGAACTGAATTCTGTAACCCTTTTCTATTATGTGCAGGACCCATAGAGAAATATAAGGTAGAAGTTTCCACGCTGCCAGAAATTCCAATAAGGGAACCAGTCTCTCGAGACTGGCCTCTGGATTTGATTCAACAATCATTTTTGCGCCCTGAAGCGGTGAACCGGCAGGGAACAACTGAACTGACCGTTCTACAACCCTCCTCAGAGGATTGCACTGGGACGCTGACAACTCGGCGCCCTGAAATGGCGAACCGTCAGGGAACAACCGAAGTGGCAACGCTGCGGCTCTCCTCGGAGAGTCGCCCCCCGGAGGGTGCCAAGGAGGGATGGTTCCTCGGAATTGTTCCTTCCTGGAGGGGACCACCCTCAGAAGCCTGATAGCCTTGGCGTCAGGACTTCTTCTTCTTAGACCAAGCTCTCTTAGAGATTTGCCCTCAAATCTTGTCTATCTCTAACAGGCCTGGGCTGCGACCGCCACTCAGGAACCTCAGATTAAGGAGGTGCCCGAGCGGCGACGCTCTGCTTTTGCTGGACTCTGTGAACGGAGCTCGTAGACGGACGAGGCTGCTCAGACTTTACTCTACGAGCAGCCTCGGGGACATTAGACCGGCGAGGAAGAAACCTCTGAAACGCAGCCGCTTGTTTCTTATTTTCTTGAAACCTATCGACGAACAGACTTGTAGGTGAAAGCGGTGCGTCCAGAAGAACAGATCTATCTTAATCCTTTATCTCTGATTAATTCAACCATAAGTAACGTTCCGTGGCCACCAAGGTTGCCATAGAGCTGCCCACAGACTTGGCCGTCTCCTTGGTGGCCTGGAGAGATAGATCTGTCGTACGACGCAATTCTCGAATTGCGGCGGCACTAACTTCCTCACAATCGTCTATGTCCCTCAGCAGGTCAGCCTGGTATGCTTGGAGAATTGACATAGTGTGCAAGCACGCCGCGGCCTGACCTGCTGCCGAATACGCTTTACCCACCAATAAAGATGTATTTTTTAAAGGTTTGGTGGGTAACGTCGGGGCTTTCAGAGGCGAAGATGACTCAGGGGAAAGATAACTCGCTAGTGTGTCTTCCGCACGAGGCATAGATAAATAACCATAGAGCTCAATACCTTGAATTTTACTATAATTACTGGTCTGAGGGTTATGTACTCTGAAAGATGCCGGTTTAATCCATGATCTCGACACCTCAGTGTGGAGATCGGGAAAGAACGGGAGTTCCCGACGAGGAGGTCGTGATCTAGATGGTAGATAACGGTCATCTAAGAGACTTTTTCTAGATACAACATCAACATCATCGGCTGGCCACTCAATATTTAATTTAGCTACAGCACGAGATAAAACCTCCATAAGCTCCTTATCAGCAGGGGTATGAGCTGGCGAACACTCAAAATCCCCCATACCCGCGACATCCAGATCCTCAGAACTGGATAGCCGCAATATTGGTGCCCGGGGAGGAGAAGCCGCAGAGCGGGCTCCTTCCTGGGCAGAGACACCGGATCCAGCAGGTAAGGGCTGAGAAAGAGCAGGCCCCGTCTCAAACCCCGCTACTAGATCCATCTGCGAACCCCAAGATGAAAGTCGACGCTGAGCCTCAGCAGCAGCGGGACCCGCACCCCAGGGAGCACGAACCGAACCGTCCTCCTCGAAGAACAATCGGCGAGAGCGGAGCGTCTTCATAGATAGACTCATAAAATGGTCATAATCAGCCCCCTCGAGGACTGACTGGGCATGCTCCACTCCCAAACAAACAATATACAGCTGATGTGTGTCCCCACCCGTAATATAACGAGGGCAGGGAACAACACACTGTCTATAATCTTGCTTGCTCGCCATAGTGATAGATATATGTATATATATCGGGCTTGACAGACAACAATAAATAGACAAGGACAGATATACAGAGAGCGCTTGCTGAAGGTACAGAAGCTGTCGCGGTCTGATTTCTGGGTTGCTTTATAGTTTCCTGGTCTATGACGTCACCTATGTCGTAGCGGGCTTCCATTGGAATGATTTTACACGTGCTTCACGACGTAATCACGCAGAGCGTTCCCACCGCATCTCAAACGCAGCTCGAGTTCCCTTGAAAGGGTACTATGTTGGCATTAGTGGAATTGCACTAGCATGGTTAAAATCATACTTATCTGACCGTTATCAGTTTGTAGCAGTAAATGAAGAGATGTCTTATCGGTCAAAAGTTCAGTATGGCGTACCACAGGGCTCAGTACTAGGACCGCTGCTGTTCACTCTGTACATGCTACCGTTAGGAGATATCATTAGGAAACATGGAATTAGTTTTCACTGTTATGCTGATGATACTCAGCTCTATATTTCCTCAAAACGAAGGAAACAAAACTTACCAATTCACAAAATTAACGGAATGCATAGCTGATATAAAAAATTGGATGACTAGTAATTTCCTTCTACTAAATTCTGAAAAAACAGAGATTCTAATTATTGGACAATTATTGGAAACTAGTTAGCATCTTAGCACTTTCAGGTTCCACTGTCAAGTCAACGGGTGTTTTAAATGAGTTTGGGTTAAGAGCCTAAAATAAGGTATGTGGTTAACATCAACTCAATATATATATATATATATATATATATATATATATATATATATATATATATATATATATATATATATATATATACACACACACATGCACACGATTTTTAAAGCTTTTACTTGTCTTGAACATAGTTGTTGCTATCAAGTGGCTAAATGGGACTACAGAGGTTTTAGGGGACATTACTGTCACAGTGTCTGATTTGTGTTTCCCTGGGGATCCACCAGAGGTCCTCTTCCACCATGGTGTCATTCACTTAGACTACATTTCCCATAAGCCTGTTCTGTCACTCATTGATCATTGCACACAGCTGTTTCCCGCCACCTTGTTAGTATCTATGTGTACTGTGTATATACCCTGTTTGTTCAGTGTTTGTCATGGAGTCCAATAAGAACAAAAACAAGAAACTAGCAAAACAGACTTAGGAGGTGACATGACATGTAACCTCCTAAGTCTGTTTTGCTAGTTTCTTGTTTTTGTTCTTATTGTTTGGATTGACAATTTGGAGTTTGACCCTTGCCTGGACTGGTTTTGTGAGTACGGATTACCCTAATAAATACTGCAACTGGATCTGTGCATCGTGTCAGAAGGACTCCGTCATGCATAGATCCAGCGGTATGGGTTTTCGTGTCTCTTCCTCAGCCACCAAGAAGGAGAGGAGGCAGCAGATGGGGAATTCTCAATTTAGAGAGGTTCCGCCTCGTATGAATATTTTTGAGTCATCCCAGAGGACCCGAACTTCGGTGGTCCTAAGTCCGGTGGTCCCTGATCCAGTGGTTCCAGAGCTATCCACTATCAGTCCTGTCACTGCCAAGCGGGCTGTCTTCACATTTTATGTAGTGGCTGTCCTGCGTGCCTAAGCAGCACACACCTCAAGGATGGCTGCCTCCAGTCCGGTTGGCACCCCGGACACTGTTCCTGAGCCTGAGCCGATGTCATTTCCTCAGCCTGAGCCGGTGTCTGTTCCTGAGCTAGAGCCTGAAGGGTCTTCACCGGTTGGTTCAATGGTTAGGTCATGCAACTGCATCATAGCTTGTTTATAGCTTACATTTAGATTGTTACTTGTTTGTAGGTTTCAAAAACCATTTGTGAAGACTATCTTGATAAAAGAATCAAACTTTTGTTGTTCTCAGAGCTAATTTTGTGGAATAATACAAAAGCCAACAGAAAAATCCTATTGGGTTTTTGTCAAGGGAAACAAGGTGATGCTAACTTCTAGCCAAGAAATCTAGACTCACCCTAGCGGCAGCAAAATTTATTTTGCAGCCAGTGTAGTCTAGCAACTCTCTGTCGTCTTTCGAGCTGGAACAAACAAACTCTAGTCTGGCCAATCACATTGTGTATAGCGTTGGTGGGCGGGCTTAACATAATGATTGCAGAGTTGTGACGGTTCTGCGTGAATTCCCTGCTACTTGAAAACAAAGAAGGTGACCACTGTTGCTGGCGAACAGCGGTCTTTCGAATTGGCTTTGGCCGTGACTCTGGAGGACTTGGAGTTAAGCTTTTATTTGAGAAAAGAACAAAGAACGGCACTTAAGTCTGGTTGGTTGTAGCGCTATCCTATTGCGTGCAGAGGGAATTTGAAAGACAACCGTTTATCCCGCCCCTCGGATTGAGGCATACCAATGGTGAGTTCCCAGACCTAACATCTTGTTGTGGGTCTGGCTTGCCAGGCTAGCTAACTTCCACATTGGCAAAAAAAAATACTGTATCACTGTAGCGCTCTATTGAATTATAAGTTGTCCTGCCCCAAACCCATGCCATTGACAGACCCAAAATTGACACGTTTGACCTCTCAAACAAATAGAGCAATGTTGTCATTATATCTCAAAAGTCTTTATAATATTGGGGAAGTCCATGGCTACCTAATAGCTGGCTATGCACTGGGATAGGAAAAAGTATTTAACATAAAAAAGGCGGCTTTAAAAAGAAAAAAAAAAACAGTAGAAAATACCACAGTATGGGCCCTAAGGAATGGATGTAGGAATGTATTTAAAATGTTACAGTATGTTTTAAATAACAATATATTCACATGTATAATATATTCCATACAAATGATTCCTTTGTAATACTGTTTAGTTTGCCAAAGACTAGAGGAACATTTTATTGTTGAGAGGTTGCTCTTTCATAGCTCAGGAGACTGTTCAGTTGTTTCATATTTTTCTTTCAGATGTTTTTCCTTAGATGTCTATTCCTGGCATGAAATAAAATTCAAATATTGAGGTATCACATTGGATGAGTTTAATGAAAAATGTTCTTTAGGAAATCTTTGACTTTTGATTCCAGACTTTGGTGATTTGGCAAATCTGAGCACAGTGTGAGACATTGTTGAGATCCATCCTGAAACTCTTACTATGGCTCTAAGATGTAGGATGCTTCAGAAAAGGTCGCCATTTGCTCTCCATCCATCTTATTAGTGTCTCGGAAATCTTACTTGTCATTTTTCTCCTCTACAGATGACCTTTAACATTTGTTTTGTTCTGCTCAATAGAGTAAACCTTAGACCCCCCCCCCCCCCACACACACACACAATGTAATTGCTAACTGCACATAACGTGAGAAGGATAAAACCAGCCTAATTGAAATCACTGATGTCTCATTTACTTGTAAAGAAATCAATCATTTCTTTATATGTAAACTCCGAAGGCTGGGAGACGCACATTGATGTGATCCTTCATTCTTTCATTCTTCAGAAACTTCAGTAAACACGAATTATAAATCCTTCTCAGTCCATTTCATATTTTATGCATGCAGCCATGCTTACATGCAGATAAATAAGCTACAGGCCAACTGATATACTGAGTGTATCATGCTGCATTTGTATCTATCATCACATACAGTAGCATGCCTACATCCCTGTTTCAGAACTGAGTTTGACTGATCACAAGCATCTCTGGATCTTCACATTCATCGAGGCATTGGGACTCATAGTGTCTCTGAGTGGGACTTACTTAATGAGTGTAGGGGGATTTAATACTAATGTGGCTTCTGTACATCTTTATGTTTACATGAAACATTACAAATCTGAGGTTGTGATATACAGTAGTCAACATTTATGGATCAAACATTGTTGGATCAGGTGGATCAAAACCTTTCATCAAAGTTATGCATGAATTTTGAATAATACCCGTTCTTGTCTTAGGACAACTTTGATGAACTTTTTTGATCCACTTCAAATGTTGACTACTGTATTTAGCAAGGGATAGTTTATCTAAAAATGTCATCGTTTACTCACCCTTATGTCATTCCAAACCCATTTCTACTTTGGAACATAAGAATGATCCTCATAATGGAAGTCAATTGTAACCAAAACTGGGTAGCACTTTATTTTACAGTTCAGGGGCCGTATTCACAACACATTTTAAGGCTAAAAGTAGCTCCTAACTGGCGAATTTAGGAGCAACTCCTAAAAATAATGGGCGTGTCACTCGTAACTTTAGGACTCCTAATTTTTTTGACTAAGAGTAATTCACGAAGCATTTTAGCCCTAAAAGTAGCACCTAAGTCTAGGACAGCTTAAAAGAAGTCGAGAGGACTCCTAACTCACTAAGACCTATTCACAAACCGCCTTTTGTGGCATTTCACGTTGCGATGTTTTGAAATGCGTATGCGGCGGCTACAGGAGCTTCCAATCATGAGGGAACAATTTTGCATTGTAGGCATAACTAGGGATGCAACAACGCCACCAACAACAACCAAAACTACTCACTGCATGTAAACTAATTGTAACATTTCATTGTGAATCAAATTAAAATGTTCTTCTCTTTGCAAACGTAGGCAGAGGCATATAGTGACAGATTAATTCAAGAATGTTGCAAAGATATTGCATCAATCCATATGTTTCATTAGGCTACTAGGCTATTTGTTTTTCCTTACTCTTTATTCATTTAGGCTATTTATTCAGTTATTCATCATCTTCCGTCCTTCGCACTACTTGTGTAGCGCACGCATTCTCAGACCTGTCACCTGTCACTCATCATCATAGGGGAGGTGTTTGGAATCATTCCCGCGTTACAATCATCAGCCAATCAAGGTGGTCACTTCAGTCAAGCTCGTGCATGAGTAATGACGTCATCCATAGCAACGAAGACTCACTCTTAGTTTAGGAGTTGTCATTTTTCTTTACTAAGAGTAGGTCTGAAAGGCGTTGTGAATAACTTTTAAGAGAAAACTCCTAGCTAAAATATTTTAGTGCGATTAAGGAGCACTCCTAGTGGTAAGATAAAATGCTTTGTGAATACGGCCCCTGTTTTGCATATACATACTATGTACTTATTAGGTCTGTGCGATTAATCGTAATTGATTTTGACCTTGGCTTCAAACGATTATGAAAACAAAATAATCAAGGTAAAACTATTATTGTGCTGCTGCCCCATTCTGCGGTCCACTTTCGTTCCCCCCTAAGCCAAACTTAACATCTAAATCAGCCGAATAAGAGACGGTTGTAAAAGGCAGTCTACTGTTGTTAAACTGTGGGACATTTTTGATATTATACAATATCATTAAAAGTGCATTAAGCCATGAAAGTGACACTGTACCCCAGGCGGCTTTCTGTCTGTGCGCTCAGAGATGGAGCAAACGCACATAAACATGGGCTTTTGATTGGCAAACAGTCATAGCTTATATACAAAAATGTCAAAATGACATTTTGGTAAGAATTCTCCTAATCACAGTCGGTTATGTCCTAAAGAAATAGTTCACATAAAAATTTAAATTCTGTCATCATTTACTCACCCTCACGTTGTTTCAAACCTGAATTTCTTTCTTCTGCAGAACACAAAATAAAATATTTTGAAGAATGTCGGTAACCTGACAGTTGATGAACCCCAATGACTTCAATAGAAGGAAAATCAAATACTATGAAAGTCAATGGGGTCCATCAATTGTTTGGTTACCAACATTCTTCAAAATATCTTCCTTTTTGCTCAGCAGAAGAAAGAAATTCATACAGGTTTGAAACAAAGTGGGGCTGAGTAAATCATGACTGAATTTTCATTTTTTAAGTGAATTATTTCTTTAAAGGTAGGGCATGAAATTTAGAATAGGCTTGCAATAGCAAGCTAGGTTTGAAAGCATAACCCAGCAAACACATTTACGTTGTGGCAACGTCTGTGGCACGTTGCATTTCTGCTATGGCAACGTCGATGTCTACGTGCTCACAACATTGTAACAACTTAGAATTGTAAGACAAGACAGGGCTGTTGCAACGTTGTTGCGCGACATTCAGTAACTGAGAGACGATTTTTTTGTTAATGCTATATAGGCCCATAGATATGCTATATATATATATATATATATATATATATATATATATATATATTAATGCTATAGATATCCCCCATTTAGCATTTTATAGTTTGAAGTTAATTTTTTATTAGTCCGATGTTAGATAATTATATACTTTTTAAATATTCTTTATCCTTTTTATTATTTAATTATTATTTAAATCAGTAAATTAGCCCAATTATAACCAACACCTGCAAGTGTACACTTTGGAGAGTAAAAAATACTGAAGGTAACGTTCATTCAACTTTATTAAAACTGCATATATGGTAGTCAAAAAAGTTGTAGGTTGTGTTTGAATAATTACTTATCTTATTTAGTTGAGGTAGGCTAAATTAAATGCAATACTCACATATCCTTGCTCGATGAAGAATGAGACCACACAATGAGACCAACGGGCGGTTGAAATTTGAAAGGCTGATTTTCATGCTTCAGGGCAGTGACGAGTACATATGTAGTCCAGTGCTTGTCAAGACACCATAGGCACAACCTTAAGCAATGGCCCTGAACAGTGGTTTAATGTCAACATTTTGACAACGCTGTAACAACCGTCACCACACAAAGTTGTTATAGCAACCTTTTGGCCATGTTGTTAAAACATTGTTAGAAGGTTTGGTACGTTGTGCCAATGTTCTGTGTTTGCTGGGAAGATCCCATCCTCCCTTTAGAGTGTCTCCAAAGCCACATCTCCTTAAAAACACATGAACGCACACAGCAGCGTCTGCAAAGCATCAAGAGATGAGAGGCATTGTTAAATTACCTCATGTCTCAAAGCACACAACATTACAATTATAATGAATGTAAACAACTTACATTGCTCTAGTTGTCCCACCTGATAGTGTTGACATAGAAATGCATAAATTAGAGTTTGAGGACATAAACAGCTATAGGTAGAACGTCACGGGTTCAAAAAATCAAAGGTTGTATTTGTTAACATTAGTTCTCTTACGAGAGGTTCTCTCGTATTGTGTAGGTTGCTTACGCTACGGGTAAAGTCATCTTTTCTCGAGATATTGAAGCCAAAAATTATCCTTAATTTTGCATTTATTGTCAACGCAGTGCAGCAGCCAGCAAACCTAGAGCAGGCCATCTTGCATGCTCATTGGCTGCCGTACGGCAACTGCTGCAGCCTACCACTGAGCCTCGCACATGACATCGCGCCCTCTACGCGTCATAGCCCACCAGAATGGGGGTGGCTTAGCAATAAAAGACAGGCTCGGAAGCTGCATCACTGATTTCATCATCTTCAGCGAAGCTCTCCGCATCGCTGGACTTTGAGAGAAGCCTTTCCGCCGTCGAAACTAGCGACCAGCACGCAGAGGAAAGCGCCTGAAGAAGCCAGCCGTCTTCGCCACCTTCAGCCTTCCGTGCCTGCGACGCCATCCGACGTTGAGTATCCTTTTGTGCTTGCCTTCTGTGAATGTTCGCTGCTGGCCCTGGATTCGGGCGTCTGCAAGCATTGTGAAGCGCTTCCGTTGTCGACCCTGCGGGCTCGACTCGAAGCCTTCACCCCGGACGCTGTCACTCCACCCTCTGGAGACGCACAAGAAGAAGCGCTGTGCGCAGAGGATGCCGGAGCCTGAGGCCACAGTGAAGCACTCGCCGGATTGCATCCCGCCAGCCTCACTCTCTCCTTCTCCTCCCCTCCCAGACGCGCAGCTGCCGGCTTCTGCCCTCACTGCCGCTGCCTCAGGGGATAAAGCTGAAGGAGCATACCCAGGTGACCGCTGTTCCATCCTGGCATCGGACAGCAAGGAGTGGTCGAGTTCTCATCACTCCGCCTCCTCCTGGATCCAGGAATCCAGCAGGACTCGGGCTGGCGTGGACACCGAGCTCATGCTCCTCCTTTCAAAGGCTGTCGACCAACTTGGCCTGGATTGGTCACCGCCTAAGGAGCCCGCACCCAATAGGCTCAACGGCTGCTTCCTTCACAGCCGCCGCCCCCCGCCTGTTTCCAGATCTGCGCCATTTCTGCCAGAGCTTCATGCCGAGCTTTCTAAGTCTTGGAACGCACCATTCTCCGAGCGGCTCCACTCACATGTCTCCTCTCCGCTCTCCCAAGTGGACGGCGCCGCCAAGCAGGGGTACAGAGCTATCCCCTCAGTGGAAGAGGTGGTCGCAGCGCACCTGAGGGAGTCAGAGCGCTCCGCGTTTCTCGACGAGCCGCTCTCCCCTACTGGTCTCTTCGGCCCAGCGGTGAACGGGATCATCGACCGCTTCTCCGAAGTGCAGAAGGCCTCGCAGGCCATGAACCTTTTCCTGCCGCGACACTCTAGCTCCTCTGCAAGCCGCCCACGTGAGCCGCCTGCACGAAACGCTAGTCAGCGTCCAGCTCAGCCCCAGCCTCCGCAGCGTCGACAGGGCGGCCGCCCTAGATCACGCTCGTCTGGACGCAGGCCGCCTCCCCCCCAGGGATCCCGGCCCAGGATTGCGCCGAAGCCCGAGCAGGCAAAGTCTTCCTAGCAACACCAGAGAGGAAAAGACGGCTGGGTCTCGCCGTGGCCGCACCACCGTCAAAATATCTCGTCCTGTCAGTCCCCTCAGAGAAGGCTACTGCATACGCACATTTAGTAGACAACGAGTCGGCAACACAGCCCGCTCGCCTGCACACAAATGCCGTTTTTATGGCGACCCAGAGAAATCTCAGAAAGAGTATAAATTCTGGTTATCCGGCTCACGCCGATGGTGTTTTAAGTGTAGAAAAAGTCCCCTCAAGTCAGTGCTCACCCCTACACATAAACACGATGCCCCACGTGTCTCACACACCCACAGAGCCCACTCTACTCGCTGGAGTACGCAGCATCACATCTCTGAAGACATTCCAGAGGATGCTAGACTGTATGGCATCAGCTTATGCTGTGCTTCAGCTGGGCCTGCTGCGCATGCGCCCTCTACAACGCTGGCTGAACGCCCAAGTGCCTCACCAGGCTTGGGTTTCAGGCTACAGACGAATCAGAGTGACTCAGAGCTGCGTTTTGGCTCTGCAGCCCTGGTTAGCGGCCGACTGGGTACCAGCGGGGAGTGACAATGGGGGCTGTCTCACACCGAAAGGTCATCTCGATGGACGCCTCCAACTTAGGTTTGGGCGCCGTCTTAGAGGGCAGACCGGTCTTTGGCCTGTGGTCAGACCAAGAGAGACGCTTCCACATAAACTGTCTGGAAATGATAGCGGTCGAGAACGTGCTCAAACGCTTCCTCCCGTTCATATAGGACCACCATGTGCTAGTCCGCTCAGACAACATGTCTGTGGTGTCCTACATAAACCGTCTGGGCGGTGTCAGATCCAGAAGCCTCTGCCATCTGAAAGAATGCCTTCTTGTATGGTCTCAGTACTTCCTGCACTCGCTGAGAGCTGCGCATGTGCCAAGCCACTTGAACGACAGTCCAGACAAACTATCCAGGAACTACGTTCCCCCAGGGGAATGGTCCCTGCACCCCCAGACAGTCCAGTTACTGTGGCGCCTTTTCGGCAAAGGGGAAGTCGTCCTGTTTGCGTATTAAGAAAATAGACTTAAAATACTCTGTCATTTTTGGTCATAGAGACTTAAGAAATCGAAATAAATAATCTCTTCAATGTCTATTTTTTTGTGTCCACTTACAATCGAAATAAAACATTGTGCTTTTGTAAAATAAAGAAAATAAACAGGGTGTGCTTTCTGTCTCTCCATCTCCGTTAACCTTTTTTCTGGAGCACATCTCTAAAATTAAACAAAACTCAGCGAATACTATTCACCCAAGCATGAGCAATATATATTTATTATCATTTAAGTTTGTACTTTTAAAATATCTAATTCAAAACTAAAATAAATATTCTCTGTTTATGTAATCTATAAAAAAGAGAGGGGTGTCAGCCAATGTCATTATCGTTCTCTCAGCTCATTATTCTGCTAATGTGACGCCCACGGAGAGCGCACGCTATTCAGACGCAAATGGTCTGAAGCGACACATGCAAACGTGTCAACGCCCCTCATAAACGCGATAACACAACAAATTTAATCATCAAATTAATGTACTATTTCTCTTGCGAGGCTGTGACTGTGAGGAATAATCCTGTGACATTTACCTCAGAACATGTGCTGGTTTATTTTCATTTCGAAGAGTGACGGATCTAGCCGAGAATTGTGAGTAGCCTAAGTTTTTTATTCTTGTGCTTTGTTCTAATCGCGATATGGAATAGTGTCTGTAAATGCAAAAAGACTGTTTAAATTTGAATCAGTTTCTGTGTGTTAATGAATTAACGGCACAGATGGGCGCTGTTGTTTATGTTACAGATGAAATATGAAAGACAACATTTCGTAGTTTTGGATAGATTATAAAGTTGTTATTCTAAAATATCAAATATGCTTTTTTTATCCAGTTTCTGCTCATGCTAAATATATGGTAGGCTATGTTCTGTCAAAAATAAACTTATCAACTAAGAAGTTATTAAGTGTTTGTTCCAATGTAAGCTATATCAAACTGATGAATCCTTAACTTTAAAATACTTTAAAAAAAATACTTTATAAGAAATTTATGGGAAAAGAGAATTTTCTTTTCAAGATGTCTCCAACTCTAACTTTGAACAAATTCTGTAGAATGGCCCCTATAGCCTATTTGAACAGGATTTGTCTCCAGGAATGACTAAAAATGTGCTTTTGACTTTCATTTATATTTGGATTATATATATACACTGCCGTTCAAAAGTTTGGGGTCGGTACGATTTTTAATGTTTTTAAAAGAAGTCACTTATGCTATGCCAATGCTGTATTTATTTCATTAAAATACAACAAAAAACAGTAATATAGGGAAATATTATTACAATTTAAAGTAACTGTTTTCTATTCCAATATATTTTAAAATATTATTTATTCCTGAAAATTCAAAGTTGAATTTTCAGCATCATTACTCCAGTCTTCAGTCACATGAACCTTCAGAAATCATTCTAATATGAGGATTTGATGCTCAAGAAACATTTATGATTATGATCAATGTTGAAAACAGTTGTGTACCATTTTTTTACGACTCTTTGATGAACAGAAAGTTAAAAACAACAGCATTTATTTGAAATATAATCTTTTGAAACATTATAAATGTCTTTACTGTCACTTTTGATCAATTTAATTCCTCCTTGATGAATAAAATTATTGATTTATTTTATTTATTTCCCCCCAAAAATAAAATAAAAATACTTACTGACCCCAAAGTTTTGAACGGTAGTGTTACAAAAGATTCTATTTCAGATAAATACTGTTCTTTTGAACTTTACCTCAGAAGTGCTGGCATTTCGAGAAGCAACACATTCAACTGAGCTGAGGATACTGTAGTAAGTTTTTTTCATTCTCAATTGAATCGCGTTTCTGTGTGTGAATGAATGAACGGCACAGATGTGCTGTTTACCACAACTCGCAAAAAGACAGTTTAGTTTTGAGTTTTATTAGTGACAAATTTGGGGAGAGGATACATATTCCAAAACTGAAAATACAGTATGAGAATTAACTGCACAATTACTAGACATGGAAAAATATAAAAAAAATGAGATGCTTCCAACTGGGAACCAATTTGGTAGAATATATATATATATATATATATATATATATATATATATACACACACACACACACACACACACACACACACACACACACACACACACACACACACACACACACATATATATATTGCTCTTGTATTCTTTCTTGTGGCTCAGTGACACACCTGAATGAATGGCTCATTAAGTATGCGGGCCCCACTGTCTCCTCAGGTGTGAACCACTAAATATGCATGATGGTGTTGAAATCGTTGACTCCCCTTGCGCATATTGCCTCTCCAAACAAAAAGTGTCTTACAAAATTTAAATCAATGTATTGTTTTATGTGAATGATTAGGCAGGATGATTTTCACATCATTTTGAAGAAAAAACTCTAGGCAACGACATCCATTAGTCGAAAGTCTTATTGACACATATTTAGTATGTGTTTTGTAGCCTTATTTCAGAAACTTTATTTTTAATTTTTTTCAATAACCATGCATAAACAGTATTCACTCAAAAATACAAACATGTACATACATTTTGCTCACATATTATGGTAGCCCTGTTTGTGCTAAATAGAGTGTAATTACACCTTTGCCATTAATATGTTTATAAGCAACTGAAAAAAAGCACAAATGTCAGGGCATATCAGAACATCTCAAGGACCCCAAAAACCCCTTAGACCCCAGAGGGTTAACAAAGATTAATGCATACTGTTACAAATGTAATGCTCATTGTTAGTTCATGTTATTTAATACATTAATTAATGTTAACTAATGAACCTTATTGTTAAATGTTACCAATTTGTGTCCTTGGTCTATTTTTTTAGGTACAATTTAACCCTCCTGTTTTATGAAGACATTAATATTAAAATATCAAACAGAATTATGAATAGGTGTGATGGCAACAGAAAGAACAAGGCACTGATCCTGTGATCTGCAGGAATTCATGGCATGGTTCAGGGAAACCCTTCAAACAGTCTGATAGAGACACACCTGTCCAAGTCACATGACATGGGTCACATGACACATGACATCCAAGTCACATGACATCACACAACAGCCTCTGGGGCTCTCCATGCTGAGACTGATTGATGCTGGTGGTCGAAACAGCTTTTAATCAACTGATTGCATTGTCTGCCATCTAATGGACCACATCTTTTAACATAATGGCCTATGAGAGAGAGAGAGAGAGAGAGAGAGAGAGAGAGAGAGAGAGAGAGAGAGAGAGAGAGAGAGAGAGAGAGAGAGAGAGAGAGAGAGAGAGAGAGAGAGAGAGAGAGAGAGAGAGAGAGAGAGAGAGAGAGAGATCCGTGGGTGGAAAGGGGTTGATGAGAGAGAATTTTGACAGACAGTTGCAAGGAAAAGAAGAGAGACAAGGAGAGTGAAAGTGAGAGATGGAGAATGTGGAAAGACTGAATGAATAAATAGGACAGTTTAGTGCAAAAAATGAAAAGTCTATCATAATATATTGTGTCTCATGTCATGCCAAACATATTCTTTCTCACACAGGGCACAAAATATGTTAAGCAAAATGTTCCTGCTGCTCTTTTCCACACAGTGATAAATTTACAATTCTCTCTCTCTCTCTCTCTCTCTCTCTCTCTCTCTCTCTCTCTCTCTCTCTCTCTCTCTCTCTCTCTCTCTCTCTCTCTCTCTCTCTCTCTCTCTCACACACACACACACGCACACACTCCATTCTCATGTCAGCTTTGATGCCATGTGATATGATGATCAGGGATCTAAAAGAGTTCCTCTGCCTGTCTAGAAGAAAAAGAGTCAGACTTAAAAATGCAAAGATTTCAAACAGACAGAATGTCGAAGTAAGAGTCAAACCCTTTGGGTGTTCTGCAAAATGTTGAACGTAACATTTAAGCTCAAAGTTTGTTTAGGCGGAAAGGCTGTCCACACCCATAATCAATTCAAGTTTAAAGTTTAAAGTTAAAGGAAAGGTACTTCATACAATTCTCAATGTATTCACAATGTTCACATAATATTCAACAATATTATTGAACTGACTGCACTGACACTGCTGTTTGAGAACCGATCTGAGCAGGATGATGTCATCATTTTTTATTTTTTTTGCAGAACTGCTTTAAAGATGAAATTAACTCATTTAATTTTTGATGATCTTTATAACAAAACTGAATCAACACTAAACTGACTTCAGCTGAACAGCTTTGAAACAATCTGAATTGCATAAAGTGCTATATAAAAAAAGGTTAGAAATAGGTCATTTATTATTGCTCTCAGGGCCAAAGTCTTCTGTTATGTTACTGTAGAAGTGCAATCAATATAATCAATATCAACCACTGCTTGCATCCTGTTTGAAAGATGTACATGTCATTACTTGAAGATAAAGGATTTAAAATACTTGACAGTTCAATAAAACTTATGGAAATTGTGGGAGGAAGCCATCATCTGCCAGCAAGATAAGAATAGAAGTATAACATCTGAGAGTATAAGATAAGACAATAACAGAGCTCATTTGAAAACAGTTTAGGAACAGTAGGACATATTAAAGGTAAGCAGAGATATTGATATCAAATATATATTGAGAGTCCCATTTAGTGATGCAGCAAATTTTCGGCAACAATGGCATATTTTGACTGTGTCAGCATCTATTCCATAAAATTTGGTTAAACCAAGTACACAAATCAAGTAAGCTATAGTGTAAAAAATAAAATACAGATACACTATTAAAATGTACAAAAAAAGTACAAAAGCACTGATTTTTAATATACGTAAGTATTAAAAGAAAAAAGTACTGATTGATCACCTATAAAGTACAGGTCCTTCTAAAATAATTAGCATATTGTGATGAAGTTCATAATTTTCCATAATGTAATGATAAAAATTAAACTTTCCTGTATTTTAGATTCATTGCACACCAACTGAAATATTTCAGGTCTTTTATTGTTTTAATACTGATGATTTTGGCATACAGCTCATGAATACCCAAAATTCCTATCTCAAAAAATTAGCATATTTCATCCGACCAATAAAAGAAGTGTTTTTAATACAAAAAAAGTCAACCTTCAAATAATTATGTTCAGTTATGCACTCAATACTTGGTTGGGGATCCTTTTGCAGAAATGACTGCTTCAATGCGGCGTGGCATGGAGGCAATCAGCCTGTGGCACTGCTGAGGTGTTATGGAGGCCCAGGATGCTTCGATAGCGGCCTTAAGCTCATCCAGAGTGTTGGGTCTTGCGTCTCTCAACTTTCTCTTCACAATATCCCACAGATTCTCTGTGGGGTTCAAGTCAGTAGAGTTGGCAGGCCAATTGAGCACAGTAATACCATGGTCAGTAAAACATTTACCAGTGGTTTTGGCACTGTGAGCAGGTGGCATGTCGTGCTGAAAAATGAAATCTTCATCTCCATAAAGCTTTTCAGCAGATGGAAGCATGAAGTGCTCCAAAATCTCCTGATAGCTAGCTGCATTGACCCTGCCCTTGATAAAACACAGTGGACCAACACCAGCAGCTGACATGGCACCCCATACCATCACTGACTGTGGGTACTTGACACTGGATTTCAGGCATTTTGGCATTTCCTTCTCCCCAGTCTTCCTCCAGACTCTGGCACCTTGATTTCCGAATGACATGCAAAATTTGCTTTCATCCGAAAAAAATTATTTGGACCACTGAGCAACAGTCCAGTGCTGCTTCTCTGTAGCCCAGGTCAGGCGCTTCTGCCGCTATTTCTGGTTCAAAAGTGGCTTGACCTGGGGAATGCGGCACCTGTAGCCCATTTCCTGCACACAGCTGTGCACGGTGGCTCTGGATGTTTCTACTCCAGACTCAGTCCACTGCTTCCGAAGGTCCCCCAAGGTCTGGAATCGATCCTTCTCCACAATCTTCCTCAAGGTCTGGTCACCTCTTCTCGTTGCGCAATGTTTTTTGCCACACTTTTTCCTTCCCACAGACTTCCCACTGAGGTGCCTTGATACAGCACTCTGGGAACAGCCTATTTGTTCAGAAATTTCTTTCTGTGTCTTACCCTCTTGCTTGAGGGTGTCAATGATGGCCTTCAGTCAGGTCGGCAGTCATACCCATGATTGCGGTTTTGAGTAATGAAACAGGCTGGGAGTTTTTAAAAACCTCAGGAATCTTTTGCAGGTGTTTAGAGTTAATCAGTTGATTCAGATGATTAGGTTAATAGCTCGTTTAGAGATCCTTTTCATGATATGCTAATTTTTTGAGAATTTTGGGTTTTCATGAGCTGTATGCCAAAATCATCAGAATTAAAACAATGAAAGACCTGAAATATTTCAGTTGGTGTGCAATGAATCTAAAATATATGAAAGTTTAATTTTTATCATTACATTATGGAAAATAATGAACTTTATCACAATATGCTAATTTTTTTAGAAGGACCTGTATATTTATTGTAGACAGCACTAGTCAGCACTAATAATAAAAAATAGTGCATGCATGTAATATGTATTGCAAATAAGCAAACGTTTTATTTCATTACAAGACCTTATGATACACTATCAAAACATTAAACTGTACTGTACAGATGGAAGTTTGCGAGGCAAGGACATCAAAGGACTTAAATGCAGACGATATCACTGTTCTTGGCTCATTTTGACTGAATCCTTGAATCAGTGAGTTGTTGACTCAAGAACAGCTGCAATTGGATCATTCCGATTTGCAAAGGTTCTGTGCTATTTGTGAAAAAATGTTCTGTGGAAAGAATAAACTTGTACAATATTTTAACATCCCTATCGCATCACAGAGGGGGTAGCAATTTCTTCAGTTCAAAATAACTAGGAACGATATATATGTTTATGGAATGTAGTGGAGAAAAAGTACGGTAACACTTTATTTTGATGGTCCCTTTTGAACATTCTGTTGACTATAAGTAACTTTACAACTACATGTCAACTAACTCTCATTAGAGTATTAGTAGACTATATGCTTATTATGTCCAACAGACATTCTACTGACTATAAATAACTTTGCAACTATATGTCTGCTTATTCTAACCCTAATCCTACCAGTCAACTAATACTGTACTCTACTAACACTCTAATGAGAGTTAGTAGACATGTAGGTGCAACTTTACTTATAGTCAAGAGAATGTGTTAAAGGGACTATCAAAATAATGTGAAACAAACGTACAATATGACTTTTCTTTGGAATGTTGTGAAGACAAGTTGTCTTTCTTGCTACGTGCTGTGACCGACCTCTTGCCAACCCCAAGTAATTTAAAGAAATGGGGCAAGGAAGAAGATCCATCATGCAAGCACTGTGGAGCAGCGATATGTACACTGAATAATATCTTGACACCATGCCCCAAAGCACTGGGAGACGGTCGTTACATGTGGAGACATGACAAGGTCCTGACTGAAGTCGCTAAATGGGTGGATCTGCAGAGGGTCAAAGCCAACAACAACCCAGCACCACAGTCTCAAAAATTCATCAACTTCCAGTGTGAAGGCAACCGTACTCCCATGGGAAAGGCAACTACCAGGCACCCGCCATCCATTCTACAGCGTGCGTTGATTGGGAGATGCAAGTGGAACTGGGAAGTAGGCTTATCTTTCCACAAGACATCGAAGCAACTTCACTTTGCCCGGATCTGGTCCTGATTTCCAGGAGCATCAAGACCTTCTTAGTAGCCAGGGCCGGCGCTCCGCACACGCACATCACGCACTGCGCGTAGGGCACAAAAAAATCTGGTTCGTGAAAAATCATCACAATAGGCTACTAGTATAAATAACAAATAAAATATGTCTAAAGCATGTTACCATACAAAAGCAATGCAAAAGTAATATAGGCCTAGACCAAATTAGTCGAGAAAAAGGTGAATCACCTGTGCCAGTCTCCCCCTGGTGCCCACCCTTCCCCACCTCCCAGTGGTCTGTTCGATTATGCCTCAATCAATGTCAAATTTGGCAGACACCAACCTCAGACATGGCCTCGAAAAGGCACCAAGAGTCGGGGGTGGAAAAAAGGAAAAAGAAGAGACAGCGGGATGATACTCGCGCGTCGCTTGCAGATAAGACAATGTTTTAGATAAAAATGTTACTTTTGTAGCGCGGGCGCCCTTGCGCCATGTATGCATGTCCAGGGGGGCGTCGCTAGCAGTCCAAATGATCCGGGGCAGGCTTTTTTTAGCCCTGCATGTTGAATCTTTAATTTTAACGGGGGTCCGGGGGTTTCTCCCCAGGGAAATTTTGAAACTTGGGCTGTTTAAGATGCAGTTAGTTTGTTTGAGAAGAAAAGGAAGACCGCTTAGATATGTTTTTTCGTTGTTGTTCTATGCGGATAATGCGGTCATTTTCAAGAGGTTCATAGGCCAAGGGCGACATCTATTGGTGAAACTGCAATTAGAAAAAAAAAAAAAATCTCAGTGTTGATCAGTATGATGACCTGATAGCTGATTTTGCATTTGTGCTTAGGGCACCCAAATGGCTAGCGCCGGCCCTGTTAGTAGCTGAACTTACGGTGCCATGGGAAGACAGGCTAGCCATCTCGCATCAAATCAAGAAGGCTAAGTACCTGGACATGATAGACGAGGCTCTTACCAATGGATGGCACGCAACCGTGTTTCCCATCGAAGTTGGCTGCCGCAGTTTCCCAGCAACATCTTTGCGCCATTTCCTACAGAACGTTGGCCTGGATCAAAAACATCTGAAAAAAGCCAACAGGGAAATAGCCCTGGCAGCCGAGACTAGCTCAAGATGGTTGTGGCTGGAGAGAGCCCACATTTGCAAGCCCTCTGCAGGCAAAGGGCAAATGCTCTTCGCTGCCCCATAGATGACGAGACCAGAGGTAATTTCAAAGGAATAACAATCTTTATTGAACACACTATATCAATGAGCATTGACATAATAGACCTCTGTGTCTTCCAGGTCTTCTTTAGCTACGGGTAGATACAGATTACTTGTCACAGTTTCGCCCTGACGGCGACTTCACCCATAATACGGCTCCCTTCAGGACTCAGACGGTAAGTAGGACGGTAAGGATTCTTCTCAGTACAGGATACTTTCGTCGGTGCACAATAGTGAAACAGTGGTTTAAAAGCTTACTTCACCAGCAATGCTGCATACTTCCAGGCTCGGATCCACCAGCAATGCTGCATACTTCCAGACTCAGACGGTAGGTAGAAAGGTAAAGATTCTTCTCCATACAGAATATTTTCGTTGGTGCATAATAGTGAAACAGTGGTTTAAAAGCCTGCTTCACCAGCGATGCTGCATACTTCCAGGCTCAGACAGTAAGTAAAAAGGTAAGGATTCTTCTCAGTACAGGATACTTTCGTCGGTACACAATAGTGAAACAGTGGTTTAAAAGCTTACTTCACCAGCGATGCTGCATACTTCCAGACCCAGACGGTAAGTAGAAAAGTAAGGATTCTTCTCAGTACAGAATACTTTCGTCAGTGCACAATAGTGAAACAGTGGTTTAAAAGCTTACTTCACCAGCGATGCTGCATACTTCCATGCTCAGACGATAAGTAGAAAAGTAAGGATTCTTCTCAGTACAGAATACTTTCGTCTGTACACAATAGTGAAACAGTGGTTTAAAAGCTTACTTCACCAGAGATGCTGCATACTTCCAGACCCAGACGGTAAGTAGAAAGGTAAGGATTCTTCTCAGTACAGAATACTATCGTCCGCTCAGCTGTATCACTCTAGACTTCTGATAGAGAGCAGATATAATGACTGGCCACACTCGTGTAAGCAGGGGTTGGGCCACTTCTCAGCAAAAACACATCACACTCGTGTTCACTTCAAACCCACAGCAATGAATCAATGTATATAAATAAGGCAAAAGCACTGCAATTCACTCACACGATAGGGCTGATCAGAGGCTTCAATCCATTCGTTACACTCTCGGGGGAGATATTTACTCTTCAGTTCCTCCTCAGCACACTCTGAAACACATAGCTTCTCCAACAGTCGGATTTACATTCACTGCATCCTCCTTTGGCTTTTCGAATATTCGTAAGATGAAACCAATTCACTTATCTTTCTCTCTCTCCCTTCACAGCGCAGATTCAATTGAGAACTCAGTCCAGCAGATTCCCACAGACGAACTCCAATCCAGCAGACTTCAATGGGCAGTTTCCACACCCAGGCAACTTCCCAGAATAAGCTTGTGTCCAACCACTGCTCCAAGAAACCCAGAACCACAGAATCAGGCCGGGCAATGAATCTGCCACACCCGGAACCGGAGTGGGATGTGTCTCACACAAATCGTTCCCTCGGGAAACTCGTGACTCATCAAGGGGGTTCTGCTCGCTAAGCGTTTTTGTCACCCGTGACATTTATCTCACCTGAAGCAAAAGTAAAAGTTACCAAAAAAAAATTTCTCTGATAAATGAACCTACAGATATCTGAAAAAAATGTAGTTAATTACAGTAACGTAGTTGAAATTGAAACCTATTAAACCTCAACACTGTATAATTGTGTACAATATGACATCATACTATAAATCCCTTATTTGCACAACTCAAGTGTTTTTGATGACATTGCAAAGCTTTCCAAATGAGTGAATTTTGCCAAATGGCATGCACTTCTACACATATCTCCTGCACAGTGAACCTGCAACAAAGCAGGCTAAAGTCAGGCTAAATGTACAAAATCAAATATGTTACTTTAACCGATGAGCGACCAGATTGCCAAGAGCATTTACGGTAAATGACAAAAGATAAAGAGTACAGTAAAGAAACCGGACATTCTGACACACACACACATTGTCTCCCTTACTCTATTAGCATCACCCTTCAGGAGCATTTAAGCTGAAGCCTTCAATGAATCAAAAGCCAGAATCCTCAAGGTTGCCGGTGACCTCCCAAGATTGATGTTTGATTTTCATAGAACAGAACAAAGTGTGTGTGAGTTTGTGTGCAAGAAAGAAAGGCTTCCACTTTGTCATTTACCTGTTGAACTCACATAAAATGTGAACAATGCTATAGTTTCGCCCGCAAGCATTTAATTTAACAGTGCTGTGAGTCGACTGCAGTACTGGCACTCCCTTCAAATTAAACACCGAAGCCATCTTAATGCATGAAAATGTCATGGGGAAATGGGGACATTTTAATCAGGCTATTCTCCATTATTAAAATGCTCTGATGCAGGGAGATACCCGCATTGAGAGAAGCCGGACGAGAGTGTTATTAAAACAAAACTATAATTAGTCCATAAAATGAGACATTAGACAGGGTATCAAGTTTTGATGTGCTCGTTGGACAGAGCATTTCACTCCTTCCAGGTCCGACAAGGTAATTGGGTAACAATTTGGAGCGGACAATGAATAAGTGTGGGCTTTTTACCAACCTACTAACATTTCCCTTCTCAAGCATGACTCGATCGTCAGCTCCTATTAAATGAAGTGCTTTACTGAGTTCCAATCGCCAAAGGGTTTGTTTATTTGAGCTAATGCTCTTCTTTTAGCCCTGCCAGTCTGTGCACAATATTAGCACGGTTCCCCTTTTAGTTTTTTAATTTAGTGAATGGCATTGTCTGGGATGAATCAGATTGGCTGATTTTTAATTACCTGCGATAGAATCGCAGTTTCTCATTAAAAAGGGCTGCTTTAAAGCCGCAGTGACAGGACACACCGGCAGATCTTTCAAAACCAAAGTTGGATGTGTTATCAGTTGGATGAGAGCTTTTTGTTGCAGTATTGCTTTGCTATGGAAATGCTTAAGATAAGGCACTTCCATGTAAACCATTAATTTGATTTTAATAGACGTTTGCCAAACCTGTCGCTTGGGGCTGTGAAGATAAAAGTGATTCAGGTTTTATTAGCCTGTGATTTGAGAATAGGTTGGCTTGGCTCATTGGCGTCATGGGTTGGATGAACTGTCACATCTTTACAGTGGCTTCTTTCTCTGACTCAGTTTAGCTCTCATGAGTGTGGCAACAAGGTTCCTGGTCCAAGTAATTTCTGTGTGGAGTGCATGTTCTCCTATGTTGACATGGGTTTGATTGTGTTAGCTCTGCCAGCATCCAGTGTGTTTCTCTGTATGTGGCCTAAGCCACTGCACTCTACAAAAACCTGGGTTATTTTTTCAACCTATGACGCATGGTTGAGCCTGTTAGATCATTATTTTTTGGGTCGATATTTTTTTTCAGTGTTTGGGTAGTTTTTGTGTTACCCAGTTCCTGAGTCAGAGATACAAACACAGTGGTTGAGTTCCCTTTCAAGGGAACTTCGAGCTGCGTCAAACGCTGCGGGAACGCCCCTGCGTTGTGCGTCATGAAGCACGTATGGAATCAGCCCAATGGAGAGATGAAACGTCATAGGCGGGTGACGTCATCGACCAGGAAACTATAAAGCACCCCAAAAACACAAGCGCATTAGCTTCTGTGCTTTCAGTCGCGCTACATGTGAATCTGTCCCTGTGTGATATTGTCTGTCTTACATACCCTGCACCACACAAACAATTTATCCCTATATATATATATATTGAGAGATTATGGCGGACGAACAGCAGTTTAGAAAGTGTGTTCCTCCCTGCTCGCGTTATTTAACGAGCGGGGATACACATGATCTTTGTGTTGTTTGTTTGGGAGTTCAGCATGCCCAGTTTGCTCTCGAGGGAGCAGACTGTGAGCATTGCGAGCGTTTGCCGTTAAGGACGCTCCGCTCCCGCCGATCGCTCTTTGAGGAGAGCGGTTCGGTGCGCGCTCCCCGCGGTTCGGGTCCCGCTTCTGCCGAGGCAGAGCGGCGGCGCTTATCGTGGGGATCGCAGATGGATCTTGATGTTGTTAGTGTTGAGGGAGATGTGGAGGATTCGCCACCCCACACTCCTGAGAGTGATGAGCTTATGGAGGTGTTAACAAGAGCTGTTGAAAAACTTAATATTGAATGGCCAGTGACTAGACAGGAGTCTGTTTCTAAATCAAAGTTGGATGAGAGATTTTTGCCGTCACGTGTGCAGCCTCCACGCCGGTGCCTGCCGTTTTTCCATGATCTCCACACCGAGGTGTCGAAATCATGGAGAAAACCGGTGTCATATAGAGTGTTTAGTCCCCAGACTTCAACATACGCTAATATTATGGGAGCCAAGGCTCATGGTTATGGTGCTTTGCCTCGTGTGGAAGAGACGCTTGCGAGCCATCTCTCCCCCGAAGCAGCATCATCTTTTAAGGCACCGGCATTACCCACCAAGCCTTTAAGAAACACTTCGGCTTTGGTGGGTAAAGCATATTCGGCAGCAGGTCAGGCTGCGTCATGTCTGCATACTATGTCAATCTTGCAGGCATACCAGGCTGATCTGCTAAGGGACATGAGTGAGAGTGAGGAGGTCAGTACTGACGTAGTTCGCGAACTGCGTCAGGCTGCTGATTTATCCCTGCGTGCCACCAGAGAATCGGCCAAATTAATGGGTCGTTCTATGGCAGCTCTGGTGGCCGCAGAAAGACATTTGTGGTTAAATCAGACTAATATTAAAGAGAGAGAAAAAGCTTTTCTTTTAGATGCTCCTCTTTCTCCCATAGGGTTGTTTGGTGATGCTGTGAATTCAGTTATCGATAAATTCCAAGAAGAAAAGAAACAAACTGCAGCTTTTAAAAAGTTTCTTCCCCTTAAAGTTCATGTCCCTGGGGCTGCTGGGCGGGAGCAGCCCCGGCCGTCTTCGAGCTCATCACATAGAGCGCAGCAGAGGCAGAGTGTCGCGTCTCGTGCTCCCCCTGCTGGACAGTGGGCTCAGCCGCGACACTCTCAGCCGAAGCCTTCTCCCAGTAGAACTGATCTGAGGACAGTTATATTGGCTAAGAAGGCTTCGGCTAAGAAGAAGTCCTGACGCCAAGCCGTTCAGGATGCTGAGGGTGGTCCCCACCGAGGCGGAAAGGTGTTCACCTCTTTTTACGGTGCCCATTCCTCCTCGGTGCCCTCAGGGGCTCGTTCTGCCAACCCCGCCTTTATGCCGGGGCACAGACGATCCCAGCGAGCGCTTTCCCGAGGGACGCTCGCTCCCTCTGAGGAGGGTCTCAGAGCGGTCAGACCAGTTGTTCCCTGCCGGTGCGCCGTTACAGGGCGCTGCGTCTGCTGCTCAAGTTACACCAGAGGCCAGTCTCGAGAGGCTGGTACCCTTAGTAGAATTTCTGGCAGAGTGGAAAAGCCTTCCAAAAATATCTCATTGGGTCCTGCAGACAGTAGAAAAGGGTTATGCTATCCAGTTCAGGTGTCGTCCACCAAAATTCAGAGGGGTTCTGCACACAGTGGTGGGCCCCGAGCAGGCTCTGGTATTGGAACAAGAGGTGAAAACGCTCCTTCAAAAAGAGGCTATAGAACGGGTTCCTCCTCCCAGTTTGGAGTCAGGTTATTACAGCCGATATTTCATCGTTCCAAAGAAGGATGGGGGGTTGCGTCCAATTTTAGACCTGCGCATATTGAATCGCTCGGTAGGGAAGCTAAAATTCAAGATGCTCACTATCAAGCAGATCGTGTCTCAAATCAGGTCCGAGGACTGGTTTGTCACGATAGATCTGAAGGACGCATACTTCCATGTGTCCATCCTTCCACAACACAGGAAGTTCCTGAGGTTCGCCTTCGGGGGCGAGGCGTACCAGTACAGGGTTCTTCCGTTTGGCCTAGCTTTATCTCCCCGCACTTTCACGAAATGCATGGATGCAGCACTAGTGCCTCTGAGGCTTCAGGGCATTCGTATTCTCAATTACATCGACGATTGGTTGATTTTAGCTCAGACCGAGCAGATGGCGGTTCGGCATCGAGATGTCGTCCTCGCTCATATCAGAAAGTTGGGGTTGAGGCTGAACGCAAAGAAAAGTGTATTATCTCCTTCCCAGAAGACCACTTTTCTGGGTGTCGTTTGGGATTCGGTATCGATGCGGGCGCGACTCTCTCCGACCCGCATCGCTTCGATTCTCTCAGCTGTGAAACAAGTGAAGCTAGGCCAGCTACTCACTGTCAAGCAGTTTCAGAGACTGTTGGGTCTGATGGCAGCAGCGTCCAACGTTATACCTTGCGGCCTGTTGTACATGAGACCGCTACAGTGGTGGCTCAGGACCAAGGGATTCTCCCCGAGGGGAAATCCGCTCCGCACGTTCAAAGTCACGCGGCGCTGCCTTCGTGCTCTGGTCATGTGGAGAGAAACTTGGTTCCTATCCAAAGGTCCTGTGCTGGGGGCTCTTTGTCGTCGCATAACGCTAACGACGGATGCTTCCCTCACAGGGTGGGGGGCGGTCATGAGTGGTCGCCCAGCCCAAGGTCTGTGGCAGGATCATCATCTTTCGTGGCACATAAATTGTCTAGAGATGTTGGCTGTGTTTCAGGCTCTGAAACACTTCCTAACAGACCTGAGAGGCCATCATGTGTTAGTTCAATCAGACAACACGTCGGTGGTCTCTTATATAAATCATCAGGGGGGCCTGCGGTCTCGCCGGCTTTACAAGTTGGCCCGTCAGATCCTCCTGTGGTCCCAAGGGAAGCTACTATCTCTGAGAGCAATGTATCTCCCTGGGTATTTGAATGTGGTAGCAGACTCCCTGTCGAGGCAGGGGCCGAGGCCAGGGGAATGGAGACTCCACCCCGAGGTGGTGGAGCTCCTTTGGTTGAGTTTCGGTCGCACCGAGGTGGACCTATTCGCTTCCAAGGAGACCACTCATTGTCATCGGTGGTTCTCCATCACTCTTCCAGCCCCCCTGGGGTTGGATGCTATGGTGCAGCCGTGGCCGAGGTCACGTCTGTACGCCTTTCCCCCGATTGCTCTGTTACCAGGAGTTCTGGAGAGGGTCCGCCGGGACGGGGTCAGTCTACTACTAGTAGCCCCGTTCTGGCCGGCCCGAGTATGGTTTACGGACCTGATTTCTCTCCTGGACGGTTCTCCTTTGGAGCTCCCGGTCAGGAGGGATCTACTCTCCCAGGCGGGGGGCACGATACTTCACCCCCGCCCAGAATTGTGGAAACTGTGGGCTTGGCCTCTGAGGGGGCCCAGCTCATAGACTCCGGTCTCTCAACCGAGGTTGTTGAGACCATTCTTAACTCCAGAGCTCCATCCACGAGGAAGCTTTATGCCTTGAAGTGGAAACTTTTCACTTCTTGGTGTGGAGAACACCTGCAGGACCCAGTTAACTGCCCAGTGGGTGCAGTGCTGGAATTCCTGCAGGAGCGCTTCTCCACAGGGTTATCCCCCTCCACACTAAAGGTGTATGTGGCGGCACTAGCTGCTTACCACGTCCCTTTCAGTGGAGTTTCTCTTGGGAGACACCCGCTTATAACTCGTTTCCTCCGTGGCACTTTGAGGCTGAGGCCAGCAGAAAAATATATATATTTTTTTTTTTTTTGTAAAGATACTAAATCTAAATAATTTGGATGTTAAATGTGTCCTCAGACCTGTTCACTGTTTATTTTTTATTGTTCATGGACTCTCACTTTTGTATGTACCTGTGTGGATTCTGTTTAATAAATTTAATATAGATTTTGAATCTGGATCATCTTCTTTGAAAACTCAGAGAATTCTAGATGTGCACATAAAAATCATACAATAATATATAACATGGACCATAAAATAAACAAAAACTGTCAACTGTGATTTCATGGTGACTTTAATTCAAAGAAATCTACATATATGCACAAATATGACCTAAATCTCATTCTTGAAATGCAAATAAATTATTTATTTATTTATTTATTTTTGAATTAGGGTCAAATGATGAAAGGAAATGATGGGGTAAAAAGGGAAAACTAACCTGCATCACAGTTCACTGTGTTATTGTTATTTTAGTATCATTGAGATACTATTACAGTTTTTAATACTGTTTACTTTTGAATTTTCTGTTTTCATTTGAATTTTAGTCGAAGTTGTAGTAATTGTTTGTTTTGTCATTTTTCTGTTCTGTTTTTTAAATATGTCTATATATTTTACATTTTAATTTCAGTTTTAGTGATTTTAGTGCTTCAAGTTAAACTAAATGAAAATGAGAAATTCTGAATAAAACTAGCTGAATAAAATAAGTATGAGGTACTTTATATTTATTTTATTTCATTTAAAGTTGATTCAATTTCAAGTAACAAAACTGTTTGTTTTTTTTGTTTTGTTATATTTTTATTTTAGTTTTAGTTAACTATAATAAGTTTTGTCAACCCTGGTCTTGTGGTGACAGTTATGGGTGTTTTATTTATTTATTTATTTATTTATTTATTTATTCAGAGAAATACAAGTTATTTCCATTTAATAGCTTGAAGAGAATCACACAAAACACAAAAAAAACTCCACAAACATTATTACACAAGACATTTGGCCATATTGTTCTGTAAAATGTTAAGCCAGGACCACCTATGGGGGGGAATAAAAGAAAACAACAAACGAAGAGAAAAACTCACAAAAAAAAGCACAAAGGGAACACATTCAAATGGACACAGCAGTCCTTAACCCATACTCTGACAACTGTGCACTTCTCTTTGATACATGGACGAAGGGTATTCTTAATGCATTATAAGGCCTTATAAAAAAAAAACATATACAGTACACCTACACAACATACAGAACACAACATTTAGATCATGCATGGAAGACATTCAAAATGGATATATGGTGCTACAATGGCAACAGGACAACTAAACTTTTGAAAGAGCACCTCAAGATCACTGAAAGGGAATACTGGCTTGCCAGGAATTGCGCCTCACACATTCTTGGCCACATTATACATGACATTATATATGTCTTATAACCACTTCATGATATCTTATGGGTGTTTAAAAGAAAGGGGTGGTTTACTGCTTTTCTTCTTTGCATAATTGTGTTTATAGGGTGCAATATAACATGTCTTCGTTTTTTTTTTTTTTTTTTAAGCCTTATTTTTCATAAATTTCACCTTTATTGTAAGTCGCTTTCTCCTCTGTCATTTGAACGACCGGTTGACTTCCTGATTCTATGAAATAACTCAGTCAGAAACAGGCAATGGGCTCAGATTGGTTAGTTGGGCTGGTGTGAGTGCAATTGGCTAAAGTGCTTAGCGCACGTTGTCCGGAAACTCCACGGCCATTACCTGTACGGGTGAAAGTTGCATGTGCTCCGGTCAAAGGTAAATAATGGTGTCGATACTGCCGTATCAGTTTGAGCCAGAATCAGACCCAGAAAGAGGCAATGAAGAGAGTCAAGCAGAACCTCCCCAAACACGGCTCTTACAAAACGTTTCTGAATGGTACATTTTTGTATTATTATTATTATTCTATTCTACTATTATTATATAAGAATTTCGATACGCTGTTACTTGAAAATGCTACTGCTGCTTGTTAGCTTTTGAGATACGGTTTTCTCCTGATTAAATATTTAATATAACTGAATAAATGACTGAGTAATACCATTTTTAAAAGTTATTGTTTTATCGATATAATGAACAACCGTTTATCTATCCACAAAACTTAGTTTACTCGGTGTATCGTTTTCTTTAGGTGTACATGTGGCAACTGTGTTAAAATGCCAACAGAACGTGAAAACATCTGATAACAGCAGCTGAAGTTTGCTGTTGCGATTACATATAATTTTTTGAACTTTATACACGTTTTTCTTATACACACAAAATAGCATCGAACTAACTGGCTACTATAAACAAACAGCGTTGGCATTGGTTTACGTTCTTGATCAAATCGGAAAATTACGTCATATGGAAAATACATTTACAAAATTAGTACATAATTACAAATTCAGGTCCAAAATGTTTGTACGTGTTTGTCATAGACACACGAACTAGCATAACTAAGTGGCTACTAAAGCCAGCGCTGGAATTTGTTTACGTCCTTGATAAAACTAAAATATTACGTCTGAAATTATAGATGCAAATACATTTAAAATGATTAAGTCTTACTTACAGGTTGTGGCCCAACAAATGCTGCCTCTGGTTTTAAAGTTGGAACTGCTTCATGCTTTAGTAACAGTTTGTTGTTGAATCCGGCATTGAATTTGTGGAGATTCTGGAAGCTGTCTTCCGTAAAATGCGCAGCACAGAGAGATAGATTACGATTGTAATTTTCTGGAACATAATCAAACATAAATTGTAGCCATTGTTGACGAACTACAGCGTCCGTAGGAAGCCCGAACACAGAAGACCTGACAGCTGGGTGAAAATAACACACTTTCGACGGCATGGCTACTGCTCTCCACTATAACTCTTCCTATTCGATAAAGCCGCAGAAATATGGCCATGCTCCCTTTTTTGCATATTCCGGAGGAAGGGTTGATTATGGGCTAGTTACAAAACCCGGGAAGTATCTCGTTGTAGTCCCATTCGTGTCATTTTTGTAGGCATTAAACTTCCTGATTTTTAAAAGACGATATCTCTGCTTAAGTTGAACTTTCAGCAGAGCAACTTTGCAGATACTGTTCATGCACCAACAGCAAAATTACACACTATTTAAAATGAAAAAAATGAAATCGCAATCAACCACCCTTTCAACTTTTGTTACTTAAAGCAAACAAAGACCACTTTAAAAAATATATATAATATAACCACATTATAAAGCTTTGTAGATGTTTTTAAAAAACATGTTTTTTGTCATAAGATGTATTACTTTGTCACAACTTGGCTGTATATAAATGCACGAAAATGAAGGAATCAAGTACAAAAGTCTCTAGAAATCCACACTGGAGGTAATCCAAATAGGCAGGCAAACGAAACACAACCATAAAATAGAAAAGACCGGACCACTAAGAACAGAAACACCGGAACTTAAATACAAGAAACAAACAAGGTAATTAATCACACACAGCTGAACAGAATGATGAATCAAATTATCATCCATAACAACAAACTATGGTGCAAACTGCAAACAAAGTCCATGTAATGAGTGTGTGTGACACATGTACTCTTACTCAAAGTATTACTGTTGTTTTGATTATTCATGAGATGATACAACACATTATTAAGGTTGTTTATAAGGCACTATGCTTGCATTATAATGCATTAAGATTGAGAATACCCTTATGATGCTTTATTAATGCAAACTTAATTTAGGGTTATAATGCATTGTCTATTAAAAGTTATAACCACAAATGGGTACATTTTATAATGTATTATAACTGTTGATATGATTATTTATCAGACGATACAACATTATTATAATGTTGTTTATGCATGTATTATAATGCATTAAGAATACCCTTATAATGCATTCTAAATATAGTCCTCATAGTAAATTTTACAGATATATAAATGATTAATTTACATGATAAATAAAAAATAAAAAAATAATTGTCAACTAATAGGAAAACAAAGGTTAAAATTGTAGCAGACATTATTTAAGGATCAATTGTCACACATCTATCCCCTTGCTGAAGGTCAAGTTGATTTGACATTTTGACAAATATAGTAGAGTTAGTAGAGCATGCTATTTTGAACATAACATGGAACATGGAAGGCCATTCAATCTTTGTATTGCAAAAGTTGTTCAAACCATAAAAGAGTTAACTTAAGACATTTAATGACATAAGGGAAAATTAGATACAAAAATAATGAATCAAGTGTATGTGCATCATTCAACTGGAATCTAATTGGAAGTTTATAATGTCATAAACTTCAAGATGGATGCCTTGCTTTTTCTGTCTATGTCATTTGCCTTGTAAATTAAAATGTTCATATACCATGCTACATGAGGGAGAGGCAGGTTTCCAGATGGAAAAACATGGAAATGAAGTGTGCCCGAGGCATTGATTATGAGACTGCATATATGCATTGAAACGGTTCATCTTATCTATTGAAGGAGGGTGTTGAGAATGTTGTGAGCTGTGGCACTTGTCACTAGACAAGGCAAGGAACAAACTAAGCTCCTGTTGAGAAAAACTATAACGAGTACAAGTCAGCCTGATCTCTACAACATGCAATTTTCATACTCGCACATCACAGAGATCTAACTTCAGCCCTGTTCTCTCCCAGAACTTAGCAACACTCAGAAAAACATGCTAACTCTGTTTTTCTCAGTTCTGTGGTACTTTGATGTGAAAGAATGATGAAGAGTACAGCAAGCACGCAAACTGTCGTTATTAAAAATGCATGTCTGGCCATAATTTAAGTGAAGCCTACTCACAAACTGTACAGGGACATCTTTGATGCAATTCAGCCAAGGCTTTATGGCACGCAGGGTCCATTTAACAATTTTGGACTTGGCAGTGTTGTGCGCCAGCCGTGACACCCCCCCCCCCCCCCCCCCCCCCCCCCTTGCAAGAAAGAAATGCAAGAAAGCATTATTCTTGTTCATGTTGCTGGAAGCGCATAACCTCATATCCATTAAAACTTAATGATGACAATATCGTTTGCCACTTATCAGGAGAAGCTGAATAGCTGTCACTTTAAATGTGACAGCCGAACTTATCGGCGAAGCATCTATCCCCTTGCTGACAGTAATTGCCCTCCTGCAATTGTTATTCTGCCTGCAAGTTTGGCAGCCAAACATGACAGTAAATTCCGAAAAGAAAGAGAAAATAAGTTATTGAGATGCGCTGGTTCATGCTTTTTTTCAAAGTCCTTTTGCTTTTTATTCTCGGCTCACTCATATTTATGTGTACTGCAATTTCGGAAGATTTCACTGTCGATGATGCCTTAAGAGGTATAGTCTTAATTTGCTCTTTCTTTCTACACAGTTTAATGAAGAAAAAAAACATTTTTTTCATGAAAAAGGTGAGTTTTGACTTGATTTCTAATGGCAGTGTTTGGTGGCCCTGAGGGCACAATACAACTCCACTAGAAAAGCAAACACAATTAAGTCAGCACACAAACAAAATATTCTTGATATTTGTTATGCACATTTGTCCAAATTAAAACCAAGTTGTGGTCCTGTGAGGCCCCAGAGCAACAACCTAAGTGACTGCCTCCTCTTGCCACAATTAGGCCTACGAGATACAATGCTCAAATAACAAGAAAAATGCAAAATAAAGAGATATAAAAATGTTGCGAACATACCATACATAACAATTCTTTATCCTCAGTCAAAATTTCTCAATTTCATTTAGTTTAACTTGATGTACTAAAATAGATAAAAATGTATACAAACTATAAATACTTTAACTTTAAAAATAATAATAAAAATGACAAAAACACACAATACAATTAATAAATTAAATGAAAACAGAAAATATAAAAATAAAAACTAGTTCAATATAAAACTAAATGTTGTGTGTGACAACTTTCATCATTAGCGTCACACACATTTGCCGTTTGCCTTGATCTGTCTGCACTAACTGCCAACACTCACAGTGTCACGGAGCGCTCTACGACACCTGCTGGCGTCAACAGATCACTCTCCCCTGCATATTAGGACTTCACCACCCATCACCATCTGATCACTATCCAGCCCTGCCTCATCCTCGTCACTGTCACCTGTGCACAGTCAGTCTCCTTGATCAGGCCCCTTTTCCCCATTATCTTTGCGAAGTCTTGTTTTGCCACCCAGACATTTCCAAGCATTCCTGAGCGTTTCCAAGTATCTGTGATCTCCCTGGCTCCCTGATCTTTGCCCGTTTCCTGGACTCTGTGTATTATCGTTTTCTGCCTGCCTCGACCTCTGCCTGTTAACGACTATGAGTTCTGGATTGTCCCTCTGATTTATTGTCTGCCTGAGATTTATGTCTGCTCATCTCTGTCTTCTTGTGTGTTTAAATAAAGTGCACGTTACACACAGGTACTTTTAAGAGCTGTCCTAAAAGTAAAAGTTTTTTACTGGCAGTTATGGTTCCGTAAAGAACTTTTAAGATCCATGGAAACTTTCCACAACAGCTTCTTTATAATGGAAAAATTAACTTTAGATTATTAAAATATTTTGTTACACTTTCTATTAAGACCATGCTTATAATGAATTATAGCTCCATTTTTACTTATTTTTAAGTAAATATTACTATTTCATAAATACACTTATAAAGACTCATTAACCCTCTGAGGTCGACTTGCTTTTTTTCTTATCAGTGCAAAAGAAACTCAAAATACTCTGTTGATTTGCATCTTACATATTAAGTGTTGTACATCATTAGATCCTGATAAGTGTCTATTTTTTTGTGTGGATACTCACAATAAAAACAAAGTGTTGTGCTTTTCGCCAAATAAAGAAAAACAAACATGATTCGCGTTCTGCCTTCTCTCTGTCAGTTAAGTCCATTCTGAAACGCGTCCGAAAATAGTACAGCTGTGTAGACAGCGTATCCATACACTGTGAGGAATAATACTATCTAATAACCCTGGAAAATGTACCAGAAGTGCTGGTAGTTTCATTTCGAGGAGCAACAGATCCAGCTGATGTAGTAAGTTATTTATTCTTAAGTGCTTTGTTCTAATCGCGATATTGAATAGTGTCTGACTGTAAACCGCAAAAAGACTGTTTAAATATGAATTGCTTGTCTGTGTGTAGGCTAAATGATGAATGAACGGCACAGGCGCACACGCTTTGTTTACTACAGTTATACAGCGCGTGTCTGTGCCGTTCATTCACTCTGGCACCTACATTAGTAAACGTTATTTTTACATGAACACATCCAAACTATATTGCTATAGCCTACTAAGATCAGTAAAAATAGACTGAAATATGTTGAAATAAAATGTCTGTATAAGCAACAAACTGCACATTCACATGTATATGCTATGACTAAATATGAATGTTTAGACAAGATTTTGTGATTAGTTTTGGATAGATTATAAAGTTTTGACTGTAAAAAAGACTACGTCACATTAAATAGGTAAGCTTTTGTTCACCAATTTCTGCTCATAGTTAAATATACTACAGTATGATGTTTTGTCAAAAACAAAGTAGGTATATTGAATTATCAACTAAGATGTTATTATAGTGTTTGTTCCAATATTCAAACTAATAAATCCTTACCTTTTATAATACGTGTGATAAAATGTATAATTTTTACAAAGAAATACACTTGAAATATTGTTACAATTGTAATTGTTGTTGTAATTGTAACCTATTTGTAATTGGTTACAATTTCTAATTGTAAAATATGTATATATAGATAATTTCTTTTGTCCTTGCATTCTTTGGGATCCTGTGACACACCTGTGTGAAAGGCTAATTAATATGCAGCTCATTATGTATGTGGCACATTATCCGGCCTTTGTCTTCTCAGGTGTGAACACGCCTCCACGCATATTGCCTTTCCAAACAAAAGGTGTCTTATAAAATTTAAATCAATGTATTGTTTTGTGTAAATGATTAGGCAGGATGATTTTCAGATCATTTTGAAGCAAAAATTGTAGGCAACAACACTCATTAGTCAAAAGTCTTGTGGACACATATTTAGTATGTGTTTTGTGGCCTTATTTCAGACACTTTAAGTTTTAGTTTTTTCAATAACCACGCATAAACATTATTCTCTAAAAAATACAAACATGTACATACATGTTGCTCACATATTACGGTAGCCCCGTTTGTGCTATATAGAGTGAATTTACACCTTTGCCATTAACATGTTTATAAATAACTGAAAAAAGCACAAATGTCAGAGCATGCCAGAACACCTCAAGGACCCCAAAAAGCCCTTAGACCCCAGAGGGTTAAGACATATACTGCATTATAAGAACAATTATATTTACATTTATATTATTTTTTTATAATTACTTATAAGTCATGCATTTGTTTTTTCAATGTGCATGCTCATCATCCATTATACACTGATTTATAAGTATTAACTAGTCAGTCTGATAATGGTGTCATGAATATATTTATAAAGATGCAACCTGCATTGCTATTGTCACGTTGTGGGTTTTGTGTTTTGTTCCTTGTCCTTGTCTGTCATGTGTTTCCCTGTCTTTTCATGTTCAGCTGTTCCCCGTTTTGTTGATTAGTCTCGCCATGTGTTTCTGATTAGCCATGCCCCGTTGTTATCTTGTTTAGCTTGTGTGCCTGTGTATTTATACCCATGTTCTTCAGTTGGTGTTTGTCGGTCGTTGTTTGATGTGAGATGTTCCCAGTTCCTTGTTCCGTGTCCTGTGTGCCTCATTCTGAGTTTTCCCTGGATTATTGTCTGTTAGATGACTAAAGTGCTTGCGATTGGATTCACTCTCTGCTTCATCCTTGCTGCAACGTAACAGAACGACCGACCACTAAAGAATCCAGCAGCACGGATCCCGCCTGATCTCCCCAGCATGAGCCTGGAGTTCGTGCGACAGATCGCTGCCTTGGCCCTGCCAGAGACTATGTATGCTGCACTTGAGTCTGCTCTGGAAGACACCGCGCTCGTTGTGGTGTCCATGGCTGTTTTGTGTAGGTGGGCAGCACACACATCAACTACAGCCCATGAACCCAGCCCAGAGCTTCCTTCGCCGCTGGTCCCGTCCAGCCCAGAGCTTCCTTCGCCGCTGGTCCCGTCCAGCCCAGAGCTTCCTTCGCCGCTGGTCCCGTCCAGCCCAGAGCTTCCTTCGCCGCTGGTCCCGTCCAGCCCAGAGCTTCCTTCGCCGCTGGTCCCGTCCAGCCCAGAGCTTCCTTCGCAGCTGGTCCTGTCCAGCCCAGAGCTTCACGTCAGCCACGTCCAGCCAGAGCTTCACGTCAGCCACGTCCAGCCCAGAGCTTCACGTCAGCCACGTCCAGCCAGAGCTTCACGTCAGCCACGTCCAGCCAGAGCTTCACGTCAGCCACGTCCAGCCAGAGCTTCACGTCAGCCACGTCCAGCCAGAGCTTCACGTCAGCCACGTCCAGCCAGAGCTTCACGTCAGCCACGTCCAGCCAGAGCTTCACGTCAGCCACGTCCAGCTAGAGCTTCACCACGACATGCCTGAGCTTCATGTCGAGCCAGTGTCTATGGACAAGATGGCCGCCTCCGAGCCAGTGTCAACGGACAAGATGGCCGCCTCCGAGCCAGTGTCTACGGACAAGATGGTCGGCTCCGAGCCAGAGTCTGTTCCTGTTCCCGAGCCAGAGTCTGTTCCTGTTCCCGAGCCAGAGTCTGTTCCTGTTCCCGAGCCAGAGTCTGTTCCTGTTCCCGAGCCAGAGTCTGTTCCTGTTCCCGAGCCAGAGTCTGTTCCTGTTCCCGAGCCAGAGTCTGTTCCTGTTCCCGAGCCAGAGTCTGTTCCTGTTCCCGAGCCAGAATCTGTTCCTGTTCCCGAGCCAGTAAGTGTGTTGTCTGTTCCAGAGCCAGTAAGTGTGTTGTCTGTTCCCGAGCCAGTGAGTGTGTTGTCTGTTCCCGAGCCAGTGTGTGTGTGTTGTCTGTTCTTGAGCCCGAGCCAGGGTATGTGTTGTCTGTTCCCGAGCCAGTGAGTGTGTTGTCTGTTCCCGAGCCAGTGAGTGTGTTGTCTGTTCCCGAGCCAGTGAGTGTGTTGTCTGTTCCCGAGCCAGTGAGTGTGTTGTCTGTTCCCGACATAATGTCTGCTATGTCGCTAAAGGGGCTATGTCACATTGTGGGTTTTGGGTTTTGTTCCTTGTCCTTGTCTGTCATGTGTTTCCCTGTCTTTTCATGTTCAGCTGTTCCCCGTTTTGTTGATTAGTCTCCCCATGTGTTTCTGATTAGCCACGCCCCCTTGTTATCTTGTTTAGCTTGTGTGCCTGTGTATTTATACCCATGTTCTTCAGTTGGTGTTTGTCGGTCGTTGTTTGATGTGAGATGTTCCCAGTTCCTTGTTCCGTGTCCTGTGTGCCTTATTCTGAGTTTTCCCTGGATTATTGTCTGTTAGATGATTGAAGTGCTTGCGATTGGATTCACTCTCTGCTTCATCCTTGCTGCAACGTAACAGCTATAATGTTATTATATAATAGTTGCATTGACTTTTTAGTAACTCAGATTATTTCTGTCAAATAAGTGAATATACTGTTATTAATAGCCATGTTGGGTTACTACTTGTATTTAATAATTGTGAGTGATAATACAGTTACTTGCCTCTATAAATGCATCATTGATGGCTTTAAGTAAAGTCAAAACTTAGGAAGCATTTTTCCTAAAGCAAATCTTAAGAAATTATAAACATGTGTTCATTATTTATTTCAAGTTGTTTACTTGTAAATGTTACTAATGAACAATAATTCCTGTAATAAAATAATAATTTAAAAAAACACAGAAATCATTAATACAAAATGTTTCAATGTTACATACTAGCAAAAATGTTAAAAATGCAAAAAAACTTATTTTCAATGTTACGTACTAGAAAAAAAAACTGCTACAATATTTGTTAAAGTATAATTTAAAACTGCTATAAGCAATACCATGCATATCATTGAGCAGATGTAGATCTTAACAAATTATAATTACAAATCAAAACCTCTAATGCGATCATTAGCCATTAAAGCCATATTTGATAACTAACTGGTACAGCAAACAAGTGTCTAACTATTTTATATTTGATCATTTATAAATCAGTGTATACTGGTATTATGAGCATGTGCATTGAAAACACAAATGCAAATTGGTAATTATAAAAATAATCAAAAATGTAAATATACCTATAACTGTTCTTATAATGGAGTATACCTTGTAAGGAGTCTTTATAAATGTATTTATAAAATAAAAGAGAAAGTGCTACATAGAAAGTGCTATTTTTCACACTAAGAAAACACTGCGTTCCTGAAACACTTTTCCTGAAACACCGCGTTCTGTCTACATCTGCACGGAGGGCGCATACTGGACATAGCAGTGCCAAGGCTGGGTCTGCCTCCTCCAGGGGCAGCGCTTGCAGGTTCACCACCTGATCTCGAAAGGGAGTGGTGGGAAACTTGGGCACATAGGCCAGGGTGTCAGGATCATGTGAAAATAGGCCGGCCCGAATTCCAGGCATGCTTTGTTGAAGGAAAATGCGTACCGGCCCTACCCTCTTAATGGAGACCAATGCAACCAGGAGCGCTGCCTTAATTAACAGAACTTAAGCTCCACTGATTGCAGAGGCTCAAAAGAAGCACTCTGGAGGGCAGTTACAACCACTGAGAGGTCCCAAGAGGGAACGAGAAGAGGGCAAGGAAGATTGAGTTTCCTTGCTCCTCTCAGGAACCTGATGATCAGGTCATGCTTTCCCACGGACTTACCTTTGACTGCGTCGTAATGTGCGGCGATAGCGGCAACGTACACTTTCAGGGTGAAGGGAGACAGCCTTCGCTCCAACCCGTATTGCAGGAAGGAAAGAACAACACTGATCGGGCATTTTCTGGCGTCTTCTCGGTGAGCATGTCTCGTGGATGATGTTCTAGTGGAAGTGATTGTAGCCACCACCGCTGGTGGTAGAATACTCAAACCTGCCTCATCCCATCCAGGAGAGTGCCATAGGGTGCCCTGTCACTGAGAAAGAAGGTTCTTTCTCAGAGGAATTGGCCAGGGAGGTGCTGTCATGAGGAGTACACGTTCGAAGAACCAGGTCCGGGTGGGCCAATGAGGTGCAACCAATATGACCCGCTCCTCGTCCTCCCTGATCTTGCACACGGTCTTGCAAGAAGGCTCACTGGGGGAAACGCATACTTTGCGGAGGCCCCGCGGCCAGCTGTGCGCCAGTACATCCATGCCGAGCGTGCCCTCGGTCAGGGAATAAAACAGGCTGCAGTGGTAAGAGTCTAAGCGGTAATGTCTGAGCGGACTAGTACGTGTTGGTTCTTGAGCAGCGCAAGAAAGCGGTGCAGAGCAAGGCGTACTGCCAGCAACTCGAGGCAATTGACATGCAAAAGGCACTGGGGTCCTGTCCAGGAGCCCGTGGCAGCATGTCCATGCTGGAGGCATCTGTTGAGACAAATCAAACCTCATCAAAACCAAATCAAACCTCCTGGAAAGAACTGCAACCCATCTCTGAGCTGCCTGTAACGGGAGCGCTGCATCGCCTGCCGTTCGGCAGGCTGCAGGGCTGGTACAGGCTGGGGCGCCTTCCTGTGAACACCTCCACAGCGCGGCCTAGGTGAAGGCTGCTGCTGGGGCCGGGCGGGAGGGGGCTGGAGAGTCCCAGAAGTCGCAGGAGAGCACGCTCAGTCTGCTACTGGGCGGCCGAGAACTGTTGGGCAGAGTCCTCGACCGCGCCACTGATGAGGCCAGCCTGGGATATGGGGGAGTTGAGGAAGAGGGTTCGCTTTAACTTACGTACATCAACCAGGTTTAGCCAGAGATTTCTGACCACGCATGTGGACATCACCTGATCCAGGGAGCGTGCGGTCACCTTTGTCGCTCGTAGAGCGAGGTCGGTGGCAGCACGCAGCTCTTAGATGAGCCCTGAATCAGCCCTACCCACGTGCATGTCAGTGAGCACCTTGACCTGGTAGACCTGAAGGATGGCCATAGCATGCAGTGAGGCAGCAGCCTGCCCCACAGCTCTATAGGTCTTGCCACAGAAACCTACAGGCATTAGAGGGGTGCTTAGGGTTGCCACGCCAGGTGGAGGCGCTTGTGGGGACACAGTTGTGTTGCCAGAGATCACTCCACGGGGGGAACCCCAGTGTACCCTTGGCCGCGGCCTCGCAAGGGCAGAGAAGGCGGAAGAGGCTGCTGAGCAGTTGCGAAAAGTCAAAGGAGACTCCCACGATCTCGTAACCTCTTCATGCACATCCGGGTAGAAAGGAATTAGGGTCGCCACCCCCAAAAACCAATCATCAGCCTTGAGTGCTTGGGACATGGCGGAAGGTTCTACACAAGCCCGATACTCGCGGCGGCCCGGGAAAGCTGTCAACTCTGGATGAGACTCGGTTAATGCTGCCACAACCGAAGGTGGCACTGGTACAGCCGAATCCTCATCCCCTGAGGACTCCAGCTCACCTTGTAATGCAGCAGTAGACATGATTTCATCTGTTATTTCATCATGCGATGCAAAATCCGCAGACCCATGGCATTCCTTTGCCATTGGCTCATTTTGTAATACTCAAAGTTGATAGGCTTTCTAAGCAAAACCCCATTCGTCGTTATGATGTAACTCGTAGTGACTACGAAAGGGAACATCTGTTCACAGAACGGTTTACTTTAAGGTATCGAAAAAAATGGTTCTCCAAAATCTCCTTGAAGAAATGGCAATAAAAAACAACAGAAAACATGTCCATCAACCATCAAGTATTACCAAGCTTCCCACACTTTGATGGCCTGACACTGAGTAGCCCTGGGGCACGGGCCTCATTGGCCCGGTTCGTAATCCACCCTAGATTAAATCTAGATTAGACGCCTGCTAAAAGATGAAATAGATTTATCTTTGTAATTTAATGCTTTATGGTAAAACTTTTCTTTCAGTATGTTGTGAGTTGTCAATTTTGTTTGTTTGGCTAATGCTATAGCGCTGTCCCCCCAGGCCCACTATAATTAAGTCTTGATAATCTTAACAATCTGTCAGTGCTGTATTGAACCAACCAATTGGTGCTCTAACAGATAAAGGCTTGGTTTACGAATCATTGCATTAGTTTGCGTCATACCCTTGTCTGTCAGATTGTAATACAAAGTTGTAATGTCACTTGTCCAAATATTATACATGGGCACACACATCCCCTGTGGGTAAAAACCAAATTAGCAGGAAACACCGGGCAGACTGGCTACCCTGTTTTATGACCTGGTCCACTTGCAAACACTGCAGGCGAAGGCTGCGTTTTCCTGGTTATAAATGACTTCTCAAAAAGACCTTGACACAGGTTTCTATTGCTGCATGGCGATAACGCCAACTTATCTGCCGGTTTACATTCACAAGCCTGTGAGATGAATATGCAACATCCTCATTACACACGCGCTTTATTTCATGAGGGACGTCTGGGATGCTCTTGCTCTCCTCCTGTCTTTTTTTAACCTGCTATCACAGTGTGCCTAATTTGACCAGAGAGAATAGGAAAGCTGTGCTCGGTTATGACCCTATTACTAAGAGCCATATTTTCTCATACAGCCTGTTTGTGCCTCTGTGTCAAGCCATTAAAGTGAAACAGAGCTAATGCATGTGAGTTGCAGCAGTGTTGCAAGACAGATAAGCATGGGCACACTGTAAAATGCTAGAAATATAGCCGTACTACACCGTGACCTGACCATCTTAGAGCCCTTGGTTCATGAAGTGTTTTTCCCATTTATTTCTCAATAGGGATTTCTAAAAAAGTTTTCAATAAAGAGCTGTGAATCAAACTTACCAGCTTTGAATGAATCACAATAATACAAACTTTGATATGAAGCAACAAAATGAATGCACTAGGAATTTAGCTATTAAACACATTATTTTACCTGTTTATTTTCGAAATATGCAAATAAATAAATAATAAATCAATTGATCTCCAAAATGTAGAAAAAAAAATATATATATATATATACAGGTGTGTATCTGTATATACTAACGTTAAAAAGGATAATGTGACACTGAAGACTGAAGGTAATGATGCTGAAAATTCAGCTTTGCATCACAGGAACACACTAAATGTTCTGTAACTTTTATTATGTTTCAATGCCAACAAAGGAATACATTAAGAATGAATCAAGAATAAATGAATGAATAGAGAATAATAATAATATGTCAATTTTTTATAGCGCCTTTCAAGAACCCAAGGTCGCTTCACAAAATAATACAAACGGTTGACAGACAAAGAGACAAGCAATCTGCTTATTATAACAATCAAACAAGCAGAAAAGCAGATGGAGACAACCAATAACTACAAATATTTAACATGAGAAGTTATAGAATCAAAGAAAACATCAATTTCGATAAAGTGAACGTAACATAAAAAATTAAAAAGTGGAAGACAGAGAAATAGAGAGGGAAATAATTATTTACTGAGCATGGTGAATAGATGAGTTTTAAATTGAGATTTGAAGGTCTGGAGGTTAGGGGTGGCACGAAGATTAGGGGGCAGCTTATTCAATAGCTTAGGGCCTATAACACTAAAAGCCCTACCACCCACAGTAGTGAGGTTATGGGTACGACAAGCAAATTGTCATTGCTAGATCTAAGGGTCCAGGCAGGAAAATATAGTTCCACTAACTCAGCAAGGTATAGAGGTGGGGGGCCATGAGAGGCTTTGTAAAATAAGACTAAAAGTTTAAACTGGATGCGATTGAGGATATGAGTGTTATGTGCAGATTTTTTATTAGAATGTATTAATGGCTTTGTCTGAAATCACAAACTCCCTTGACTAGGTACTTATTTTGAATAAGTAATTACTTTGCAACCACTAAAACATCTTGGTTACGTATGTAACCCTCGTTCCCTGAGGAGGGAACGGAGACGTTACGTCAGTGAATGACGAAATCACCTTCGAGTTTTAGAAAACAAACCAAAGTTATGAAAATGCCTTGGGTCTGCAGAATTTGCATGCCGCGACTCCACCCCACCTCGTGGGTATAAAAGGAGCGCTGAGAATCTCGCATTATGTTTTCCTGCTGAGGAGCCGAGACTGAACTCCAGACCAGTCCAGCGGTACAGCAGTTGTGGCAGAGGGACGTAACGTTCCCTTTCGTTCAGTCACAGCGAGTTACGTCAGTGAATGATGAAATGGGGATCCCAATCTAATCACGCCACATAGCTGTCTTCCAGTGCCCTTCGTAAGTCTGAGCTCCCTGTTGTGAGACTTGCATGGACAAAGGACTCCTACTTAACACAGGAATACCAAGGTATACTGGGAAGCATATCTCAGTGGAAATATGCAACACAATGCCTGCCCGAAGGGAGGACTTACAGAATACACAAATGACCTGAGTATGGGATGCATATGGAAAACACGAGAGGGAGAAAGACAAAGCTCGATGGAGACTTACTGTAGAAATACACATGTGGGGGTCACCCAACGGGGGAACCATGCACATGGAACACCTAACCAATCACGAGGGCTGACCAACCGGGTATGCACTCTGGCGACGGTATCATCAGTGTAGGAGGAACTCAGGGTCTTGGGAAGAAGAACTCATCTGAGTGAAATATCACACCTATCCAGTCCGAGGAGTGGAATGGCGAGCAACCGATGACACCGAGTGGGTCCAATTACCGGCCACTGGGGGTGAGTAAATGAGAGGACACCCCGGGAGGAATGTGCCTTCACACCAAGGGGACATGGTCAACCTTGCTGCTGGTATGCCAAGGTAATGGCCTCCACTATCCAGTGAGACATCCTTTGCTTGGAGAGAGCCTTTCCCTTCAGCTTCCCACCATAAAAAACAAAGAGCTGGTCTGAGGTCCTGAAACACTGTGTTCTGTCTTCGTAAGCACAGAGGGCGCATACTGGACAGAGCAGTGCCAAGGCTGGGTCCGCCTCCTCCAAGGGCAGCGCTTGCAGGTTCATCACCTGATCCCTGAAAGGAGTGGTGGGATCCTTGGGCACGTATCCAGGCCGGGGTCTCAGGATCACGTGAGAGTTCGCCAGCCCGAATTCCAGGCACGCTTTGTCAAACGAAAATGCCTGCAAGTCCCCTACCCTCTTGATGGAGGCCAAAGCGACCAGGAGCGATGTCTTCATAGACAGGATTTTAAGCTCCACTGATCACAATGGCTCAAAGGAAGCTCTCTGCAGGGCAGATAACACCACTGCGAGGTCCCAAGAGGGTACAAGAGGAGAGCGAGGGGGATTTAGTCTGCATTGTGATGTACGACGATAGCGGCAACATACACTTTGAGGCTGGACTTCAGGGATCTGTATCAGTGAGTACCAGCAGTAAAGACAGCCTTCAACTTGGCTCCGTCTCTGCGTGTGTTATTGTATATACAAAGGAAGAACACCTGGCAATTTTGGACCAAGTGATGGCAAGACTGGAAAAGTATGGTGTGAGAATCAAGCTTTCCAAGTGTGCATTCCTGCAAGACTCAGTGGAGTACCTAGGGTACAGAATAGATGCACTGGGACTGCACCCAACCACAAGCAAGGTAGAGGCCATAGTAAACGCACCAGCCCCGCAAAATATTACTGAGTTAAGATCATTTTTGGGGTTGCTTAATTACTATGGAAAATTTTTGGCAAACAATTGCATCAAACAATCGTCAAACAACCAATTGCTTTTGCATCAAGAACTCTCTCATCTAGTGAGAAGAATTATGCTCAAATTGAGAAGGAAGCATTGAGCATCATTTTCGGTGTCAAGAAGTTCCATAAGTACTTATATGGTAGAAAGTTTGTGTTGTTGACGGACCACAAACCACTTCTGAAAATTCTAGGCCCCAATTGTGCAGTTCCAACTCTCGCTGCACTTTGCATGCAACGCTGGTCTTTAATTCTGTTGGCGTATGATTATGACATTCAGTACAGACGATCCAGAGACCACGCAAATGCAGATGCATTGTCACGTCTCCCTTGTGATCATGACACGGATGACGCTACAGATGAAGGCGAAGTACTCTGTGTCTCACACATTGATGAGCTGCCTGTGTCTGCAAAAGACGTTGCAGAAGAGACAAGACATGACCCGGTCCTTTCCAAAGTTCTTGATCTGACATTGTCAGGTTGGCCGAAGTTTGTGTCAAATCCAGATCTTAAGCCATTCTAACTGAGAAAGGATCAGTTGTCTACAGACCAAGGATGTATTCTCTGGGGGTCTAGAGTGGTTATACCACCAAAGTTCAGACGGAGACTATTGTCTGATGTACATGATGGACATCCTGGAATAACACGAATGAGGGCAGTAGCCCGGAGTTTCCTGTGGTGGCCGGGACTAGATCAAGAAATAGAGAAATTTGTAGGTCAGTGTGCTGCATGTGAGATCACACTGAACAGACCTGCAGTAGCACCCCTCCATCCTTGGTCATGGGCTACATCACCATGGGAGAGAATACATGTTGATTTCGCTGAGATCAATAAGCAGCACTACTTGCTGGTAGTGGATGTCTATTCAAAGTGGATAGAAGTTCTGCCTACACAGCAGACAACAGCTGAGAAGACTGCACATCTTCTCAGAAACCTATTTTCATCCTATGGCCTGCCAAAGGTGTTGATGTCAGATAATGGCCCTCCATTTACATCAGCAGAGTTTGAACAGTTCCTCAAGAATAATGGCGTTCGCCATGTTCTATCACCACCCTACCATGCTGCATGGAGCAGTGGAGCGAGCTGTGCAGACATTCAAGAAAGCTTGGACTCGACTGGAAGCTCAGTCTGTGTCACCCCAGCAACGGCTTGCTCGGTTCCTGTTCACATACAGAAACACTCCTCACACCGTCACGGAGCGCACCCCGGCGGAAATGTTTCTAAAGAGACTACCACGCACTCGCCTTTCATTATTGAAGCCGGACATATCGGAAGTAGTGCTCAAGCATCAGCTACAGCAGAAAAAGGCTCATGACAAGCGAGCAAAGCCACTCCAGACGTTTAAGCGGGGAGAGAGGGTGTTAGTTCGGGATTTCAGACATCCAAAGAAGCTCTGGGTTTCAGGAACGGTTCTGCAATGAAGAGGATCTCTGACCTACGAGGTACAAGTTGATCATCGTCAAGTCAATGTGCATGTGGATCACCTGCGTGCATCTAAAGCTTCATATTCACCAAGCAGAAGGGATGATGATGATTTCTTGGAGTACTCAGCAGGCTATGGGGATCCAGTAGAAAGCACAGAGCCAGAAAAGGTTGCTGCTGGTCCATCTTTGGGAGTGCAACAAGAGCGGCGCTATCCAGAAAGGCAGCGGACAGCACCAACTAGATTGAATCTCTAAGTGTTCATGTAGAGATGAGTCATTAATATAGTATTCATGTTCTGAGTCCTTACGGTTAAGTTAATGAGGTTTGTATATGTGGTATAATTTTAGCACCGCATATTATGTTACGAAATGGTGATAACAGTACAGTTATTTTTTTTTTTTTGGTTATGGTTCAAATCTAGGGGGAAGGAGTGTAGTAGTTTATACTGTATGGTAATGATAGTATCAGTATTAGAGGAAATACGGTAAAGGGGTGGGGGGGCACGCGCGCCGGACTTTTGGGAACTGTATCCGTGAGTACCAGGAGTAAAGACAGCCCTCAACTTGGCTCCGTCTCTGCGTGTGTTATTGTTCATCCACAAATATTACAGTAAGGAGAGATGTAACCATGCGGAGAAAGGGGCCAAATGTTCACCGGGGTACAGGAAGCTGCCATTGTAAACTTGGTTTTGGAAAATAATGAAATCACATATTCAACAACATTCAATGACTCAGTCTGTCCACATTTGCACGCATTCTCAAGCGAAACCAAATCAGAATGAAACAACTTTATATGTGCCGTTTGAGAGAAACTCTCAAAGAAACAAAGAGGTCAGATGGGCATATGTGGATGTAAAAACAATATTGACTGCAGTACACTAGATGCAACATTGTTTCCCAGTGTTCTGGATAACACCATATTGACTGATTTGTGTTCTTTGTTTTCAGGGAGTCCTGGAAATGGATGCTCATGCAATCCCACATGAGTTCATCTTTATAGATGAGGCTGGGTTTAACCTAGCAAAGACCAGAAGAATGGGTAGGAACATCATTGGCCACAGAGCAATTATAGATGTTCCTGGCCAACGTGGTGGGAACATCACAATATGCGCTGCCATCTCCAATATGCATGGTGTCCTTCACCGTCATGCCAACCTTGGACCATAAAACACAGCCCATATTCTCAGATTTCTGGACAGACTCCACAACATTCTCATACGACCAAAGCGTATGAATGATGCAGACCATCAAAGAAAGCGGTACGTTGTAGTATGGGACAACGTGAGCTTTCATCGTGCAGCCCCAGTCCAAAACTGGTTTGCTGACCACCCACCATTTCTTGTGCAATACCTCCCACCATACTCACCATTTCTGACAGTGGCGCAAAAAGTGGGTATGCGCTATATGCGGCGCATAGGGGTGCCGCATCATGGGGTCGCCAAAGCGATGGTTAAAAAAAAATCTAATTTATTTAAGTACTATAAATTTATATAAAAGTTGTATAAGTTAAATATAAAAACGTTATATAAATTTTAGAGGACTAACAGGCTAGAGTAGGCGCCCTAATAAAATTCCTTCATAGAATTTATTTTGACATAGAAGGGCCAGTGAGCAGCACAGTAGTGAGTTGTCGTTGAAACTCGAAAAACATGGATAATGCAAAAAAGCTGTCTGGGGCTAAAAATAGAAAAAGAAAGAGGAAAAAGGAGATGGCATGACAACAAAAAACGTCTTCAAAGGCCACGTCTCCTCCAACACCACAAACTTGCCCGTTTGGAATTTGCAAGGGAGCACCAAACATGGGACATTGAAAGGTGGAAGAAAGTTTTGTTCTCTGACGAGAAAAAATATAACCTGGACAGTCCTGATGGCTTCCAACGTTACTGGCATGACAAGGAGATCCCACCAGAGATGTTTTCTACGCGACACAGTGGAGGAAGCTCCATCATGATTTGGGCTGCTTTTTCCTTCAATGGGAAAATGGAGCTTCAGGTTGTCCAGGGGCGTCAAAGGGCGACTGGCTATGTGGACATGTTGCAGCGGGCATCCCTCTTGACTGAGGGCCCCCGTCTGTCCGGTAATGACTGGGTCTTTCAACAGGACAACGCTGCGATTCACAAGGCCCGCCAGACGAAGGACTACTTCCAGGAGAATAACGGTGCTCTTTTGGACCATCCTGCGTATTCTCCTGATCTAAATCCCATTGAGAACATTTGGGGATGGATGGCAAGGGAAGTTTACAAAAACGGACGTCAGTTCCAGACCGTGGATACCCTTCGTGAAGCCATCTTCACCAAATGGAGCAACGTTCCCAGCCGCCTCCTGGGCATGCCGAAACGAGTGTTTGAAGTGATCAACAAGAACGGTGGGGCTACTCACTACTGAGTCCTTTTTTGACACTTTTAATTCTGTTGTAGGTTTATTTGTGGGCTATGGTCTTAAACTTTTGTTCAGCTGAGGAACAGCCTGTTTAAGTTTAAATGCAGTTTTCAATAAATTGCCTACGCTCTATTTTTTGTCTCTTGCTCCTGTTTCTTCTTTTGGCATTTTGAAGCAGTACTTATAACCCGGTTATGATCCACCAGCGTGAAATGCGAATACTTTTAATGTTTCCCCCAGTCTTAAGATTTTGTTCAAGAGTATATATATATATATATATATTGGGGGGCGCCAAATTGTTGCTGCATACCCCTCTAACACTGGGTAGTTGCGCCCCTGATTTCTGAACCCCATTGAAGAGTTCTTTTCAGCATGGCGGTGGAAGATATACGACCGGCAGCCCTTTGTGCGCATGCCTCTTCTGCAGGCTATGGAAGAGGCATGTGATGAGATTGATGTGTGTGAGATTCAGGGATGGATAAGACACTCAAGGCGCTTCTTCCCTCGATGTCTGGCATCAAAGATATTGCCTGTGATGTGGACGATACCAGACCCAGCTGTGTGGCAAGATGCTGCCTAATTATTTTTCTTGCCTCTTTTTTTTATATATATATATATTTTTCTGCAATTTTCTTTTTTAGTGTACTGTTTTTTGTGAGCATATTTTTGTTCAGTCCAATGTAAATATATCTGCTGTGCATATGTTGCACTGACTTGTTTGGTGAAAAATAAAAAATAAATAAATGTTTCAAGAGCGTGTGTGTGTATCTGCAAATATTTCTGTGCATGTGAACAATCTGAAGATTTTTTTACAATTTTAACTATTTTAGTATTATGGCAAAGCATACTAAAGATGAGAGTTCTTTTCATTATGCCCAACAGTGTGTATTTGGTTAGACAAAAATCTGCTAATAAGAATGTGGTGTGTACCATTTCAAGCAAAAGTTTGATTTTGATAATGCTATATGTAGTTTTGGTTGCAGTGCTTCATTTTGCATGAGGTATTTTGCGGTTTGGGTGTGTGGTTTTGTCAAGTCAAGTCATCCTCATTTATATAGCGCTTTTAACAATGTAGATTGTTTCAAAGCAGCTTTACAGAGATAACCATATCATTTAAGGTAACATAGATTGGTTTGGTTTTATAGTGGTTCTTGAAAAATGTTTTTTCCAGCTAAAGTTAGTTTTGATTGATTCACTTCCATCTAAATGATCATTTGGTATTAAATTAGGGGCCGCTAAGACGACACCGTTTTCTCTAAACAGACTTTAAACGTGAACCTGTGATAGACGCTGATGGCGTTCACATGCGCATTAAGAATTGATTCTCTACGCGAACCGAAAAATTCCACAACGCTTTATCTGTAGAGTGGTATAGGGATCCTCCATAGGGAGAGGCTAGTTGGCACTTCAGCACTGCATTGTCATCAGGTCCAGGCGAAAGTCCTTCGTCAGATCTGGAAATGGCCTGGATCCGGCAGGCTGCGGGAAAACCTCGGAATAAACAAAGACACTAAAATTAGCGTAGATGCCATTCTTCTTATGATGTAACGAGTACATCAGGAATTAAGGGAAGTGTTCCCAGTTCCGGCTGACCTAATCTAAGCAGCCTAATATTGAATTATAGAAGTCTATAGAGTGTTATGTGAATGCTAGGTCAAAGAGATGTGTTTTTAGTCTAGCTTTGAACTGACAGACTGTGTCTGCTTCCCGGACAATGTTAGGAAGATTGTTCCAAAGTTTTGGTGCTAAATAGGAAAAGGATCCACCGCCAGCAGTCAATTTAGATATTCTAGGTATTATCAACTGGCCAGAACTTTGAGATCGCAATAGACGTGAAGGACTATAATGCGTTAAGAGCTCGCTCAAGTACTGGGGAGCTAAACCATTTAGTGCTTTGTAAGTAATCAGCAATATTTTAAAATGTATACGATGTTTAATAGGGAGCCATTGCAGTGTTGACAGAACCGGGCTAATATGGTCGTACTTCCTGGTTCTGGTAAGAACTCTAGCGGCTGCGTTTTGAACTAGCTGTAGTTTGTTTATTAAGCGTGCAGGGCAACCACCCAGTAGAGCATTACAATAATCTAGCCATCCAATTTTTGATATCAACTATGCATTCCGATAATTTTGTGAATTGGTGAGTTTCGTTAGGTTTGGAAGAAATATAGAGCTGAGTATCATCAGCATAACAGTGAAAGCTAATTCCATGTTTCCTAATGATATCTCCTAAAGGTAGCATGTACAGAGTGAACAGCAGCGTTCCTAGTACTGAGCCTTGTGGTACGCAATACAGAACTTGTGATCGATAAGACATCTCTTCATTTACTGCTACAAACTGATAGTGGTCAGATAAATATGATTTAAACCATGCTAATGCAATTCCACTAATGCCAACATAGTTCTCTTACGAGAGGTTCTCTCGTATTGCGTAAGTTTAGCTTACGCTACGGGAAAGATTCATCTTCTCGAGATACTGAAGCCAAAAAATTATCCTTAATTTTGTATACCTTGTCAACGCAGTGAAGTAGCTAGCAGACCTAGAGCAGGCCATCTCGCGTGCTCATTGGCTGCCCTGCGGGCAACTGCTGCGGCCTACCAGTGAGCCCGGCGTGACGTCACGCCCAATGAAGGGCGCCCGCGCCTTTATAGCGTCACAGCCCGCCAGATAGGCGTGGCTTAGCGTATAAAATAGGGGCTGTAGGCTGAATTCTCGGATTTTTCGACTCTTCAGCGAGCTCTTCGCATCGCTGGATTTGAGAGAAGCCACCGCCGCCGTCGAACAGCGAACAGCCAGCCTAGGACAGCGCTGAGGAATCCGGCCGTCTTCGCCACCTTCAGCCATCCGTGCGAGCTACGCTATCCGGCGACGTATCCTTTTTGCATATTATTCTTAAAGAGCAGCGAGCGTCTTTTTAAAGATGCCTCGCACTTCCTGTGGCTCGTGTAAAGCCCCGCTCAGCGCCGGAGACCACCACTTGATCTGCGCTCTCTGCCTGGGCCTGGAACACGCAGAGCTCGCCCTCGCGTCCGGGGGCTGCGAGCTCTGTGAGGAGCTTCTGCTGTCGACCCTGCGGGCTCGACTCGAAGTTTTTAACACCACAGCAGTCACTCCGCCCCCTGTGGGACCGCGCAGAAAGAAGCGCCATTCCCTGAGACAGCCGGAACCTGTGGCCACGGCGACGCGCTCGCCGGAGAACCTCCCTCGAGCCTCGCTCTCGCCTTCCCCACCTCTCCTCACCGACGCGCAGCTGCCGCTTGCGAGCCTCACTGCCGTAGCTTCGGAGGATGAGTCCGAGGGACACGTCACAAGAGACTGCTGCTCTATCCTGGCATCAGACAGCGAGGAATGGTCGCTTCACTCCGCCTCCTCGTCAATCCAGGAATCTACCCGTACCCGCGCTGGAGCTGACGCGGAACTTATGCGCCTGCTGACGCAAGCTGTTGACCATCTCGGGCTCGAGTGGTCGCTGCCGAAGGAACCCTCGCCGAACAGGCTCGACGGCTGCTTCCTTCAAAGTCGCCGCCGCGCAGTTTCAGAAACTAGGCCCGCTCCATTCCTGCCGGAACTTCATGCGGAGCTGACGAAGTCATGGAATACACCTGTTTTCTGCTAGACTTCAGTCACAGGCCTCCGCGTCGCTCTCCCGAGTGGACGGCGCCTCTCTCTCCGCGCCACCAAAGCCGCAGCCCAAGCCATCGGACGAGCCATGGGCGCGTTAACCGTGACGGAGAGGCACCTCTGGTTAATGCTTGCGGATATGAGGGAAACTGAGCGAGCCACCTTTCTGAACGCGCCGCTTTCCCCCACTGGTCTCTTCGTCCCAGCGGTGAACGGGCTTGTTTACCGCTTCTCTGTGGTGCAAAAGACCACGCAGGCCATGAACCTCTTCCTGCCGCGACGCTCGAGTTCCGCCACAGGCCGCTCTCGCGAGAGACAAAGCCAGCCTCCTGTGCGAACCAGCACCCAGCGTCCAGCACAGCCTCAGCCTCAGCCTTCGCAGCGACGTCAGGGCGGCCGCCCTAGATCGCGCTCAGACAGCCGTCACAGACCGCCGCCCCCAAGAGGGCCTCGGCAAAGAATCACGCTGAAGTCCGAGCATGCGAAGCCCTCCTAACAGCGAGAGAGAAAAGACGCGCGTGTCCCGCTGCGGCCGGACCGCCGTCAAAGTTCATTTGCCTGTCAGTCCCCTTCAAACAGTCTACTGCAGTGGTTCAACTAGCAGCCAACGAGCCGGTTTATTCACCCTCTCGCCTGCACACAAACGCCGTTTTCACGGCGACCCAGAGAAATCTCAAAAAGAGTATAATGTCTGGTTCGGCTCACGCCGTCAGTGTTTTAAGTGTAGTGAATGTGCCCACGCCCCAGTGTTCACCCCTACACATAAGCACTCCAAATCCCGTGTCACTCACAGAGCACACTCTCATAAAGAGCACTGCTCGTGCGTCAAAGTGTGGTAAAAGTATGTTCCCCATCCCTTATGATCGGGAAATCTCACATAAGTCAGCCGGTTTCGGCTGTCACCGAGCGGCCATTGCCCAGAACCGAGAGCGCGCGTGTTCAGTTTCACAAGCCCGCAAATGGCGGCGGTCTGAACCCTGAGGCCATTCGCCCCCTAGCGGCTCACATAGCTGCGTGGGAAACGATCCCAGGGATTTCAGAATGGGTGTTGAGCACAATAAAGCAGGGCTATACACTTCAATTCATTCGCCGTCCCCCGCGCTTTCAAGCCCGGACCGCGACGATAGTGAATGCGGAAGTAGCACACCTAAGCTGCTGTGCAAAGGGGCTATAGAAAAGGTACCTCCTTCTCTGAGCGAGTCAGGCTTTTACAGCCGATATTTTCTCGTACCCAAGAAGGACGGAGCCTTCAGACCTATCCTAGATCTGAGATATTTGAACAAAGTGATTGCAAAAAGACCGTTCAAAATGCTTACGACCAGGAAAATCCTCGCGCACGTTCGCCCGAGGGACTGGTTTATTTCTCTAGATCTGAAGGATGCCTATTTTCAGATTCAGATAGCACCCCGTCACAGGCAATTTTTGAGATTCGCCTTCGACGGTCAGGCATATCAATACACCATCCTGCCGTTCGGCCTGTCCCTGGCACCCCGTACATTTACAAAGTGCATGGATGCGGCGCTCGCCCTCCTGAGAAGTCAGGGGCTGCGCATAATGAACTATCTGGACAATTGGCTGATATTGGCACAGTCAGAGACAGAACTACTATCTCACAGAACAGTGCTTCTCAGTCACCTGGAAAGCTTGGGTCTCACGGTCAACTGGACCAAGAGCTCATTACTGCACAGCCAGTCAATTTCCTTTTTAGGAATAGAACTGGACTCGGTGACCATGACGGCTCGTTTATCGACACAGCCCGCGCGCCGTGTTCGCCACCTAGCCGCATCTTTCCAGAAGGGCAGCTTTCTCCCTTTGAAAACATTTCAAAGGATGTTGGGCTGTATGGCATCAGCTGCAGCGGTGCTCCAGCTGGGCCTACTGCGCATGCGCCCGCTCCAACGCTGGTTGAACGCTCGCGCGCCTCGCCGAGCCTGGGTGTCTGGCGGCCAGAAAATCAGAGTGACTCAGACCTGCATAACAGCTCTGCAGCCCTGGTTAGTGGCCGACTGGAACCAGCAGGGAGTAATGATGGGAACCATCTCTTATCGGAAGGTCATCTCGACAGACGCGTCCAACTCGGGTTGGGGCGCGCTGTTCGAGGGCAGACCGACCTTTGGCCAGTGTTCAGACCAGGAGAAGGGTTTTCACATAAACTGTCTGGAAATGATAGCGGTCGAGAACGCGCTGAAGTGCCTCCTCCCGTTCATACAGGACCAGCATGTTCTTGTCCGCTCGGACAACACATCTGTGGTATCCTATGTAAACCGTCAGGGCGGTGTTAGATCCAGAAATCTCTGCAATCTGACGGAACGCCTCCTTATTTGGTCACAGATGAACCTGCGCTCGCTGAGGGCGGCGCATGTGCCTGGCCATTTGAACAACGGCCCAGACAAACTGTCCAGGGACAATGTTCCCCCAGGGGAATGGTCCCTGCACCCCCAAACGGTCCAGAAACTGTGGCGCCTATTCGGCAGAGCGGAAGTCGACCTGTTTGCGTCAAAAGACAACGCTCAATGCCCGACGTTCTTCTCGAAGGACGAGGACGCGCTGGCCCAGGTTTGGCCCAGCCTTCCGCTATATGCTTTCCCTCCGGTCTCTCTGTTGCCACAGGTGATCAAGAGGATCAGGGAAACGCGCCACTCAGTGCTCCTCATAGCCCCGCGTTGGGAGAATCAGACTTGGTTCCCAGAACTGGCACGGCTGTCACATACAGCTCCGTGGCCGATTCCGGTGAGGGCAGATCTCCTCTCTCAGGCTCGCGGCACGATCTGGCATCCCCATCCAGAGCGCTGGTCTCTGCATGCATGGTTGATCAACGGGTACTCGTTGCCCTGCCAGAAGGAGTGATGAACACGATCACGCAGTCTAGAGCCCCTTCCACAAGAAGGCTCTACGCGTCTAAATGGTCGGTGTTCTCTGGATGGTGCACCGACAGAGGTCTGGACCCGCGGACATGCAGGGTGGCGCAGCTGCTCACCTTCCTACAAGAGCTGTTGGATAAGGGAAGGTCCCCATTCACGCTCAAAGCATACGTGGCGGCCCGTGGCAGCGTTCGCGGAATCGACGCACGGCCAGTCACTGGGAAGACATGAGTTGGTCATCCGCTTCCTTAGAGGAGCTAGAAGGAGGAATCCGCCGCGCCCCCCGTCGGTTCCCATGTGGGATCTTTCATTGTCCTCGAGGCCCTGAAAGCTTTTCCTTTTGAACCACTAGACTCCGTGGGGTTGAAATATCTATCACTAAAAAACGTTTTTCTGACTGCACTGTCGTCAGTAAAACGTGTAGGGGATCTGCACGCGCTGTCTGTCAGCGCGTCGTGTCTTGAGTTCGGACCGAATGACTCTAAAGTCATCCTCAGACCTAGACATGGTTATGTCCCTAAAGTGATGGGCACTCCATTCAGAGCGCAAGTTATTTCGCTGTCAGCTCTCCCAGCATCTGACAGCGAAAGTGATGTGAATCTCCTCTGCCCTGTCAGAGCGCTGAGATTTTACATTACGCGCTCCGCCTCCTTCAGGTGTTCGGAACAGCTTTTCGTTTCGTTTGGTGGGCGCGCCAAGGGGCTCGCCTCCTCGAAACAGAGCCTGTCCAGATGGATAGTGGACGCTATAGCAGCAGCTTACGCGTCAAAAGGTCTGCAATGCCCTCTGGGCATCAGGGCTCATTCCACGAGAGGCGTGGCTCTCTGACAGAATCTTTGACAGTATCTTTGACAGAAAAGGTAGATTTGAGATCGGCCTGTAATTGACTAATTCTGTAGGATCAAGTTGCGTTTTTTTAACAAGCGGTTTAAACATAGCCAGCTTAAAGGTTTTTAGTACGTATCCTAGAGACAAAGACGAATTAATGATGTTGAGAAGAGGATCTATGACTTCTGGAAGAAACTCTTTCAGTAGTTTAGGTCGGTATAGGGTCTAACATACATGTTGTAGATTTAGATGAATTAACGAGTTTGCAAAATTCTTCCTCTCCTATGGCAACAAAAGAATCAAATTTTACCACAGGGAGACTATAATGCACTCCCTGATGTAATGCTGTAGTAGACGGTTGCATAGTTATAATTTTGTCCCTAATATTATCAATCTTATAAGTGAAGAAGTTCATAAAGTCATTACTGCTGTGTTTCTTGAAAACTTCTGGGCTTGAAGCTTTCTTTTTCGTTAGTGTAGCCACTTTTTCAAATAAATACCTTGGATTATGTTTATTTTCTTTTAATATTGTTGAAAAATAAGCAGATCTAGCAGCTTTTAAAGCCTCTCTGTAAGCAATCGAGCTCTCCTTCCATGAAATCCGAAATACCTCTAGTTTTGTTTTCTTCCAGTTGCGCTCCATTTTTCTGGCTGCTCTCTTAAGGGCCCGGGTGTGTTCGTTGTACCATGGCGTTGGACTATTTTCTTTAATCTTCTTTATGCGCAACGGAGCAACTGTGTCTAAAGTGCTGGAAAGGAGAGAGTTAAAAGTTTCTGTTGCAATATCAAGTTCTAAGCTATCTGGGATGCTGAGACGATGAAACTGATTAGGAAGATTATTGATAAAGCAACCTTTAGTGGCAGAAGTGATAGGTCTAACATACTTGTAACACGGAGTTGGCTTTGCAGCCTTGGCTAAATGTAATTTACATGAGACTAGATAATGATCTGCAGAATTTCAACAGCATCAAGTTTTGTGTTAAGTATATTGATAAAACTAGCATAGTTAGTAAAATTGTGTGTTAGCAATTGGAAAAAAACTGTATACATAAATTGATAACTTAGAAATCAAACTCAGCGTTTTTAAAAAGAAAGAAAATATTTGTTAACCCTTGGATTTCTGTTTATAGTGTGTGTGTATATATATATATATATATATATATATATTACAGTTTTTTTGGATTGCTTACACACAATGTAAAATTAAAAGTAGTACACTATTAGCAAAACCTTACACTCAAGAAGCAAAACATCAGCCCATATTTGAACAACTATAAGCACATTGTCAACCTCACATTTGTTGCAAAACTCTAAACACAGTGATTTGCAAAAGACTAAACACACTTAACATACATTGCACACAAAATCTATCATGAAGTCACTTCCTTGCAATACCAAAGCACTGACTGTCAAATTACCGCACCGTCCAACCAATTGGTTCAACACAGTCATCAGGTGTGCAAACATTTGTTTGCTTAATTGTAGACACACCAATGGAAAGAGTCAGAGAAAGAGTAAGACGAGGAGGAGGAGGAAGAGGAAGAGGAAGAGGAGGAGGAGGAGGATGAAGGGGAGGAGGAGGAGGAGGAGGAAGGGGGGAGGAGGAGGAGGAGGAAGGGGAGGAGGAGGAGGAAGGGGGAGGAGGAGGATGAAGTGGAGGAGGAGGAGGAAGGGGGAGGAGGAGGATGAAGTGGAGGAGGAGGAGGAGGAAGGGGAGGAGGAGGAGGAGGAGGAAGGGGAGGAGGAGGAGGAGGAGGAAGGAGAGGAGGAGGTGGAGGAGGGGGAGGAGTAAGGGGGTGGGGGAGGAGTAAGGGGGGAGGAGGAGGAAGGGGGTTGGAGGAAGGGGGGGAGGAGGAGGAAGGGGGGGGGGGAGGGGGGGAGGAGGAGGAAGGGGGGGGGGAGGGGGGAGGAGGAAGTGGGGAGGAGGAGGAAGGGGGGGGGGGGGAGGAGGAGGAAGGGGGGGGGGGAGGAGGAGGAGGATGGCTCCTCCATGGCTAGGGGTAAACTTATTTGGCTTGCTGTCCACTGGAGAGGGAATCGATGAAGCAGCTTCAACTCGAGCTCTGATATACCCCCCAGTGGCTAAATGTAGGATCTGGTAATTGGAGGGCAAGGTACCTAAGATGAAGGTGGAGTTTTCGGGAGGTGGATGGATACTGGAACAGCTGATACTAGGGAGAGGTAAGCGGCTGCTTATGTACTCTGGCTGTTGTTTGAACGATTAGATTGGCTCACTCCTCCCTAACTTACACTCATAGGGAAGTAGAAGTGCTAAAAGTGTTTTAGGTTTATCATAGCAGAGTATAACTCGTGCACACAGAGTATAGTAATGTGAAACGTGTGTGTTTCTTATGGTAACAAAGTGTGGTTTTTAAACAGAAGTGTATCGTTTTTACAAGAGTGTATAATTATGCAAAGGATCTGTAGTGTTTTGCTAATTGGGTGTGTGGTTGTGCTAATTGTGTATAGTGTTTTGAAAACACGGGCCCTGTTTTGAAAATCGTGCTTAAGCAATCCAAAAAAACTGTAAGCCAATAGTGTCAATATTCAGCTCAAGTCACTTCAGTGTTGATTCAGTTCAGTTTAAACTGTAATAATTTTAGGTTTATCTCTAACCAGCAGATGGCATACTTCTACACCTAACACCTAGATCAATATCCAGAAACAAATTAAATTAAATTTAGATCATCATTTCAGTGATTTTTTCATAAAAATGTAATATTTCATATGCAAGCTAATGGTGTAGTTGAGGAATTGTTTGGTAAATGGGTACAAAAGTACTTCATATCTCCCAAAACACAGCATTAATGAATAGATGAGAAGTAAACAAAAAATTTATATATTATTTGTATAATTAAAAATGTGTATTTTTTGTAGAATTACTCTATCTATTGTTGGGGTCATATGGACCCCAAAGCCAAGATTTGTAAACAGGAAACGAAGACCATATTAGGGTTAATAACCGTAACATTAATCAACTGTGCATACATACTGCACACAGTGTATTTGTCCACATGTATGTGTGACAAACTCATGGGCACCTGTACACTCCACTGCACACTGAACAAGCAAAAGACACAAGCAGTAATGTTTTACATTTTTCACATCTGTGTATAGTTTGGTGTGTATGTGGCTAATCATTTGATGTCTGTGTGTAGAGTTACTATGCAAAAACACAATTTCTGGAAGAGTTCAAATAGTTTTGAACGAAGTGTTGGCTTTTGCTACAGATGTCTGAAGTTTTTTCATGTTTGGTGCATGTTTGGTGGTTTTGTGTGTAAAGTTAAAAAAAATGGAGCTATAGTTTCAGAAATTTTGTGTAAGCAATTTGAAAAAAATACTGAAAGAATGAATGAATCAAGAATGATTGAATAAAATGTAATTTTAATGTATAATAATATATTTTGAAGTATGTTGCTTCTACAGAAGCATATCATTAAAAAAAAAAACCTTTGAGCTTACGATAGGACTATCCTACAGGTTTACATGGATAAAATCATCTCTCAATGGAGACATTAAATGGGATTGCTCCTGTAGCTCAAACAGTAGAGCACAGCATTAGTGATGCCAAGATTGTGAATTTGATTCTTTGGGAATGCATGAACTGATTAAAATTGATATCTTGAATGTGCTGTAGGTTTCCCTTGATAAAAAACATCTACCAAATGCATGGATGTAAATGTTCTGAAGCTCTCCTGTTGCATATTTAGCACTACACTACGCCGTTTTTATGAAATGTGCATGTAATGTTATGGCAAAATCCCCTACAATTAACACTGGCATGTTTCCAGTGGAAATAACTTCCTGCTGAGAGACAGGGCTTTGATCCTCATTTGTGTTGATACCTACAGTATACATGCATGTGTCAAGTCAAGTCAAGACAATTAAACTGAACTGCTCCATTAAACAGCTGGAGTCCACGTTATAGTCATAAAATAATTCGCACATTGCCTTTCAGACACCTTATGCTCCACACATCTTATTTCTAGGGCTGAATGTGACAGAGAAAGACATAGTTCTGGCTCTCATGGTTGGTCTCACATCACTTCAGATAGCAAGGAAAGATCTGTTTGAAATGCAAAAAATATAATACATTTACTCATTTGAAGTCCAATGCAATATTTTGTCCCTGAAGAAAAAACATTCAAGATGCACTGTTTTAAACTTTAAGTAACCACCATATTTCAGGTTTAATATAAGCTACACTAATAATCTCAGTTTGAATCTCTTTGAATAACGCAGCATCGTAAATGAAAAATATGAATGTAATCCAAGAACACTGTTATTTGAAGGTCTTATCTACAGTTTTGTGCAAATGCTCCACCTATATTTCGGATTCCCTCTACTGCAAAGCTTTTGTATGACCTGGAAAATCAGAAAGAAACGTGGCATGTACAGCAGAAGAGGATGAAAGGAACCTATACCTAGCACTTATAACAAATTCTGTCTCAAAGCCAATGAAAGGGCACAATAGGGATTTGAAACTTTCTGTCATCAGATTGAATAAAACTTGGTGTGATACTGGCTGGCTGTGCAGAAAATGAGAAGATGTGAAGACCAATATCAGGAACCACAAATGCAAGTTTGGGTAAAGTAAAATAAGGCCAACTACTGTATTTACCCAAATCACAATAACCATAATCCCATCACTATCAACACTCTCTCTTCTAAAAATGTACAATAGTTTTTGCACAATAACCACAGTAACCAACTGCTATATTTGCACAGTAACCACAGGTAAAACCATAGATATATCCTCAGTGTTAGATTAACATCAACATGCATGAATGAGCATAAACAAACCATTTTACTTTGAAAATGTGACACATTTTTAGCGTATTTTACTTATTCTAGCCATTGGGAATTTATTAGATTAAGAATGTGTTTCATACCAGAATAGGATAAGATCTGAATGTGAATGCACTCTTGAGGAGGTGGTTTGCCTGTTTTGGCCTTTCATCAGGACTGGGACTCCCATCAAAAAGTGTAACCTACCCATATTTTGATACTCTTTAATACTTTTTTGGATATATGAATATAAATTGTCTTTATCTGCAGCACAGAGTGAGACCGTATAACACAAAACAGTATTGTCTGGTAATTATAGCTGCATTTACTTTTAAGAAATTAAAATAATGAAATATTATCTGACTTTAAGGAAGTTAGATATTTTAATTCAGCCTACCATTCAGCCCGTGTTTCACTACAGTGTTTATGGCTGCATTTAATTCTGAGGAATTAAAATGATGACCAGCAAACGCACGCTGCTCTGTATGCCCCACAGGCTTGCGGCCATGCAGTGTTCCTTCTGCACATCAAATGTGATGTTTTTTCCCTGCCGGTCCTCCGCTTCAGGGTATCGAAAACGAGACAAAAATAGCAGGGCTATTTGTATCCAGGGCTATTTGTAGATGTTTGTATCCAGCGTCAAGTGCGGTTCGGGACACATCGGATGCATGCTGCAGTGTCCGCCCCAAGGGCTTGCGGCCAGGCAGTGCTCATGTTCGCCCATCGGAAACGGTTTTCGATTATTCCCTGCCAGTCCTCCGCTTCAGGGTGTCGAGAACGAAACCGAAAGAGCCTCCCCTCAGGGAAGCCTTCCACAGGCTTGCGGCCAGGCAGCAATCGCGTCCACCCATCGAGAATCGTTTTCGGTCGAACCCTGCAGGAGATCCGCTTCAGGGGGTCGAGAACGAATCCCGATTGATACCCGAAGCCAGGCTCGAGAGCCTGGTTCCTTTGGTAAAATATTACGATGCATGGAAAAATCTCACGAATATTTCTCCCTGGGCCCTGTGCACCATTCAAAAGGGGTACAGGCTGCAGTTTCGGTTCGGCATCGAGATGTCGTCCTCGCCCACATCTAAAGCCTGGGGTTGAGATTCAACACGAAAAAGAGCGTGTTGACACCAGCCCAGAGAACCACGTTCCTGGGAGTGGTGTGGGACTCGGTCACGATGCGGGCACGATTGTCTCCTGCACGAATCGAGTCCATTCTGGCCACAGTGTCTAGGATAAAGCTAGGCCAAGCCATCACTGTGAAACATTTTCAGAGAGTGTTAGGGCTCTTGGTGGCAGTGCATTTATTCATTCATTTAGCTGACGCTTTTATCCAAAGCGACTTACAATTGCTATGTATGTCAGAGGTCGCACGCCTCTGGAGCAATTAGGGGTTATGTGTCTTGCTCAGGGACACATTGGTGTCTCACAGTGGATACGAACCCGGGTCTCTCACACCAAAGGCATGTGTCTTATCCACTGCGCCATCACCACCCCTCCACTGCGCCATCACCACCCCTCTCTGAAATATTGCTGGATATTTTCATTTATCTGACGCTTTTATCCAAAGCGACTTACAATTGCTATATATGTCAGAGGTCGCACGCCTCTGGAGCAACTAGGGGTTAAGTGTCTTGCTCAGGGACACATTGGTGTCTCTCAGTGGATTCGAACCCGGGTCTCTCACACCAAAGGCATGTGTCTTATTCACTGCGCCATCACCACCAGTGGTGGTTGAAAACCAAGGGGTTCTCCCCAAGGGGGAACCCGTTCCGCATGATCAGGGTTACGCACAGATGCCTTCGTTCCCTATCTATGTGGGAAAAAAAGCTTGGTTTCTGTCGCAAGGTCCAGTATTGAGTGCGTCATGTCGCTGGAAAACAGACAGTTTCGACTGACGCCTCCCTCACGGGCTGGGGTGCGGTCGTGGACGGCCGCTTTATGACAGGCCTATGGCAGGACCATCATTCCTCCTGGCACATAAACTGCCTGGACAGGTTTGCGGTGTTCCGAAATTCTGAGGAGCTTGCTGCCGGACCTCAAAGGTCATGTCCTTGTGAGGTCAGACAATATGTCGGTAGTGGCCTATATTAACCATCAGGGGGGTCTGAGGTCTCGCCCTCTATGCAGACTGGCGCATCAGATCCTCCTGTGGTCCCTGGGGAAACTGTTATCTCTAAGAGCAACATACATCCCAGGGAGTCAAAATCAGGTAGCAGACATCCTGTCGAGACAGGGGCTGAGGCCCGGGGAATGGAGACTCCACCCCGAGGTGGTGGAGTCAATATTTCAGAGGTTCGGCCCAGTGGAAGTGGACCTATTCACGACTCGAGAGACGACCCACTGTCCACTGTGGTTCTCCCTCTCTCATCCAGCCCCGCTGGGGTTGGATGTCATGGTGCAAACATGGCCGAGGCTGCGTCTGTATGCATTTCCCCCAATCGCTCTGCTCCCGGGAGTTCTAGAGAGGGTCCGTTGCGACGGGATCAGTCTACTGCTGGTAGCCCCGTTGTGGGCGGCCCGAGTATGGTTCTCAGACATGAATTCGCTCCTAGACGGCCCTCCGTTGGAGATTCACCTCAGGAGGGACCTGCTGACACAGGCAGAGGACTCAATATTTCACCCTCGGCCCGAGTTATGGAAACTGTGGGTCTGCCCCCTGAGGGGGGCCGGCCTATCAGCTGGAGTAGTGGAGACCATACTCAGCTCTAGAGCTCCCTCCACTAGGAAATTGTACGGCTTAAAGTGGAATGTCTTTACAAATTTGGTGTAGAGAGTGTGAGGTGGATCCAGTTAACTGCCCAGTGGCTTCAGTTCTGGAGTTCCTCCAAGATCGCTTTCCAGCTTGTCTTACCCCGTCCACACTCAAGGTGTACGTGGCTGCCATTACGGATTTCCACGCTCCTCTGGGTGATGGGCCTCTGGGGAGACAGCAGTTGGTCGTACGTTTCGTACGTACTTGGAGGATGAGGCCTGCGGCTCGTACCAGTGTTCCCACATGGGACCTGGCGGTGGTCCTCGAAGGGTTGGCAGAGGCCCCCTTCGAACCACTGGAGTCGGCTGAGGCCAAGAACCTTGCCCTAAAGGTGGTTTTTCTGTTGGCCATTACTTCTCTGAAGAGGGTAGATCTCCAGGCGCTCTCTACATGGGTGCCCTTGAGTTTGCTCCAGGCGACATTAAAGCCATCTTACATCCCAGGCCAGGCTATTTGCGTAAGGTGCCATCTAATGTGGCACAGCCTACGGTTCTTCAGGCTTTTCATCCTCCACCTCACGTGACGGCAGATGAGGAGAGACTTTATTCAGAGGTCCTCTTCATGGCGGAAGTCAGACCAGTTGCTGGTGTGTTTCGGGACACCCAAGAAGGGGCTTCCCGCTTCTAAGCAGACCATCAGCAATGGGATTGTCCGAGCTATTTCTATAGCCTACCAGGTGCACAATTTGCCTTCACCTTTGGCCGTGAGGGCTCATTCAACCAGAGGCATGGCGTCCTCTAGAGCCCTCCTCTTGGGGGCCCTGATCCAGGAGGTCTGCGATGCAGCAGGATGGGCCACCCCCCCACACCTTTTTTAGGTTTTACAGTCTGGACATTCCATCTACGCCTGGCACTCTTGTGGTCTCGTCCTAAGTGTGCCTGTGAGCAGCTTCACACTAGGACAGGCAGGGCGCGTTGTGGCATAGTGGGTACTCGTTCCCCCAAAGTGTCATTCGACGCAGTTCAAGTTCCCTCAAAAGGGAACGTCTCGGGTTACACTGTAACCCTTGTTCCCTGAGAAAGGGAACGAGAACTGCGTCCCTTCGCCACGCCTTCCCCTGCCTGGGAGCGACTTGCTTCATCGCAGAAGCTAACTCTGTTGTGTGCCGGCGTCCTTTTGTAGCTTCCGTGTATGGCATCACATGTTACTTCATGACGCAACACCAATCAGGATTGGATTAGTTTCATTCATACTTCAGATGTGTTACGCTAAAGGCGTTCCCCCAAAGTGTCATTCGACACAGTTCTCGTTCCCTTTCTCAGGGAACAAGGGTTACAGTCGTAACCCGAGACGTTTTTCTTGTATATTTTGCAATCATTATGGGAACTTTACATTTAAATATTCTCTGAACGTTATGAAACAAAAAGTAACTTTAAAAAAAAATTATAAAAAATAAAATAACCTTAGACAACCATTTCATTTCAGAAAAAAATGCTCTATAAACGATGACTAAATTTTTTTTATAACGTTTTGAAAATATTAAAAACCAGATAACTTTGAATGAATGTCCTAATAACATTTTTCCATAACTTTGAGAGAACCTTGCCAGAATTCAATTTCAGAGGAAAAGCAAATTAACCCCATTTAAGTTGATAGTGTCTGCTCAAATTGAACCCTTCCAAGTTCCAAAAGTTAACAAAATAAGCTTTATTTTATTCAATTGTAATTGTCCGTATTAGATATAGATCCGAGTCTCTAAAGACCCAGATATACAATAATGATTGGCGAAACATGCTTTTAACACTTTAAACATTCCTTTTTTATAACATACACTTCTAAATTCTTATTCTTAAATTATTTTGACTCCTATAAGTCATATTATGGTGTAAAACAGAAGTGTAAACCCATTTGGGCACTGTATTTCCCTCACTAATGATGATGTATGAATCAGAACACTGTTACTAGTAAAACCATGGGCACAAGGGCTGAATTGCCGAGCTGCCATTTTGCCTTGGCTTCATTATTTCAAGCTGGACCAACATATTTAAAAGATCTGTCCAAATGTCACAATTAGCCTTTTCAAGATTTCCATTACACGAGAGTAGATGCTAAAACTTCATGCAGATTTGTACTCAGCTTTCGCCAAGATAAGCACCAACTAAGACGCAGCTTTACAGTAACCTATGCTTCTCCATCCACTTACGCTTCTTTCCATATGGTGATGTGAATCTCCTTCTGTCTGGTGTTAATATCTGCAGTGTATTTGCGCGTCAGCACACACAACGGCTGCAACCACAGTGCGGTCCCCCCATAACAACCCTCTAGATTGAGCTGAGTAGGGAACATCTCTAGGGTCTTCAAGTGGACACCTTCTGTCCTCAGTGTTTCGTCGACTAGCCCACGACACCTCAAGAGGGCTCGACAGTGACTCTTGTGTCCCAGAGTCATCCCCCTCCGTCCCCCACTCAACTCAGCCCAGCTTGATGACCTTTACCTCCCTCCTGCTGCTGAGGTTGCTCCTTCCTCATAGCTCACATGTGACCTAACCACAATCTCTCACAATCTCGCTGCAACCCGACCATACGCGCCAACCCGTTTGACTAACTGTGCGTTCACACCGGACGCGAATAGCGCGTCAAATTCGCGTCTACCGCGTCTAGTTTGACGCTTGACCACTTTGTGTTAATTCGCGTGTCAAGAGAGAAACTGACGCGCGTAAAAACAAAAGTTTGAAGCGAAATTTACGCGCGTCACGCGCGTCAGAATCGAAACCCGTTGGCGGCCATCTTTTTTATGTTGATCGAGCATTCATCGGAGAGTCACTCCTCTGTATTTGCTCTGGAGAGCAGAACGGCGGCGTAGGGGTAATCGTCGCCGTATTTGTGTCCATCAGACCCTTCGAAGGCGAACCCAGTGTGGCGGGTTTCACCATTGGCTCGCTCCAGGAGCTGCGCCTGGATGACGGCGGCTTTCAGCGGTACTTCCGCCTGTCCCGCGCCCAGCTTGATGAACTGTTGTCCCGCATCGGAGCGAGGAGCACCCTCGCCCTCATCCACCTAATCTGTCATTTATTTTTGTTTTGATGATAAATGGAGCCTGCCTCCAAAAGTGATTAATCTGTCCTGTGATTTTTCTCTCTCTCTCGAACAACACTGTCCAGACACGAACTTATGCAGTATGTTGGTTGTCTTTACATTAATAATATTTCATATATCTAGATATGGAATAAATAGCATTCAATACAAAATGAATATGTCTCATATATTGAAATCAAGTTTTATGTGATAAAATAGTTGCTTTGTTGTGCATTAGAACCAGTCATATTACAAAATAATTTATTGAAGCCTCCAGATACTTCACCACATGACAGCAGCATGCAGCTAGGCTCCGGATTGGTTAACGCGGCGCGAATTGACGCAGAAGTTCAGATTTTTCAACTCGGGCGGCAGACGCGAATTCGCGTCAAACGCGTGAATGCATAACTAAATCATTCGCGCTTAACGCGCCAGCCGCTTAATTCGCGCCATTCGCGCGAACTTGACGCGCGAATGAGGCGAATTCGCGTCTACCGCGCCGCGCTCTACGCCTCATTCGCGCCGCAGGAATTTTTTACGCGCGTAACGCGTCTTTGCATTGACTTAACATTGAAATCACTCGCGCCTGACGCGCTATTCGCGTCCGGTGTGAACGCACCATAAGGCTGTCGAGCCCCACTTCCGTCATTAAAGCAGGTTCAGTGGCAACGGTTCCGTATGGCATACTACCTGTCCAGACACCAATCCTCATTCACGCAAAATACACAGGAACATAATATTACAATGCAAACTATACAAATAAACCAACAGACTCTTCGAGTTTTCAAGAACTCTTCGAAACCGTAGCCTGGCGGCCTGTACACAGCCAGGCAGAATTTTTCCGTCTCAACCACAGCCAGTTGCTGCTCCTCTCTGCTGCTTCAGATAAGTTCTTTACTGTGTGACGCAACTCTTGGCCACTGAATCCGACGTCTCTGAGGAACTGGGTTGTAGAGTGTGCCACAAATCCTCGACAACCCACTTCCACTGGATAAACCCCGGCTCACCATCCTCGCTGTTCTGCTTCAGTGGCCAGCTGAGCATACCGCAGTTTCTTCCTCTCATATGCCTAATCTACAGGATCCTCCCATGGCACTGTTAACTCTATCAGTTGAACACTGCATGCTGATCCAGACCACAAAAGAATATCTAGGTTAGTGGTGGCAATCTCAGGTGGAAAAATAAGCTGCTGATCAAGATCAGCCCGCATTTTCCAGTCCCTAGCAGCTTCCAGTTGTCCTGGACGAGAATTGGTTTTAACACCTTTTCTTGGTGGTTGCTCGCCTGGGCGGAGGAATATTGTCTTCTGGGTGTAATGTTTTGCTAGAACAGGCGGCAACTTATTGGTCATGTTACGCTTATCTTCCAATGCTGTAGCCAAACATCGCAGTACTTGGTCGTGGCGCCAAGTAAACCGACCCTGGCTAAGAGCCACCTTAAATCCTGTCAAAATGTGCCTTAATGTGGCAGGTGATGAACACAAAGGACAAGAGGGATCCTTTCCTACCCAGAGGTTTAGGTTCTGTGGTGATGGGAGAACATCACATGTTGACCTGATAAGGAAACTGATCCTACTCTCTTCCATTGACCAAAGGTCTTGCCAGCCCATCTTGCATTGTTTCACACTCTCCCATCTCATCCACTCTCCCTGCTTGGCCTGGGAAATGGCCTTTATACACCTCATCCTCTCCTCCTGCTTTCGCACCTCGTTAACTACCAGCGTCCTCCTTTGAGCTGGGGCTGCCTTGTGCCATTTAGGAGGAGCTAAACTGAGCACAAAACCCCCTCTTCCCCCTCACCATCACCTGTCCCACGATATCACCAATTTGAAGGGCCGCCTTTGCCTCTTCCACAGATTTCTTTGCTGACCACTTTCTACCAGTTTTTAACACAGGTGCTGCCTCCCTTACACATTTGTCGCGTGACTCTACTAAGGTCATTTCCAGTCTGACCTTGGCGCACTTAAACTCCTCGTTAAAGCAGAGACTGGCAGCTGCAATATTCCTTTACTATAAAGTCCCACTCTGCTGAGGCAGCGTGGAACTCCCAACCATTTCCTATATTAATTTATTAACGCTTCCAGCTTATCCACTGTTGTCAAAGAAACCTCGTACACAGTCAGTGGCCACATCAACCTCGGCATTAGACCAAACTGAAAGTACCAGAGTTTAAGTTTGCCTGGTAGAGCGCAGCTGTTTATGCTCTTCAACCCTTCCACCTCTTGTCGTCTAACTTCTCCCACTCGAACTGTGTCCTTTAGATCCCCATGGTACTATCTCCCAAGACTCTTCACTGGCTTCTCAGAAACTGTTGGTATTGCCTCACCATTAATGAAGAAAGTTTTATCTACTACCTTGCCTTTAATTATCGAGATGCTCCTTGATTTAGAGGGCTTAAATTGCATCCCCGCCCATTCAATGTTATCGGTATAACTGATTAGTGCAGGCTACCGTTGTAGTCATGGTTGTCATGTCATCCATATATGCTCTGATTGGTGGTAGTCACATCCCAGAAGCCAAGCGCTCGCCTCCTACTACCCATTTTGATGCCCTATTGATTACTTTCATTGCCATGGTAAAAGCCAGTGGCGAAATGGTGCATCCTGCCATTATTCCAACCTCTAAGCATTGCCATGTAGTGCTGAATTCTGGAATTGAGAAACTAAATTGCAAATCTCTAAAATAGGCTTTCAAAATTTGTTATCGACATCGGTACCCTGAAAAAATCAAATGCTGCCCAAAGAAGTTCATGTGGCACTGAACCATATGCATTAGCCAAATCCAGGAATGTCACATGGAGCTCCTTCCTCTCCTTTTTAGCTGATTGAAGTCGTTGCCCGATAACATTGATGTGTTCTAAGCTTCATGAGAACCCTGGAATGCCCGCTTTTTGAACTGAAGTGTCAATGAAGCCATTCTTTAATAGGTAGGTTGACAATCTCTGAGCAATAATGCTGAAGAAAATCTTACCTTCGACGTTTAATAGTGAAATAGGACGAAACTGACTGATGCTTGTAGCAACTTTTTTCTTTGGGTATAAAGACTCCACCTGCTCGGCGCCATGCTCTGGGTACAACCTGCTTTTCCCATGCCGCTTTTATCAATTTCCACAGAATTCGTAGAACTCCTGAAGCACTCTTGTACACTCTGTACAGAACTCCATTAGGCCCTGGAAATGATGAAGCCCTTGCCTTTCTCACAGCCTGCTCTATCTCTTTCCACTTAGGTGCACAGACCTCCATTTGGTATTCTGGTGGATTGATAGGTGGGATGTCTGACGGAATTGACATAGGCTCATGCCTTTTTGCATCTGTATGTGTTTCCTCTAAATATCTCTCTAGCTCAACCCTAGATGCTTTTAAAGTGCCATTCTTCTCACTGGTGAATAACTTCTTTACGAATTTGAATGGATCTTTATAGAAATTAGCCCTCGCACGCTCCTTCTTTTTGTAGCGTTTCCGTAGGCGCTCAGCTCTGCGTAATGTTGCAAGCTTATCTTTGATTGCCCTTTGTAAGAGATTGAGTCCCTCCTTCAGACTTTGTTCTGCTCTTATCATTGCTTCCTCAACTGTCTCCTTTCTCTAACTAACCCTTCAATTTTCTGCTGCCATCTAGACATTCCAGGAGTAATTTGTACTTTTTCCTTCCTTTTTTCCACACCAAACCTCTTACTTCCATATGCGTAAATGATGCGAAAAAACAGGCCTATGCCCGTTGAGGTTCTTTTCTCTCTTATGCTGGATAGTCGGACCGGGCTCACAAGAATCAATGTGTTCATCACTAACTGTGCAAACCCTCCTCTCCTCTGTGACAGGGGTGCTGATATCCTGCGAACTGTGGTTTGCTTCCTGTCGCTGGATTTCATTCGACTGACTTGACTGACTTCGTAAGAAGTACTGATCAATGCGAGGCCCTTGTCCCTTCTCCCTCAAGCATTTCATTTTCCCTTGATGAATCTCCTTGATGAATCTTTTCAAAAGCGTTTCTGTCAAATGGAAATATGAGCTGGTGACTCTCATTATCAATCACTCCACCAGCCCTCGGCCTTGTCCTGCTTGGCACAATGGCTTTAAAAAGAAAACCAGATTGCTTTTAATCCTCCTCATTGTTGCCAGTAACTGAACTGACTCCAGTAAATGCATTTCTGAACAGTGGCTACTGATTTTAAATTGATCAAAATAATGGGACAAAACTAAGAAGAGCTTTTATGAGTCTTGATACCTTTGTTTGGATGAAAACAATTAAAAGAAGTAGTTCCAAAGCTTTCTGATGTTGACTACTGATATTCTCTTGATGACAAAGACAGGTATGGTTTTGCAAACAGAATTCATGAAGGTCAGGGGTTAAATGCTTTGATCCTTAAATTGAAACTGTATTTTCTTCTTGTGCAAACTGTGGCCATAGCTTAGATTTATACCTGACAATATGAGGTTTTGAGAAAGATGATTTCCCACCAGCTTTGAGTAAGCCTTAGGTTAGATGTCACAGTGTAACATTTGGCCATTGCCTACGACAGCATGAACATTTCATGACTTGTGAACCAGTGACCCGAGAAACTGCTTGGACACTTGAGCTGCGTCCGAAACCGCATATTGTAGTAGGTACTACATTTGGTTTGAAACTTTACAACTGTTTAAAAAAAGTATGTCCTATATAGTATGAATATGGGTAGTATGAATGAAATTCGGACACAGTCAAGTCAAATCACCTTTATTTATATAGCGCTTTTTACAATGCAGATTGTATCAACGCAGCTTCACAGTGATAACATGAAAATAATACAACAAAGTTTGTTTATAGAAGAAAACTGCGTCATCATCCATCTTAAGTAAGGCAGATCAATAATATTGTTGAATATTAAATGACCCCAACTAAGCAAGCCAACAGTGGCAAGGAACCAAAACTCCATCAGGTGACAGAATGGAGAAAAAAAAAAACTTGGGAGAAACCAGGCTCAGTCGGGGCCAACCAACGAACAGTGTATGATTATGATTCAGGCAGCATTACAGGTCAGAAGTCAGATTGGATCAGAACATTCAGAATATTTATCCAGTTCCATCTGGTTGGAAGTCAGAGTCATCACATCGGTATGGAGACGAGTTTGTTGAGGAACAGTGGCGATGGCTGTCGTGTCGATGAGGCCTTCACAGTGCTGATGAGGCCGGCACTTCAGGGATGCGTTGTGGATGGGTCCAGGCTCAGGTCCACCATCTGATCTGGATACGGCTTGGATCCGGCTGACTTAAATAAACCTTGGAATAAACAGAAAGACTACCATTAGTATAGATACCATTCTTCTTATGATGTAATGAGTACATCCGGTGTTATAGGAAGTGTCCCCGGTTCTGGCTGACCTAATCCATGCAGCCTAATATAGATGGTACTTTAGGCGAAATAGCCCTAATGTCTCCCGGAACAAACTCCAGGCACCCATGAGATATAGAGAGCGCCTGAAGATCTTCTACCCTCCTCAGAGAAGTAATGGCTAATAATAAGGCTACCTTGAAGGAAAGGCTCTTGGCCTCAGCCGACTCCAGAGGTTCGAAGGGGGCCTCGACCAGCCCTTCAAGAACCACTGCCAAATCCCATGTGGGAACTCTGGTACGAGCCGCAGGTCTCATCCTCCAAGCCCCACGGAGGAAACGTACGACCAGCTAATGTCTCCCCAGCATGGGAATCTCCCATGGAGGGCCGTCTAGGAACGATATAATGTCGGAGAACCATACTCGGGCCGGCCAAAACGGGGCTACTAGTTGTAGACTGACTCCATCGCGACGGACCCTTCCGGTAACAGAGCGATCGGGGAAATGCATACAGACACAGCCTCGGCCATATCTGCACCATGGCATGCAACCCCAGGGGCTGGATGTGTGAGGGAGAACCACAGTGGGCAGTGTGACATCTCTCGAGACGCAAACAGATCCACTTCCACTGGGCTGAACCTCTGACATATTGACTCAACCACTTTTGCTCCCTGATTCTGATCCCCTGCGATGTATGTTGCTCTGAGAGACAACAGTCTCCCCTGGGACCACTGGAGGATCTGATGCGCCAGTCTGCATAGATGGCGGGATCTCAGCCCCCCTGATGATTTATATAGGCCACCACTGACGTACTGTCTGACCTCAGAAGGACTTGGTGACCTATGAGGTCTGGCAGAAAACTCCTCAAAGCTCGGAACACCACCAACATTTCCAGGCAATTTATGTGCCAGGAGGAATGATGGTCTTGCCATAGACCTCTCGTAAAGCGGCCGTTCATGACCGCGCCCCAGCCTGTGGGGGAGGCGTCTGTCGAAACAGTTTTCCGGCTCCCAACTTGGGACCTTTGGAGAGAAACCAAGTTTTCTTCCTCATAGATAGGGAACGAAGGCATCTGCGCGTAAGACTGACCATGCATAACAGGTTCCTCCTAGGGGAAAACCTCTTGGTTTTCAACCAGCACTGCAGGGCCCTTTATGTGCAGCAGGCCGAATGGAATGATGTTGGACGCTGCTGCCACGAGCCTTAACACTCTTTGAAAGTGTTTTACAGTGATGGCTTGGCCTAGCTTTTTCCTGGTCATCGTGGCCAGGATGGAACCGATCCGTGCAGGAGACAATTGTGCCTGCAACGTGACTGATATTGGAATACTTCCCCCCCAAAAGCGAACTTTAGGAACTTCCTGTGAGATGGAAGGATGGAAATGTGGAAGTATGCGTCCTTCAGATCTGTCCGGTGGAGGAACACGTTCTATGGCCTCCTTTACCAGCAGGAAGTTTACTTACTGTTCCAATACCCGACTCTGCTCTGGGTCGATACCACCCGTTGAATTTCGATGGGCGGAAGCCGAACTGCAGTTTGCACCGTTTTTGAATGATGCACAGGACCCACAGAGAAATATTCGTTAGATTTTTCCAAAAAGACTTTTCCTCCAAAGTCTTATTTGAACGGTGAGTAATGTAGATGAACTGCTGAGCTTGTGACAGGGCACATGTTTAACTGAAAGAACGATAAGAGAGAAAGAGAGACCCGGTCGTGGGCGCGCACTCTCTCACTTCGGAGCCAGGCGAAAGTGTAAACAAGACTTCACCATCTCCACACTAAGCGCTGTCTTGCTCTCTCTCCCTCACACATATTAACCAAAATAAATCAACACGATGTTAAAAGGTCGGAAGACCATAGTTTCATGTGGAGCATTCGGAGATTTTGTTTTCTTGAATTACCGCTGGGTGTGAATTGTGCTAAAATAAGTTACCTTATCTTCTCTGAAAAGCGTTCTGCACATTCAGCTGACATAAAACAACCCTTTAAATAAACGGGGGAAAAAAACAAAAAACGATGCAGTGATGAAATGTTTTCTTTGTTGACTCAAATCTTGTGGGATGTCCATGTCCCAACTGCTGGGATGATCACACAACGCGCATGACACGTCCAATTTGCAAACTAATGACTCATTTGAACCGATGACTATTTTCCACACAGTGCTATCAGGAATTGATAAGATAATCGTTAAAGAATCGGATCGATAAGCAGAATCGTCAGTGGCATTGATATTGATAAAATCGTATCAATTCCCATCCCTAGTCTCTAGTGATGTGATGATGGCAGCAGACTCTGGCCGCTACACTGTACTTGTACTTCTTGTTTTGACTTCTGCTTTTGACACTGTGGATCACGGTATACTGATCAATCGGCTTCATAATCAGATGGGACTATCGGGATTTGTCTTTCAGTGGTTTTCTTCCTATATTTACGACAGAGCCTTTAATGTTGCTGTAAACAATGTACAGTCTGATGTGACAAATTTGTCCTGTGGAGTGGCACAAGGTTCAGTTTTGGGTCCTATTTTGTTTTATTGTACATTTTGCCACTTGGTCAAATTATCGGTTGTTTCAAGGATGTATCATACCATTTCTACGATGTACAGTTGTGTTGTTCTTTTAATGAGGCTGAGTTTCATCGTTTGTCTCTGTTTCTATAGTGTGTTTCCTCCATCAAATACTGGCTAGCCTCAAACTATTTGCAGATAAATTCAAACAAGACTGAAACGCTGATTTTTGCCCCAGACCATAGGATCTCGTTGATCAAACAGCACCTTGGTTCTCTGGGCCCCTCAGTCAAATCCAGCCTCAGAAACCTGGGGGTTGTGTTTGACCAGGCCATGTCTTTGGAGACACACTCTAAACAGCTCGTCCGAAATTGCTTTTATCATCTTAGGGGCATCTCTAAAATTCGCAAAATGTTTTCAAAGAAGGATCTGGAAATGATAACTCACGGTTTCATATCAACAAGACTTGTGCGGCGGCGGACCTCACGTTTATGGTGACCAAACGCTCCGCCTAGGCCATTGGCCGACTCCATGGGTTTTATGATCGTCCTTAACAGGTACCTGTGGTTAACCCTTGCTGACCTGAAGGAAGTGGATTGCAAGACGCTCCTTAACGCTGCAGTCACTCCTTCCGGCCTCTTTGGTAACGCCGTGGAGTCAGTCACGGAGCATTTCTCCGAGACGCAGAAACACACGAAAGCAATGAGCCACATGATGCCCTGTCGCTCTCTCCAGCCCTAGTCGAGATCTCGCTCTTCCTCTGTGCCTCGCCCTGCTCAGGGACCAGCTAGAAGGCCAGGCTTGGGAGGAAGTGTCAGGGTCAGAGGAGTAGCCAGCAACGCGAGAACGTCAGAGCGCCATCCTTGGCTACCAAGCCTTCATCCTGACTGATCAGTCAAGAAGAGGAGAGAGTTTGCTGGATGCCCCACCCCCAAACGCCGTGTTCTGCATCAAGTTCCCTGTGTTGTACAAATACAATGTTTGTCTAAATGCTGTGTCTGTTTATGTGAGTTCAACAATAAAAACACATATCCCTTCACAAAAAGAGCTTTTTCCTCCTCTTACACCCAACACGGAGTCACTTACTGCCCCAGAGTCACAGCCCATAACTATAATGGCCTTTTGAGGGCTCTTGCCCGAACGGCTGCCAGCTTATCCTCCACGACCCGTTTCCCCACTAGTGCTTCTAGCCCCACTGGGGCGGGGCTCCAATCAAAACACATCACCAATGGAAACGGCGGCCGTAGAACTAACGCGACTGCTATGTCATTTTATAGACGCGTGGAGGGCTTTTCCGGCCATTTCACTGTGGCTACTGGGAATAATTCAACACGGATATTCTCTTCAGTTTAGACGCAGACCACCCCGCTTCAATGGCGTGGTCCCGTCACTGACATTGCCCCAAAACCGCCCCATTGAAAACCGCCATTGCCCCATTGCCCCCGTTCTTAGACAGGAAGTTCTCAGCCTGCTCAAGAATGGAGTGATAGAGCATGTCCCTCCGAGCGAGCAGGAGAGCGGATTTTACAGCCGCTATTTTGTGGTGCCAAAGAAGGATGGAGGACTCCGTCCGATTCTGGACCTGAGACCCATCAACCGAGCACTTCAAAAGCGCACGTTCAGGAAGACAACACTGAAGCAGCGTTCCCGGAGACTGGAACACTTCAGTGGATTTAAAGGATGCGTACTTTCATATTCAAATAGTGATGCGCCACAGGCGCTTCCTGAGATATGCTATCGAAGGCACGGCATACCAGTATTAAGTGCTTCCGTTCGGGGAACTTTCGGGCACTTTTTCAAGTGTGTGGATGCAGCGCTTTCTCTCCTCAGGGCGAGCGGAATGCGCATTTTGAATTATCTGGACGATTGGCTGCTTTAAGCTCACTCAAGGGATGTGCTAATCTTGATCGCCATCTGGATAAACTGAGACTGCGTGTGAATGTGCAGAAGAGTGTGTCTATCCCAAGTCAGACAAGTCGACTCGGTGGCAATGGGAGCCCACCTCTCTCAAAAGCGCATAGAGACAATTTCATCGACTCCGCACCGTTTCAGACTGGGCAGGTCTGTTTCACTGAGGGAATTTCAGAGGCTTCTGGGGTTGATGGTGGCGGCTTCTTCAGTGTGCCATCTGGGCCTGCTGCATATACGGCCGCTGCAGTTTTGACTGAAAACACGAGTCCTTCCGAGGGCGCGGTCTTCTAGTCACACGGGCATTCCGGTCACTCACACTTGCATCAGCACTCTGAGACCGTGGCACAAACCAGATATGTTCAGCCCAGAGGTGCCTTTGGGAATAGTGACACAACACACCGTAGTCTCGACGGATGCGTCAACCTCAGGCTGGGGAGCAGAGTGCTTGGGAGTGCCTGCCTCAGGTCTGTGGTCGGAGTCACAGAGGATGTGGCACATAAACCGTTTGGAATTAAAGATGGTGTCCTAGCCCTGGAAGTTTTTTGGTCGAGGTTGGAGCAGCACCATCTACTGATTCGGACCGACAACTTGTCTGTGGTTTCGTACATAAATCGCCAGGGTGGCGGACACTCCAGAGATCTTTTCAAACAGGCAGCGAGTCTCCTGTTGTGGGCGGATCGACACTTTCTCTCCATCAGAGCAGTGCATATCCCCGGTCTCCTTAACCGCAGAGTGGACATACTTTCAAGGAACGGTATTCCTCAACGAGAGTGGAGGCTTCACCCTGGATTGGTGCGAATTATTTGGGATCGATTCGGGAGTGCGGACGTGGATCTGTTTGCCCTAAGCAAGAACACACACTGTTAGACGTTCTTCTCGCTATCTCACTCCCCGCTGACGTGAGATGCTCTGACATCGCGTTGGCCGAAAGCCAGGCATTACACGTTCCCTCCAGTGAAGATTCTGCCTACGGTGTTATGCAAAATCAGGGAGGAGAGAGTGTCAGTAATCTTAGTGGCCCCGAACTGGGCGAACCAGCCCAGGTTTGCAGACCTGAGAGAGATAATAACGGCTACACCATGGCAAATCCCCCTCAGGAAACAGCACGATATGGCACCCCAGCCCCGAGCAGTGGAACCTTAATGTGTGGCCGCTTCAGGGACCTTAACCCCCTGGAGTCGGCTGTCTCGCTTTTTTTCTTATCAGTGCAAAAGAAACTCAAATAACTCCGTCGATTTTTGTCATAAAGGCAAGTGTTATACATAATTAAAAACTGTTAAATGTCTATTTTTTGTGTACACTAATAATAAAAACAAAATGTTGTGTTTTTCGTAAAATAAAGAAAAAAAAACATGATGCACATTCTGTCTTCTCTCTCAATGTGAAGTTCATTCTGAAACGCGACAGAAAATGATCTGTAACTCAGCCAATACTTGCCACCCACACATGAAAGTAACGTCTTTACAAAGCTTGAAGTCTCCTTCTTTAAATGAAGTAAATCATATCAAAAACAAATATTCTCGGTTTAAGAAATCCGTATGAAAGCAACGACATGTACATTTTCTTCAGCCCGAGCTCATTTACTTTAATTTGACCACACCCCCACGTGCGCGAGCTGTTCTCATTCAAATGATCCACGTGAAGGAACGCAGAGCTCTTAACGCCCTCATCAGCTCGAAACAAAGAAATCAGCGACTCCAGTATTTCTCTACTTTTCATCAGTTTGGAAGACTGTTTGTGCTGTGGATTTACCTTGGATTTACCTCAGAAGAAGACGTTTTGATTATGAAAACAATTTCTAAGGTAAGAGGCATAATAGTAAGTGTTTTATTGTTGCATAAACTTTACATTGTAGCTACTAAACTGGTGCCAGCCTAACATTTTATGAAATGAGATACAAGTATGCTAGTATGAGTGTTTATTCTAATATGGTGAATATTTTAATGTTTAAACCTGTGTTTACTGTAATACTGTGTTTGTGGATACCTGCTCAAACGTAGATGTATAATGTAACAATAATGTTTCATAGTTTGGAGCGGCTCGATCGCTGCACGTGCAGAGTTTGGGTCTGAGTCACGCTGTGTGTTTGAAAAGCAAAACACGCCACACATTAGGCTTCACGCCAAACTCATCTCATTTCATAACGAATAGAAATATTTGAAGTAACATATGATAAACAATATATGTTTGTCTAGTGTATTGCTACTGAAGTGTTCATTTTTAACGATTTATAGGCTGCCTGCTATCTAGGCTATGGTTATTATTTTATGCAGCTCTAAACATGCGTATATACAAGGCACAACAAACTAGGTGTTCGTATATATATTTACAAAATACATATATACACTGCCGTTCAAAAGTTTGGGGTCGGAAAGATTTTTAATGTTTTTAAAAGAAGTCACTTATGCTCAACAAGGCTGTATTTATTTGATTAAAAATGCAAAACAAACCCAGTAATATTGTGAAATATTATTTCAATGTAAAACAGCTGTTTTCTTTGTGAATATATAGTAAAAAGCTTAATTTATTCCTGTGTTCAAAGCTGGATTTTCAGCATCATTACTCCAGTCTTCAGTGTCACATTAGAAATCAGTATAATATGATTATGTGATGCTCAAGAAACATTTCTTATTATTGATGTTGAAAACAGTTGTGTACCTTTTTTTTTTAGAATTCTTTGATGAACACAAAGGTAAAACATCAGCATTTATTTGAAATAGAATCTTTTGTAACATTATAAATGTCTTTACTGTCACTTTTGATCAATTAAATTCCTCCTTGATGAATAAAAGTATTGATCAATTTTATTTATTTCCCCCAAAAAATTAAATAAAAATTCTTACTGACCCCAAAGTTTTGAACGGTAGGGTTTAATGTTACAAAAGATTATTTTTCAGATAAATGCTGTTCTTTTGAACTTTCATCAAGGAATCCTGAAATAAAAATGTAAATAAATGTTTTCAACATTGATGATAATGAAAAATGAAAAAATCTTGAGCATCAAATCATCATATTATACTGATTTCTGAAGGATCATGTGACACTGAAGACTGGAGTAATGATGCTGAAAATTCAGCTTTGATCACATGAATAAATTACACTTTACTATATATTTACATAGAAAACAGCTGATTTACATTGAAATATTATTTCACAATATTACTGGGTTTGTTTTGTATTTTTAATCAAATAAATGCAGCCTTTGTGAGCATAAGTGACTTCTTTTAAAAACATTAAAAATCATACCGACCCCAAACTTTTGAATGGCATTGGGTGTGTGTATATATATATATATATATATATATATATATATATATATGTGTGTGTGTGTGTGAGTGAAAAATCTAAAATGTATTCCCAGAATCGTGAAGCCCTATAGTTTGTCTTGATATCAACATGTTTACAGGTTTTTATTTATTTATTTTTTAGAAAGGGGACCAGATGCCACTGTATGAGTCCTGCTGACTTCAACATTCACATGAGTCTCTGTACATGAACATGGTAAAATGAAAAGTCAAACATCTTGGACATGACAGGTATGTAGGCTACTATGTTTCAGGAATGGCACAAAGGTGTGTGACTGTTTAAGTCTTTTTCTTTAGATCAGTGTGTTTACTAATGTGCTTTCTGTCCTTTGTTGTGTATCTATCTATGGATTATGTTGTGTTGTAAATAAATCCAGACAATCTAAAAGCCATTTTTTTTTTAATTTTTCCTCATTCTTTGTGCAAGGCTCCTCATAATGATCGGGCCTGATAGCACCTGATAGGGTCATTAGGGGAGGGTCTTTGTCTTTCTCAGGTGTAAAATGCATTCACATTAATGAGAGATTACGCCTCCTCGCATAAAGCTTTCTCACACAAAACACGTCATTAAAATTTTTAAATCAATATATTGTCTTATCTTAATGAGTATGCAGGATGATTTTCACATAGTTTTGGAGCAAATATTCTTGGCTACGTGATACAATTTTCAAAAGTCTTGTGAAGAAATAATCGCTATGGTTTTTATGACCTTATTTCAGTGACATTTGTTTTTTGTTTTTTCACAAACCACGCATAAACATTATTATCTTAAAACTTCAAACTTTTACATACATGCTGCTGACATATTACTGTAGCAGAGTTTGTGCTGAATACAATGTAATAAGACTTTAGCCATGAAAATGTCACAAGTAACAGAAATAAGCACAAATGTCAGAGCATGTCAGAACACCTCCAGGACCCAGAAAACACCTCAGACCTAAGAGGGTTAAATGAGCGAGACACTCTGCCTTCACAAGTGCTGGATACACTCGCGGAGGCGCACACACCTTCTATAAGGCGCCTTTACACACCTTTTGCAAAATGGTGCCAGGACATCGATATCGACTCGGTGATCTGTTCCGTGTCGGATGTTATGCGCTTCCTACAGCACAGACTGGATAGGGGAGTTTGCCATCCACGCTGAAGGTGTATGTTGCTGCTATTGCTTACTTTCGTTCCCCAGTTGAAGGGCAATCGATCGGTAAGCACACTCTGTTGACCAGATTTCTCAGGGGAGCGAGGCGATTGTGTCCTTCACGGCCGCAGATCTAGTTTTGAGGGCTCTCATTCTATACCGTTCGAGCCCCTAGCTGCGATTGCTGTTAAGGAGCTCTCCATGGCTCTGCTCCTTGCTCTCACCTCTGTGAAGTGCATTGGAGACTTACAAGCGTTCTCGATGAACGACGATTGTATTTGTTTCGGACCCAGTGACTGTAGCGTTACTCTCTGGGAGTCACTTTCTACACCGTTCAAAGCACAGGTTGTTTCCCTGCCCGCCTTATATGCTGAGCTGTAATCATCACGTGACGCTGACGCTCAGAGCGATGTTTGCCCAGTCAGGGCTTTGCGGATGTATGTGAATCGATCGGCAACTTTTCATCAGTCGGACTAGCTTTTTGTGTGCTTTGGTGGATGTACTAAGGGACGTGCTGTCTCAAAACAGAGACTTTCTCACTGGATTGTGGACACAATTGCATTGGCTTACGGATGAAGTTTCTTACTCATGTATTGTGAACTATTGGTACCAACTATGCAGTGGTTACCGTTATGCTTTTGACTCTGTGTATATGGCTACTAGTGTTAATACAGCTGTCACCGCTACCACCATTGACACTGTGTTTAACACTCATGCTTGCGTGCTTATTGTGTTGTGTCTGCCCTGGATCAGTGCAGCTTTTGCTTTCATCGCATTTGGATATGTAAATCTTGATAGGTTCATTTTGGAAGTCTCATTGGTCTAGTTCCGCCTATCAGAGGCAAGCACTCCTAGCGGCGCAGCTATTGGCTGACTGTCTGTCTCTTCCGTGGCTGGTGTAGCTTGACCCCGTTTCTCCGGGCTTGTCTTCACTTCTCACACAACGAGATTTAATACAGTTCCTGCAGCATTTCTACGCAATGTAGAGTTACCGCTCTCGAAAGGGAACGTCTCAGGTTACTATCATAACCTCGGTTCTCTGAGAGGCGTGAATGAGACATTGCGTTAGCCACCGTATTCACTGTTTCAGCTGTGCAAGCGTTCAGTCGTGAATCTGACGCAATTGTCACCTCCATGCATTTTATACTACCTGTGAGCCTGTCAGTATTTGCATACTTCGCGACAATTGGCCAGCTGCTCCAAGCTGGCGTTAGCCCATAAGATTTCAACAAAAGTGGAGAAGGGAGGAGTTGCCACAGCGTTGCTACGCAATGTCTCATTCCCTCCTCTCAGGGAACTGAGGTTACGATAGTAACCAGAGACATTTATTTCTAAATAAAGACTGCTGCACTTAGATCCTGACTTCACTCATCATTGCCTGCAACCTACGCTGTCAGTTTAATGGCATCTTTTTATGAATGAAGGCCACTATCACTGATACTAATACAGCCCCCCCCCCCCCCCCCCACACACACACACCATTTTGAAAAATTAATTATAGCCATTCAACATTACAGTGTAATTGAAAGCTATCATTAAAAAAAAACAAAAAAACATTTGTTAGGCCTCAGAATTGTGAGATGTAAACTTGCAATAATAATTGCAACTTTTTATCTCACAATTCAGACTGTATTTCTTACAATATAAGTTACAATAAAATTGAGTTTATAACTTTTTTTTTCAGAATGGTGAGAAAGTCGCAATTACTTGATTTTGTGGCGGAAACAAGCTTCCAAACCCATTTGCTCAAATTAATATGCAAATTATTTATAAGATCATGAAAAATAGTTCATATTGCGACTGGCTATCATTGCCTAGCTTTGTTAGCTTGCCATCCCCCATCATTTCACTATTTGTGTTCGCTGGAGATATTTCACATCTGTTCCACTGTCAAAGCAGCATATAATGACTTTTTGCCTTCAACCGTATTTCACCTGTGGCTTAGGGGAACAAAAAACATCCTGTGGTTGATGTTGTTTTATTTAATCATCAGATTGTCATTTGCATTCTAGCTCTGTTTTCTATGCTGAGAAGGCGTCAAAAAAATAGATAAATATTCCTCATATGCTGGATCATTGTCATTCTTATTATCTCATAATGGCCTATTTATATTTTGTTTTACAGGGCCTTAGGGATAAACTAAGGATGAGAGAATTGTCATGAATTTTATCTGGTTACAGTGCCAAACATTGACAGAACAACACAAATCATTCACAGCAACAGAACAAAACTTCAGTGATTTTGCAAAGATTACAGGCATATCAGCAAATGGGAAGTTGCTCTGAACAAAGAAACTTCAATTTCTCAATAATTTTGTAGTTTAAAGAAAACGTCTCAGGTTACTATTGTAACCATAGTTCCCTGAGAACAGGGAACGAGACGATGCGTCCATCGACGCCATGGGAACGCCCCCAGCGTGACTGCGTCTGAAGCATCTATGTCAACTAGTCCAATGGAAAGAATGAGCGTCACGGGCGGGTGACGTCATGACCAGGATATGATAAAAGCACATCCGGTGCAAACCGGCATTAGCTTCGAAAATTGCCGAAGCAAGCCGATCACAGGGATGCAGGAAGTATGGCAGGGTGACGCATCGTCTCGTTCCCTGTTCTCAGGGAACTATGGTTACAATAGTAACCTGAGACGTTCCCTTACGAAGGGAACTCAACGATGCGTCCATCGACGCCATGGGAACGAGAATACCCAAAGCGCCAGACTTTCAAATGCCTGAGTGTCAGCCTGTTGTCACACTGCACCAAGCACCTGGGATCCTGGGGCAGCATCCAGGTCCAAGCTGTAAAACCTCATGAATGTGAGCGGTGAGGACCAGCCCGCCGCATCACAAACGTCTTGGAGAGAACTCCAGACAATACGCTTAGAAGCCATACTCCTAGTGGAATGAGCCCTGACCACCAAATGGTTGGCCAGAAGACTCACAAGCAAGAAGAATAGTCTCGACTATCTATATGCTCAATAGGTTGGATTTTCTCGACAGAGAAGTCCGATGAACATAAGTGTCCAGTGCTCGCACTGGCACAAGAGGTTCAGCTTTTCCTGGTCCGAAAAATGGGGGAGGACAGAAACCTGCAGCACAATAGGCCTCGGAATAATGGTAGGCACCTTTGGAACATATCCATGTTTCGGGTAAGATTGCCTTGGCCATCCCGGTGCACTCAAGGCAGGTGGGGACCGAAAGGGCCTGAAGGTCTGACTCTTATAGGGACGAAATAGCTAGCAGAAAATAGTCTTAAAAGAAAGGAACTTCTCTGAGACCAAATCTAAGGGCTCGAAGGGAGCCCCAGATAGGCCTTCTAGAATTATTGCAAGGTCCCAAGCCAGCACCTTAGTGCAAGTTGCATGCCTCAGCCTCAACGTGCCACGAAGGAAACGAGTGATCAGGGGGTCTCGACCCAAAAATGTACTACCCACCAGGGCGTGGAAAGCCGCAATGGCCGCCACACATATTATACCTTAAGCGTGGAAGGACATAGACCTGATACAAAGCGTTCTTGCAGAAACTCGAATACTGTGTTTACTGAACAGTTAACCGGATCCCACTGACGCTGGTAACACCAAGAAGTGAAAAACTCTCGAAATAGTGAATATAGTTTCCTCGTAGCGGGAGCTCTGGAGCTTAGAATGGTCTAAACAACCTCGGTTGAGAGACCACTCTCTATGAGTTGGGCCCCCTCAGAGGCCAAACCCACAGTTCCCAAATCCCCTGCCGGGGGTGCAATATTGCATCCCCTGCCTGAGACAGAAGGTCTCTCCTGATCGGGACCTCCAAGGGAGGTCCGTCGAGGAGAAAAATTAGGTCCGCAAACCAAATTCAGCTCGGCCAGGGTGGTGCTACTAAATAGGCTTATTCCATCCTGGCGGATTCACTCCAGAACTCCTGGGAGCAGAGCAACGGAGGGAAATGCGTACAGACGTAGCCTCGGCCACGTCTGCACCATAGTATCCAGCCCGGAGGGGACTGGTTGAGTGAGGGATAACCAGAGTGGACAGTGCGTCGTATGCTGAGACGAGAACAAATCCACTTCTGCCTGGCCGTAAAACTCCCATATTTGCTCCACCGCCTCGGGGTGGAGTCCCCTGGCCTCAGCCCCTGCCTCGACAGGGTGTCTGCTCCAATATTCTGGCCCCCCCCCGGAATATACACTGCCCTCAGACAGCGTAATTTCTTGAGGGACCAAAATAAGAGGCCACCAACGTGTTGTCTGTGGGTCAAGAACCAGAGTTTCCTCCATATAACCAAGGCGCGGGGATACTGCCGCGTGATCTTGATCGTAAGGAGTGGGTTTCCCCTCAGGGAGAACCCTCTGGTCCTGAGCCACCTCTGTAAAGGTCTCACGTACAGCAGGTCAAAGGGTATCACATTGGACGCTGCTGCCCTGAGGCCTAACAGTCACCAGAACAACACATGATGGCCCCTCAGGTCTGGGAGGAGATGTCTCAACGCATTGAAGACGACCATCATCTCTAGGCAATTCATGTGCCAAGAGAGATGATGACTCCTCCACAAGCCCTGAGCTGAGCGGCCTTCCAATACCGCTCCCCAGCCGGTGAGGGAAGCATCTGTCGAGATCACAACTCGATGGCAAAGAGCTCCCAACACCGGACCCTGGGTTAAGAACCAGTGTTTCCTCCATATAACCAAGGTGCGGAGACACCGCCGCGTGATCTTGATCATACGAAGTGGGTTTCCCCTCGGGGAGAACCCTCTGGTCCTGAGCCACCACTGTAAAGGTCTCATGTACAGCAGGCCAAAAGTTATCACGTTGAACGCTGCTGTCACAAGACCCAACAGTCTCTCTAACTGTTTTACAGTGCGTGACTGGCCTAGCCTCAGCTCTTTTGTGGCTGTTAGGATAGCAGCTACACGAACGGGCGACAGAGTGGCGCGCATCGTCACTGAATCCCATACCACACCAAGGAAAGTGGTTCTCTGTACTGGAGAAAGCACACTCTTCTTGGCATTGAGCCTCAACCCCAACATCTGCATAGGAGCGAGAACGACACCTCGGTGCCGAACCGCTAACTGTTCTGATTCCGCTAGAATCAGCCAGTCATCTATGCAATTCAGAATGCATATGCACTGCAGCCTGGCGGGGCCAGAGCTGCGTCTACACGCTTCGTGAATGTGCGGGGTGATAGAGCTAGACCGAAAGGAAGTGCCTGATACTGGTGTTCTTTGCCCCAAAGAAAACCTCAGGAACCTCCTGTGCTGAGGGAGGATGGAGATATGGAAGTATGCGTCTTTTAGATCTATCGTGACAAACCAGTCCTCGGATCTGATTTGAGTCACGATCTGTTTGAGTGTCAGCATTTTGGAATTGAGTTCCAGCACCAAACACTCCAACAGACGAAGATCTAGTATGTGACGCAGCTCTCCATCCTTTTTTGGAACAATGAGATAACGACTGTAAAGACCGACGCAATGTCGGGTGAGTACACCTGCTCTATAGCTTCCTTTGCTAACAGGGCCTTTACCTCTTGCTCCATTACCAGAGCCTGCTCGGGATGCACCACTGTGGGCAGCACCCCGTTGTAACGAGGAGGACGAGAACCAAACTGGATTCTGTATCCTTTCTCTACAATCTGCAGGACCCAATGAGAAATATTCGGCAGAAGCTTCCACGCTGCCAGAAAATTTACTAAGGGAACCAGCCTCTCGAGGCTGGTCTCTGGTGTTATCGAGACAGCCAATTCCGGAGCCTGAAACATAATGGCAGGAACTACCTGAACTGGCCGCTCTAAGGCCCCCCTCAGAGGGCGCGAAACCGATGCTGTGCCGCAGCATAGCATCAGCGACTCGCTGGAGACCGCTGCGCCCTGAAGCACCGAGGGTGGCAGGGTTGGCAGAACGGTCTCGTGAGGACCCCGAAATGGAACGGGCACCGTAAAATGAGGTGTACACCGCTCCACTTCGGTCGGGGCTGTCCTCACAGGCCTGATGCGTGAACATCAGGACCTTTTTTTTCTTTTGAGCCGCAGCCTTCTCAGCGTGAAGAACGGTCCTCGGATCCGGCTTCTGCTTTGAAGGCTTTGGCTGCTGTGTTGTGTATGAGAAACTAGACGGCTGGAGCTGCTCACGCCCAGCAGCCCCAGGGGGTTGGACATAGCGAGGGAGAGATTATCTTGTATCTTTCTCTATGATTCCCATCAAATTGAGCCAGAGGTGTCTCTCAGTGACCACAAGGGCTGCCATCCCTGAGAGATAAATCTGTGGCCCGACGGAGTTCTCAAACCCCATCGGGCCAAACTCCCTCACTTCTGTCCAAATACCGCAGCAGGTCAGCCTGATATGCTTGTAGCACTGCTATGGTGTGCAAGCAGGCCCATGCTAGACCCACTGCCATATATGCTTTTCCCACTAGATTAAAAAATAGTTTTCTTTAATGGTTTAGTGAGAGAAGCCGACGCCTTCAGGTACAATACTGAACCGGGAGACAGATAGCTCGCAAGCGTCTGTTCTACCCGGGGTATTGCCCCATAGCCATACCCTCTTAACCCCCAAATATCTGAATATACATGAATGTGGGGGCTAAAAGACAAGAGGAGTAAGGCTTTTTCCATGATCTAGACAGCTCGCTGTGCAGATCGGGAAAAATGGAAGCCCCGTGATGGAGGTGGAAAAACAGAGGGAAGGAAACTCGTTTAATCTATTTTATTTTTAGGACGAGTGCCCCCTTATTTCTGCTGGCCATAAATATTTAATTTATCTACAGCCTTAGTAAACACTTCCACCAGCTTATTATTTTTATATATATTTTTTATATATATTCACTTTATTTTATATATAATATATAAACTATCATATATATATATATATATATATATAGGCTATATATATTTCTCATACGCTGGGGAAAGAGATGGCAAATTCACTTCCCCCATGATTGTGTCACTTTCAATGCCCAGCACATCTACCTCCTCGGAGGTAGAGCACTGAAGCATTGATTTCTCTCTCTCCCCGGGCGGAAGAGACCGCAGCGCGGGCTTCCGAGACCGGCGAGAGAGCACTGGATCCCTCGTGGAAAGGGAGGAGATAAGATCCGCGGACCCGTCTCCAACCCCGTAAAGAGATCCTATTCGCGATCCACAGGAATGCATTCTCCGCGCTGCCTCGGCAGACGCGGGACCTGTCACCCTGAGAATTGCGAGCCCGGCCACTTTCCTCGAAAAGTGACAGGCGGGAGCGGAGCATGCGAAGCGAAAGCTTCTCACAATGTTGGCAATCAGCCCCCTCGGAGGCTGACACCGCATGCTCTACTCCCAAACCCATCACACAAAGCTCGTGTGTGTCCCTACTCGTTAAATAGCGCGAGCAGGGAGAACACAGAGTTTGTGCAATTGTTTAGTTTCCATAAATATATATATCAGACAGACAACAGTAAATATAACAGACAGTTTGACACAGATCGCTTGCTGAGGCAACAGAAGCTAATGCCGGTTTGCACCGGATGTGCTTTTATCATATCCTGGTCATGACGTCACCCGCCCGTGACGCTCATTCTTTCCATTGGACTAGTTGACATAGATGCTTCAGACGCAGTCACGCTGGGGGCGTTCCCATGGCGTCGATGGACGCATCGTTGAGTTCCCTTCGTAAGGGAAACTCATGTTTCCTTGATATATGAAAGTGTGATGTCTAAAAGAGTTTTGCTGTTTTATGACAGCTCGCTGATGCAGAGGATTATTCTGCCATGAAAACAAAGGAAACAAAGCATTTTGAACTGGATACAACATAGTTTGCTCAATCATCCCATTTGGGACAACAACAGACACTATTGCTTACCTACAGTTCTGTCTGTGGGTTTAGCGTCAATATTGAAGAAGGTACTTTAAAACTGTAGCTTTGCCAAGTCTATAAGTCAACCACAGTCAATTTCTTCTTTTTGAAAAAGCTAGCTGGCACACAAAGTATGCTACTAAATATAATTTTATTCTTGGCATCATATAATATGTGAGAAGCTAGACTTTTAAAAGTAACAAAACACAGTGAATGCTGCAAAATAGGCCTCTCTTACAAAACCCATTTGAGTCAGAGGATAAATTAGATGCACATTTTTAATGTCTGAGAAAAAATGGTCTAAAATATGGAAAGCCTGTTCATATATAATAACAATTACTCAGAAGAGGCTGTATATGTGCTCATTTGGGTCCACTTAAATGTCTTTATTAAAGAAATTCAGAGCGAAACACATACTCAACAATATTTGTTCCACTTGGATCCTGAGAATGCCGTTGATTAGATCCTGAGACTCAGCAGTGCTTTCTTGTGCTAATGCTTTTATTCTGCTTTTTTTCACTTTTAAACAAAAGTTTGTTTAGGCATGCATTAATCAAATTCAGAAGAGGTCTAAAGGACTATCGACTTACTGCACTGGCACCTAATTAACTTTGATTTGTGTGTGAGTGTATATATATATATATATATATATATATATATATATATATATATATATATATATCCCTCTTATAGAACATCACCGTTATCCTGTGCTTTTGGCTGCGTTGTTGCCAAATCCTTGATCCGTTCAACACATAATGAGGTTGGAAGACGTTTAAATAAGTAATGTGGGTGGGAATGTGCTGTGTGCTGCTTAAGGAAGTCTTCAAGTCTACTGATAATGCATTCAGCCACAGGGCAGGTATTTCTCATCCTCTGTCAGCCCCGAACGCTTGACAGAGAAAGAAGGGGTCTTGCGTGTCGCCCACTGGATAATGATTTAAAAAAAAGCTTAGTGGAGATCAATTTAATTTGACTCTAGAGTGGAAGGAAGTCCGAAGTCTGTTGAAGTGCTTCATTTCGCAGTGCATAAAAAAAATAGCAAAGACTGATGCATTCATGCTTGGTAGCTGGCTATCTTAGGATGGAAGGAAGGAAGAGGTTCAGGATGGGTTCTAGTGGCTTGCAGTGGTGTAATTGGTATTTGCTAACACCAAAATGTGATGTATGTGATGATAATCTTATTAGTTGAATGGATTTTTTTAGTGTAACAAATCAAATTAATCAAACAATTTGAATGGATCAAAAAATTTAAATTAATAATGTGATTCAAATTAATAAAATGATTCAAATGAACCAAGCTTCTGGGATTAATCACTAATCAATTTATCTGTTCAAGGTGGATAATAGCTCAGATAATTTGTTCTTGGAAAAATTTGATTAGAATTGTTTGATTTCATTTTGACATGCAGATGTCAAATCAAGTCACCTATAATACAACATTATAAATTGAAACATTTATAATACAGAATTTTTTATCGCTTCCACGTAGCCACGTGAACCGGAATTATCCCGACAACGTTTTATCTGTACAGAGGTAAAGGGAAGGAGGCCTTCCTCCGATGTCACTGTTTCTACTCCTCCTGAGGGACTGGAACAAACCACTATCCACACATACCTCATTAGGTGTGCAATTATAGAAAGTGCATACTTGGACAATGTTTATGATATTTTTTAGTGTCAGGTGAGGTAATGCGCGTGGCAAAAGGAGTGGAGTAAAAACACAGTCTTTATTAAATCCACAATGGAAAACGATACTCGGTTACTAACGTAACCTCGGTTCTCTCTAGAGAGGGAACGAGTATTGCGTAAGTTTAGCTTACGCTACGGGAAAGATTCATCTTCTCGAGATACTGAAGCCAAAAAATTATCCTTAATTTTGTATTCCTTGTCAACGCAGTGCAGCAGCTAGCAGACCTAGAGCAGGCCATCTCGCGTGCTCATTGGCTGCCCTGCGGGCCACTGCTGCAGCCTACCAGTGAGCCCGGCGTGACGTCACGCCCAATGAAGGGCGCTCGCGCCTTCATAGCGTCACAGCCCGCCAGAATGGGCGTGGCTTAGCGTATAACACTAAGGGCTGTAGGCTGACTTCCCTGGTTTTCGTCGACTGAAGCGAAGTCGCTCGTGGCGCGAGCACGGCCGGTTACGCAATACTCGTTCCCTCTCTAGAGAGAACCGAGGTTACGTTAGTAACCGAGTATCGTTCTCTTACGAGAGGTTCTCTCGTATTGCGTAAGTTTAGCTTACGCTACGGGAACACTTTGTCAACGCCGTGCGCGCCAAGCATCCACATGAGACCCCGAGCTTTCAGGGGAACCCCATAAGCGGAAAAAATAAGGTGGCCAGCCACACGGGCCATCACTTGTACATAAGCACACATAGGGAATACAGAGCAGCGCGCCGGTCTGTATAGGCACATGGCACATACCCTACTTAGTGCAGCTCAACCAGGAGAGCTGAGTCATGTGAGAGTGATCTGAGCAGGAGATCTGGGCAGAATACACCTCTCCTTCAGACTGACAACAGTTTAGCCTGCAAGGCAGGAACTTCTAGGTTATAAAACCTGACAAAGGTAGACGGGGAGCTCCAGCCCGCCGCTACACATATGTCATGGATAGAAATTCCACTGGACCATGCCCACGAAGAGGCCACGCCTCTCGTGGAATGAGCCCTGATGCCCAGAGGGCATTGCAGACCTTTTGACGCGTAAGCGGCCGCTATAGCGTCTACTATCCATCTGGACAGGCTCTGTTTCGAGGAGGCGAGACCCTTGGTGCGCCCACCAAACGAAACAAAAAAGCTGTTCCGAACGCCTGAAGGAGGCGGAGCGTGTAATGTAAAACCTCAGCGCTCTGACAGGGCAGAGGAGATTCACATCACCTTCGCTGTCAGATGCTGGGAGAGCTGACAACGAAATAACTTGCGCTCTGAATGGAGTGCCCATCACTTTAGGGACATAGCCATGTCTAGGTCTGAGGATGACTTTAGAGTCATTCGGTCCGAGCTCAAGACACGACGCGCTGACAGACAGCACATGCAGGTCCCCTACACGTTTTACTGACGACAGTGCAATCAGAAAGACGGTTTTCAGTGATAGATATTTCAACCCCACGGTGTCTAGTGGTTCAAATGGAAAAGCTTTAAGGGCCTCGAGGACCAATGAAAGATCCCACATGGGAACCGACGGGGGGCGCGGCGGATTCATCCTTCTAGCTCCTCTAAGGAAGCGGATGGCCAACTCGTGTCTTCCCAATGACTGGCCGTGAGTCGATTCTGCGAACGCTGCCACGGCCGCCACGTATACATTGAGCGTGGATGGGGACCTTCCCTTATCCAACAGCTCTTGTAGGAAGGTGAGCAGATGCGCCACCCCGAATGTGCGCAGGTCCAGACCTCTGTCGGTGCACCATCCAGAGAAAACCGACCATTTAGACGCGTAGAGCCTTCTCGTGGAAGGGGCTCTAGACTGCGTGATCGTGTTCATCACTCCTTCTGGCAGGGCAACGAGTACCCGTTGATCAACCATGCATGCAGAGACCAGCGCTCTGGATTGGGATGCCAGATCGTGCCGCGAGCCTGAGAGAGGAGATCTGCCCTCACCGGATTCGGCCACGGAGCTGTATGTGACAGCCCTGCTAGTTCCGGGAACCAAATCTGATTCTCCCAACGCGGGGCTATGAGGAGCACCGAGTGGCGCGTTTCCCTGATTCTCTTGATCACCTGTGGCAACAGAGAGACCGGAGGGAAGCATATACCGGGAGGCTGGGCCAAACCTGGGCCAGCGCGTCCTCGTCCTTCGAACAGACTGTCGGGCATTGAGCGTTGTCTTTTGACACAAATAGGTCGACTTCGGCTCTGCCGAATAGGCGCCACAGTTTCTGGACCGTTTGGGGTGCAGGGACCATTCCCCTGGGGGAACATTGTCCCTGGACAGTTTGTCTGGGCCGTCGTTCAAATGGCCAGGCACATGCGCCGCCCTCAGCGAGCGCAGGTGCATCTGAGACCAAATAAGGAGGCGTTCCGTCAGATTGCAGAGATTTCTGGATCTGACACCGCCCTGACGGTTTACATAGGATACCATAGACATGTTGTCCGAGCGGACAAGAACATGCTGGTCCTGTATGAACGGGAGGAAGCACTTCAGCGCGTTCTCGACCGCTATCATTTCCAGACAGTTTATGTGAAAACCCTTCTCCTGGTCTGACCACTGGCCAAAGGCCGGTCTGCCCTCGAACAGTGCGCCCCAACCCGAGTTGGACGCGTCTGTCGAGATGACTTTACGATAGGAGATGGTTCCCATCATTACTCCCTGCTGGTACCAGTCGGCCACTAACCAGGGCTGCAGAGCTGCTATGCAGGCCTGAGTCACTCTGATTTTCTGGCCGCCAGACACCCGGCGGGACACGCGAGCATTCAACCAGCGTTGGAGCGGGCGGATGCGCAGTAGGCCCAGCTGGAGCACCGCTGCAGCTGATGCCATACAGCCCAACATCCTTTGAAATGTTTTCAAAGGGAGAAAGCTGCCCTTCTGGAAAGATGCGGCTAGGTGGTGAACACGGCGTGCGCGCTGTGTCGATAAACGAGCCGTCATGGTCACCGAGTCCAGTGCTATTCCTAAAAAGGAAATTGACTGGCTGGGCAGTAATGAGCTCTTGGTCCAGTTGACCGTGAGACCCAAGCTTTCCAGATGACTGAGAAGCACTGTTCTGTGAGATAGCAGTTCTGTCTCTGACTGTGCCAATATCAGCCAATCGTCCAGATAGTTCATTATTCGCAGCCCCTGACTTCTCAGGGGGGCGAGCGCCGCGTCCATGCACTTTGTAAATGTACAGGGTGCCAGGGACAGGCCGAACGGCAGGACGGTGTAATGATATACCTGACCATCGAAGGCGAATCTCAAAAATTGCCTGTGACGGGGTACTATCTGAATCTGAAAATAGGCATCCTTCAGATCTAGAGAAATAAACCAGTCCCTCAGGCGAACGTGCGCGAGGATTTTCCTGGTCGTAAGCATTTTGAACGGTCTTTTCGCAAGCATTTAGTTCAAATGTCTCAGATCTAGGATAGGTCTGAAGGCTCCGTCCTTCTTGGGTACGAGAAAATATCGTCTGTAAAAGCCTGACTCGCTCAGAGAAGGCGGTACCTTTTCTATAGCCCCTTTGCACAGCAGCTTTGCTATTTCTGCGTGAAGTAGGTGTGCTACTTCCGCATTCACTATCGTCGCGGTCCGGGCTTGAAAGCGCGGGGGACGGCGAATTAATTGAAGTGTATAGCCCTGCTTTATTGTGCTCAACACCCATTCTGAAATCCCTGGGATAGTTTCCCACGCAGCTATGTGAGCCGCTAGGGGGCGAATGGCCTCCGGGTTCAGACCGCCGCCATTTGCGGGCTTGTGAAACTGAACCGGAGCCGAAAGCGCGGTGCGCGCGCTCTCGGTTCTGGGCAATGGCTGCTCGCTGAAAAGCCGAAACCGGCTGATTTATGTGAGATGTCCCAATCATAAGGGATGGGGAACAGTCTTTTGTCTTTTTTTTTTTTTTTTTTGCAAGCAGCGCTCCGGGCGGGAAAGCTTCCTGTACGCGTGAGCGCGTGTGCGCGGGCACGAGACTTACAAGTGTATTTGATGCCCCGATCATAATGGATGGGGAGCGTTTTATTAATGCCCTGCGTTTTGTGATAACACTTAAACGCGCGGGCGGAGCCCAGGGGGAGGTTAGTGTTTAGCAAGCGTGAACGCACTCAGGCGGGCACGAGACTTACATTCATAACCTGCTTTCTTTTGTGAAACTGACCCGGAGCCGAAAGCGCGGCGCGCGCGCGCGCTCTCGGTTCTGGGCAATGGCTGCTCGCTGAAAGCCGAGACCGGCTGATTTATGTGAGATGTCCCAATCATAAGGGATGGGGAACAGTCTTTTGTCTTTTTTTTTTTTTTTTTTGACGCGCGAGCAGTGCTCCGGGCGGGAAAGCTTCCTGTAAGCGTGAGCGCGTGTGCGCGGGCACGAGACTTACAAGTGTATTTGATGCCCCGATCATAATGGATGGGGAGCGTTTTATTAATGCCCTGCGTTTTGTGATAACACTTAAACGCGCGGGCGGAGCCCGGGGGGAGGTTAGTGTTTAGCAAGCGTGAACGCACTCAGGCGGGCACGAGACTTACATTCATAACCTGCTTTCTTTTGTGAAACTGACCCGGAGCCGAAAGCGCGGCGCGCGCGCTCTCGGTTCTGGGCAATGGCTGCTCGCTGAAAGCCGAGACCGGCTGATTTATATGAGATGTCCCAATCATAAGGGATGGGGAACATTCTTTTCTTTTTTTTTTTTTTTTCACTTTTTGACGCGCGAGCAGCGCTCCGGGCTGAAAAGCTTCCTGTAAGCGTGAGCGCGGGCACGAGACTTACAAGTGTATTTGACGCCCCGATCATAATGGATGGGGAGCGTTTTATTAATGCCCTGCGTTTTGTGATAACACTTAAAACGCGCGGGCGGAGCCCGGGGGGAGGTTTGTGTTAGCAAGTGTGAACGCACTCTGGCGGGCACGAGACTTACATCCATAACCTGCTTTCTTTTGTGAAACTGACCCGGAGCCGAAAGCATGGCGCGCGCGCTCTCGGTTCTGGGCAATGGCTGCTTGCTGAAAGCCGAGACCGGCTGATTTATGTGAGATGTCCCAATCATAAGGGATGGGGAACATTCTTTTTTCACTCTTTGACACGAGAGCAGCGCTCCGGGCGGAAAAGCTTCCTGTAAGCGTGAGCGCGGGCACTAGATTTACAAGTGTATTTGACGCCCCGATCATAATGGATGGGGAGCGTTTTATTAATGCCTTGCGTTTTGTGGTAACACTTAAACGCGCGGGCGGAGCCCGGGGGGAGGTTTGTGTTAGCAAGCGTGAACGCACTCTGGCGGGCACGAGAATTACATTCATAACCTGCTTTCTTGATCGTGTAACAGAGCGGGCAGATAGTGGGCACAGACTTGTGGACACATTTCTTACATTCAACACTCGAGCGGCTTTTCTGCGCTTCATGAGAGTGTGCTCTGCGAGGTTCGGAGTGCTTATGTGTAGTGGTGAACACTGGGGCGTGGGCACTTTCATTACACTTACAACACCGACGGCATGAGCCGGACCAGACATTAAATACTCTTTTTGAGATTTTTCTGGGTCGCGGTGAAAACGGCGTTTGTGTGCAGGCGAGAGGGTAAACAAACCGGCTCGTTGGCTGCTAATTGAACCACTGCAGTAGCCTGTTTGAAGGGGACTGACAGGGAATAAACTTAAACACGCACGTCCTTTCGGAGGCGATGTGTCTGTTAGTAAGTTAAGCGTGAGCGCTCGTGAGCGGGCACGTAACTTACATTCTTAATCTGACATTATACTCACTTGAGATTTCTCTGGGTCGCCGCGAGAACGGCGGATGTGTGCAGGCGAGCGGGTTGCATTACCGGCTCGTTGGCTGCCAAATACACCACTGCAGTAGCCTTATCTAAGGGGACTGACATGGCGAGACATTTCGACGGCGGCGCGCAAGCCCGTCCGGGTCATGCAGAGAGCTCGAAAGGGCTCTGCATGACGCGCGAACGGGGACGCGAGGGCGGGGTAGCTCTCTTGTAACGTAAAGAGAGCTAGCCGCGTGCTCGGTGGTCAAGCAGAACTGGAACAGTGTTTGTACGAGGGCGCGCACACGAGTAGTGGGCACGGGACCTACATGTAACACAGATGATGCCCGTCCGGGTCATACAGAGAGCTCGAGACATATTTACCTCTGCGCTCACTTTTTTTTTTTCAGCAGTCCTAAACCTAAAAAAAACTAAAATACTTTTTTTTTTTTTGCCACTTGTTTTGAAGTTTCTTGAGAACTATTTAAATAACACAATCACTGTGGAACATAGATGAGAATGCACAAAGTTCCAATAGTTTATTTTATTTGATGGCTCAACATGTGGATCAAGGTGTGTGTTCTGAGGGGGGAGTCTTCATCCACTATGCTCCAGTAAGTTAATGTTGAGTATTGGGAGAAAGATCCCTTCTCTTTGGCTCTCTGCATTGACTTATCAGCAATTCTCTCATCAGGAACAAACTGCCGATTTACTGCTGATGGTAGTTCCACCTCATTGACTCATCCATGTGGGTGGGCGAATATGCCGCCTTGGACGAACATCAACTGGTTGGTGATCACTACCCCTTGATGCATGTGCCATCTTGAACCACAGAAATTATCCAGCTCCAGCGTGACAAGATGCCAAAAGACACCTGCAGAATCACTCAACTAAACGTGTATGTCTATTTTTCAAAACAACTTACAGGTAAAATGCTGGTACTATAGCCTATATAATGTGCTGCCAAGAAGTGTATCTATCAGACTCGACTGAAAGAAATATATATCAATCATCAACAGCAAACTGTTCCCATAGCAAAATGAATCATTTTGATAATAAAACTCAAAAGAATATGCACAATACTTGGTAAAACATGGAGTGCAACGTTCTGCTGTATTGCGGTGGAACAAAGTGATTTTGTGGCATGTATTCTTCTCATATATTATTTATTTATTCATGCTGGCGATGTCACATATTGAAACCATCAACTGTTTATTGTAGTTACGCTGATTCCCCTCCCTCCCCCACCACTCCCCCCAAAACTAAGAGAAGGGAGAGGGTAGTTATAATTTCTGATGGAGCCTTTCAAATTGTTTTGCAAGACCCGCTGTCCTTTGACTTTGCCAGTGAGCAACCACTGAGAACATCCTAGCAACTGCTCAAATTTTGATCACAAAAATGTAAAACTGTAGTTTGTTATGCTGTCTGATTGCAGGATGTTTTCATGTGATTGGCACTGGAGTGTCGATGTAATTGTACATCCAAACCGCTGGCCTTTTTCTTGTATCTCTTGTATTTATCTGGTCCTCTGAGATAATCAATCACCACAAGCTCTCAAACTCTCGCACATGCACACTTACACTCAGCATGCTGTCAAGTGCAAAACAGATTAAAGGCATGAAGGCTTTTCCCAGGAACAGAAATCAACTCAACAAGCTTGGGATTCTTTTGTGTTAGAATGAACTCAGCCTTCTTAAGTTTTGCAATGTGGGTAACACTTTTTTAACACTAGAGTGGTGATAACTATCACTTTGAACAGTTTGAGAGTGGTTAGGTTTACTTATTTAAAATGTCTCTTTTGCTTTCCAAGGCTGCATTTAAGTGATAAAAAAATACAATAAAAAAGAATTAAACGGAAAATTGCTAGCATGTACTCAAAGCAGTGCTTGATAATTGATATGCACAGAAGCAAATATATGCTAATAATCAATTACAGTAGCAAATTGTACTATTGGCAACAAAAAAATATACTTTTTAATGCACATTGCATTTACTTTGTAAATGAAATCCATAAAGCCCTGATCACCAGCTAGGCAAATGTAAATATTCTGCATGCTATTACAATAACGCACAGGAAAACTGAGAATGAAAGCTGGAACTTTTGTTGAATTTGTCTTCAGAACTGATTTTTCCAACAGCAAAAAAAAAAAAAAAAACTTTTGCTGAGAGGAAAAAAATCCTGCTTGGTCAGCACTGCACACAGAACTTCCTAAATCTATGAGCAAGGGGAGCAGCATAACCTCCGTAAAATAAAAACAAAGAGCTGTAAGTCTGATCTCCCCCCTGAGCTCACGCTGTTGACATCCTAACTAAAGCTCATTAGGACTCCTGTGATTCATGATCTTGTCCTGCTGTTCGCTGAACTTGTTGCGAGATTGGTATTTAAAATTGAGCTGACATTGAGTATGGATGTGGGCATGCTTCATTTTCATGGAATCATAAACACAATTTAATATCATGAATTGGTGGCTGAAAATTCTGTTTGGAGGGTTGTTTCTGTAATGTCATGTTCACAGCAGATGTCAACATAGCAGGAAGAGCGATTTCCTGCCTTGTCAGTAGCACTTAATTTATCTGGCAAATGCTACATGCATATCTCAAATATAAACATTCTAGTATTTACTTAAGTATCAAGTGGAGACTGTTATTTGTATTATTTATATACTAGTATTATTTTTATAGTTTATGTTTTTTTATCTTAATTTTTAGTAAATTTATGTGCTTTTGTATTTTTATAGGTTTTTATTTGTTTCCATTGCATGCAGTTAGCCATTTTAGTGTTTACAATTATACTTATTTCAGTTTATAAAAATGAACCAAAAAGTTTTAGATTTAGTTAAAGGTGGGGTATGTGATTTTCTTTTTTGACCATTTTTTCAAAATCACTTGAAATCCTATTCCTTAGCCACTTGCTGGCTGTAAATTAGAAGCACTGAAATGAAAATTAAGCAATTTAATCATCTGTGGAACGGGCAGGACTCGAAAAACTCCAGCCAATAATTTTCAAGACCGTCTAGAATCATTGGATAGAGAATGCGTCACTCAAACGGTCTTACCATGCCCCCTCCCCCACCCCCCTCGCGCGCGTGTCCCGTTCGTGCGCATACTCAAAGCTCGTGACCCAGTCGCAGGAAGTGCAAGTCGCCCCGGTACAGAGAGAGAGAGAGAGAGAGAGAGAGAGAGAGAGAGAGAGAGAGAGAGAGAGAGTATAGTTGCTTCCGTTTGGAGAATGTCAGACAAGACACCATCACAGAAAAGGAAATCTATTTTTCGAGAGAGCAATTGCGAACAAAACGGCCGATAGAGAAAGGTCTAAAACAAGGGTCATTCTAGGCGATGCTTTTCAACGTTGGCAGCAACTGAAGGACCAGGAAGGACTACCAACAGATGCGGCTGTGGCATTTTTTCTGCTTGACAGCTGAGAAGTTGATTAACTTGTAGTATTTACTACTAATCAGGGAACTGTCTTTACTGACGATATGCACACGAGAATTGTAGCTGTTCTAACGTTATAGCCCAGCCATATGTAGAACTAGCTAGCTAAACAACCTGTTTGGGGAGGAAGCTGATGTGAGCGATTGTGTTTATGTATGGGCATCTGAGTTTTCGCTCGTGCTTGATTGCGCATCCATGTTTTTCGAATGGGTGGAGTCAGAGCCAGCGTTGGAGGAGAAGTAGGTAGGTGATCGTTTTGCAAATCACATACCCCACCTTCAGGGCCGGCGCCACGGGGGGGCGTGAGGGGGCGACGCCCCCTCAACGGGACTCTCCCGCCCCCTCAGATCACCATGAATGTAAACGAGATTTTACTGATAAAATATGCTATTTAAAAATCACATTTGCCAATTACATTTACACATTTTCTTGTTTTTGTGAATATTAAGCTAAATTAATAATATTTTAATTAAGGACAGTCTGTTAGACAAAGTCGAATTTTGATTGGTCGTTTGATTTTGCGTGCTCGCTCACCCTAGCATTACGTTAAATTTCTCATACGGGAAAGATCACACGACGGCTACGGACTGTAGAACGGATATTCCATAATTTCAAGGTTGAATAATGCATATCGGGGGCAATCGGGAGAGTCGGCATAGGCGGAGGGTGAACCAACTCCAGGGTAAGGCTAAGATGTGCGCTTCCCCTGCATTTAAATAGATTTCCTAACCATGTAGTTTTAACCAACGTCGCCTAGCAACAACTTAAACGTCCCAGTATAAACGCTCCCGTTAACTCATTTGTTATTAGCGCAACTATACGTTTACAAACTGTTAATTTGAGCAAAAAAACAAGCAGTACTGTATGCCTGGCAGCCAATACAAATAAACATTGCCTTACCTAATGCAGCAAAATCCTGCGTTTAGACATGGCATCATGCGTTGATGATGCCCTCGTTGTTTAGTTTTGTGGTTATGTCACTCTCAATTAGAGCTTAGATTCTCTGCCCGAGCCCGAACTTGACCCGAACCGACGATATTTACCGTCACTATCCTCGGGCCGGGCCGGGCCTTTGATCTAGAGACGTGCACTCCCAACGCAATAGAGTGCGGCGCGGGACTAGATTTGATGGCCGAGCGCGGGCAGTAATGCACATCACTCTGTGTGTGCGGGTTGCGGGAGAATAAAACGATTCGCGAATCGCGGGACTCCCTCAAACTAGAAATATTTATGAATAAAACATATAAAAACTAATACATTTTTATTCATCTGTTGCAGAAAAGCAACAAGAACAACTATATGTGTGCTTTAATAAGCAATAACAAGCTTTAAAGTTAATGCTTTAGTAACAAATTTATCAGGAGCATTTATGCTGATGTCTGATGTGTATGATGGCGACACGTAGTATTTGTATTTTGGAGGTACAGAAAAAAAGTCTATTTGTGGGCAGGAGCGGGACAAAACATTAATGTTGCGGGCGGGGGAAAGTAACATAGAAAGTAGTTGAGAACGTCAGTTATAACGACCCACGTATTAAAAAATCGTCGGGTTTAAATCGGGCTCGGGCTCGGGCTCATAATTACAGTTAATTTGTCGGGCCGGGCCGGGCTCGGACACAACGTGCAAATGAATGAATTTGTATTTAAAGTGATCACAATTTAATAAAAACATCGCAATTTATAAATTATATTGCTTTCATTTATTTAAAAATTGTTTATCGAAAAAAATTCATAAATCCTGCAATTTATAAATTATATTGCTTTAATTTATTTAAAAATTGTTTATCGAAAAAAAAAGCATAAATCCTGCATAAAATGAATCATCACGCGCATGAATTATCTCTGCGCGTGCGCACGGATGCAGTTTACGTCGTTTCCCACACACCACAGCTGAGCCAGCCCAGTCGCGCTTATCATTTGGTTATGGAGTGGAGGAAACTGATCCTAGACCAGCAATTATGTGCAGCATTTCTTTATAAAAGGAACTAGTAGAAGCAGTCAGGGTGCTTCTGAGGGAGAAAATTTCACTCGAATTGTATATTGTCTCAAGTCCGTGGCCAGGAAGGCTAAGCCTTTTTAGCAAAAAGTTTTTTTTCTCTCTCATCAAAACGTCTTATCAATCGTCTATAACAGTCTATATCAAGCAGGGACACGTTTGTGTGCATTTTATTTTGTGATTTCGCAACAGCGATAGATTGAAACGCGCGTCAGTGTGAAAACTGCGCGAGCCACCAGACAACACTGTATCCGCTTCACTGATCGCAGCGGCAACGAGCACTTTGATCACTTCACTTGATTTAAAAAGCAACACATTTCAGCGCTAGAACAACTCTAATTTGACAAACGAACAAAATGAATCCTCTGCTAGTTAACTGGAGATGTAGAAATGGATAGATATTGGTACATCCGTGCCGCGAAGATGTTTTAAAAAATGGTGGGGAGAAGATCGACCCTGGCAAAAAGTGGTGACGTGCGTTAATGTGAACGCCCCCTCTCGGTATTTCAGACGCCCCCTCATCAGCGCTCGGCTGGCGCCGGCTCTGCCCACCTTTAATGATAATAACCCTGGGAGAAACCCAATATGGAACCAATTGTTTATTGGGGGGAAAAGTTTTGTGTTAATGATATTGTATGCATGTAGGCATTTATTTATTAGAGTCTTATAACATATTTGTTACGGAAGCAAAAGTCAAGACTGTTTTGGGAGATATGAAGTACCTTTTTACCTATTTACTGCAGAATTCCTACACCATTAGCATACGTATGAAATATTACATTTTTATTAAAAAAACACATTAATGATGATCAAATTTAAAGAGGAGTTGTGTGTATATATATATATATATATATATATATATATATATATATATATATATATATGTATATTTAAACGTTTAAAATACATGAAATCAGTATTTTGTCAAAGTTTAGAATTATTTTTGTTGTTGTTTGAGGTCTTTTGAAGTATCTTGTTTTTGCAATAATGCTTTATAAATTTGCAATAATGCCACATAAGTTGCCACTAAAAGAAAATAGAAATAGAATAATAAATGATTTTTAAAAAAGTAAATAAAAACAAAAAAACAAACAGCTATAGGCGGATATGAACAGGAGTCAAGGTAAACACACCTGTGTGTGTGTGTGTGTGTGTGCGCACACATGCATGTGTGTGTTTAATCATGCTCATTCCACATTGTTTTTTTCTCTAATGCCAGGCCTTCATTTATGTGTGAACATTTTTAGATTCGTGCTGGAATTATTGATTTTATTTCCCAATTTCTATAAAAATGCTCTCTTTTGCCGTCACACCTTTGTGTGTCTCTCTGTGTGTATGTTATCTGTGTGTAGTCACGTTCTTTCCATATTGTATTTGTGCTCTCATACCATACCTTCATTTGTGTGTGAAAATTTTTAGATTTATGCAGAAATTATTGATTTTATTTCCCAATTTCTATAAAATGCTCTATTCTATTTTTATAGAATAAATGCATTCTATAAAAATGCTGCATAAAAATGCAGTCACACCTCTCTCCATCTGTGTGTGTGTATTTGTGTCTGCGCACATGTATGTGTGATAATGTTCATTCCACATTGTATTAATGATCTAGTACCAGGGCATCATTTATGTGTGAGAATTTTCAGATTTATGCAGGAATTATTGATTTTATTTGCCAATTTCAATAAAAATGCTTTCTATTGGAGTCACACCTGTGTGTGTGTTTGTGTGCTTGTGCACATGTGTGTGCAAGTGATCATGTTCGTTCCACATTGCATTTGTGCTCTAGTACCAGGACTTCATTGCGGTATGGAAATTTTCAGATTTATTCTGGATTTATGGATTTGTTTTGACAAATGAAAAATAAAAAACATTTTTTTTTTTTTGATTTTCCCATTCATTTCAATGTGGGGTCATATTGACCCCGTAGACCAGAAGTGTATTCTGTCTATTGCCTATATAACAACCGAATCAAGCCCAGTTTTTGTGTGTGTATATAGATAGATAATGTAGGAAAAGTCACAAAATCTTATTCCACGGAGATGAAGGGAACCATTTTTTTTTACTGAGGAAAAGTCGCTGCCACATTTAAGGTTAAGTATAAATATGTGACATACATATTTGTTTCCCACATATTTAATAAATGTATGTAAACATACATGCATGTGATACTGATGCATCTTAAAGCTGTGGCATTGTCAGGATACAGGGACGGAGACAGGTGGTAAGTGAATCAAAACAAAGTTTATTTTAGTGACACAAGTGCAAAGTTGGATAATTCAAAGTTCAGAAGTGGATTCGGTGCAGATTACTATGTGTGGGGAAGATCACAGATGAGTTAATCCTCTTCAGGTTAGTTGACGTCAAACAACCCCAATTTGGTAATACTTGTCTGTCTCTTTCAGATGCGACCACAGGTAAGTGACACTCAGGAGGAACACAGAAGGCTCGAGGGCATACAGGGTTTCCGGATACAAGGACTCAGGCGGGGACACTGGAGACAGCAGAACAAGGACACAGAGGTTAGTATACGTTACTTAATCTACGTTACTCCTATCTGTTACTTACAGGATACATCAGAGATTTCAGGAGACAATGGTTATGGTCTGTTCCTGTTGGAGGCTTGGCAAAGACTAAAACGAAAGCTGGGTGTTTTATTGAACTGGTTGCTGATGGGTAACAGGTGCAGGGAATCAGAATTCTGGTGAGAGTGATCGCTGAGTAGAGACTGAACTTGATTGGTTCCTGACAGGCATATGGTTATGGTACATTGTGGATGTATTTGTCAAAAATGACATCGACGTGCTGTTCACGCAGGAACTGCTGCACCCGTGGTAAGGTATTTTCAATACTCCATTATGACCTTAAAATCAAAATACCGTCTTCCATAGTTGACTGAAATCACCCAAACTAATATCAGAGCCCGCTAATATTTGAACCTTCTTCTTTTTGTTTTTATGGCAGTTGGGAAACAACGTCTGGTTGCAATACCGCCACCTTCTGAAATGGAGTGTGTGTGCATAATAATATATACCTACACTTAAATTATCTTTATTAAACCAGTTATTCTAAAAAAGAAAAGAAAAACATAAAACATAAATCTTTTACTATCAAATGTATGTCTTGAACCTTGCTTTCTTGGAGCACATTTACGTGATGAATTACGTAACCTCCGGTAACATCCATCTGATATTTAAAACTAAAATAACTAAAATAGAAAAATAATAACAAAATTTGGTTTTGATTTTTAAAACATTAACATTTTTCTTATTGAGAATAAAAAAAGAATAATAATGCAATCAGTATTTCCCAAGTAACTTACCCGCGTAAACATGAGAAACGTTAACGACGACGGCGATACGACAAGGAGAAGTAAGACATGTATGCGCTTGTGAAATGGTGTCCCGGGGATGATGAGGGGAAATTTAGTATTGCTCACATTAAATACATACGACATTTTGATCCGGAAGTTTTGTAAACGGCGTGATTACCTACGAAGACGAATTTGCCGTCGAGTGGGGTGTGGGAAAACGCCCAAAAGGTGGATTCCCAATTTATGGCTACCATTCAATCAGTTGGAGGTTAAACCCTAACATTTTTTTTACTGCTTTATTAGTTACACAGGGATATATAATGTTTAGCATAAATAGATAATTTAACGTTATAACAAAACTACGTTGTCAAGGAATGTGTTTAGTTAACGTTATATGTGTTTAGTTTTGCACAGGCAAAAAGCTTCCTTTGACTTGCTAAAGCTAACGTTACCTCGAGGTTATGCAGGATGACGTTAATGAATGGCGTTCTACCGATATGAGTGATCTATTTGTGATATTGATAATGATGTGATAATATCATATTGAGTGGGCATTACATTATTCTTTAACTCAGACCATTGTTGGTAACTATCAGTGTGTTAGTGGCAGTTGTGACTGATATTTCTCTGCAATAGACATGAATACACTGGAGCGAAAGTTGGACAAACGTTCGAAGAAAAATTCCGAAGACTTGTGGGAAAGAGAAACCGTGTTGCCAAACGTCTGTGGGAGGATATGGATGACCCCCCTACTGCCGTGGCAACAGTCAGTGGAACCAAAGTGAGTTTTTGTTTAATGTAATAACTCTTTACCCTTATATATATATATATATATATATATATATATATATATATATATATATATATATATATAAATATAATGGCAATAATTTGTATGTTTTAATAAAAAAAATAAAAAAATTATATGTTGCCACAGGCTGCCATTCACAATCATGGGTCGGAAATCCTAGCTTCCATTTCCTTGGAAGAACAAGCAGAAAATAGTGACAACTAGCTCTCACTTGTGCGTCAAGAATTGCTAGAAATAAAAAAAAAATTTGATCTTGACAGCTAAATGTATTATATTACCACTCTACACACACACATATATACACACACACAGTAAAACTTAGAAAGCTGAGGCTTTTATTTTGCCAGATCCTAAAACTCGACCTGACAATGTTTCCTATTCATTGACCAGACTGTGGTCTTCTTTCGTTGTACATTTTATCATAATAGGCTCCTATATTAACCTATTGACAGAAAACCTGTAGTTCTATGTGAAATCAGGCATTGAGCACCCTCATATAACCTCTGCCAAGATTCGACTGTGAGATTAGTTGTCGAATCAGGCTCCTTCTATCGATGCATCAAATCTTCGACTATTCGGGGTCACCCCTACTGAACGGATTGCAATCCAACCAAACTGGACTACTCATATTCCGATTAAGACACCCAGATAATGCAATTGAAAGTCAAATAACTTGTGCATGTATACGCCAATCGAACTGAAGTTGGCCTGGAGGAACCCTGTGTGCCGTGCCGTCTGCCTTCTGCCCCTTCTTCCAATGGAACCGATATATAAAATTTTCATAGGATTTGCGTTACGTCCCTTATACTGGAATTCAGGTCTTAGCCTGATTATTATTAATAATTTGATTAACGGGGCGATGGTGGCAGAGGTACCGGCACCTCTGCAGATTCGAGCCCCGCTCTGCCTGACCCCATCAAAGTGTCCTTTAGCAAGATATTGAACCCCAAACTTCTCCCAGTGGCAGGTTGGCACCTTGCATAGCAGCCTGCGCCACTGGTGTGTAAATGGGTGAATGTGAGGCATACATTGTAAAGCGCTTTGAGTGCTCGTAGGAGTAGAAAAGCGCAGTATAAATGCAGTCAATTTACCATTTAAACTGTGCATGTAAATGGACCGACTGTGTGTATGTGTCTGTTTTCAACCGTTTTGATTGTCATGCTGCTGATAATGAAAACATAAACTATATACTGGTTATTTTTCATACTGAAAAACAACTTTTTTCCCCTTCAGGAGGGGAATCCAAGGTTTCAAACGGGGAAGATGGGGAGAGAAGAAGCAGCCTGGATGAAATAAAAGTAAAAGCTATAATGGGTAAGTTTGCTTTGTGACATTGCCACAGGTCTGTATTAAAAGTGATGTGAGCCTAGACTCAGTCAAATCAGCTACTGGGCTGACAACATTTTAAAGTCCTGTGCACAGGGCTGTACATGACTGTACATGATTAATTTTCTGTGTAGCAAGATGACAGCCATTTTCCAACGCTGAGCGAAGTCAACTTTAAAAGTGGTTACCATTCGACGTTCCCAAAAAAAAAAGTTAGTTTCAATGAGAGGTGGTGGTGGTGTTTGGCACTATGACCCTATTTCGTCTGCAAATTAAATTTGTGTAAAACTGGCCACCATGCTTACACACTGATTGCAGTGTAAGTGTGGCCTTACTTGCATACTCACGTACTTTGTCACTCAATTTTACTGACTTGCACTAGAAGAAACTGCAATAAAGATGTTTTTTTTTTATCTTGGTGATAAGTTCCCTTTCAGGGAACTCGAACTGCGTGAAACGCTGTGGGAACGCCCCTGCGTGAGTGCGTCATGAAGCACGTATGAAATCAGTCCAATGGCGAGACGGAACGTTGGGGGTGCTAACTATATAAGCACCCCCAAAACACAAGCGCATCAGCTTCTGAGTCTTCAGCAAGCGCTCTGTGTATGAAAAAGTCTGTGTCTCAAGTGTTTTTGTCTGTCCTTAGAAATTGCTAGGCAGGAGTTTTTCACATATATTTATATATATAAAAAAACGATAAAAAGAGACTATATATATATATATATCATAGAGCTAACAGCAGTTCAGAAATTGTGTTCATCCCTGCCCACGCTATATTACGGGTGGAGATACACACAATCTGTGTGTTGTTTGTTTGGGAGTGCTGCATGCCCAGTCAGCTCTCGAGGGAGCTGATTGTGAGCATTGCGAGCGTTTGTCTATAAAAACGCTCCGCTACCGCTGAGCCCTCTTCGAGGAGAGTGGTTCCCTCGAAGCGCGCTCCCCGCGGTTCGTGTCCCGCTGCTGCCGAGGCACAGCGAAGGCTTCAATCGTGGGGTTCGCAAATGGATCTATCAGCGGGGATTGAGACGGGCTCTGCCTTATCTCAGCCCTTACCTGGTAGATTCAGTGCCTCAGATCCGGATTCGGAAGCACGCGCTGCGGTTTCTTCCGCCCGGGCTGAGGCATCATCACTTCAATTATCCAGTTCTGAGGATCTGGATGTTGAAAGTATTGATACAGCAGAGACTGGGGACTTGTCACTTCAGTCTCCTGCTAGTGAGGAGCTTATGGAGGTGCTCACTCGTGCTGTAGAAAAATTAAGCATCGATTGGCCAGCTGATAAACTAGATGAAAGATTTCTGCCCTCTCGTGCTGCACCTCCATACCGGTGTCTTCCTTTCTTTCCTGACCTCCACACCGAGGTGTCGAGGTCATGGAAAAGACCAGTGTCATCCAAAATATTTAGCCAGCAAACATCTGTTTATTCAAATATTTCTGGGGCTAAGAATTATGGTTATGGGGCGATGCCTAAGGCTGAAGAGACATTAGCGAGTCATCTATCTCCAGTTACGGCATCGTCATTTAAGACACCGGCATTGCCCACCAAGCCATTAAGAAACACCTCGGCTTTGGTGGGGGATGAAATTAGTGCTGACGTTATTCGAGAATTACGTCAGGCAGCAGATCTATCTCTCCGTGCCACCAAGGAGACGGCCAAATCAGTGGGCCGTTCTATGGCAGCCATGGTGGCAACGGAGAGACACTTATTGCTGAATCTTTCCAACATGAAAGAAAAGGAAAAATCTTTTCTCCTGGACGCCCTGCTTTCAATTGCTGGCCTCTTCGGTGACTCAGTAAATTCGGTCATCGAGAGGTTTGAGGAAGAGAAAAAGCAGGCGGCGGCGCTCCAGAAATTTCTCCCTCTCCGTGTTCATGTCGCCGGGGCTGCTGGGCGGGAGCAGCCCCGGCCGTCGAGTAGCTCCTCACATAGGGCGCAACAAAAACAGAACGTCGCGTCTCGTGCTCCTCCTCAGCATAACTGGGACGAGTCGCGGCGCTCTCAGACGAGGTCGTCTAGGGGCAGGGCTGATCTGAGGACAGTTGTCGTTGCCAAGAAGTCCTCATCAAAGAAGAGGTTCTGACGGCAAAAGCGTCAGGATGCTGAGGGTGGTCCCCACCGAGAGGGGAGGGTGTTCGCCGCATTACACGGTGCCCGTTCTTTCTCGGTGCCCTCAGGGGCCCATTCTGCCAACCCCGCCTGCGTGCCAGGGCGTAGACGGTCCCAGCGAGCGTTTTCCTGAGGGACGCTCGTCCACTCTGAGGAGTGGTCCAGAGTGGTCAGGCCAGTTACGTCCAGTTTTAGATCTGCACCTATTAAATCGCTCCGTAGGGAAGCTCAAGTTCAAGATGCTGACTCTCAAGCAGATCGTGTCACAGATCAGGTCCGAGGACTGGTTTAGATCTAAAGGACGCATACTTCCTTATTTCCATCCTTCCACAACACAGGAAGTTCCTGAGATTCGCTTTCGGGGGCAAAACGTACCAATATCGGGTTCTTCCGTTCGGCCTAGCACTGTCTCCCCGAACTTTCACGAAATGCATGGATGCAGCTCTGGCTCCGCTGAGACTCCAGGGCATCCGCATTTTAAATTATATCGACGATTGGTTGATTTTGGCTCAATCGGAGCATCAGGCGATTCGGCATCGAGATGTCGTGCTCGCCCATATCAAAAAGTTGGGGTTGAGGCTCAACGCCAAGAAGAGTGTGCTATCTACATTACAGAGGACCACTTTTCTGGGTGTGGTTTGGGATTCGACGACGATGCAGGAACGTCTGTCTCCTGCTCGTATAGCTTCGATTCTCTTAGCCGTCAAACAGCAAAGCTAGGCCAGTCACTTACTGTAAAAGAATATCAAAGAATTCTGGGTCTTATGGCAGCAGCGTCCAACGTTATACCTTGCGGCCTGCTGTACATGAGACCGCTGCAGTGGTGGCTCAGGGCCAAGGGGTTCTCCCCGAGGGGAAACCTGCTCCGCATGATCAGGGTCACGCAACGGTGTCTTCGCGCCCTGGCTATGTGGAAAGAACCTTGGTTCCTGTCCTAAGGGCCTGTGTTGGGGGCTCCGTGTCGTCGTGTAACACTAACGACGGATGCCTCTCTCACAGGCTGGGGGGCGATCATGAGTGGTCGCCCAGCTCAGGGTCTGTGGCAGGACCATCATCTTCAATGGCATATAAATTGTCCAGAAATGCTGGTGGTGTTTCAGGCTCTGAAACGCTTCCTCCCAGACCTCAGAGGTCATCATGTTCTTGTCCGGTCAGACAACACATCGGTGGTCTCTTACATAAACCATCAGGGGGGTCTGCGTTCGCGCCGGTTATACAAGCTGGCTCACCAGATCCTTCTATGGTCCCAGGGGAATCCTCTTTCATTAAGGGCGATTTATTTCCCGGGGTATTTAAATCAGGGGGCAGACATCCTGTCTAGGCAGGGGCCGAGGCCCGGGGAGTGGAGACTCCATCCCGAGGTGGTGGAGCTCCTTTGGAAACATTTCGGTCGTGCCGAGGTAGACCTATTTGCATCCAGGGAAACATCATACTGCCCACTGTGGTTTTCCCTAAGTCATCCAGCCCCTATGGGGTTGGACACGATGGTACAGTAGTGGCCGAGGTCACGCCTGTACGCATTTCCCCCGATTGCTCTGCTCCCAGGAGTTCTGGAAAGGGTTCGCCGGGACGGGGTCAGTCTACTGTTGATAGCCCCGTACTGGTCGGCCCGAGTTTGGTTTGCGGACCTAATTTCTCTCCTCGACGGCTCTCCTCTAGAGATTCCTTGTTCCCAAGGTTCCAACTAATGTTGTCAGGCCTATTGTACTGCAGGCTTTCTGTCCTCCCCCCTTTTTGACGTCGGACCAAGAGAAACTAAATCTGCTCTGCCCAGTTAGGGCTCTAGATGCTTACGTCCACAGAGCTGCCCTGTGGAGAAAATGTGAACAATTGTTTGTTTGTTTTGGACCCCCTAGGAAGGGCTGTCCTGCATCTAATCAGAGGTTGAGCAAGTGGGTGGTCGAGGCCATCTCACTTGCCTACGAGTCTGCCGGTCAGCCTTCTCCTTTGGCTGTCCGGGCTCATTCAACCAGGAGCATGGCTGCCTCTAAGGCTATTTTGTCAGGAGTATCAATTCAGGACGTTTGCGATGCGGCAGGCTGGTCCTCACCGCACACATTCGTAAAGTTTTACCATCTTGACTTCAGCTGCACTCCAGGGGCGCAGGTGCTTTCGTCCGAATGTGCGCCTTGACTACACACGACGGACACTTGCTCGTATGGCGACGTTGGTATTTAGCGTTCCCACAGCGTTTCACGCAGATCGAGTTCCCTGAAAGGGAACGTCTCTGGTTACGTATGTAACCTTAGTTCCCTGAAGGGAACGAGACGCTGCGTGTCTGTGCCATACTCCCAGCATGCCCGTGAGCACTTGCTCAAGTCTTATCAGAAGCTGATGCGCTTGTGTTTTGGGGGTGCTTATATAGTTTCCTGGTCGATGACGTCACCCGCCTATGACGTTCCGTCCCGCCATTGGACTGATTTCATACGTGCTTCATGACGCACTCACGCAGGGGCGTTCCCACAGTGTTTCACGCAGCGTCTCGTTCCCTTCAGGGAACTAAGGTTACATACGTAACCAGAGACGTTTATCCACCTGTGTTTTGTCTTCTTTTTATACCTAAAACTTTTTTCTTTAAAATCTACCTTCTCAGATGCAGTTATTTCAAAGCACGGAACAGCCCTGAATGGAAAGATGGCAGAGCTAAGACTGGCAATGTCCAGGAAAAATGTTAATTAAAAATGAGTGTGTGAGTGAGTTTGGAAATATTTTATATGTGAAAGTAGAATAGAATAGAATTCTGAAAATGTAATACTGAGGGGAAAAAAGTGAGCGCTTTGAAAATGCTTTAAAAAAAAATTAAAGTCTGAAGTTGAAGTTAAATGAAGTTAAAGTTTTTACTTGAAAAGTTTGTACTTGTTTGTAGTTGTCAAGTCTGTACTGAAAAAAAGTGCATTAAAGTTTGTATTTGAAAAGACTTGGAATTGAGTGTTCTGAGGAATGAGTACAAATATATGTGCAGGCTGTATAAAAAAACAGTTGTGCCACTAATATAAGTGAAAGTACATGGTGTCACTAATATAAGTGAAAGTACATGGTGTCATCATATTAGTATTTGTATCCCTAATATTAATGAAAGTACATAGTGTCATCATATTAGAAGCATATTTGTATCCCTAATATAAGTGAAAGTATGTACTATGGAAATAAGTACTTATATGCATACATATACTGTATGTGTCTTACATATATTTAATACTTACATGAAAACGGCCATTTTTGCTAAATTTTGAAATAAATGTTTCATATATGTATATGTGTTTTATATTTAAAGTGTCACAGTCGAGCTTAAGTAAGTTCAGTGATGTTTAATTTTTGTTGTAGAAAAGTTATTAATTTAGTTCATTTATATAGCCGCTCTGGAGAACACCGTGATGATCGGAGTCATCACGCCTGTATGGAGACTGGTTTTGTTGAGGAATGGTGCCGATGGCTGTCATGTCGATGAGACCTTCACAGGGAAGAGTCTAGTTGACACAACTTCTGCTGACACTTCAGAGATGCATTGATGTTGTGTCTAGGCGCAGGTCCCCCATCTGATCTGGATACGGCCCGGATCCAGCTGACTACATCATGCGTTGTGGTTGGGTCTAGGCGCAGGTCCACCATCTGATTTGGATCCGGCCCGTATACGGCTGATTACAGTAAACCACGGAATAAGAAAAAAGACTAACATTAGCGTAGATGCCATACTTATTATGATGTAACGAGTATATCGGGTGTTATAGGAAGTGTTCCCGGGTTCCGGCGGACCTAATGTATGCAGTCTAATAATAATTTAACTGATTTGGATAATAGCAATGTATAATTTTCTATGTGTATGCCAGGTTAAAGAGTCAAGTCAAGTCACCTTTATTTATATAGCGCTTTTTACAATACAGATTGTTTCAGAGCAGCTTTACAGAGATAATGGGGCCATTCGGTGACTGCTAAAACATTTAATTCATCCATCTTTACACCATGGTGACTGATGTGATATCCCAGAAATGAGGTTTGGTTGACATGGAATTCACATTTCCCTTTCAAGGGAACTCGAGCTGAGTTGAGACCCGGTGGGAACGCTCTGCATGATTGCGTCGTGAAGCACGTGTATAATCAGTCCAATGGAAGAGCGAGACGTCATAGGCGGGTGACGTCATAGACAAGGAAGCTATAAAGCACACCTGAAAACAGACCGCGACAGCTTCTGCGCCTTCAGCAAGCGATCTGTGTATTCTGTCCTTTTCATATTTATTGTTGTCTGTCAAGTTGCAATATATATATATATATATATATATATATATATATATTATGGCAAAAGAGAGCAAGCAGCTTTGTGTTGTTCCCTGCCCACGTTATATCACGGGTGGGGACACACACATCAGCTTTTTGTTACTATTTGGGAGTGGAGCATGCCACAGTCAGTTCTCGAGGGGGCTGACTGTGAGCATCGCGAGAAGCTGTCAGAGAGGACGCTCCGCTCCTGCCGGGCGTTCTTCGAGGAGGACGGTTCGGTTCGCGCTCCCCGTGCGGGTCTCGCTGTTGCCGATGCACGGCGGCGACTCGCATTTTGGGGTTCGCAAACGGATCTGACAGCGGGGGTTGGGACGGGCTCCGCCATATCTCAGCTTTCACCTGGCAGATCCAGTGCTTGCGATTTCCAGTTCCGAGGAATTGGTATTGTTAGTGTTTTGTTTAGAAAAAGAGAACAAAACAAATAAAGATATTAAGAAAAAGGCAGATGTTTGAGTTTTCAATAAATGAATAAATAATTCAGCTCATAACTCTGTAGAATAAAGAGGAGCTTTAAAAGGAGGTTTATCCAGTGCTGTTGCTAGTTAAATATTTTCTGGCGAGCTGAACATTATGACAGTGAAAATAAAAAGAGTTTTATTAGATGAAATGTATCTAAAAACAGAAAAAAACTCTGTATCTCAGCCTCCTCGTCGGGGACTGCCATTTTTCCCTATCTCCACACCACACTGAGGTGTCGAGATCGTGGAATAAGCCGGTTTCTATTTTATGTGTTTAATGCCCAAATGTCTAACTATAGTAATGCTATGGGTATTAAGTATCATGATATGACAGTGCCTCGGGTTAAAGAGACGCTTGCTAGCTTTCTCTCTCCCGAGTCGGAGTCAACCCCGACGTTACCCACCAGCCATCTTAAATAAAAATAAGAAATTTTATTAGGCAGCGCTGGTGAGTAAATTATAAAGACATGGATGAATGTGAGGTTGTCAGCACTGACGCTATTCGAGACTTGCGTCGTGCAAAAACAGATAAACTATTCTGGGGAGGGACGGTTTCGAGAAATCGTTTCTACTCTGGGGGGGCGACTCTCTGAGGAGGGTCGCAGCACGGCCAGTTCGGTTGTTTTCCTGCTGGTGGCCACGGAGTGATATATATATATATATATATATATATATATATATATATATATATATATATATATATATATATATATTTTATCTCTAAAAAAGCTTGGACAAATAGGAAGCCCTGACGGCGAGGCTATCAGGCTTCTAAAGGGTGGTCCCCTCCGGGGTAGGGATGGTTTTGAGAAATCGTTTCTCCCCGGCGCCCTCTGGGTTGCGACTCTCTGAGGAGGGTCGCAGCGCTGCCAGTTCGGTTTTCCTGCCGGTTCGCCGTTCAGGACACCAAGGTGTCAGTGTCCCCAAACGATCCTCCGAGGGGGGTCGTAGAGCAGTCAGTTCGGTTTCCCTGCCGGTTCGCCGTTTCAGGGTGCCGAGGTGCCTGCTTTTTCCAATGATCCTCCGAGGAGGGTCGTAGGAACTAAGTTATTTAGAGGTAGGCAAGATCTGAGGACTGTCGTCATCTCTAATAAAGCTTAGACAGGAAGTCCTTTCGTAAAAAAAAAAAAAAAAAAAACTAGGCTATCAGGCTTCTGAGGGCTCCTCCGGGGCAGGGACGGTTTTGAGAAATCGTTTCTCCTCGGCGCCCTCTGGGGTGCGACTCTCTGAGGAGGGTCGCAGCGCTGCCAATTCAGTTGTTCCCTGCTGGTTCGCCGTTCAGGGCACCGAGGTGTCAGCGTCCCCATACGATCCTCCGAGGAGGATCGTAGAACGGTCAGTCCGGTTGTTCCCTGCCGGTTCGCCGCTTCAAGGCACCGTAGTGACTGTTCAACCAAATCCAGAGGCCAGTCTTGAGAGACTGGTTCCCCTAGTAGAATTTCTGGCAGCATGGAAACTACTGCCACATATTTCTCGGTTGGTCCTGCACACTATAGAAAAGGGTTCAGAATTTGGTTCTTGTCCGCCCAGATTTCTAGGGGTCCTCCCCACTGTGGTGGACCCCGAGCAGGCTTTGGTTATGGAGCAGGAAGTACTGACACTTCTGCAAAAGGAGCTGTAGAAGGGGTTCCTCCTCCGAGCAGACAGTCAGGGTTTTTTGCCATTACTTCATTGTTCCGAAAGAGGATGAGGGGTTGCGTCCTACTCTAGACCTGCGTCAATTAAACAGCAGGTTTCAGAATCTTAAGTTCAAAGTATGCTTACGCTAAATATGATTGTGTCACAGACTCAGTTCGAGGACTGGTTTGTCACAATAGACTTAAAGGAAGTTTACTTATCTATCCATCCTCATCACAGGAGGTTCCTGAGGTTTGCTTTCAGTGGCGAATCATACCAGTATCGGGTTCTTCCATTCGGCCTAGGTTATCATCCCGCACCTTTTACAATATGCGTGGATGCAGCTCTGGCTCCTCTGAGATTCCAGGGCATTCGTGTATTAAATTATATTGACGATTGGTTGATTTTAGCTCATTCCGAGCTTTTGGCAGTTCAACATCGAGATGTCATTCTGTCCCACATAAGGAGGTTGGGGTTGCGGCTCAACACCAAAAAGAGTGTACTCCTCCCAGCTCAGAGGACCACTTTTCTAGGTGTATTATGGGATTCGACAACAATGCAAGCACGTCTGTCTCCTGCACGTATTTCTGCGATTCTCACAGCCGTAAAGAATGTAAAACTAGGTCAGTCACTCACTGCAAAACAGTCTCTGAGACTGTTGGGGCTCATGGTAGTTGCGTCCAACGTAGTTACTTTTGGCCTTCTGTACATGAGACCCCTGCAGTGGTGGCTCAGGACCAAGGGGTTTTCTCCGAGGGGGAAATCCGTTTTCGCATGATCAAGGTCAGGCGGCTATGCCTTCGTGCCTCGGTCATGTGGAAGAACCTTGGTTCCTCGCCCAGGCCCAGTGTTGGGGGCTTCTTTTCGACGCATAATGCTATCGATGGATGCTTCCCTCACAAGTCGGGGGCAATCATGAGTGGTTGCTCGGCGAAGAGTCCGGACAACAGACTGATGGTCTCGTATATCAGAGCAGATATCCTGTTGAGGCAGGGGCTGTGGCCCGGTGAATGGAGACTTCACCCCGAGGTGGTGGAGATTCTTAGGGAGAACTTCGGTCAAACTACAAGTCGACCTTTCGCATCGCTTGTACAATGCATTGCCCTTGTGGTTCTCCCTCACGCATCCAGCTCCGCTTGGACTGGATGTGATGTAATAGGTGTGGTTGCCGCTACACCTATACGCTTTTCCCGATATCTTTGCTCCTGGGAGCTCTGGAGTTGTGGATACTGTGGGCTCGGCCTCTGAGAGGGCCCAGCTCATAGATTCAGGTCTCTCGACCGAGGTCATGGAGACCATACTCCAGTCTAGAGCTCCCTCCACGATAAGACTAAATATGCTGTTCTCTGCCTGGTGCAGAGAACGCCTTCTGAATCTTGTTTCTGCCCTGTTGCTACAGTACTTGATTTCTGTAATGAATGTTTCTTTGCTGGGTTATCTCTGAGGAGAGATCCTTAATTTCGTCTTCTCCGTGGTACATGTATTTCTAGGTCCCTACTAAATGTGCGGGTCATTTGTGCTCCAGGCCTTCTGTCCTCTACCTTTAATACCCCAGATCAGGAAAAACTTAATCTGTTATGCCCTGTCCGGGCTTTGGATGCGTATGTCCACAGAGCTGCTCAGTGGCATATTTCAGAACAATTATTTGTCTGCTTCGGGTAACCTAAGATAGGTTGCCCTGCATCTAAACAGATAATGAGCAAGTGGGTAGTTGAGGCTATCTCACTTGCTTATGAAGCGGTCGGACAGCCTTCAACTATGGCTGTTCAGGCCCATTCTAAAAAAGAATATGGCTGCTTTTAGGCTTTAATTTCGGGTGTTTCCCTTCAGGATATTTGTAATGCGGCAGGCTGGTCCTCACCACATACATTTGTCAGATTTTATGACGTAGACCTCTCCACTCCTGGGGCTAGGTTGCTTGCTTGCTTAGTGTGCGCAAAGACTTCACACAGAACGGGCATTTGTCTTTATGGCGTGGTGGGTATGGGGTTCCCACCGCGTCTCAACCCAGCTACAGTTCCCTTGAAAGGGAAGGTCTCAGGTTACGTATGTAACCCTGGTTCCCTGAGAGGCAACGAGGCGCTGCGTTCTCCTGCCATACTTCCTGCATGCCCTGATCGACTTGCTTCAGGCTTATCAGAAGCTGTCGCGGTCTGTTTTCAGGTGTGCTTTATAGCTTCCTGGTCTACGACGTCACCCGCCTATGATGTCTCGCTCTTCCATTGGACTGATTATACACGTGCTTCACGACGCAATCACGCAGAGCATTCCCACCGCGTCTCAACGCAGCGTCTCGTTCCCTCTCAGGGAACCAGGGTTACATACATAGCCTGAGACGTTTTCTGCCTAGTTTCTCGAGTAATCGATAGAGAACTACTTTCACATGGTTGATATGCTCAGCTTCTGACTTGGAGTAGATGAGAATGTCATCAATATACGCTACTACAAAGCGGTTCAGGAGGTCTTTGAAGATTTCATTGATGAATGATTGGAAGATGGTGGGTGAGTTAGAAAGTCCATATGGCATAACCTGGTATTCATAGTGCCCCCGAGTGGTTAGAAAGGCAGTTTTCCACTCGTCACCCTCCTTTGTCCGTATTAAGTTGTAGGCGCTACGTAAGTCTAGTTTCGTGAAAATGGTGGCTTCCCGCAGTTGTTCCAGGGCCGAGAGTACTAAAGGCATGGGGTAACGAAATTTACCAGTTACATTAAGTCCTCGGTAATCGATACAGGGTCTTAATCCTCCATCTTTCTTTTCAACGAAGAAGAATCCTGCAGTGGCTAGAGATGTAGATGGACGGATAAAACCTGAGCTCAGAGCCTCGGCAATGTACTCCTCCATTGATTCACTTTCGGTTAAAGAGAGAGGATAAACCTTGCTTGTGGGGGGCATGTCGAAGCAGATCAATAGCACAGTCCCCGGGTCGGTGTGGTGGTAGCTGTGTAACCTTGGTTTTGCTAAAGACTTCAGAAAGATGGTGATAAATGGCAGGGATGTTCACAGTTTTAATGGTATCAGGGCTTTCAACGCTGTTGGTGAGACATGGCTGTGGCTTAGTGGGAAAACAGTGATTTAAACAAAATGAGGACCAATGAGTCAACTCACCATGATGCCAGGAAATGTCAGGGTAGTGAATGGATAGCCAGGGATGTCCCAGGATGACTTTGAGTTTGGGAGAGTCAACGATATATAGGGTAATAGACTCCTGATGAAGCAAACCGACTTTGAGCGTGAGAGTTTTAGTTTGGTGAGTGATCCCCTCTCACTAGTGTATGTATTCTAATAGGGTTGAAAAATAAGCAGATCTAGCAGCTTTTAAGGCCTCTCTGTGTGCAATCTCTTTCCATGAAATGCGAACAAACGTCTAGCTTTGTTTTCTTCCAGTTGCGCTCCATTTTTCTGGCTGCTCTCTTAAGGGCCTGAGTGTGCTCATTGTACAACGGCGTTGGACTATTTTCTTTAATATTTTTTTAAGCGCAAAGGCGCAACTGTGTCTAAAGTGCTGGAAAAGAGAGGGTCAAATGCTTCTGTCGCAATATCGAGTTCTTCTAAGCTATCTGGGATGCTGAGGAGATGAAACTGATCAGTACTATCATTAATAAAACAATCTTTAGTGGCAGAAGTGATAGTTCTAACATATTTGTAACACGGAGTCGGCTTTGCAACCTTGGCTAAATGGAGTATACACGAGACTAGATAATGATCTGAGTTGTCATATCTCTACTGCAGAATTTCAACAGCATTACCATTCCATGTGACAATATTACATCTAAAGTATGATTATGAGTAGGTTCTGACACTTTTTGTCTAACTGCAATAGAGTTCAGAATGTCTAATTCCAATGCGTCTTTTTCGTTATCTACATGTGTATAAAAATCACCAACAATTAGGACTTTATCTGCAGCCAGTACTAACTCCGATTAAAAATCAGCAAACTATTTGATAAAGTCTGTATGGTTCCCTGGTGGCCTGTATACAGTAGCTAGCACAAATGTCAAGCGCAATTTTTCAATTACACAAGTGTCAGTGACCAGAAAGCCAATTTTTGGTCATGACCCAATGTGTCACGGAGCAGAAGTGAAGACAAAGGTAAAACACTTGTTCTTGACTAAGTACGAGATGTTTTCCCATTGTGAAATATCTAATATGTTTACATTCAAACCTTATGTTAAGCACAAACTGTTCCTTTTAAATATCAGTGTAGGCATTCATGGTTCAGTCAATTCACAGTTAATAATTAATGTGACCTTGGTAATGGATTCAGTCTTTTCATGGACTGAAGGCACGAGCAATTCAGAGATGCCACATTGATGCGTGAAATGACAAGCTTTTTTTTTGTGAATTTTGTGTCAGATATTCAAACATTGGTTTTAATTCAAGCCAGAATAGTCAGCAAGGTAATGTTATGACTAGCAAATCCAATTTTCACAGGACTGACTATTCATACAACAAAGACCTGCAATTTCATCCACAGCTAAGGCTACAGCTGCTTTAATGTTCTGTGAAACAAAATGTCTTGCACCTTTTTGGCACACTGTTAGTATGTTTCACCAGTAACATATGTTTATCCATTTTTTGTTTAAAGGGGACATATCATGCTTTTAAATCGTTCCTTTTTAAATATAAATCATACATTTGTGGTCTATATAAATTGGAACTGCAATGTTTGGGTCTGAATTCCTCATTATTATAACTCCACAGACCCCTTTTTCTACCCCTTTTCTGATGTGCGTCTGAGAGCAACTCGTTTTGGTGCGGTCTTTTTAAATGCAAATGAGACACTTCATACCCCGCCCCCTCTCCAGGTTGCAGAGGTGACACTCGTTTCAACTCCACCCCGTTCGGCCATTTTTGTAGTTTGATAGCAGAGATGTGATTATCTAGCAGCACAGAAACTTTTTATTCACACATTATTAACAAAATGTCAACAATTGAAGACTTGTCCATCAAGCCTTACGTGTTCGAGCCAGAGCTTGACCCGGAGCGAAATGAAAATGAAGATGACAAACCTGCAGAACAACGTCTTCATATGGATGTATCGCAATGGTATGTTACTGTATTTACAATAACTTCTCCATCCATGCCCACTACTACAATACTGCATATTTTACAATGACTATTTAACACTCACAAAACAAAATATAAGTTATAATATAAACAATTAAAGAAAAGCACTAAAGTAATAGTGAACTTTTTGTGTTAATTCATTGTCTAAAGTTTATAGTCCAGGGATATAATTTTAGATGCATTTTTTTATAAAATAAAGTGATTTATTTCTCTTGTTAAAACAAGCACTCTAACAAGACAAATGACTATGGCCTAATCTTACCACTAAAACTCTGTATTGATAATATGCTACGTTTAGAAAAGCATCAGAAAACACAGCAACTAAATGACCATTGTCATGATGAAACTCAACAACAGTAATACTGCTACAAACGTGTACTTAAAAAAAAGAAAGAAAGACAAAGGTACTGCTAAACCATGACCACCGTGTGTTTTAAGAAAGTAGAGTACTTTATTTTTATTAACGTTATTTACAGCTTACCGAAGTGCTCTGTTCGTCGTCTCCAAAGATAGAAGGAATTGACCCCTCAATCAGACGAAGTCTATCGGCAAATCCTTCTTTATACTGGCGGAGGTTGCTTAAGTAGTTATCCTTGAAGTGCTTCGCGCACACAACAATGACTTTACCCACAGCTGTGGGTACATTTCCATGAAAATTAAAACTCAACCAGGCACTTCGAAGAGGTTCTAATGCTGGGAGACGGTGTAATGAAGCGTGTGGGTTACTACATCCAACAACCGAACATTTTGACTTACCCTCTCGTAACTTCTGCATCCTTGAGCTTGGACTACAAAATCGCAGTGAGAAATAAAAATGGCGGATTACTCGAAGTGTTGGGCCGGGAGTCGATGTCCTTATTTGGCAGTTCCGCTGCAAATACTGCGACGTAATTGTTAAAAAAAAAACGTCATAGAGAATAGAAAAATCGGAACAGGTTGCAAAATATGACCAAAACAGAATATAAAGATATCAACGAAGCACCTGAAGACACTAATTTCAACTTTTCTGTACTTATAAACACTCCAAATATACAACAAAATGCATTTACGGGCTAAAAAAGTGGATTTAGCATGATATGTCCCCTTTAATATAATGACTCATGGTGTTCTGAACAGTACAAGGACAAGCGAAGCCACTGTTACTATGCGACTGTAAGCCTAGTGTTTGACTTTTAAAACTAGAAATTGCATGCATAGATTCTTTCTTCTGTTGAACACAAAAGAAGATTTTTTTAAATAATATTGGGTTTACGGTAGCCATTGACTTCCTTAGTATTTTCTTTCCTGCTATGGAAACCAATGGCTACCGATTACCAACATTATTTTTAATATATTCATTTGTGTTCAACAGAAGAAAGAATCCCGTTCAGGTTTGGAACAACACGAGGGTGAATAAATGATGACAAAATGTTAATTTTTGGGCGAACTCTCCCTTTAATTTCCCATATCAGTTTGAAGAAACAGAAAAGTGCTTTAAAACTATGACACAGCTAATCAGATAGCTTCCAACTACAATATCTGACAGGAAAACAGCTGTAAACAACAAGCACATTATCTTCATAATTTATATTCAGTCAATAAAGTGGCTAGACATCTTTCTGTTTAGAAATGCTTCAGCTTACTTTTTTCAGATGCAATGCGAGAGAAGGAATGGTCCAGACTCAAGGCCGTATTTATCGCAGTGAATCAGGTCTCAGATTTGCCCACAGTCAGTACGTGTATCTACTAGAGTAAATCTTATTATAGGCTAGATATATCTATTTACCCTGCTGTGCTATTGGCTTTTTGACGTTGCTTGGTACTCTCACTAATGAAAACTGTTGGAAGATATTGTAGTAATTGATTAAAATATTAAAGTATTAATCCTTGGTCTAGTCAATATTATGACATTTAATGTGATACACAGGACATACATTTTGAACTAGTTGACATTTTTGTCGTATTCTAATCCAAAGATAGATGTGAGATGTTCCTACTTGATACTTTCATATTATAAAGGCCTTACACTGCTTGCCTCTATGAAGCTGACACATAAAGAAATAAAATGGCAATGCTGCCATTTGCTTTGCAGGTGTACGAATGATAACAAAAAAAGTAGAAAGCATTTGTTCTGCAGCTGTACAATTATCAACAGAGAGAATCATTTACCATATTGAACACACCTGTCTCTGGAAATGTTTTTAAACAGCTTTTATTGTCATGTAATAAAGGTACTTTGGCTATGTTCAGACTCCATTTGTTTGATTTTTTTGCATATTCATATTTTATCCAGATGGTGTTTTGAAAGTCTGGACAGCAAAAAAAAAAAAAAAAAAAAATTATAAAATGATTTCCATTACACGAGAGTAGATGTTAAAACTTCATGCTGATTTGTACTCGGCTTTCGCCAATACAAGCACCAACTAAGACATAGCTTTACAGTAACCTATGCTTCATCCATTTACGCTTCTTTCCATATGGTGATGTAAATCTCCTTCTGTCTAGTGTTAACACGCGTGAGCACACACAACGGCTGCAACCACAGTGCGGTCCCCCCATGACAACCGTCTGGATTGAGCTGAGTAGGGTACATCTCTAGGGTCTTCAAGTGGGCACCTTCCGTCCTCAATGTTTCGTCGACTAGCCCACGACACCTCAAGAGAGCTTGACAGTGACTCTGGCGTCCCAGAGTCACCCCCCTCCGTCCCCCACTCAACTCAGCCCAGCTTACTGACCTCTACATCCCTCCTGCTGCTGAGACCTAACCACAATCTCACAATCTCTCCGCAACCCAACCATACGCGCCAACCTGTTTGACTAAGGCTGTCGAGCCCCACTGGTGCGTTAATATGCAGTTTCAGTGGCAACGGTTCCGTATGGCATACCACCTACCACAAAACACAATATCTGCCCAACCTCCCGTCATTCACGCAATATACACAGGAACGTAATGACTGTAAATACTATACAACCGATACAAATAAACCAACAGACTCTTCAAGTTTTCAAGAATTTTACGAAACCGTAGCATGGCGGCCTGTACACACCCAGTTAGAATCTTTCGGTCTCAACCTAAGCCAGTTGCTACTCCTCTCTGCTGCTTCAGATAAGTTCTTTACTGTGTGACGCAACTCTTGGCCACTGAATCCAACGTCTCTGAGGAACCGGGTTGTAGAGTGTGCCACAAAACCTCGACGACCCACTTCCACTGGATAAACCTGGACTCTCCATCCTCGCTGTTCTGCTTCAGTGGCCAGATGAGCATACCGCATTTTCTTCCTCTCATATGCCTCATCTACCGCATCCTCCCATGGCACTGTTAACTCTATCAGTTGAACAATGCGTGCTGATCCAGACCACAAAACAATATCTGGTCGTAGGTTAGTGGTGGCAATCTCAGGTGGAAAAATAAGCCGTTGATCAAGATCAGCCAGCATCTTCCAGTCCCTAGCAGCTTCCAGTTGTCCTGGGCGAGAATTGGTGTTAGCACCTTTTCTTGGTGGTTGCTCGCCTGGGCGGAGGAATATTGTCTTCTGCGTGTAATGTTTTGCTAGAACAGACGGCAACTCATTGGTCATACTACGCTTGCCTTCCAATGCTAAAGCCAAACATCGCAATACTTGGTCATGGCGCCGAGTAAACCGACCTTGGCTAAGAGCCACCTTACATCCTGTCAAAATGTGCCTTAATGTGGCAGGTGATGAACACAAAGGACAAGAGGGATCCTCTCCCACCCAGAGGTTTAGGTTCTGCGGTGATGGGAGAACATCATATGTTGACTTAATAAGGAAACTGATCCTACTCTCTTCCATTGACCAAAGGTCTTGCCAGCCCATTTTGTGTTGTTCCATACATCCCATCTCATTCACTCTCCCTGCTTGGCCTGGGAAATGGCCTTTATACATCTCATCCTCTCCTCCTGCTTTCGCACCGCGTTGACTACCAGCTTCCTCATTTGATCTGGGCCTGCCTTGTGCCATTTAGGAGGAGCTAAACTGAGCCCAAAACCCCCTCTTCCATGCTGTACCTGTCCCACAATATCCCAAATTTGAAGGTCAGCCTTTGCCTCTACTACAGATTTCTTTGCTGACCATTTTCTACCAGTTTTTACCACAGGGGGTGCCTCCCTTACACATTTGTCGCGTGACTCTGCTAAAGTCATTTCCAGTCTGACCTTGGCACACTTAAACTCCTCGGTTAAAGCAGAGACTGGCAGCTGCAATACTCCTTTACTATAAAGTCCCACTCTGCTGAGGCAGCGTGGAACTCCCAACCATTTCCTGATGTATGAACTTATTAACACTTCCAGCTTATCCACTGTTGTCAAAGAAACCTCATACACATTCAGTGGCCACAGCAACCTTGGCAGTAGACCAAACTGAAAGCACCAGAGTTTTAGTTTGCCTGGTAGAGCACAGCTGTTTATGCTCTTCAACCCTTCCACTGCTTGTCGTCTAACTTCTCCCACTCGAACTGTGTCCTTTAGATCCCCATCGTACCATCTCCAAAGACTCTTCACTGGCTTCTCAGAAACTGTTGGTATTGCCTCACTATTAATGAAGAATGTTTTATCTACTACCTTTCCTTTAACTATCGAGATGCTCCTTGATTTAGAGGGCTTCAATTGCATTCGTGCCCATTCGATATTATCTGTTAACTTCCCCAATAACCGATTAGTGCAGGCTACTGTTGTAGTCATGGTTGTCATGACATCCATGTATGCTCTGATTGTTGGTAGTCGCATCCCAGAAGACAAGCACTCTCCACCTACTACCCATCTTGATGCCCTAATGATTACTTCCATTGCCATCGTAAAAGCCAGTGGAGAAATTGTGCATCCTGCCATTATTCCAACCTCTAAGCACCTAAAGGATTATTAGGAACACCATACTAATACTGTGTTTGACCCCCTATCGCCTTCAAACTGCCTTAACGAAGCTCCCATTCCACCACATCCTAATGCTGCTCTATTGTGTTGAGATCTGGTGACTGTGGGGGCCATTTTAGTACAGTGAACTCATTGTCATGTTCATGAAACCAATTTGAAATGATTCAAGCTTTGTGACATGGTGCATTATCCTGCTGGAAGTAGACATCAGAGGATGGGTACATGGTGGCCATAAAGGGATGGACATGGTCAGGAACAATGCTCAGGTAGGCCGTGGCATTTAAACAATGGCCAGTTGGCACTAAGGGGCCTAAAGTGTGCCAAGAAAACATCCCTCACACCATTACACCACCACCACCAGCCTGCACAATGGTAACAAGGCATAATGGATCCATGTTCTCATTTTGTTTACGCCAAATTCTGAGTCTACCATCTGAATGTCTCAACAGAAATCGAGACTCATCAGACCAGGCAATATTTTTCCAGTCTTCAACTGTCCAATTTTGGTGAGCTCTTGCAAATTGTAGCCTCTTTTTCCTATTTGTAGTGGAGATGAGTGGTACCCGGTGGGGTCTTCTGCTGTTGTAGCCCATCTGCCTCAAGGTTGTGCATGTTGTGGCTTCACAAATGCTTTGCTGCATACCTCGGTTGTAACCAGTGGTTATTTCAGTCAAAGTTGCTCTTCTATCAGCTTGAATCAGTCGGCCCATTCTCCTCTGACCTCTAGCATCAACAAGGCATTTTCGCCCACAGGACTGCCGCATACTAGATGTTTTTCCCTTTTCACACCATTCTTTGTAAACCCTAGAAATGGTTGTGCGTCAAAATCCTAGTAACTGAGTAGATTGTGAAATACTCAGACCGGCCCGTCTGGCACCAACAACCATGCCACGCTCAAAATTGCTTAAATCACCTTTCTTTCCCATTCTGACATTCAATTTGGAGTTCAGGAGATTGTCCTGACCAGGGGCCTCATTTATAAAACTTTGCGTAGGTTTTGCGTCAGAAGTGGCGTACGGATGAAACATAGGACGTGCGTACGCACAGAAATATTAGGATTTATAAAACCGTGCGCACGCACATCCTACGCATTTTTTCCTTAATAAATCCCAATCAATTCTAAATGTAGCGCAGCTTTTGCGGCTTCATGTCACGCCCATAGTTGCCCATAAATAGTCCGTGAAACGCCCACAAGTTAATATTCATAGATTGTGAAATTATGGCAAACATAGAGAGGAAATCAAAAAAACGTAACTTCACTCAATGTGAAGTAGAAGTTATCGTTGGCGAGGTGGAAACGAGGAGAAAAATGTTGTTTGGAGGGCACAGTGTGGGCATTACTAATGCCAAAAAGGCACTTGAGTGGCAAAAGGTTGCAGACGCTGTAAATGCTGTAGCCTCACAACCTCCCTCCAGTGCAGTCGAGGCAGCGCCATCTGCCCTTAAACAGGCCGATGGTGCGCTCCACTATAGCACGAGCTCGTCTGTGGCACATGTTGTAGTGCCTTTCCTCTGCATTATGTGGATTGAGGAAAGGTGTAAGCAGCCACTGTTTGAGGGGATATCCACTGTCCCCCGCAAGGATAGTGAAAGGGTTAAGACTTTGAAGTACAGTAAAATGTCTAGTAATCAAACGTAGCCTACCTAGAAGCCAGCCATCACGCACAGCACCAGCCTCAAGTCTGCGCCCAACACTGCTGTGTCTTAAAATGAATGAGTCATGGGTTGACCCAGGTCACCGAGCTACTACGTTAGTGAGCAACATGTCTGCATCACAAATAATTTAGACATTGATGGAATGGAAATGCTTTCGATTAATGAAAGCATTTTCATTCACATTCGGTGCCCTTATGGCAACATGAGTGCAGTCAATAGCACCGATAACGTTTGGGAAACCGTACATAGCTGCAAATTGAGCTTTCTTGTTTGCCTGTTCACCCGCCGTGTATGGAAACTTTATGCACTCATGGGACAAAGCTATTATGCCTTTTAAAACGTCTGGCATTATCCGGCTAAGGGTCGGCTGAGATATGCCTGACCTATCAGCCAATTCCCTCTGAAAAGTGCCAGTCGCCAGGAATCCTAGTGTTGTTAGGACTTGAAGTGGGACTGGCACGGCATGGTTCCTCCGAGTGCTCCTCTGTAACGCGGGGGCCAAAAGACCGCAGAGGTCCAACAGGACAGCTCGAGGAAGTCGGAACCGGCTCATGAGCCACTCGTCCTCATTTGCCAGCAAATCTTCTTGCTGTCTGAAGATGCGTTCACTCCGAATCCTTCCATTTGCCACATCTTCTAAGAGCGCAAGATCAGCCATTGTGCGTCATTACGCATTGTGATGGGGCATTTTATTTCCATCCATTTAATTGCATCTGACAAGCTACAGATGTTGGTTATAATCTACTTGGAAATGGGAATTAGTTCAGCGCAAATGTAATTTCTTGCAGCTTTCTGAATGGTTGAGACATAGGCTACGTCATACGTTATTTTATCAAAAATAAAACAAACTAAAGGCATATGCATGAATACCATGATTCCGTAGCTGATGAAGACATTTTTAGTATGAAAACAACTTTCCCCAGAGGACAAATAATACAACTATTTATCTATCTGTCTATAAATCTATCTAGGCTATATATCTCCCTAATTATATATCTATCTGACTGACTATCTAATTGCATCTATATCTGCTCCGCCAGACGGACACATTGGCGAGAATATCAGTTTTGTACATTATTTCGTTCTGTTTACCATCTTATTTATGAGGATGAATTGTATAACATGCCAATATTATTGCTGAACATATTTGACTTTTCTTTTTGGAAATATTAATTTGCATTTCTGTTTCAGATCGATCAAACGGGTGTTCGTGTAGGCTGTTGATTGTAAGACTTGCTTTGTGAAGTCTTCGTGTTATTTATGAGAGGCAGTATTGCCATTTATTTTACACAACGGTCTACAGTTTCACACACTTTCACGTGTTTCTTCCATCTGCCGACGGTGTCGCCATTTCTCATTTCACCCGTTTTTGTGCGTACGCCTGGGTCAGAGCTTGCGTGAAGGACCGCACATTTTCCCGTCAAGTTTGCTTTTTATAAATACCAATTATTGCGTAGAGAACGGCGTACGCCTTCTTTTGTGCGTGCGCAACGTTTATAAATGAGGCCCCAGGACCACACCCCTAAATGCATTGACGCAAATGCCATGTGATTGGTTGAATAGATAATTGCATTAATGAGAAATTGAAAAGGTGTTCCTAATAATCCTTTAGGTGAGTGTATATATACAGTGGTGGTCAGAATTAATGGCACCCCTGGTAAATATGATCAAAAATGCCTGTAAAAAAAATAATCCTTTTTTTATCCTTTTAGTAATTCATTCAAAGAATTTGCAAAAATGTAACCTTTCTTTGAAGTAAAATAATTGAAAGTGGAGGGAACTCACATTATGAAATAAATGTTTTTTTTCAACAAAACACGTTGGTCAAAATTATTGGCACCCTTAGAATGCTTTATGAGTAAAATATATCTGAAGTATATTCCCATTAATATTGACCGTTTGTTTAGCACACCAGGGTGACTAGGAACATGGAATTGTTTAGCTATGACTTCTTGTTTCACAGGAGTTTAAATGAGGAAACACAAAAGCCAAATTCCCTTAATCATCCATCACAATGAGTAAAACCAAAGAAAATTGTTTTGATGTGCATCAAAAGATTGTTGAGCATTACAAATTAGAAAGTGACAGTAAGAAAATAGCTAAAGAATTGAAAACCCCCATTTTGACTATCAGGGCAATAATTAATAAGTTCCAATCAACTAAAGATGTTACGAATCTGCCAGGAAGAGGACATGTGTCTATATTGTCTTGATGCACCGTAAGGAGGAAAGTTTGATTGGCCAAAGATCACAGATGGAGAATTGCAGAGATTACTTGTGTCTTGGGGGTCAGAAAGCCTAAAAAATATATATATATCAAACAACCTCTACATCACCACATGTTGTTTGGGAGGGTTTCAAGAAAAATCCTCCTCGCTCCTCCAAAAATAAACTCCAGCATATTCAGTTGTCAACATGACTGGAACTTCAAAAGGGACCAGATTCTAAGGTCAGATGAAACAAAAAATGGGCTTTTTGGCAGCAAACCCACCAGATGTGTTTGGTGGAAACAGGGATAAAAAGTACCCCATGCCTACGGTTAAATATACTGCTGGCTCTTATATGTTGTGGGCCTATTTTTTTGCTGTAGGTCCTGGACATCTTGTTCAGATACATGGTATCTGGAGACCTGGAGCCTCAAAAGACGTGGAGTCTTTAGTTTAGGGAAAAAAATCTGTGCACCGTGTGTGATGTTGTTGAGGTCTCTTCTGAAACTTTAGAAGAGACAAATATGAGACCACCAAAGTCTCTAGGCAAGGAGAAAAATATGAGCACACGTTTCCACTGGTTTTCCTGGCCGTTCTTGTTACAATTTTGACTAAGCGTTACAATTTTGACTAAGCATTACGAGGTAAAAAGCATTTTTAAAAAAGACACATGATGAATTGTTCACTATACAGGGGCGGACTGGCCATCTGGAGCACCGGGACTTTTCCCGGTGAGCCGCTGGCCAATGTGGGCCGGCCCACCCGGTATACAAATATATATATATATATTTTTTTTTTTAAAAATGACGGAAATCATAATATTACATCTCTTTTCTACGCAAATGGATGATTGAGTCGGGCCGCGGCCGACAAGTCGTGTGTTTTGTTTGCATGTGAGTGTTTTGGTCTCCCTCCCTGTTTAGTATGATCTACTCCATTGCGTATCTTGAAACACGCCCTTTTTCACGTCGTCTAATTTACAAAGAGAGAGACAGATTGATCCGGTGCAGCAAATTTTTCTGAGCAGATAAGATAATAACAAATAATTGTCTATGGATAAAAGGGGGAAGAAAAGAAAAGATGGAGCTGAAAAGTTACGTGTAAAAAAAAAAAGCATTAGAGGTAGATGCTGTGAAATGTTTCAAATTAACTGATTATGCATTTGGCGGAATCGGCGCGAAGAAGGGTTGCCACCTGTCCCGGTTTTACCGGGATTGTCCTTCTTTTTAATAACCTGTACCGGGACACTGAATGATAGCAGCTCCCTGATGCCCACAAATTAGTTCAAATCTAGCGGAATCTAGAGCGCGCGAGCAAGAACTCGCACATACTGTGCTGCGCACCTGCGCACATACTTTCTTCACTGTACCGACATCAGAAAATCTAGACATATTTTTCCATATTGTTCCACCCTCAACAAAATTCAAGAAACAATTTGGTTCAAAAGTTTTCTGCTGTAAAGATTCACTTTGTTTTACATAAATATTAAATATGTATGTAAAATAAATAATATTAAAAATAATATTAAATATAATATAAATATTACCTAATATATGTTGCGTTAATTGAAATAAATGTTTAAATAGCATTTCTGTTAATTTCCCGTTTCTTGTATTGTGTTATATTTTTATGCTATAAGTGGTGTTAAAAATGATTCTGCACATTAATGAGCCAATGTGTTATGATGTGGGGGGCTGCTGTGGGCCAGAAAGTCCAGGGCCACTTTTTGGTCCCAGTCCGCCCCTGTCACTATATCTGTAACATGCATTTAGATAAAGGGTGAATTTCCATGTCATGCCAACTTTAAAGTGGACACTCTTATACATCAACTCTTGTAACAATTTGAATAGTGAGCATACAAAGAAAGATAAAAAAAAATCCCGATAGCTTAAAGGCAGTGGCGGTTCTAGACCATTTCAACTGGGGGGGCCAAGCTGGGGCCAGTTGTGCTGTTAGAGGGGCCAGTTACATTTAGACCTTATTGTTGTCATATCATTTTCTGCACTGCACTGCAGGCATTAACAGGCAAAATACCATGTTTATAATCATTCAACAATGTATTTGCAATTCGCAACTTTTTAAAATCGAATTTAAGGCTTTTTAAGACCTGAAGAAATCAAAATTCATACCGTACATTATTATACCGTGCAATATTGACAAAAATATATCTCAATATTTTCAATGTTTTGTTGATAATTAGATGGTATTTTACTGATTGTGTTTTTCTGCTGGTGCCATGGCTGGTTTAGGCCTGTTGTTGACAGCAGACTCACAAAGATATTCATATTTTTTAATATTCTATGCAGTGGTCAGTTAACAGCAGGGACTGAAATTAATTTTTTAATGAATTTATAATTAATTTAATTTGCCACCTTAAATTGATTTCCAGGGGCATTTTCACCTATATATGGACATTCTTTCTAAACTTATTTAGAGTTATGAATCACCTTTTATGTCAAATACTAACATTCAAATTATACAGTAATTATACTTATTTATACAATAATACTTAATTATACAATAATTATACAGTACCACTGTTACCAGTCAAATTAAATCATTTAATCAAAATCCATCTTTGCAGTGCCGTCTAGAGGTGACACAGAAGTGGCATTAATATATTTACACTCCATTTACAATTGCATAAATAAACCTATGAGATTTTTTTAAAATCAATATTTAAACATGAAATGATTTCTAATTTTAACGTTTTAATTAAAGGATACTTTAAATATGAAACTAAAACCGCCAGTAGGCAGCGGCAAGTCACTGTGTTAATAAGTGAGTTGAGGGATTCATTCATTCAACCGATTCGTTCAAACGGCTGATTCATTCGGGAAAGGAGCAAGTAACTCCTTCAAAACGCGGATTTCAGTCAAGAAATCATCACTGTCTGTTGCATTGAGACTCTGCTATGGTTTCATTTTGAAATTCTAGTCGTCGAAATAAAGGGAAAACAAACAATATTGACAATATTGTGTCTAAAAAGTAACGCCCAATGTTAACTTATTGTTAATTTAACTGTTGTATAATATCAATATCACAGTTGCAATTGTGCACGGGAAAACAGCACTCTTGCTGATGTGATATTCTAATATAAGAACATAATATGATATAAATATAAGACATAAACTAATTTGGGGACATAGCCTACCTATGAACCGCACACAGCAGTGAAAGGACGAGAGACAAATGCGATGTCAGCTCACAGTGCCTCGTATACAGTTAAAACATTGATTACAATATCATAATAGACAATACACATCGCACACCCGATACCCACATAAAGAATGAACTTGCAACTGAACTGACATTTACCAGCTTTCTCCTTCTCTCCTCTCTCGCGTGCAGGAGACAGACGTTATTCTGCCGCGATTCCCGCGAATGTGATGCGAATTGTCACGTGAACAAGCAAATCCACAAAGATAGAATGAAAAAAAAAATAATACGCATACAACGATAACAACGATAGCAAAAAAACAGTTTTGTAAAAATTATTTCACACTCCACATTTAGGGGGGCCACAAGGGGGGCCAAGCTTGTTGTCACAGGGGCACGGGCCCCCCCGGCCCCCCCTCTAGAACCGCCACTGCTTAAAGGGGTCATTAAATGGTACATGCACTTTTACAAATTGATTGTACTAAAATGTGTGTTGACAGTGCCTGTACACAACCCTCATATAATGATAAAAATCCATCCAGTGATTTTGTTTTAATCTCCTTATGTTTTCCCCTGCCTCAAATTGAGCCGTTCGACCGTGTGACGTCACACGGTCGAACGGTCGAACTGTCTATGAGCAGAATGGAGTCTAAGCGAAGTGGTGTTCTATTCTTGGGTACAATAAGGAAGACAGCAGTCATTTTAATGTTCCTAAATCTGAACCGCTGAAGACGCAGTGGCTGAGTTTGTTTTCGAAGGGAATATTCCCCACGATCAACGTAAAAGCTTTTATGTTTGTGCGAATCATTTCACACACCAGACTGCTTTTTAAACGAGGAGGGTCAGTATAAAGCTGGTTTTGCTAAGAAGCTGCTCCTGAAAAAAGGATCGGTACCAGCCAACTATTCGTGTTCCTGCTGTACCTCCAGAAGAACTGAAGTGAGTGTAACATTTTATTAACCTTTATATTAATATTTATATTAATCTTTGCAAATCGCTAGCTTCACGGGGAATGCGGCTAGGGTTTACACTCAGGGTACATTACGGCATGTTTTCTATGTACACGTTCTCAATATAATTCATAATCCCACGTTTATAATGAACAACGCGTTATGGTTATTGTGTTATTGTGTTACAAACGGTGTACGCACAGAACAGAGGGGCGGGGTGAGCAAAGCTCATTATCATTTAAAGACACATACACTTAAACGGCGTGCTGACAACAGAGCTGTTTTTGACCAGGTAAAATAAGTGTTTTCTTACAATACCAATGAGAATTTTTAATTAAAGTATATTACAAACTTTTAATTTAGACCCTAAAGAATCATATTAGCTTGTACAAAAAGGCATTATATGACCCCTTTAAGACAAAGACTTTTTCATGTTCAAATACACATACTTTCACACATACACATTAGAGATGTGCGGATGGGCAATTATTTCATCCGCAACCGCATCACAAAACTCATCATCCGTCCGCCACCAACGTTTTTGATCAATTTTCCCGCTTGCCATTCGCTGATACAAGGCGCTGCTGATGACAGCCGCAAGACTAGAAACCGCCTGCCACCCGCCCGAATTTAATTAAAATACTTTTTTTTCATCACGTCATCCGCCCGATCCGCGGTTTATCCGCGGAGTCTGCGGCTATAACCGCCAACCGCGCATCTCTAATAGACATACAGGTCCTTCTAAAAAAATTTGCATATTGTGATAAAGTTCATTATCTTCCATAATGTAATGATAAAAATTAAACTTTCATATATTTTAGATTCATTGCACACCAACTGAAATATTTCAGGTCTTTTATTGTTTTAATACTGGTGATTTTGGCATACAGCTCATGAAAACCCAAAATTCCTATCTCAAAAATTAGCATATTTCATCCGACCAATAAAAGAAGTGTTTTTAATATAAAAAAAAAGTCAACCTTCAAATAATTATGTTCAGTTATGCACTCAATACTTGGTCGGGAATCCTTTTGCAGAAATGACTGCTTCAATGCGGCGTGGCATGGAGGCAATCAGCCTGTGGCACTGCTGAGGTGTTGTGGAGGCCCAGGATGGTTCGATAGCGGCCTTAAGCTCATCCAGAGTGTTGGGTCTTGCGTCTCTCAACTTTCTCTTCACAATATCCCACATATTCTCTATGGGGTTCAGGTCAGGAGAGTTGGCAGGCCAATTGAGCACAGTAATACCATGGTCAGTAAACCATTTACTATTGGTTTTGGTAATGTGAGCAGGTGCCAGGTCGTGCTGAAAAATGAAATCATCTCCATAAAGCTTTTCAGCAGATGGAAGCATTAAGTGCTCCAAAATCTCCGGATAGCTAGCTGCATTGACCCTGCCCTTGATAAAACACAGTGGACCAACACCAGCAGCTGACTGTGGGTACTTGACACTGGACTTCAAAATTTGCTTTCATCCTAAAAAGTACTTTGTGCCACTGAGCAACAGTCCAGTGCTGCTTCTCTGTAGCCCAGGTCAGGCGCTTCTGCCGCTGTTTCTGGTTCAAAAGTAGCTTGACCTGGGGAATGTGGCACCTGTAGCCCATTTCCTGCACACGCCTGTGCACGGTGGCTCTGGATGTTTCTACTCCAGACTCAGTCCACTGCTTCCGCAGGTCCCCCAAGGTCTTGAATCGGTCCTTGTCCACAATCTTCCTCAGGGTCCGGTCACCTCTTCTCGTTGTGCAGCGTTTTTTGCCACATTTTTTCCTTCCCACAGACTTCCCACTGAGGTGCCTTGATACAGCACTCTGGGAACAGCCTATTTGTTCAGAAATTTCTTTCTGTGTCTTACCCTCTTGCTTGAGGGTGTCAATGATGGCCTTCTGGACAGCAGTCAGGTCGGCAGTCTTACCCATGATTGCGGTTTTGAGTAATGAAACAGGCTGGGAGTTTTTAAAAGCCTCAGGAATCTTTTGCAGGTGTTTAGAGTGAATTCGTTGATTCAGCTGATTAGGTTAATAGCTCGTTTAGAGACCCTTTTCATGATGTGCTAATTTTTTGAGATAGGAATTTTGGGTTTTCATGAGCTGTATTCCAAAATCATCAGTATTAAAACAATAAAAGACCTGAAATATTTCAGTTGGTGTGCAATGAATCTAAAATATATGAAAGTTTAATTTTATCATTACATTATGGACAATAATGAACTTTATCACAATATGCTAATTTTTTTAGAAGGACCTGTACAAATGATAAGTATGTTTTAGTGTTAATTGACAGAATTTTTCTAGTGGTTCCATCCATACATTGACAAGTCATTAAAATTAAAAAAAATAAAATAATGAAATCTATGTAGTGTTTATGAAAACAATATGAAACAGAAATAAACTTTTTTTCTGTGTTTGTAGATTCAAGCAGAGTCTTGCGTTATTCAATATTCAATTCAAGGTTCATATTCCAGCAAAATATGTTTTTTTCTCTATCTCTGATATCCCCACACATCTGTCATGCTTTCTGTATGCTTGCTCTTTCTTCTCCCGTAAAACAAAACTTCACAATATTTGTTGGCCAATAACCCCCACTAAACATGGCAGATGTTTCTCCTAACTATCACAGCCCAGCAGAACTTGCTAGTCTCAGTTGCATAATAGCATCTCTACTGAAATTGGAGTCTGACGATACAAGAAAATACTGCACTTTCCCCGTTTTCATTTTTTAGGAGGGAACACAATCGGAAAATATATAAAGACTTTTATTGCATAATTTAACTTTCCAATTAGCTAAAGTTTAATTAAATGTATGCCAAGTCAAATGACATCTCTTACTGCGCTAACATCAGGGGAAACCTAATAACAGAAACACCGGCCATGGTGGGCGTCGTGAGGATGGTGCATTCCATAATCATGGCTGTTACCTGTTGTCACTGTGACAGCAAGACCGGTATTCCCTTGGGGCCTTGGCTACCATGGCAGCGCAGAGATTCAGGCTTTGTGCTGGATGCCCACGCAATCTTCCTGTCAGCCTGTCAGAACTAGAGCTCCTGTGGGACTCAGCTCTAAAGCAAACGTACAGTAGGGTTCATGGACACCGAGTGTTCCTTCACCCGTCTCGGGTGAAGCAACCCCAAAAGTCATACGCATATTCGCTCCAGAGGGAGTAACAGGGAAAAAATCACAAGCAAGGGATACAGTCAACAACATAAAGAGTTAAAAAAAGGAATGTTGATTTTGCTGTTCTTTCCTTTGAACCAGGGTTTTTATAGTTGGTAAAAACAAAAACCATAATTTAAGTAATATTAATTAACAACATGCACTTACTATATAATTAGGGGGTCAAGTTTGATTCAGGGTAAGTTGCATTTAATTACGCATAATTTACTGTTATTACTATAGTAATTAACGTCTAATAGGGTCACTGTTAATTTAAGTGTTACCCTTATTTTATTTCAGCTCATTCTCATTTTCATTTAGTTTAAATTGATGTACTAACATAACTAAAAATAAAAAAGTAATAATGAAAAAGTATATAGACATTTAAAAAAAGGACACACAACCACAAAAATTGATAAAGCCACATCTCCACCGAAATTACCCGGAACAATTTGTCCCAGGAACTTTTTTCCCCCAGACCTGTTGCTGTCTGTGTTTCAACCGCAGTCTTCAGTACCTTGAAGATTAGGCAAATTAGTCCAAATGACGTAAACTGTGCACTACTTTACAATTCCCACTGGATTTCATCCTCTGAATTTAAGCTTTACAAACCTTGAATCTCGTCATTGGTCCATCGGTCGTATTTTTTAACTCCATTGTTGATTCGAATAGCAAACATCTTTTACTGCATGCACCGCAACAGACTTTTAAAAATGGTGGTTGAAATAAAATGCTGCATGGAATCAACCAATCAAAATACTGTGTGAACTCAACCAATCAGCATGTTCAGCGCCCAAGTCCCACCCCCCGAAAGTTCCTGAACTTTGAAAAAGTACTACCTCACAAGCAGGGACTTTCTTTCGGAGGGGGAAATTTTTACTCGGAACTTCATGTAGACCCTGGTGTTCCAGCAGTCGAAACACACGAGTACCATAGTATGTTTATCTCTGTAAAGCTGCTTTGAAACAATCTACATTGTTAAAAGCGCTATATAAATGAGGATGACTTGACTTGACCCAAAGTTCCTAGTTCCTGGGGAAAGTTCCTGCGATGGAAACGCGGCTTAAAATTAAAATGAAAACAGAAAGTATTGAAAAAATAAAGAAATAAATCATAATATTAATAAAAACTATAAAAGAATCTTGATACTAAAATAGCACTGCTTTGAACATGCATGCACAGCATGTGGCCAGTGTAGTGCATAATGACATCTATAATAACATTATGCGTATCCTGTAGTGAGCTATAAATAAGTGATTTCTCTTCCTGTTTAATATTTCATGTTCAAACAATATCCAAGCTGCAGCTGATGATTTATATTATACAGCTCTGACAAGTTAAAACATTTAATACTATGCTACATTTGAATCCGTTATCTGTCTTAACACTGTTGCCAGTGTGTTGCTCCATAGCAACAAAGCAGAAAATAATATTAGAGAAACTAAAATTGCACAAGGACGACATTTTGAGGTGTTGGGGAATTCGAGGAATGTTGCGACTGCTTTTGGAGACAGGCTGCAGAGAACATGGCAATCCTATGACGGCTTGTCAAGATTGTACTCAGTGTACGACAACACAAAGCAGGAAAATAAAGAGATAGAGAGGCAGATTGCGGGGGCCGGCGAGTGGGAGAGCGCTCACTGTGTCCTCCAGCTGAAGCGGTGGGCGGCCCACTTGTGCTCTGAAGTGACGTGGTACATGGTCTTGATTGTTACTATTATTCTATGTGTACTATACTCTGTGCGTCATCTGATGCAGGAAGGTACCAATGACTACAAAGGGCTATTCTCACCACTCTTGTATGGTTGCCCTGGCCATGAACAAAGACATTTTTACTTTGCCGATGTTATGAATGCAACCACCCAAAGAAAAAAGATGAATAGCTTCCCTAATTTAATTTAGACACATTTTTTTTTCCCTGGAATTGACCCCGTTACACCGCAATCCATGACATGAATGCATACGCTGCTGGGTGAAAAGTACCACAAGAGAAGGCTAGTATTAAATACAAAATAAAGTGACATTAAATATAGGACAGGAATAGTTTTATACATCAGGATTTGATCTGTGAGGTGAATATTAGTTTTCCCCACGGCTTAGAAGAAGAAATCATTTCAGAGGTGATGAAAGATAAAAAAAAAACTTAATTTATAAATATATAAAAGATGCAGTGATGAACTGAATTAGTTAGACCAAAGCTCTTAAAGGGATATCACCTAAAAATGAAAAATCTGTTATTGTTTAATCAGCTTCATGTTCTTCAGAACCCATAAGGCATTCGTTTATAAAGTATTTTTTTAATGAAATCTGTGAGATTTTCTGTCCCTCCATTAAAAATCCCTTACACCAAAGGCCAAATTAACTAAACAGGCCAAATTAGCATATGAGCACAATTCCAAAAAAAGAGCAATTAAATAACACAGATGAAGCCGGGTCATTTCCGGGTCATGGAGGGACAGCAGCGCAAATTAGCATCTGGTTTAAGAAATGCCATTTTTTGGTATTAATAATGACGCAAATACCAGTAAATTGACAAGCGCAAACCTTAGTAAATCTCCTTGCGTGATTCATGTAAATACTCTCCTCCCATACATTTTGCGCCTGAAAGGGAAACTCCTACAAATGCATATGCAATAAGGTCAGCCGCAAAAAATATCTGTGTCCATGCAATTTCAGAGTAAATTTTTCACTGCGTGTCTTTAGTAAATCCTGACAGTAGTTTTTTAATGCCTAAAGAGGGTTTGCACTGGAACAAGCTATTAGCAAATCTCGCCCCAAAACTTTCAAGCTTCAAAAATGTTTATAGGACACTGTAAAATAAATCCATTTGAATCTTGCAGTTTAACCCGTCTCCTGAAGAGACACAATGAGATTATGATGATTTCAATTTAGGTATTTTATTCATATACATTGATCGACAGACACGCAGCCATAGATCACATCAAATGATAAACATGGAAGCTCAACAGTACTTGCTTGTCACACGAAAAACAAACCTTTTTGGTTCTTACGTGTCAAACAACACCATTGAGTTTGATGTACTCGCTAACTATATACATATTGTAAATTTTGAACACAAAAAAAGTTAAGGACTGCAGCTTTAAGTTTCAAATGAGAATCGCTATAATTATTAAATATATTTTGAGACAAAGGTCTTCTTAATGATTTGTTAGTTTAGTTCAAGGTAATTAAAGCAGCAGTTTTTCAATAACAGAAGAATATGTAAAAGTATGGTATTTGGGGTAAAAGGTGCCCCTGCTGTTGGGGCTAAACGCACAATAATTAACATGATAATAAATTGCTGGCTGACTTTTCCATTTGTTGACATGACATGGCTCAGATGGTAAATATCATATATTAAGTTGGGTGTCCACCTTAGAGATAATCACCATATTTATAATGAAAGCATCATATTAAAAAAATATATATGATATTAATCATATCATGTAATAAAATATAATTTATTGTTACTACTGTAAATCTACACTCACCTAAAGGATTATTAGGAACACCTGTTCAATTTCTCATTAATGCAATTATCTAATTAACCAATCACATGGCAGTTGCTTCAATGCATTTAGGGGTGTGGTCCTGGTCAAGACTATCTCCTGAACTCCAAACTGAATGTCAGAATGGGATAGAAAGGTGATTTAAGCAATTTTGAGCGTGGCATGGTTGTTGGTGCCAGACGGGCCGGTCTGAGTATTTCACAATCTGCTCAGTTACTGGGATCTTCATGCACAACCATTTCTAGGGTTTACAAAGAATGGTGTGAAAAGGGAAAAACATCCAGTATGCGGCAGTCCTGTGGGCGAAAATGCCTTGTTGATGCTAGAGGTCAGAGGAGAATGGGCCGACTGATTCAAGCTGATAGAAGAGCAACTTTGACTGAAATAACCACTAGTTATAACCGAGGTATTCAGCAAACCATTTGTGAAGCCACAACACGCACAACCTTGAGGCGAATGGGCTATAACAGCAGAAGACCCCACCGGGTACCACTCATCTCCACTACAAATAGGAAAAAGAGGCTACAATGTGCAAGAGCTCACCAAAATTGGACAGTTGAAGACTGGAAAAATGTTGCCTAGTCTGATGAGTCTCGATTTCTGTTGAGACATTCAGATGGTAGAGTCAGAATTTGGCGTAAACCGAATGAGAACATGGATCCCTCATGCCTTGTTACCACTGTGCAGGCTGGTGGTGGTGGTGTAATGGTGTGGGGGATGTTTTCTTGGCACACTTTAGGCCCCTTAGTGCCAATTGGGCATCATTTAAATGCCACGGCCTACCTAAGCATTGTTTCTGACCATGTCCATCTCTTTATGGCCACAATGTACCCATGCTCTGATGGCTACTTCCAGCAGGATAATGCACCATGTCACAAAGCTCGAATCATTTAAAATGGGTTTCTTGAACATGACAATGAGTTCAATGTACTAAAATGGCCCCCACAGTCACCAGATCTCAACCCAATAGAGCATCTTTGGGATGTGGTGGAACGCGAGCTTCATGCCCTGGATGTGCATCCCACAAATCTCCATCAACTGCAAGATGCTATCCTATCAATATGGGCCAACATTTCTAAAGAATGCTTTCAGCACCTTGTTGAATCAATGCCACGTAGAATGAAGGCAGTTCTGAAGGTGAAAGAGGGTCAAACACAGTATCAGTATGGTGTTCCTAATAATCCTTTAGGTGTATATTACACTATTATGGGATCTCCTTCAATGCTTCCAGAATCTTTACTTTTTAAAATAATTTTGTTTCTGTATTTTTAAAATATATTTTTATATGATCATACTTTCATGACAGCATATTTATTGAACAAAAATGAATACTTTTATTTATCAAAATAAACAGAAAATAGTATAAACTTTGCAAAATATATTTTGATACTTGTTTTGAACAAGTATTAACTTAGACATTATTAAAAATATATTATTAATTTGCATTAATAATATAATATGTTGTACCTTTTGCCCCATGCTGGTGAGCCTTTTACCCTGTGTGTGAGGTAAAAGGCCCACCTTGCCACCTCATACATTTATTATTCACAGATTTTTAAACAAACAAACCACTTTACTTTCACACAAGATCTGTTGCTCCATCAATGTTCAATACAAGCATATTTTTTTTCTGCAATCATACACTATGAGATAAGTGAAAAGCTTATTTTTCTTAAGGTGTCCCTTTAGCCTCGTTGTACCTTATATTAAAAAATGACATAATCCAATCACTCACTATCTCAACACAAACAGCTAAATAATATATATATATATATATATATATATATATATATATATATATATATATATATATATATATACACACACACACACACACACACACATATATACACACACACACACACACAAAGGAACAGTGAATTAATTGAAAATTGATATAAGGTATTGGAATGCAGATAAAACATTGATTCACCCCCACCACCACTTTTGCTTTCTCCTTTCCAGTATGTGCAGTCTCTCTCTCTCTCTCTCTCTCTCTCTCTCTCTCTCTCTCTCTGTGTCTCTCTCTCTCTCTCTCTCTCTCTGTCTCTCTCTCTCTCTCTCTCTCTCTCTCTCTCTCTCTCTCTCTCTCTCTCTCTCTCTCTCTCTCTCTCTCTCTCTCTCTGGCTCTCTGGCTCTCCGTCCTTCAGATTCTTCTCCTAGTCAATTCCACACAACATATTCAGTCTTACCGAGTCTCTCTGTTCCTCAGCCAAAGCAGGCATGGTTCTTAACTCACCCCATCCGGAGCTGCACCTCTGGTGACAGGTGAAGAATAACAGGTTCTAGTGCTAAATCCCAGGACCGCAGTGACTGCATTACAGCTGCTTCTGTTGAAGACAGTGTCACTCATTCAGATGGGAAATTTCACTCCTAAATTGTCATGTTCATGTCAATGTGTTATTGTGCAGCAGGCTTTGGAGCATCTAAGCCATATAATCCCAATACTAAATGATTCAGTCATCAGAGTAGAATTTGCTCCACAAGTTCCAGAAGGGTTGAATTCTCAGTACACTGAAGCACATTTGTAGGATTTACTTTGAAACAATCGCTGATAAATTGCTAGTCAATTTCACAAATAATTCCAAAGAAATGGCAAGTTACAATTATATTTGAAATTTTTAAGTAGAAAGACTAAAATAGTATTTTGTTGTAAACGTACTCCAATAATATTCAAAAAATCATTTTCTTATAGTTCACACAAATACGAACATTCACTTAACTCACCCTCATGTCGTTCCAATGCTTTTATTCATTCTACAACAGCTTCTGTAGCTTATTTCCTCGAGTGTGCTTGTGTTGTATAGTAAGATATAACTGCTCTGATACAGCCTCTTTTTTTTTGTGACAGTAGAAAAGTGTCCGTTTTATAGAACTTTAGGTTGTTGAATCTGAATCTAAAAGTATTATTAGTAAGGGTTGGGTACTGGTTAAATTGGGTTTTAAGGCCAAAATGTATGAAATTAATATAAATTCAGACCTATGAACTTCATCCAGTGATGTAAAGCCTAGTCAGGAACAATACAGCAGAGAATAAATGTCAAAGATAAGACCTTTAACACTATAGGATTAAAACATTGTGTTCACTAATTTCATGAATCAACAGAATTTAATTTAATTGATTTTATTATTTTTATTTTAATTGTCTGACAAAAAGTAATGGTTTGTACATTAATTCTTTCTTTAACTTCTAAAAAATGGGAAATGAAACATGCAAGTCCTTCATTAACGAATAACTACACAGGAACAAATGAGTAACGCAATATTAACATTCTAGTAACTACCTTTAACTAACCTACAGCTGGTGCCGTTGTTCTGTGGTAGATGCTGCACACTGGTGGTGGGTGAGGAAAGACCCCTGATTGGATTGTAAAGTGCTTTTGGTGTACAGTAATACATTGTAAAGCGCTATATAAATGCCTCATTTCGTTTTTTCATTTCTAAAGCAACTACTATCAGAATTATTTGAAAATCAAACTGAAATAAAAATAAAACTATAACACAGAGCCTACTTGTGTTGCATTGTGTTTGCACACATTTCAGAGCACAACACATGAAACTGAGCTTGCATTCTTGTGCGTGTGTACAGCATGTTTCAGGCCTTAAGATTTCACTATTTGCCGTGTGGGAGGGATAGAAATACAAAATGAATAGTTTGACAACTAATTACTATGATTTGCATTGAGTGCTTTCATATACCACTTAGGCCAACGACATTCAGAATCATATATAATCACAAATTAGTCTCAGGCTTTCTGTTTTCTTTGACTGTTATAAAAGTATAATTCATTCATGAGGAAAGAAGAAATGGAAAACACTGGTTTTAAAGACATTTACTTCTCTACAAAGATGACATGCTAGTAGATTATAAAATATGAATCTGTCTTATGTCAGCGCCTGTAAGGAAGTCAAATGCATTTATGTTTAAGTCTACCCGACTGTAAATGCATGACTGTATTTTGAGTGTATATAGGTGCAGGGAAACACAGGAAATGGATTTTAATGTGGGAGAAATGGGGATGTGGGTAAAACAAAGATGCCATGTTATTATAAATCTTTTAGTGTCAACCTCATACAGAGATGTTTTTTTTGTTGTTGTTGTTGCTGTTGTTGTCTGTTTTAATTTCAAAAGCACATTTCAGCTGATTGAAGATGCTGACAGCGGGCTTTAGTTTTATGTATTGTCAGCTCACATGGATTTCCCACATTATGTTCACATGAATCTTTGATGCATATTGTAAACAAAACTGGACAGTAGCGAATGGGAATCTCCAATCAGATTGCCTCGCACAACAGCTTCCATGAGCCTGGATGCTCAGGTGTGCCAGGACACAAAATTGTATTTAAATTGTACTCTGTTTTTAGTTCATGTGAGGAAGCCTTCATGATAACACTTTCTATGAAGCCCATGCTTATAATGAATTATAGCCTCATTTATACTTATTTATAAGTATTACTATTCTATAAATATATTTGTAAAGACTCATTAAGACCTATACTGCATTATAAGAACAGTTATAGTTACATGTATATTATTATTTATAATTACTTACTTAAATCATGCATTTGCTTTTTCAATGGACATGCTCATAATCCATTATACACTGATACATGATCAAATATAAAATAGTTCCAGAAAACCTTGTTTGCTGTACCAGTCAGTTATCAATTATGTATTTTAATGGCTAATGTTTGTATTAGAGGTCATGAATGGTCATTTTGATTTGTTAAAATTGTATATATTATATATTGCTTATAAGAATTTGGAATTATACTTTAAAAATATTGTTGTAGTGTTTTGCTAGTATGCAACTTTAAAACATATAATTTTTTCAACTGTTTGTATTAATGATTTCTGTTTTCTTTTCATTATTTAATTACAGGAATTATTGATCATAAATTACATTTACAGATAAACAACTTAAAATGTATAATTTGCACATCTTCATGATTTCTTAACATTCGCTTTGCATCCAATAACATTAAAATTGCATTCTATGTTTTCATTTTACTTAAAGCCATCAATGATGCATTTATAGAGGCGAGTAACTGTATTATCACTCACAATAAGTATTTATAAGAACACAACAAGCTATTAATAACAATACATTCACTTATTTGACAAAAATAAATCTCAATGACTAAAACGTCATTGTAACTATAATATAATAACATTATAGCAATGCAGGTCACATCTTTATAAATACATTCATTGAATCACATGACTCACTTATTAATACTTATAAATCAGTGTATAATGGATTATGAGCATGCACATTGAAAAAGTAAATGCATGACTTAAAAGTAATTTGTCACAGAGTCACCAGATCAGCACACTCCGCCCACTCGTTCACTCTCCCTGGAATTCTGATTCTGATCAACACACACTATAAAGAGGCACTTCTCCTTCACTTCCTTGTCTGGTCTCGTCCTTACAAGAACGTACAGACTCTACTCGAATACTTACTGATTCCTACCTACCTCGACGATTCTTCACCTGAACTTCGTCTCCGATCATCCACTTCCTGTCATCCGTCTTCTGTCATCTGTCTCCTGCCATCAGCCCACCGAATCCACTTCCATCATCAGCCAACAAGCATTTAGATTATTGTTCAGCTAAGTTCATCATCCAGTTCTGATTCTCTTATACTCACCAGTCTCCTCTGCTGTTCCACTTCGTGCCTCTGTTCAATAAAAAACTATTTGAACTATTTATCTGGTTGCTTCTCTCTGTACTGACATAATTATAAAAAAAAATTTAAATGAACCTATAACTGTTCTTATAATCCAGTATAGGTCTTAATGAGTCTTTATAAATATATTTATAGAATGATAATACTTACTTATAAATAAGTATAAATGGAGCTATAATTCATTATAAGCATATACTTCATAGGAAGTGTTACCAAATTCATCACTGAACCTTTGAAAGATACTAGGTCAAAATTCACTATGACTTCATTCTACCACTGCAGACAGTGGTGTTTATTGGCACTGGCCGTTTGTTTTGTTTTACCATTAAAATCACTTAAGAAATTAATCTAACTGAGCCTTTAAATCTCCTTTGTAAACGCTTTACGGAGCATAAATAGTCCTCACTTCAGATGAGCTCACAAAAATAGTTAACTGACAATTACTAAATGTTGTATAACTACCTGAAAATGATCATGAATTACAGAAGAAATAAATGTTAATAAAGCATTCATTAACACACTATTACTATAACTATGACTAAATGTCTAAATAATAAGATGTATAAATGTACATTTAAATAGTTTATTAATCATTTACTTACACTTTATAAATTATCTTATGAACAACTCATAAATAACTGGTTTGTAAATAATGTTTACTTAATTACTTTATAGATATGCTTATAAATCAAGAATAAAGCATTTATATCTGTATATATAAACTGCTTGTTAATTATAATGCTTTATAAATTATGAATTAACTATTTTCTAATGCTTAACTAATAAAAAAATAGCATGCAGTTATTATAAAGTGAAAACCAAACACAGTCATCTGCAAGGAAAAAGCTCAGAATGTTGTGCCATTAATGAATTTAAAAAAAAGAATGAATATAGGGCAGTTAATACATAACATGTTTTTTCGGATACCACTTTGCTGCTTTTCCATTGCTTTTCAATGCAAAGCTTTAATAGGTGGACATATTTGACAGTTGCATTTCTCAAATCTTTTGCAGTATTCTGAAATTGCAATAATCAAGTTAAAAAACAATACGTTTAAAAAAAACATGTATCTAGAGCTATATTTGCTTTACGGAAGCTATAAATGGAATAAAAATAGATTTAAAATGGGCTTTTCGTACAGTTTTGTTGCACTTACAGACTAAGCACCTCCCACATCTGATTCTATCTGGTTATGTTATATTTTACTATTGCAACAGATACATTTCATGATAATGGCTTCTCTGCAATTGTGGTATTGTACAGTGTACCTTACTGTAGTATAATTTATTACATATAAATACTCTTAAAAACATGATTTTTTCTCTTACATTTGCCAGCGGAACCATTTTCTGTTCACCAAAGAACCTTTCAAAACAGTTGTGAAAAGAAACAGAACACTTTAATAATGTAAATGACCATTTTACACTATAAAGAACCTTTCTATTGATGTTGAAGGTTAAAAAATATATTGTCTTTTTATGTCAGTCAGATGAGCTACATATAGACCGTATGGTGCTAGTCAAAGATCTGCCTACATGAGGCTAAATGCAAACTAAAGCAGAAACATTCATGTAGCCTGTCTTGTGAAACCTTGTGTTGCCTCTACTGGAGCCAGAAACACTACTGTATTGAGCTCCATTGGGAAGTGTTCTTTTGGAAAAGTAAATGTTTTCTGTTAGCCTTTTTTCTCGAATCCCAGCAGAGAAAGCCAACAACTTACCAAATGTTGAATGTGTTTTTGTTTCAGTTACACTAAGCTCACTGCACCTTGCAACAGCATGTTTACTATTCTCGTTTGGCAGAGGTGATTACTTACCTGTACGTGGCATAATTAAAACAGTGCTAAACAGTGATAAGACCATGTTTTGAGAAGCTAAGGCGTGTGTTTAAATGACATAATACATCATTAGTATAAAGTGTGTGGTGGTCATAACATGAGAAATTGGATTTTCCTTTATCTCCAATAGGCTATATTAGCAGATGATTGCCCATATTTACACATCAATGACATTCGCTAGCGTTCAGCAGCTTGGCCCACCCAGTCATACTGAGGCAATAAGGAGGAAATAGGATAGACAGTCCATGCTTAGTGCTTGTGTGTCATATTTCAGCATGGGTTGTTTTGTGAACCTGTCACAATGTAATGTATGCTTTGAAAAGAGGCTGTTAATGAAGGACATGCAGCGTAAACTATAATGGACCTGACGGCGAAGCAGCGGCTTGTGAGTAATGCTGCATTTTATTCTAAGTCAGATGTGGGATATTCATACTTGATATCTTTGACTTTTATAAAGGCTTTCCATTGCTTGACACCTAGAAGATTTATGATTGGCAATACAATCAGTACCTATGGAGTTGTTCAACTGTCAACAAACAATATCCTATCAAATGCTATGCAATTTGTTTTGCAGGTAAAAAATGATCAACAAAGATGTTCATTTACAGTTTTAAACACCTGTCTCTATTAAACAGGTTTTATCGTAATTTAATGTAACTTTGACTCATTCATGCAGTCTTTTTGCTTAAATGCGAATACTTATCGTTAACTGTGTACATCTCATTGGGTGCCACGTGTTTGAGTCACACACACGCATCAGAGTTCCAGATTTCAAATTTCTTCCAACTTCTGTTGCATTTTTTTTCAACCTAGAACATCTTGGAAAAGTATGCACCGACATTTTTGCTAAATTAAAATAAAATGTATCTGTAAAATGTGAAATGCATACAATTCAATGCAGTTTCTGGCTTAAATAAACACTAGAGGTAGTAACTGTCACGTTGTGGTTGAAACAAGGAGGAAGCAGGATCCAAGTACAGCTCACTTTATTCAATAAACTGAAAACTATACAAAGACTCAGACTAGGAACAGGAACAGGATAACCAACATCGACAGTACAACACAAGAACACACAAAGACTGGACTAAAACACAGGGCTTAAATACAAGGCCAAACAAGCTAAACAAGATAACAAGGGGGCGTGGTTAATATGAAACCCCTGGGAAGACTAATAGACATAATAGGGAACTGCTAAACGAGAAAAGACAGGGGAACACAGACTGGCATCACAGCATTGCCCCCCCTCTATGGGCGGCTCCCGACGCCCATCAAAACAGGAAACACAGTTCGGGAGGTTGGTGGAGCGGAGGCAGTCCTGGGGGAGGGATGGAGGGCCAGGTCCATGCAGGGAACGGGACCAGGGCCTTGTAATGGTGGGCCTGGGCCATGGAACGTGGGCGGACCTGGGCTATGGGACGGAAGAGGGCCTGGAGACTCAGTGGGAACTGAAGGCCAGGGGGGAGCAGGCTGCGTAGGTGACCAGGGCGGAGCAGGCGACCAGGGCTGCACAGGTAGTTCAGGAGACCAGGGTGGACCAGGGAGTTCAGGAGACTAGGGTGTGCCAGGGAGTTCAGGAGACCAGGGTGGACCAGGGGGTTCAGGAGACCAGGGTGGACCAGGGAGTTCAGGAGGCCAGGGTGGACCAGGGAGTTCAGGAGGCCAGGCTGGACTGCCTAGTTAGGCAGCAGAGCGTGTCATAACATGACATCTTGTTTATATGTCATTTTACTGACATCTTTCTATGGTTGAAACACTGATTGAGTGATTACATAAGACATGATACAGATTTCAGTAAGTTTTACTGTATCTTTCAACATATCACAAGATGTTTATGCTTATCTATTTTGTGATGTAACGCAGTAAAGAGGAAGAGGTGATCGGTTCATGTGGGATTCGCACTGCTGCACATTGGCCACTTTAAAGAGTCCCAAAATGTATTGTTTGAATTTCGTAATAAAAAGGATAGAATTTGAAAGCTGAGACGTTGTTTCATATTAAAAGTAACAAAGCACAAAACGTATTGCGATGTATTGGACAAACATGATGAAAACTGAAAAGTGACACAGTCACTGTTCAACTTTATCTTCATAAATAAATAAATGCATATGCTTGTCCTGTGTGTGAAAAAATGAAAAATGAAAATGTGGAAAAAAAACACAAGGTATTATAAGTCTAATTTTCCTGAAATAAATAATTGAAATATAAAAAATAAAATTACGGATAATAATAGATTATGACGGAATTTTTACGACCCTGCGTAAGTCTAACGTGACCCCTGCTCAATTCATACAACCAACGTAATAAAAAAAAAATACAGATTGACGTTCATCTGTTTTGGATAAAAGACAACTTTTTAGCTCCATTCACTGGATATTTCACTTTGAAAGTTGTGTGAAACATGCAAGAAGCAGCGTAATATCATATAGGAAATTGGAAACAGGCTACTGACTATAGGTGTGATGAAGAGTCTGAGGCGTTCGGATCCATGTGCAATCACTTTAATGATGAACGCAAACAGACAGAAACAGAGAAAGCACAGAGCTGAGAAATATAAAGGGGCAGTCCAAACTCGGAGAGGTTACCAGGCAAGGGTCGTAGGCAGGCAGCAAACGTTCATAGAGTAGACGGGCAAACAGGCTAGGAATCGAGGAACCAGGAATACACAGAGATTTGGAAGAATGCTCAGAGTTGCACGCCGTAGCAGAAACAAGACTTTGCAGGGAACAAAGAGGAGCGAGGTCCAGATAAAGGAGACTGAGTGGGAACAGGTGGCGGTGATGATGAAGATGAGACAGGGATGGAAGGAGATGATTAATGACAGGAGTGATGGGAAGTGAAGTCCTAGCATTCAGGAGAGAGAGATATGGTGAGGCCAGGAGAGGGCGTCGTGGAGCGCATTGTGACAATAGGCTACTGAGTTGAATGGATCACAGTTATTTATTTCACATGCAAAGATGACTTCACAAAGGAGCCTGAAAGGCACACAGTCTATATAAGAATTGTCATTATGACTCCTTTTTTTTTTGTGCAAAAACCTTGAATAACCTTATAATGGACCACATGGAAAAAAATTTTCAGTATGACTCCAGAAAACAAATTGAGATTTTATGATTTCCTTAATTACAGCTTGTTCTCATTTTTTATATATAAAAAAATTATATATTTTTTTAGTATAGTTGCATATAAAAGTATCCGTGCAAAAAAATTGGACTTGTGCACTAAACGATTTATATGTATAATGGGGATAAGGGGATTAGGTGACCAAAAATGGCTGATCATGACAGACCTACTAGAGGTGAATTTGATGAATGATAGAATATTGTGGAAGGCTGAGCCATTGGCAGCTTTTTGTCTTTAATTTAATTCCAGCCAGTATTAAATGGTAGACGGACCTGAGTAGTGGTGTAATGTGAATTTGAGGAAGTTAAAACCAGTTGAGCTGCAGCTTTTTGGACACGCTGAAGGGGATTTATGGAACTTGCTGAAAGGCTGGTGTAGGTTGTTGCAGAGGAGGTGTACTGACCATGTTTGCTGTTGTTATGGCAAATGAAACAGTTTTTTTATACAAAACAGATTTTTTTATGTGGATGCAATACAAATCGCTAATTCTTTTATAAATTTAAACTCAAAGTAATAGGATATTTATTGCTTTGCTTAAAGGAATGTTTCCCCAAACACATAATATTCCTTGTGTAAATGTTGGCAATTTTCTGTAAAAAGGTGTGTTGACTTTTTTTTTTTAAAGTGAGTTTTTGAAGGGTGATTTATTTTATCAGCCTGTCGGCAGTCAAGTAGAGTTTGCACCCGGGAAAACTCTTAAATGCTTTGTTAAGTTTGCCATCAATCAAAGTTGTGAGGTGTGTGGTAAGTAGAGGGCAGATTTCTTCATCAGGATCTCACTGGCCCATCTGTATCCATCTGTAAGAGGCAGTGAGTTAAACAGACTGGATTGGGTTTTAAGAAGGAAAATTGGCCTTGCCACCTGAAAATCAGTGATGGGAGCTCTGGACAGAGAATGGGACTAATGGGTCTCCAAAAGACACTCATTAGGAGTGCTAGTGTGAATCCTGCTGCAAGCTCATGCCTCATGTATGATACCTGAGATTTGGGTGTAAACCTAAAAAAAACTTTAATGACACCAGGTAAGGTTGCTTTATATATTTATTTATGCTATATATTTCCTCTTTGTAGTCTCTTGTCATTTGCAAATGGCTAGACTCTCCGAAACTATTGCATGGATGTTTTTGAGAGTCTAGCAAATGCATTTTTTTTAAATGGGTTGTACAATTAGTCAAGTTTGTAGTCTCAAGATGAATTCCCTAAATTCTGTTTGTGTACAGTGTGTTGCATCTGTTTTTAAACAAAAGAATGAATGCCCTATAAGAAATGTGTCTGAAACTATTCTATGCATACAGCGCTACCTTGATTGTGTGTTCACACTTGACAGGTTTGGTTCGATTAAAACAAATTTGAACTTGTGTGATTGCTATGTTTGTGCATTTGAATAGTCAAGTGAAGTCAAGTCACCTTCATTTATAAAGCACTTTTAACCATATATATTGTTTCAAAGCAGCTTTACAGTGCTAATAGGAAATACAAGTAACATAGATTGTTTTGGCTTTACAGCAGCTCTAGAATAAAGTTATTGTCCAACTCAAGTTAGTTTTGACTTATTCACTTCCGTTGCAAAGATTATTAGTCATTAACAAGGGCCACTTACAGGACACCATTCTAACTGACATGACTTGACTTGGCTGACTAGACTTGATTGCTCTGTTAGTGCGGTTCATTTGAAAACCAAATAAGCAACATTTTAGGGTGTCAGTCTGCTTCCAAATTAACTTTGGAACATTTTGAGCTTTTTAATAAAGAAACATTTTCAAACTCCTACTAGACCATTTGTCCAATAAACACCACATTTTGTATGTATCATCTAGAGAACCTGAAGACAAAAATTTGTCAAAAGAATTTGGATTCATCAAATGATTTAGAAAAGAGGTCCCCAAACTTATTTACAACAAAGGACCAAAAATCAAACTTGATTAAGGTCTGTGGGCTGAAAGTAAAAGCTGCATTATATCAAACTTCTATATTAAATTTAAAGTTGTTAGCCTTGGTTGAAACATCAAGCAATCTGCTTAACTAATCCAATTTTATTTTCAAAGTTTTAACAATGAAACTTTATTGCTATTTTAATATTTTAGTTAAAACACCAACTGGCATTTTAGAAAAAAAAATATTAAAAAAAGAAAAGAGTCTTGAACATTTAAGAAACTAAATTAATATTTAAATAAGCTACGAAAGCAGGGTCTGGCCCCTGAGGGCGTTCAGTACCTAGATGCAGGCCTCTCAGCCGGAGTGGTCGAGACCATACTTGGTTCCAGAGCTCCTTCCACTCGGAGATTGTAAGGCCTAAAGTAGAATGTATTTTCCACTTGGTGTAGAAAACATGAGTTAACTGTCCAGTGGCTTCGGTTCTGGAGTTCCTTCAAGATCGCTTCTCTGTTGGTCTCACCCCGTCCATACTTAAGGTGTGCGTGGCTGCTACTGCGGCTTTCCATGGACCACTAAGTGATGGCCCTCTGGGGACGCACAAGCTGGTCATACGTTTTCTCCGTGGTACATGGAGCATGAGACCGACGACCAGGACAAGAGTTCCTACCTGGGACCTGGTGGTGGTTCTCGAAGGATTATCCCTGGCTCCCTTCGAACCACTTCAGTCGGCATCAGCCAAGGACCTGACGCTTAAGATAACTTTTCTCCTAGCCATTACCTCGCTTAAGAGGGTGGGAGATCTCCAGGCCTTGGCAATATCGCCTAGCTTGCTTGGAGTTTGCCCCAGGAGGAGTTAAGGCCATCTGGTTTTATAGTCTGCACCTCGTCCGGGTGCACGAGTGCTCTCGTCCTAGCTTGTGCCTGAGACAGTTTCACACTAGGGCAGGCATATTTGGTGCATGGCATAGTGGGCATTTGTTCCCCAAAGAGTCATTTCTAACGATGTGAGTTCCCTCGAAAAGGAAGAAGGGAATGAGACACTGTGTCGCCTTGCCACGGCCCTTCATGCCTGGGAACGGTCTGCTTCACCGCGAGGCTAACGGATGTGTGTGCCGGCGTCATTTTATACTTCCGTGTATGCCGTCACAACTTACGTCATGACGCAACACCAATCAGGATTGGAATAATTTAAATCATACTTCAGAGACATATGCTTAGGGAGCGTCCCCAAAGAGTTGTTTCTAACAACGCAGTGTCTTGTTCTCTTCCCGAGATTTTTTCCGACAAATATGATTAAATGGTGGACAACAACGTATCTATAAGGAAACTACAAAAAAAAACATAACACTGTGAAATCGTCATGTGTAATCCGTGCTTACAAAGTCCGTGCTTCAAATCTGTTCAGCACAATCTTCTTGTTCATTAACATTGTCAGGGTCTGAATCGGGCTCGAAATGGTTTGAAATTGACACCATCGTTAATATTTACATCTGAGTTGAGCTTGCGGTTATCAAGAGGCATGATATTTCTCGAACACGCTCTAAGCGCTGTCAATCAAAACACACTGGGCCAGCTAACCAATCACAGCACATTTCGTATTTTGGAAATTGGGGCTTCATTGAAAATGGTGCGTTCAACCAAACTGGGGAGAGAGGAGCTGTAATAATGTAAAATATGTGAAAAAATAATGCATTTTTTTGAACAATCAAGCATGAAAACATACTCTAGTACACCCCAATAACAAAATTAAGACTTTGTAAAAGGGTATAATAGGACACCTTTAATTTAACTGAACAATATGCCGCTAGTAACTAAGTAGTGTAATTAATTAGTGCTGGTTTTACAGTTATAAATTGCTAAAATAGTATAATAAAGACAATTTGACCCCCTGTTCTAAACTGAAAGTTATATCCACATTCATTATGGCAGTTATTGAGTGATATTTGGGTTTATTGAACAGAATAAGCCAATAAATATGTCTAAACTGTCACCAATATAGTACTAATAAAGACAAAATGAACCCCTGTTTTAAAGTGAAATTTATATCCACATTAATTATGGGTGCAGCATGGGGTTCAGGTGATAGCAACCTGAAAGATTAGGTTATGCATCAGCAGAGAACATTTCTGAGTGCTGAAATGTTATGCATGATTCATCTAGGACAGGATTTCTATATTTCATAGTGGAGCATGTTTAACTTCAGTCCAGTTGCTGGTTTTGTTTTCCCCCACAGGGTAGTTTTTTTTTTCTTTTTGTTTTGTTTAGCTCAGGAAGTCACAACAGCTACCGCCTCGAGTGTCAAAGTAGGTAGACTCTGCTCAGTTGGATGGCACCAGATATGTCCCATAGAGTCGAGGGCTATTTGACAGTGCGTTCCTCCTTCCTCCCGGGTTTCGGCACCAATGTAGCAGAGTTAACCCCCTGGGGTCGGCTATCGCGCTGGTGCGATAATCTCTCTTTTTTTCTTATCAGTGCAAAAGAAACTCAAATAACTCCGTCGATTTTTGTCATGCAGGCAAGTGTTATACATCATTAAAAACTGTTAAATGTCTTCTTTTTGTGTACACTAATAATAAAAACAAAAAGTTGTTTTTCGTAAAATAAAGAAAAAAAACATGATGCACGTTCTGTCTTCTCTCTCAATGTGAAGTTCATTCTGAAACGCGACAGAAAATGATCTGTAACTCAGCCAATACTTGCCATCCACACAAAGTCTCCTTTTTTAAATGAAGTAAATCATATCAAAAACAAATATTCTCGGTTTAAGAAAAGCCTATGAAAGCAACGACATGTACAGTTTCTCCAGCCCGAGCTCATTAACTTTAATGTGACCACACCCCCACGCGCGCGAGCTGTTCTCATTCAAATGATCCACGTGAAGGAACGCGGAGCTGTTAACGCCCTCATCAGCTCGACACAAAGAATCAGCGACTCCAGTATTTCTCTGCTTTTCATCAGTTTGGAAGACTGTTTGTGCTGTGGATTTACCTAGGATTTACATCAGAAGGACACGTTTTGATTATGAAAAAAATTTTTAAGGTAAGTGACATAATAGTAAGTGTTTTATTGTTGCATAAACTTTACATTGTAGCTACTAAACTGGTGTCAGCCTAAAATGTAATGAAATGAGATACAAGTATGCTGGTATGAGTGTTTATTCTAATATGGTGAATATTTTAATGTTTAGACCTGTGTTTACTCTTAAATACTGTGTTTGTGGATATCTGCTCAAATGTAGATGTATAAAGTAACAATAATGTTTCATAGTTTGGAGCGGCTCGATAGCTGCAAGTGCTGAGTTTGGGTCTGAGTCACGCTTATGGCGTTATTTTTTAGTCAAAAGTTACGAGCGTGTAAGACATGCTCACGAGCACATTATGTTATTTCACACGCGCAAAAATGAACCTTCAGCTGGCATGATATAAGTACTCGAGCACAAATTCAACAACCGAGAGGTGTATGGGAAGCTGCGAGCGAGCGCCTGGCATACTCTCATAGGTTAACTCTGCTTGTACAGTGGAATCCTGCTCGCGTGCAGCGGGCTTCTGCTCGCGGGGTGCTGTTTTGCTCGCGAAGTGGATTTCTGCTCGCTCAGCTGATTTCTGCTCCCTCGAGTCTACATGACTTTTGACAATTTGGGGGCGGAAACCAAGGAAGGCACTGACCCTCTTATGATTGGTCACATTCATCGTAATCACAACCACAGGGACATCCTTGTACCTTGATTGACAGCTCTCATTACAGGAAGCACGGAGTCAAAGTATCTGACGGAGTTTTTTTTTTTTAAATGAATTTAAACTGTATATAAAATCCTTAAAAAACTTTGAAAGGTCCTAAAGCACAAAAAATATATGATACCCTTCCCAACTGAGATAAATGGATGAACAAAGACTGAATTCTCCCCTTATGTCATGTTATGTTATATTATAATTCCTTACCGTTTATTATTTAAATGTTTATTTTCCTTACAAATATCCTTATTTTTGTACTAAGACTACATTTATATTCTTGTTGTATTAAGAGCTGCTCCCTCTGACTATATTTTCCTTGTATCCTATTCTAAAGAAAAGGAAGTTATGCAGCCATGTTTGTCTGTAAATCTTGATATTTCAATAAAATAAATAAATAAATAAAAACTCCGTCAGATACTTTGACTCCGTGCTTCCTGTAATGAGAGCTGTCAATCAAGGTACAAGGATGTCCCTGTGGTTGTGATTACGATGAAAGTGACCAATCATAAGAGGGTCAGTGCCTTCCTTGGTTTCCGCCCCCAAATTGTCAAAAGTCATGTAGACTCGAGGGAGCAGAATTCAGCTGAGCGAGCAGAAATCCACTTCACGAGCAAAACAGCACCCCGCGAGCAGAAGCCCGCTGCACGCGAGCAGGATACCACTGTACAAGCAGAGTTAACCTATGAGAGTATGCCAGGCGCTCGCTCGCAGTTACCTGTACACCTCTCGGTTGTTGAATTTGTGCGCGAGTACTTTTATCATGCCAGCTGAAGGTTCATTTTTGCGTGTGAAATAACATAATGTGCTCGTGAGCATGTCTTACACGCTCATAACTTTTGACTAAAAAATAACGCCATACACGCTGTGTGTTTGAAAAGCAAAACACGCCACACATTAGGCTTTCACGCCAAACTCATCTCATTTCATAACGAATAGAAGTATATACATATATTTGAAGTGACATATGATAAACAATATATGTTTGTCTAGTGTAGTGCTACTGAAGTGTTAATTTTTAACGATTTATAGGCTGCCTGCTATCTAGGCTATTGTTATTATTTTATGCAGCCCTAAACATGCGTATATACAAGGCACAACAAACTAGGTGTTCGTATATATTACAAAATACATATACATATATACACTGCCGTTCAAAAGTTTGGGGTCGGTAAGATTTTTAATGTTTTTAAAATAAGTCACTTATGCTCACCAAGGCTGTATTTATTTGATTAAAAATACAAAACATACCCAGTACCCAGTAATATTGTAAATTATTATTTCAATGTAAAACCGCATAGTTTTCTATGTGAATATATAGTAAAAAGCGTAATTTATTCCTGTGATCATGTTTGAATTGTCAGCATCATTACTCCAGTCTTCAGTGTCACACGATCCTTCAGAAATCAGTATAATATGATGATGTGATGCTCAAGAAACATTTATGATTATTATCAATGTTGAAAACAGTTGTGTAACTTTTTTTTTTTAGAATTCTTTGATGAACATAAAGTTAAAAACAACAGCATTTATTTGAAATATAATCTTTTGTAACATTATACATGTCTTTACTGTGACTTTTTATCAATTTAATTCCTCCTTGATGAATAAAAGTATTGATCCATTTTATTTATTTCCCCCAAAAAATAAAATAAAAATTCTCACTGACCCCAAAGTTTTGAACGGTAGTGTTTAATGTTACAAAAGATTATTTTTCAGATAAATGCTGTTCTTTTGAACTTTCTATTCATCAAAGAATCCTGAAATAAAAATGTAAATAACTGTTTTCAACATTGATGATAATGAAAAATGTTTCTTGGACATCAAATCATCATATTATATTGATTTCTGAAGGATCATGTGACACTGAAGACTGGAGTAATGATGCTTTGATCACAGGAATAAATTACACTTTACTATATATTTACATGGAAAACAGCTGATTTACATTGAAATATTATTTCACAATATTACTGGGTTTGTTTTGTATTTTTAATCAAATAAATGCAGCCTTTGTGAGCATAAGTGACTTCTTTTAAAAACATTAAAAATCATACCGACCCCAAACTTTTGAACGGCAGTGTGTGTGTGTGTGTGTGTGTGTATATATATATATATATATATATATATATATATATATGTGTGTGTGTGTGTGTGTGTGTGTGTGTGTGTGTGTGTGTGTGAATGAAAAATCTAAAATGTAATCCCAGAGTCATGCAGCCCTATAGTTTGTCTTGATATCAACATGTTTACAGGTGTTTATTTATTTATTTTTTAGAAAGGGACCAGATGCCACTGGATGAGTCCTGCTGACTTCAACATTCACATGAGTCTCTGTACATGAACATGGTAAAATGAAAAGTCAAACACCTTGGACATGACAGGTATGTAGGCTACTATGTTTCAGGAATGGCACAAAGGTGTGTGACTGTTTAAGTCTTTGTCTTTAGATCAGTGTGTTTACTAATGTGCTTTCTGTCCTTTGTTGTGTATCTTTGGATTATGTTGTGTTGTAAATAAATTCAGACAATCTAAAAGCCATTCTTTTTTTAATTTCTCCTCATTCTTTGTGCAAGGCTCCTCATAATGATCGGGCCTGATAGCACCTGATAGGGCCATTGGGGGAGGGTCTTTGTCTTTCTCAGGTGTAAAATGCATTCATATTAATGAGAGATTCACGCCTCCTCGCATAAAGTTTTCTCACACAAAACACGTCATACAAATTTTGAATCAATATATTGTCTTATCTAAATGAGTATGCAGGATGTTTTTCACATAGTTTTGGAGCAAATATTCTAGGCTATGTGATACAATTTTCAAAAGTCTTATGAAGTAATAATCACTATGGGTTTTATGACCTTATTTCAGTGACATTTGTTTTTTGTTTTTTCAAAAACCACGCATAAACATTATTATCTTAAAACAACAAACTTGTACATACATGCTGCTGACATATTACTGTAGCAGAGTTTTAGCTGAATACAATATAATAAGACTTTAGCCATGAAAATGTCACAAGCAACAGAAATAAGCACAAATGTCAGAACACCTCCAGGACCCAGAAAACACCTCAGACCCCAGAGGGCTAAAGCGCAGGTAAAAAAGTAGATGCTTAGAGTCTACTCCGCTCGATGGCACCCTAGATTTCCCTAAACGGGTTTCGGCATTAGTGTAGCAATGTCAAAAGACTCAAAGAAGGAGGAGGCTGGAACCGGCGAACGATCAAAGATTTTAATAATAAAATAAAACAAATACAAAAACAAAAGTATAAGCCAGCAGCCCCCACGGACGACTGTAGGCTACACAAAACAGAAACAAAACACAACATAAAATCAGGCCTGTTCCTCTCTTGATCTTCATCGTTGTCGCTCCTCCTTTTATGCTTCCGCTCCTCCGCGAGAGATGCGAGACCGGTGCGGCTCACAGGTGACGTTCATTATCTCTCATGCCACCGGCCTCACACCGTTCTCTCACGTCCCTCTGCCTCGTCCTGCTTGCCACAGTATCAAAGAGCACATCCAGGTTCCTAACTGTTGCTTTTCAAGGTGAAAAGCAACAGTCCTAGTACTGAGCCTTGCAGTACTCCATACTGAACTTGTGATCGATATGACGCCTTTCGTTTACTGTTACAAACTGATAACAGTCAAATAAGTCTGATTTGAACCATGCCAACGCAATTTCACTAATACCAAAATAATTCCGAGTCTATTCAAAAAAATGCAGCTCTAATGGCGCTTTTCCACTGGATGGTACGGCTCGGTACGGCTCAGTACGGTTCGGCTCGCTTTGCTTTTCCACTGCGTGGTACGACTCGGCTCGCCGCGGCACGGCTCGGTTCGCTTTAGCTCGGTTGCTTTTCCACTGCAGTTAGTACCGCTTCAAAGTGGGTGGGATTATGACTGATCGTTATAGTTTATCGGCTCCTCGGCAACTAACAAGAGGAATGTCTGCGGTTCTCGTTCACTGACCACGATTCAGCCATTTCTTTTTTGGAATTTTTTTTTTCTTCAAGCAAGTGTAGGGTATGGACCAATCAGACACATACTATTTATTCATTATATACAAAGGTTTATGAAACTCCTCACACAGCCCAAATGAACAAACACAAGTGAAAGAAACAGTGTCATGTTACAGGGCATGATAAGGAGATTTTACGACCTCCGAGGAATGTGGCCACATACTCAAGAGAGAGACTATGAAACAGAAACCCTCTTTAAAACAGACTTTGCTGCGTTAATCATAGACTAACTGATCTATAAATGAACATGCATAAAACTGTGAAAGAAACAGTGTAAATGGTTTACTGTCTCGTGTACTATTAGGTATATATTATGGTATGTATCCTGGTATACAACCAACTAACGATCAATGTAACCTCACCTGTATAATGCCTCCTACCTAAATAATGCTCATTTAATGACTCACACTTTGATGTACATCACCTTCTTCTAGAATGCAGTGTGGATGTGTTATAGCTATTTTAGCATTAATGAAGGTATAATCATATTATGGGACAAAGATCCGTAAATCAACTAAGAGCCACTTTCCCTCTCAGACATGTCCCCTTTCTGATTGGTCGAGTTCAACCCTTAGGGGAGGATCTTCTCCAGGCCTTATTAGAGACAGTCCACATGTGACCTCCCTCTCTTAGTTCTTTCATCCAGCCGCAACACTGTTCTGGTGATTCTGGGGAACCCCCTCCCCCTCCACAGGGGCCCCAGGGCCCAGCAGGCCTCAATCCAACCAGATATGGGCTCAGGCAGGAGAGAGATGACTCTCTCACAAAGAACCAAGGATAATCTCAAGAGTTTTGGAACAAAGACTCCAACCAACAACGACTCCAATCAACCATCCTTCCGACTTCCTCACTTCTCCTGGGTGCTCGGCGTGGCCTCAACAGAGTCCCAGGCCTTCACCAAACCAGTCATGCGTTCCTGGAGAAAGAGAACGCTCAACCAACTTCCACTTGACACTGCCGGAACCATCAACGACTTCAATTTTCAACAACTTCAAGAATTGTTCCCATTACAAATGCAAGTATTCAATTCAATGAAATGTGAAAATGAAATTCTGATGGTTCTTCTCATAGACTCTCTTCCGGTTTCCAATTTCATCCTATCACTAACCTATTTATGTATTCATGTGTGTATGTTGTTTAGTTTATTTATATTCATATAAATGTCTATATTTAGTTAATAAAACTTGTACATAATATGTATTTGGTTCTGTTTTGTTTGCAATACAAGTCACTTTACAATCACGGTTTTTGCTACTGGCTCAAAGTACTGTACAGGCGAAGAAATAATTATTCTTCGGTGGCCATGGAAGATACCCTTTTCTTAGAATAAATTAATAATCAAAAGAGTTCGTTGGAAGAACTGATTAATTGATGGTAATATTAATTCAGCCACATCAAGTTAATCCAATTAACTGACCCGAATATTTATAATTAATAATAACAAGATATTATTGATTATTAATATTTCCAGAAAGCTGAGTTCCTTACATATATGGTGGAGAATGCAGGCATCGTATTAAACATTGCATGCAAGCAGACAGTAATCAATCATATATTGTCCCATAAGTTTTATTAACATCTCATACATGCACGTACAAGTTTCTGGGTAAATCAGCAAAACTATAGCTTGAATATGCCTTCCTACGAATGGCAGAAAGTTCACAAATGCTATAATGCATATTTAAATCGTACGATAAGAAACTCCTGATATTAGCGAAGAAAGCCTAATTTCAGATATAAATCGAGCATAAGCCTTCTCTGACGAAGAAATCTCAGATTAGCCGCACGCATAAATGGTACCAGAACAAATTAACCTGATATGGACGAAGAAATCTCCATTTTCAGCATTTTTGAATGTGATCTGAGCGATGTTCCTCAATCACCGATTAAGGCCTTATTATGCGTTACGTCATTGTATTCATATTAAACCGCTGAAGCGCTCATATGAAACAATCGCGTCGAATTAGTGGTATAAATTCTAGCTTAGCTAACTAGTAATTTGCCATTGTCTGTGAAAGAATGGTGCTGTTTTGATTTGTTAAAAAGAGTCACTCACACGCAACGTCGTGTCTCAGCGAGAGACTCAGTGCAAACTGTCAGCACAGCTCGATCGCTGCTCCGAGCGATCTGTGTTGTTGGTTTGCATTGCGTCCGGAACGCGAGCAGGCGTTCCTATCTAGTTTTTCTGACAACAGCACCAATCTCACAGACCCTCGTGTAAACAAGCGACGGTTGTAGCCAATAGCTCCCTCAATCCTAACTTACACGCATGACTTACAAGTAAAACCCTCTACCTCGAGTGATAGTTTTAGCACCGCCTAAAAACTTAGACACGTTAGAGCGTAAAGTGTAACCTTAAACCAAAGACTATAGATTTTGCGTGATTTGAACTGAGTGATTTGAACACGAGTAATGAGAGTCAAAGCTCTTCGAGGCTTTGAATGAAAGGAGTCAACTGAGTCACAAATGATTCTTTGTTTGAAGCGCCCTCGCTGGCGACCCCTGCTGGTCAAAACAGTGGAAGTGTAGCGGAAACTCAAATCAACGGAACACCTTTTACAAACCAATCGCAAAGGTTTTATCAAAAGGTGTAATCAGGTAATGGCAATCCGCGAGCTACCTAATATCGTTTAATATGAGGTGTCTTTCAAGGCATAATATCTTAGTAAACCGTAGGGCTCGTTTTATGAAAGCTTGACTTGAAAGTCAATCAGACCCTTTATCAAATGCGTCATTAAATGTGTACGAATCTATAAAGTGATACGAGATCACATAGAGACCAGATACACAATGGCTCACGAACCGTTGAAATTTAAAACAATTTCGAAACAGCTATGACGCGTAACGAAGCCCAGTTTAATAAAATCACGTGACCTTAGCAGTGATACACTCCGAATGATTTGAGACGAATGATTCACCCTGGTGTCAGAGCTTCACGAAGCACGTCTCATAAGAGGGTTAAACCACCCTCTTCTCTCTCTCTTTCTCTCTCTCGACCCCTTTCTCTTGGTTTCACTTTCAGATTGAAACCCAGATACTTTGGGTTTTTATTTGTGTTTCTTTTATTTTTACTTAAATCTACCCCTATTTTATTTTGTGTATTTACACCTGTTGAGCCTGAATAGTCCTATTCAGTTAAATTGAATTTAATTAAATTGGGAATTTAATTAAATCAATTTGCTTAGTCAAGTTCCCCTCTAGTTACCAGAGCTATGAGAACACACAATGTTTACATACATTTTTTTTATTTTATTATTTTATTTCAATTTAGTTATTTACGTTTGTTTCAGCCTGAATTCTTATATTCAGCTAAAGAAAAAAAGAAGGGCTAAATTTGAAATTTAATTAAATTACTTGATACGCTTCCCTTTCCTTTTAGTTTTCTTAGAGCTATAAGGACGTTCTAACTTTACCTTTACCTTATTTTAGATCACTAGTCACTATCCTCATCTTCTCTCTCTCTATAGGATTACAATATCTAGCGACTGTTGTTTCCATAGCGAGTTACACAGGTCATTAATATCCTACTTCCTGTCTGTGTTTTACCCATCCTCACTCCTTAGCACCAAGCTAAGTACATGAAGTACGGCTAAACACAAACGCACAGTAGGCCCCAGACAGAACTGGAAACACTTCCCATTGTTTCTTCTTCTTCTTTTGGACCTTGAGATGTCTGATGTGTCCCTGGTAGCTTAGTCTAACAGCAGCATAACCCATAAGTGACTCCTGTTTACCTATGTCTCCTAGCTAAACCTAAATAGGTAAAACACTCCTTTCTTCCTCTTCTTTTCTGGTTTCATCCCATTGTTTTATTTTAGTTTTGCTCTATCTGTTACTCTCGTAGCACAACATGTGAGAAGAACCATCAGCATTTTTGAGTAATAGGTTATGACATGTAAGAGCCCAGTCATCAGTCGATGCTGCTTAAAGCACGTCAACTAAGATATTCAAAACTTTTTTTGTTGTTGTGTGTGCTCACTAACACTAAATTTTAGCTGCTCCACATAGCCATTCTCCCACACAGATAGCTCACCACCTCTGTAGAAACTTGCATTTGCCTTTGCCATTTCTCTCTCGTGTTCCCACAAGTGTTCCAGTAGGCCTCAGACACCCGGCCCTGCCACCAGAACCACCTGAAGACCCGGCAGAGCAGTGTCATGGACATCCTTCAGCCTGAAGCAGGCAACGACCTGCCACGGCAGAGGAAGGAACAGTTAGGCAACAATGAAAGCAGACGTCTGACACCCAGCCTGAGCCACCAAGAGCTGACCAGCATTATCTTCTCCTTGGCCATGCTCCCGCAGGCCTCAAACAGGAGGTAAATGAACTAACGCTGCCAGCCACAGGACTCCACAGAGAACGAACCCTGCTCAACGGGAGAAGGCACAGGACAGATGCAAGGACCCTGACAGAGCAGAGCAACTGAAAGAGATCATCAGTTTTCAGGCGGACGACAGCTCTGAGCACCTGCAAACCAACGGGTAAAGAACTGTTTCACTCAAAGAACTTAAAGAAATGGTTGAACTCAAAGAGAGCTAAAGCCATCAATGTGCAGCGGAAGTCCGAACACTGACTTAGCGATGCTGTAACATTATTGACGCACTCCATGTGGTCCAAAGAGAGCTGCAACAGTCCAACCCACTGCAAATGGACCACACAAGAAAGATGGACCCTGCTGACCTTCACATTAGCAGCGTAAGCTTCCCCAGCCCTGCACAAAGGGGGGGAGGAGCCAAAGCCCTCGGCTTAACACTTCACCAGACAGTGTCCTGAGAGCCCCTGCAGCTGCAGGAGGAAAAGGTAACTCAGACAATCCCTGAAATGGCACATGAAGTGACACTCAACAATCTCAAGTGAAAGGTCAGAGACATCCCTGCCAATCCACGAGACATTGATTTTCACCTGCAGTCTGCACCTGCAGCCGGTGTGGCACACCGAGACAGACTCCATCTGATCTAGACACATCCAGCCCAGCTGGGCCCTGCCCAAACACCAAGCAGGACAGACCTAGAAGGGCCTGTGCTACCACCACCGACTCCGAACGAGTTTTCTGTGGAACTTACAACGAACCTGTGACGGAGGAGGACACCAGCTTCAAGAAACTTTTCCTCCAAAACCAGTTAGTCACCATATTTTCACCTGCCCCCACGCAATGCCCACTCAACGATGCGTGACCTGATGCAGAAGGCCTCTAACACAGAAGGCCTCCCCAGAAAAGGTTCCTAAGACCCCATTGATTCTGAACTGCAAAGCCAGAAGGCACACAGCATGAAAACAATGCAAGACTCTGCTAAAAAGTCCCTGGTCAACATAGGACATAAAACTTTTAAAGTAGATGAAAATGTGTGCTCAAAGAGCAGCAAGACTCTGCATTAGTAAAAGTAGAATTTTACTGATATAAAGAAAATCTTGAATGGACGTGTAAGCCTCACCTGCCAACAGACAATGCACGACTCTTTTGAAACAAACATTTGCTACATGCTGGTTGAATTGGCACTGCTACACATTAGTTTCCATGACAATGAAGGGTTACAGGAAAACTAGCATGACCTAGAGCCCCTTCGTAACTACTGTTATCCTAAAAAAGTGCTTATTTGATCATTCCGATCCAAACGGGACATGATATGCGATACACATTTTGATCACTAGCTGCTGGCTTGTCTAAATGCAGATAAAACGATAGCTGGAATTGACATCTCTACTTAAAATAATAATAATAAAAAATTAAAAAAGGGGTCTTAACTGGTATCGGTAATTTCAGCATTAAAGCGGCATGCGGCATGCAAACTGTACCGGTATTTATTAGTCTGCTTTGGTTGAAGGAATCCAAATTGCAGTATTGCTTAATCTGTTTCTGACGAAGGAATCTCAGTACAGTGTTATATACACGTAGACTAGGGTGATGCTACCCTTTCTACAAAGTAAAGACCTTACAAATTATTGTTAGGTTGATGTAAATTCACCTAAATTTTGGCTGCATCTACAAGCAGAGAGCTACCTAGCGATCAAAACTGTTTACTCGCTGAAAAGTCAGTATTTATGCACGAGATGGACGTAACTATATAGGCTTAGACAAGCTTTGACTTACAGCAAATCTATTTCCTTACTCTGTAAACAAATAGAATAAGTTGCGTACAGTAAAGAGAAGAGTTCCCTGAGTAAAATTTGCAAATGCCAAACCACATTTGCATTTTACTGAATGTAACATCAAGTTCTTGAAAGACATATAGTATAGGCGCCCCCTTTTAACCCGTTTAAACATGCATAACTCATTTAAAATGTGCGGACATTCTTCATGGACTGTTGAATTGTTCTGACATGCACTGGTTCCCATGACAACGACTTGTCACAGGAAGTGCTAACTCGTGACGTCATCTTGTAAACAAACCAGCCTAGGTGGCTAAGCTAACTTAACCTAGCATCCATCCAGCTTAGGCTAAGCTACATAATAACTTCTACAGTTAGCGGTTAGCATCATTTACTTGAAGCCTTAATTACAGCTTTTATGTATACAGCGCAAAGTATTCTAAAATACTTTCTTTAACCCCATTTAGGGTTTCTAATTTTTCTCTTTCCTTACTTTCAATTCTTCTCAGCTGAATTTCACCTTCACTAGTTTAGGCATAGTCCTTGCTGAGAGCTGTAGGCTAAATTTGCAGATGCCCTGTCAATTAAACCCAAGTTTAATTACATGTAAGCTGTGTAGCTAGAGAAGAATTCTTATAGTTATGAGAATTTTCATCAGCATGTTGACTAAACCTTTGGAGGGACACACACGGTGTGGTCTTAAACACGCAACAGCTGTGACCCACTATGGAGTGTTGGTCCAGGCAAATCTAAAGGTTAGTCACTAGTGCTATTGATTACTCTCAATTTCAGATCATTCCGGCTGTTTTGATCACTTACTTAAGTCCTTTTTATTTTTATTTTACTTCGATAATAATAGCAGTCAGCTATTCACTTGTCTATACTGTCATGTATATGATTTATTTCCATTTCTTCTCTTGTTCAAATGTGGTTCCATTTCCCATAGGGCCCAGAAAGGAACCAGAGACACCTTTATTTGTGATTTTGTTTATTTTCAACAAGTGCACTAATTTTTATGACCCTGCAACACAAGTAACTTCAACGATTACTAGGGCATAACTATAGTCCTGAGGATTGATAATAAGCATAATTTGAATGGGAAAGCTGTCCTTTTTCCTCCTATTCTTCACTTCGTCAAGCCGTAGTGAACCACCAGTTAAGTCCAGAGAAATATTTTAGTCATAAGAACCATCTTAAGTCATTTATTTCATCTCGGCTATGCCCTTTCCAGGAAATACTCTCGGAACCACACAAGTCTTAGCCTCCTAACATTCACAGCTAAGATGATAAGGATACAATACACACTTCACTAGCTAGCTACACATGAAATACCTAGCTTTATGCTACATATCTAGCGAACCCATTAAACCGTGGCTCTGAACTTTCTAGGCTCATGCATTAGTCTCTCACCACAGGTGTGCCAAAATGTTGCAGATCCTCTGCTTAACCTGACCTTAACCGGTTAGGAGAACGAAAAGACTGACAAGCCATCGCGAGGAACACTGTTCCACCCATGGCTGCTGACATCCGACGGCACCGGAGCCAACGGAACTGCACCATGAGAGAAGAGGACAAACGACCCATGACCCAAGCCAGAGTTACAGCCACACCGGGGTGATCAAGATTCTCATCTCCTTACCCCACCTTATGGGTATAAAACAGAAGGTAAACAACCTCACATAATAGATCACAGCATCCCACAAGGAGCGGACCTGTGCCCAAAGCCTTACAGACCAGCTAGACACTGAGGTTCGAACCAGATTCAATGCAGCTGGACTGAGCATGCCCAGGACCAGCACAGAACTGTCACCATGGCAACAACCCAGGTACCAGCCAAGCCCCTTGGAGAAGCCATGGAGGACAGCACTCTCAACCTGCAAACACCACAGGAAGACCAACGGCTGTCAACGACAGCATCCTCTTCCATACCCTTCACACAGGTGTCAATCTGAGGCTCCGCAAGGACAGCTGGACGCACCTGCCTCAGAGTTACTGGAGCCGCTGACACACACAAAATAGCTCCCTGCACAGGACTCACCCGAGGAGTGCTGTAAGGTACAAGCTTCCGACTCCTTGCCCACCCCAGCTTAGGCAAGCTTGCGTCGGCACCACCATAAGGACAGAACAACACTTCAATCCTTCAGACCTCTCGTGACTGAGAGGCTAACAACCACCTTCTGACCTCCGGCCACCAGCACCATGTCAGCTTGAAAACCTCTTTATGCTACATAGAGGCCTAACCACTTCCTGCAACCACAAGGAAACACCTGCCCCAAAACTAATGAACTTCAGAATGTCCCAACACCTGCTGCCTCAACACCTGCTGCAGAGACCTGGACTTGGCTACTGTCCACATTACCAGCCGTGGAACGACCACCGCTCCAGAAGACACGAGCAACCAGAGGCCACCATGGCCTTCCAGCCTTCTATGACAAGTGTGTGTCCGATCTCTCTGCACTTCCAACTTCGCTCGTGGTTGTCCTTGAGGGGGGACAACAACGATCGAGAGGGGGGATCTGTAGGGTATGGACCAATCAGACACATACTATTTATTCATTATATACAAAGGTTTATGAAACTCCTCACACAGCCCAAATGAACAAACACAAGTGAAAGAAACAGTGTCATGTTACAGGGCATGATAAGGAGATTTTACGACCTCCGAGGAATGTGGCCACATACTCAAGAGAGAGACTATGAAACAGAAACCCTCTTTAAAACAGACTTTGCTGCGTTAATCATAGACTAACTGATCTATAAATGAACATGCATAAAACTGTGAAAGAAACAGTGTAAATGGTTTACTGTCTCGTGTACTATTAGGTATATATTATGGTATGTATCCTGGTATACAACCAACTAACGATCAATGTAACCTCACCTGTATAATGCCTCCTACCTAAATAATCCTCATTTAATGACTCACACTTTGATGTACATCACCTTCTTCTAGAATGCAGTGTGGATGTGTTATAGCTATTTTAGCATTAATGAAGGTATAATCATATTATGGGACAAAGATCCGTAAATCAACTAAGAGCCACTTTCCCTCTCAGACATGTCCCCTTTCTGATTGGTCGAGTTCAACCCTTAGGGGAGGATCTTCTCCAGGCCTTATTAGAGACAGTCCACATGTGACCTCCCTCTCTTAGTTCTTTCATCCAGCCGCAACACTGTTCTGGTGATTCTGGGGAACCCCCTCCCCCTCCACGGGGGCCCCAGGGCCCAGCAGGCCTCAATCCAACCAGATATGGGCTCAGGCAGGAGAGAGATGACTCTCTCACAAAGAACCAAGGACAATCTCAAGAGTTTTGGAACAAAGACTCCAACCAACAACGACTCCAATAACCCATCCTTCCGACTTCCTCACTTCTCCTGGGTGCTCGGCGTGGCCTCAACAGAGTCCCAGGCCTTCACCAAACCAGTCATGCGTTCCTGGAGAAAGAGAACGCTCAACCAACTTCCACTTGACACTGCCGGAACCATCAACGACTTCAATTTTCAACAACTTCAAGAATTGTTCCCATTACAAATGCAAGTATTCAATTCAATGAAATGTGAAAATGAAATTCTGATGGTTCTTCTCATAGACTCTCTTCCGGTTTCCAATTTCATCCTATCACTAACCTATTTATGTATTCATGTGTGTATGTTGTTTAGTTTATTTATATTCATATAAATATCTATATTTAGTTAATAAAACTTGTACATAATATGTATTTGGTTCTGTTTTGTTTGCAATACAAGTCACTTTACGATCACGGTTTTTGCTACTGGCTCAAAGTACTGTACAGGCGAAGAAATAATTATTCTTCGGTGGCCATGGAAGATACCCTTTTCTTAGAATAAATTAATAATCAAAAGAGTTCGTTGGAAGAACTGATTAATTGATGGTAATATTAATTCAGCCACATCAAGTTAATCCAATTAACTGACCCGAATATTTATAATTAATAATAACAAGAAATTATTGATTATTAATATTTCCAGAAAGCTGAGTTCCTTACACAAGTCAAGCAAGTAGTTTTAAAACATTGGAGGCTGTTACTGGCTATTTAAATCTAGCGGGTTGGATGTCTCGCAAATGCAGTGACGCTGGTAGTGACGATTCTGTCTGTCTGACCAATCAGTGATCTACAGTGCTTCCACGTCACATTTTAGTATCGGTACGGTACGCTTAGAACCTCAACAGAGGTGGTACCATTTAAAGCGAGCCGTACTGTACCGTACCATCCAGTGGAAAAGCGCCACAAGTGAGTCGAGCCGTACCGTACCATGCAGTGGAAAAGCGCCAATAACACTAATAGAGAGATACAACCACAATCGGATCATAACAAAAAATAATTTTTAACTCTGATGAGAGCAATCTCAGTACTATGATGCGGTCTAAATCCTGACTGTATTTGTAAAAAAAATAAGTACTACTGAATATGAATGCAATTTATATCCAATAAAAGTTGGTTTAAAGAACTTAATTAATGGCATTTTCCCATTTGTACATGAACTTATCTAAAGTGAGAACTATTTACTCCTAATAACCAATTAACAAGTCCTCTACTACAAGCTACTTAAACAATACTAGTTGTGTTAATTACAGTGACAATGAATGAAGAACTCAACATTTGCATAGCTTATTAATATATATTAACAATGTAGAGACTACAATATATAAACTATGATTAAACAATATACTAATAGTTTGTTAATAATTTGTGAGTACTTGATTACTATATACTTATTATAAAGTGTTACCAATATGTTTGGCCTAGCCTCTAAATGTACGCTTTGCAGTGCAGTGCAAAATGGTCAACAGAGGCGTGATGTTTTAATTTAAAGCATACGGTAATGTTGCATATGTTTGTACTTGGTTTGAATGGGCTTTGCATATCTACTGCAGCTGGTATTATCCAAACGTAATTACTATAAAGGAATTTGTGTTATCAAAAACATCCTAAAGACCTACCTGATACAAAAAGCCACAAAAATATTCAGCAAGGACATTTTGTGATCATCTTGTGTTAGGCCAAACATTATGAATATGTTTGGAGGTAAGTGAAATGCTATCCAAAATGCAAAACATGGGATCAAATTAATCCCTGTTTTGAAAAGCTTGATGACTCCATTTATACCACTTTTGCTTTGAAGGATTTTTTAATTATTTAAGTGCAGTCACTTCATGGTTATCTGTCAGAGCTGTATAAATTTGCTATTGATTTAGCCAGTAGGCCTCAGTTACATTCAGTAGTTATTCTATCTGCTGTACCTGATGCAATTAATAACCTGAATAAAGCCAACACAAGCCATGAATTAATCAATCCTTTGTTACAAAAAAAGAAAAAAAAAATCCCCCCAAAAATCTCTTATTTTCCCCAAGCAGAACATCTGTCAGACAACATGTCAAGGTAAAATGTTGTTCTTTGTATCATATGTTTTGTACCAATGGACCTGAATTCTTCAGATGGGTTAAAATAAACCCTCTACTCATACGGTGGATCCTGTTTGATATGAAAGACTCTGCAGAATCTGTTCACAGTAGGAATTGGCAAGACTTGAGAAGGGAAAATACAGGTGAGGCCATGTTTAATATTGGCAGACACCAGCAAAGGGAACTCCACCTGCATAATCGGATTTTATTGAAGAAAAAGGGAAAAATGCATAATTAGGGTCAAACACCACACACAACATACATTTGTGTTTCAAAATGAAAGATGCCAGTATTCATCCCATTGTCACCACAGCAGACAAACCAAACTCCATCTGTCAAACCTTTTCCCCGTAAAGGCCCACACAATAGGTTTTCATGTCCAGCTAAATCAAACACATTTTCTCACAGGGGACCAGATTACCACCAATGCATGAATGGAATAGCTCTTGGCGTAGCATGTGTCCCATTGTGAAGATGCACATGTGAGGAAGGTAACTGCTTGAAATTACAGTGAAAAGGGCAGGGTAAATCTTTTTATCCTTGGATAAGTGGAAAAGACAGCCAAATTGTTCTCTGAATAACTGGAGACTCCTCCATCAAGAGCCAGGCGCTGGGTTTGAGGACCAGGATCAGCTTTTCTCAGCCTCAAATGGCCCAGTCTTTTCAATGTCTGACACATGTTGCACACATAACTGGAAAGCTCTTTTTAACTTATTATTTCTCAGAAAGCAAGACTGCTTATTAAGATTGAAAAAGAGAAATATCTGCCTAATCAAAGTCATGTGATGCAACCAACATTCAGAAAAAAATCAGAATAAAACAGAAAATTATATTAAAACATTTAAATATTAATTTCTTAAAATAGTATATATATATATATATATATATATTTTTTTTTTACAAGGTTAAGATGTCACGTCACAGTATGACTTCTCTAAAATTACATTTAAAGCCCCACTAAAATATTCATCCAAAACATAGGCCTCTATATAACCTGAATAAAATATAAGTTGTAAATATGTTCAGAATTCTGTAAGAAATAGTTTAAGTCGTAAAGTGAGCAGGATATCTTCAAATTTAGCGTTTTCTTGACTGGAATTCCTCTACACATTTCTCTAATAGCATTTGCTACTGTTTGAGATAAACATGTGTACACTCACGTTTATTCAATGAAATTTTAATAATGTTATTACTTATGTGAAAGTTGAACCATGAGTAATTACATTTAAACTTTACTTAAATGGCATTTCAAAACCACATAAAACGCCATGAATACAAAGAGAACATTTCTAAGATCCAAAAATCCACAGATATGGCGTACCCAAACTAAAACAGATACAGTTCATGAACCCTTTGTACTAAAAGCACAATTATGATCTCATTTGAAAGCTGACACCTGGCAGTTTATTGTAAATGTATAATTCATTATTGTAATAATGAAATTTTTTTTTATAAATAGCTTCAAAGTTATTAAAATTTTATTTTTTATGAAACATCTTCATGAAAATAAAATTGAAGTTGGCATTGTATCAATCTATGAATGCACTGCAGCTAAAGCCACATGTCTGACCATGTTAAATTTATAATCTGAAGATGACAAGTCTAAAACTCTGTATTTAGTAAAATGTTTTTCAAGATCATGTCATGTGTCTTTATTTTGATTAGACTCTGAAATGCAAACTGATGTTGTCATCTCCTAAGCATCTATTCAGTCTATTGTCTCTATTGTTTTGTGGTGCAAGCGAGCCCCATTCAGTCTCAGTCTTCCCTGCACACATTCGCACCTCTCCAGCCTGGTTATGGTTCTAGATATGTTTTTCTTTTGTCTTCATTATAATTACTAATGACTGGCTATTCTAACGCATTCTCATCCTTTGGCGTCATATGTGACGCCATATGACAAAACGGCGAAATACTACGCACATGGCACCCTTTATCGACAATATAACACGCACTGTGATGGGTAGGTTTAGGTGTGGGGTAGGGTCTGCGTCACATATTCACGCTAAAGGATGCCAGTCAACTTTATGACGCCTTGGGTTCGCGTGTTATACTCACGCTAAAGGGTGCCATGTGCGTAGTATTTCGCCGTTTTGTCATATGGCGTCACATATGCCGCCAAAGGATGAGAACGGGCTCGCTATTCACGCTGTTTCAATCACTATTTTTTTTTCAAAGTTCTCACTTCACATTTCAAACGGTATAAAATGACCTTCTTATAAAATGACCTTCTTGAAAAAAGAAACATTTCATTAAGCATTCCTATTTAGAAAAATTCATAAAAACAACAGCTAGGTGGCACCCACACCTAGGGCTAGCTAGCATGTTAGCTTAGCACACCATCAATACACGACAATTTATGAGATTAGAACCATCTTTGTGCTCCAAACTTACTTTATAGCGCAAGTCAAGTGTTTTAAATAACCTCCTGTGATCTGATTTGGCTTCAGATAAAAAATCAGACAGACAATATATTATTTTATTAGTATTCTGCACAATGATAAAGTCTATATCAATTAGCATTACATTATACATATAATCTATTATTATGAGAATACCTGACATGGTTCGAAGAACACAGGTAAATCAAATATCATTGCAAACATGTTTATTGTCTTCAAAACGTCTTTATCTGCATGTTACAGCGATCTCTGGAAGCTTTGTTTGTGTCAGGGACTTCCTGAATGTCACATGATATGGCTGTTCTTCGTGTGTTCCATAAATGGACTGCATGTGCACAGGGTGGCCTCAGGCTGCCAGTATGGACTGAAAACACAGTACATCAGAGTATCCAGCGCTCATAATGATTACATCAGCCCATTTGGGTATAAATTCAATAAATATTATTCCTGTCTATATAAATCTGACGTAAACCTATGAGAATCTATCAATATTTCTCCAAATTTGCAAATTTTTGAGCTAAAAGCCCCGAGGGACGTTGTTTTGTCAAGCGCTGTCATGACGACCTCACAGGATTTTTTTTTTTTCTGAATGAGAGCGGCTGACGCTCATAATTCATATTAAAGGTATCGACAAATTTTTTGATTACATAACTCCTGACGCAAATTAAGACATAACTGTCACTATAAGTTTCTCAGAATGCAGTAGTGGTTAAATACTGAAACTTGAGTCTTATATCTTTATAATGATGTATATTTTGTCAAGGTATTAACTTTAAATCTGATAGTAACTTTGAACTATTTAAACAAAAAAACGCTTCAGTGCGTAAGGCGCTCTGGCAACGGTTAACAGGTTAAATTAGATTTTAAAAGTCTTTCATTATTTATTTTTATTTTATATTTTGTCATTGACCCTTAAAGTATTCGCAAAATGAAAGTTTAGAAAGCAGTATTATGGCTTATTATGATTAATTTCTGAGTGAGACAGCATATTGAAGGGGGAAAAAATCATCCAAAAATGATTTTAACTCTGGTCCTTTATCTCTGTCTCTTCAATAAACACACAAGTTGTATGGTTCTCCGGGAAGTAATAGCATTAGCATTAATGGACATACATTGTGATTATGAAGTGTACACACACCGATTACTTCAATATTCTCTGTGTAGCCATTTGCCAACCAACAGTTCAATGCAATTGGTTATTTCTCAGCCAGTTCATTAATGTGGTGTCAAGGATTTCAAACTCACCTGCTTCTAAGTTGCATGCAAGATACAAAATGTACCTTGATTTGTTGTTGACCAGATGGCTTCTTCCTGTCCGAGTGAGTGGACATCAGCCAGAATTAATCAAATACTTTGCTAACTCTGCCCTTTTACATTATAACTCCAGCTATATGGCTCTCATACCAGGATGCAGTCAACATATCATTATGATCACTGCTGGAGCTTTATGGATGCCATTAGGAGATAAACCTCATTTTTTGTGCAGTTGTTGCTCCTCTGGATAATGCATGTCTGGATCAGAAACAGGGATGTGTAACAATTAGCCTAGCTGGTATTTTGTGTTCACCATACGGTGAATTTAGTATTGATTATGTGGCAGAGCAAATACATACCACCGCGTTCACACTAATATTTTATTTGTATTGTTTTAATTGAGGAAACAGATGTTTGCTATCTTCATAAAGTGAAACAATTGTTTAGAGATGTATTGAGCAAGAGGTGATATGACATTAAACTTTTTCAATATATACAAAACTTTTCCCAGGATATGCTGCACAGAATGCTTGCAGATTTCTGAGTAGGCACTGGGTGTCACTTCTGCTTGTAGACTGGTAATTGTGCTACTTATTGACTTCTAATGATTTATTTTTTATGCAGCCACCATGGCCTCTTTGCCCTTGGTCTGACCGGTGATGGAAGAATTGTGAGGCAAATGTAGTCATGGAAGTATGTTGAACTTCATCCTGTTTGACAGTGCAATCTATAACTCATCTAGGAATGATGACCTCTTCAAAAGCACAGGCCTCTTTGTCACCTTGTTCTCTCAGAGGACACAAAACGCTCTCTATGCACAAACCATAATGTGACCGTCATCATTCAAAGATAAACATGTTGAAGTCACAGACACAATCACCCAGAGGAAACTATTATTGCGGAGAGGCTGCTGTTCTGAAGCTCATAAGACTCATTGGTGTTCTTGGTTATGTTTCATTCATCAACTATGTTTCTCCACCACTTCTATCCAGGAACTTAAATCAGCTTTTTAAAATGCTTAAAGCGTGCTTGTCTACACCATGGGCTAGGTGACATGGCAAAAAATAAGATCATTTTTTTCTCACGTGTTACTTTCCTTGGTTATTAATTAGCTCAACCCCTGTTCTGTTTTTTGATCTGTTTAATCATCTGTGTTTTATTGTCTGGTGTCGTCGTAGTTTAACGTGTTTGAGTTTATTTATTCCTTGTTGGAATGTTTTTGTTCATTACTCCTTTGTCGTGCGCTTCTCTACAGCCACCTCCCCTGACATATTTAACTACTATGTACTAATATTTAAATAAATAATTTGTTTTAATGCACTTATTGTGTATGTGTCTACATTGTACATATATTTTACCTGCATGTAATTACATCTAATTAATTACTGTAATTACATCTATAATTGCACTGTCCTTCCCTTAACCCACCTGTTAACCAACCTATAACCTTATTTCAGTCAGGACCACTATCGTCAAATACGATTGACAATTAGCATACATTTTGGATTGGCGGTATGGTTCCGTTCTAGGCGAGACCTCCCTGTGCATCCATGCAGCCTAGTATGGATAATAGCAGGGAGAGCAGCAATAACACCCCTTAGGGTAAACAGAACAGAACCAACATGAATGCATGCAATTTCGTTAATTCAAGATTTTAAAGTAATAATTCGAGAATTTATTCTGATTCTAGGGGAAAACCAAATCCTGACTGACGAGAGGAGGAACTGGGATGGAGGAGGGTAATTAGCTCCTGAGAAATGCATTAGCTGCTGATACTGAAGGAGCTTATACAGTATATGTATACAGTGATAGGCGTTGTATTCCTATAGGTAGACGTGGATAAGCTGAGAGTCAGCTGATGTGAGCTTGACTAACATGACCTGCCAGAACTAACGTGATGCTTGATATTTTATCAAGGGTTTAAAATTAACCCCTGCCAAATGCGGGTGAAAATCAACTGTGGCGGGTTCCGCTGTTAAATCAGTAGCCATTTTACATGTTACTTATTATGTTTACTCTGCCGGGGAAGTTCGTTTTAGCCAAATCTGTGCAGATTTATATAATTACCAGATCAACTACGTCACAGCTTATATATATATATTAGTGGTGGGCCGTTATCGGCGTTAACGTGCTGCGTTAACGTTAGACTCTTATCGGGCGATAAAAAAAATTATCGCGGTTAATCTATTCTCAACGTTGGGTTGGGAGCTGGGTCTATACTACGCAATCTATGATGACTTTCACCTTGATATTTTAGCGCCGATGTATACCAAGCCGAATTGCACTGTAGGGGGTAGGGATGGGAGTTGAAAACCGTTTGCACTTGATAACCGGTTCTAAGTTTCACTAACCATCGATATTGTATGCCCTTGACGTTAACGATTCCTCTTATCGAGGCTCCTGCTCCGAGTCCCAGCCATAATATACAGACCGTGAACTCACAACTTTCCCTTTTGTCCTTTATCGGGCACCATAGCGCAACGTCCTATACGCATCTGTGCGTCATTCATGATGTCAAAGCGATTTGAGCAGAGGAGGTAAACATGTAGTGGAAAAGACGATTTAAAGCTTGGCTTTATTTTACTAAAAATTATGCTGTTTCCTGTTTGCATTAACAGGGTTTTTCCTGCATTGAATTTTTTTTAGGGCCAGCCAAAGCGAATTTTTGTCCCGCCAAAGTCTTATTTGATCGGTGAGTAATGTAGATGAACTGCTGCACTTGTGACAGGGCACATGTTTAACTGAAAGAACGAGCAGAGAGAGAGAGAGACCCGGTCGCGCACGCGCACTCTCTCACTTCGGAGCCAGGCGACTCTCTCTCCCTCACACATATTAACCAAAATAAATCGACACGAAGTTAAAAGGTCGGAAGACCAAAGTTTCATGTGGAGCATTCTGAGATTTTGTTTTCCTGAATTACCGCTGGGTGTGAATTGTGCTAAAACAAGTTACCTTATCTTCTCTGAGAAGCGTTCCACACATTCAGCTGACAGTCTCAAGTACCACCTAAACGCAAAACATCCCTTAGCTAATGCGGTAGATGCCGGGCCAAGCACTGATGTAGCGCAGGGGAAGAGTCGTCGTCAAAACTAACGTTACTATGTTTGAGTGCAATCGAGTGCACAGCTCTATCAGTTAGTAAACACAAGTACATCTGATTGAACATGATTTATTTTCATCACCAATTATCATAGTAGAACAGCTTTCTCAAGCAGTTTGTGATGCATTTTGGAAACAGGAGATGAGCCCCTGGTCTAATGTGCCACCTGGCTTGAGAAACCCGTTCTCAAAGACTTACTTTTAGTCATTATTTGGGTAGCACACATATTCTGAATGCCTTCGGCATAATTCAAATGAGGCATTTTAATCTAGATTAATCTAGATTAAAAAAAATAATCTATGCCCACCACTAATATATATATACTAAACTGTGACGTAGTTAATTTGGTTTCGGCCGACAACAAAAACAAAAAAAAAAAATAAATAAACAAACAAAAACGTGAATCTCTGAAGACGATGACGTCATGCACATGCGTATTACATGTTCGGTCTACAGTGTTTCATCGCCATCTAATGGCCCGGCAGCAGAATACAGTGTTTTTAGTCGTTTTCGCGGATGAAAGGGGATCGTTTTGACAATGTTGTCGTCTGTACGTGGAAAACGTCTCGGGTTACGGTTACGGGTTACGTCTGTAACCCTTGTTCCCTGAGAAGTAGACATTCAACAGTTTATTTTTTTTTAATATTTCTTAAGTCTATATGACCAAAAATGACAGAGTATTTAAAGTCTATTTTCCTGCTATGTGAAAAAAATCGAGCAAAACGCGCCGGTGCATTTGTCGTCCTCAGAGGGTTAAACTGTCTGTACACTTACAAAGTTCTCAGTGCTTCGGTTTGCAGGTAGGGACCCTCATTTATGCTACCGTGTTAGTGTGGGGCTATTTTGAGCCTTGTTAGAGGTATTAACTAGCGATTTTTATTTTTAGTTATTCTATGCCCCATACACTTGCGTTATAAGCTAATCTGTGGTTAAACTAAAACTAACGTTAAAACTGGGTAGAAACGATTATCATGAAAACGCATCCCAGAGAACGGTCGACTCGGTACCCATGTGTTATTTAGCCTTAGGTTCAATTTTGACTGGAATTGTCCTTTAAAATAGGGCCCTCAGTGTTTGTTACCTGTCCTCTAAGCAGGGAGAGTAATATCAACCAGTCTAGTAAAAGTATTTAACAGCAAGCCACGCAGGGTCACGCCTGGTCACCAAACTATAAGCAAGGTTACGGGTGTATCATGTTAGCCCAGCTGGACTTTTATCCACGTTGGTCACCTGGCAGGAAGCAGCACCCATGCTGGAGAATTAAATGCTGGAGTCAGAACGAATCAGGCCAGAGGAACATTTGTTGACACTGTCTTTTTCCACTATGTGACTTTAACAAACTCTCTCTCTTTTTGTGTGTGTGTGTGTGTGTGTGTGTGTGTGTGTGTGTGTGTGTGTGTGTGTGTGTGCGTGGGTGAGCTTACAAACCCATGTCTGAAGCAAGCTCGCAAGCACTGTGTATACCCTTTAATAACTTTCCTGATGGCAAAGTTTTGATATCAAACAGTGAAAGCCCTGTGGAAAAACTTTTGGTATAAAGCTGAAGGATGGGTGCATGAACTCAAGCTGAGCAGAAAAAGATGTGAAGATGATTGACAGTATGACTCTGCTCAATAAAGGAGAAAACACCAGTGGACAAAGAACGTTTTTTCCTCTAGTCCCTTCCCTCTGTTGTCCCTCTTTCTTAAAGTACACAGACCTTCACACGCAGTCATGAAGAGTCTTCACTACAAGCTTTGCCATTCATTTCCATAGTAATGGGAGAATAAAAGACACCTTACCTCTTTCAGAAACTTTCCCCCCTTTTCTCTCTCTTCTTCTGTCACTTTCTCCTCTTAGAATGATTGAGCTAAAGTGTCAAAGGATCTCTTAGAGGGCACCTCTGTACAACTATATTGTGAGTTGAAACCAACTCATTTGGAATTAAACAAGAAAGCAATCATGCGAGGGCATTAGAGAAGTTCAGAAAAGTGGCAGAAGATATTTCGATATACTGTCTCAAACTATGCTCAGGCGACAAAGACTGCAATCAAAAATATGAGGGGCAAATTCAAGAAGAACTTGTGCCATTGTATCATGTAGCAATGTAAAACCCTGCATCTCGTTAACTAACCACCCACAATACAGTATTATTCAGGCAATATTTGTGTCACTGTCTCGGACTCTTATTTTGATATTATGTTGTGTTTCCCTTAAGTTTCCGTTTCCCTGCTGTTCAGTTCCAGTTTCTGATCATGTCCCTGTTAGTTTGGTTACTTCTGATTAGCATTAAAACTGTAGTTCATAAATATACACTATTTAAAAGTTTGGGTCAGTAAGATTTTTTTAATGTTTTTAAAATAAGTCTCTAATGCTCTCTAAGGCTGCATTGACATGATAAAAAATACAGTAAGAACGTCTCAGGTTATGACTGTTACCTATGTTCCCGAGAACAGGGAACGAGACACTCGTCAAACGTTAGGGAAACGCTTTAAAATGACTGATGACTGAAACACTGTATAATCACATCAATCGCATTGGCCAGCGTCAGCCATGACGTCATTCTCTAGCGCTACCAGAAAGTATAAAAGGGGCGCCTAGAGAGCATGTCATCCACTTCTTCGTCTGAAGGGACTGTGCAAGCTGGCTGGAGGCATGGCGATGAGACGCAGTGTCTGTGTTCCCTGTTCTCAGGATGACTCTAACTTACACACTTACATCAATTTGGTCTAGAGCTTTTTCTCATAGTGTGAAAAAATTCTTAGTGCAGAGCTCAGACAGTGAAGGGCCTAAGAACAACTCTTTGTTATTGAGAGTGCCCTTTTTCTGTACTACTACCTGCAAAGCTGTTTGCATGGAGGCCTCAGCAGGATGACTCTAAAGGAAGAGAGGCCTGCCAGACTCACACCAGAGATCTATTGGACACAGAGTTTTCCAAAACATCAACACAGAGCTCAGGGAGCGACGGGTCTAAGAGCCACTCATGATATGAGGAAGAACCCCCTTTCTAGCTCTACCTACCAAGCTGTATGCATGGAGGCCTCAGCAGGATGACTCTCAAAGGAGAAGAGGCCTGGCACATATAGTTAGGACAGCTAGCTCGACTATCACTAGAGCGAGGGGAGCGAGGATCCTGAAAACACTTTACATGGGCACAATCGGAATGAAATCAATACGATTGATGAATCTGAACAAGGTGTTTACATGAATGATAAATAAAGTAATCGGGTTGATGTGCGCGTTTATATGTCACAAGTTTCAAATCGGATCTGATTTTTTGACATGCACAAACTGCACGAATATACAGAGTTTCCCGCTGTTCGCGCATAAATATTCTCCTCTATTGGTTCTTTATTTGTTTTAAACAGCAGACGTAATATTAATTCGTCTCTGGTCATAATTTAGAGCATATTAACCGTTTTGCCGTGCTGATCACGAAGTAAAAATGCCCCTCCCCGCGACCAAAACCAGGCTCTGTGGATGAGAATCCACAACAAGGACTGGTGGGACGTTGTCCTGCTTCACTTCACATACGCGCGAGTAAAATGAGAATTTTAGAATGACGGGAAGCTTATTAAAATGACACTTTATTCAACAGGAAAAACAGCTCGTTCCGCACGTTATACTCATTATGTTTATTTAACGTCATTGCACATGTGCAGTCCTTTCAGTTTCGGTTTTCAATCAAGTGTTTACATGTTCCCTCGATCGGATTACATAAGGGATAAACCACCCCTTTCAATCCGATCGAAATGTCATTCGGATCGAGCTCAATCGGATCGATTAAGGCATTTACATGAGGGTTTTTTAGTCCGATTTAAAAGTGTCCATGTGTCTATCATGGTGTCAACTCAACGTGGTCCGTTGAGGGTAGGTGAAACGGGTAAAGAAATGAATGAACCATAGCAAGACTCATGTTTATGTTCTACTGTTCTATGGTTATTATGTTTTATAATTTATTTTATGTAGCCTACATTTTGTTCAAAATGTTTTCAATACCCTTTTGCACATTTTATTTATGTTCAGTAGCTTTTTCTAGCTCAAGCAAATCCACAATTAAATTATTTTTTATAAGGTCGTCTGTTGACTGTAATATATATATATATATATATATATATATATATATATATATATATATATATATATATAACCCCTTCAATATAGTTGTTGTTACCTCAGGGGAAGAGGGGAGTCAGCAAAAAAAAAAAAAATTAATAGAGTACCTGCACCTCTTTTGGGCCACATAAAGCACTGCTTATACAACAATAATTAGGTTACAAGTCAACAAAAACGAGATCTAATTTCACCATAATATTGTGCTTTGCAACAAAACTGTTACAAGTTCAGTTATTATTTATATCCATCAGTTGGGTTAAGGTTAGGCCCTGTAATTAGCCAATGAAGGTGGTCTCGCCCAGGGTGTAATTCAATGTAGAACCGCCACTGTTACAGATGAAATATGAAAGACAACATTTCGTAGTTTTGGATAAATTATAAAGTTCTAAAATATCAAATAAGTTTTTGTTAGCCATTTTCTGCTCATATGTTAAATATTTATTATTTAATATTTATTTTCTGTCAAAAATAAACTCATCAACTAAGATGTTATTATGGTGTTTGTTCCAATGTAAGCTATATCAAACTAATGAATCCTTAACTTTAAAATATGTATGATAAAATGTATTGGCCTACTTTTAAAAAGAATACTTTATAAGAATTTTATGGGAAAGACTCCAACTGTAACTTTGAACAAATTCTGTAGAATGGCCCATATAGCCTATTTGAACAGGATTTGTTTCCAGGTATGACTATGTACTAAAAATGCTTTTGACTTTCATTTATATGTGGTTATATATATACACTGCCGTTAAAAAGTTTGGGGTCGGTACGATTTTTAATGTTTTTAAAAGAAGTCACTTATGCTCACCAATGCTGTATTTACTTCATTAAAAATACAACAAAAAACAGTAATATAGTGAAATATTATTACAATTTAAAATAACTGTTTTCGTTTTAATATATTTTAAAATATTATTTATTCCTGTGATCAAAGCTGAATTTTCAGCATCAATACTCCAGTCTTCAGTCACTTGATCCTTCAGAAATCATTCTAATAGGAGGATTTGATGCTCAAGAAACATTTATGATTATGATCAATGTTAAAAACAGTTGTTTACCATTTTTTTAGGATTCTTTGATGAACAGAAAGTTAAAAACAATAGCATTTATTTGAAATAGAATCTTTTATAACATTATAAATGTCTTTACTGTCACTTTTGATAAAATTAATTCATCCTTGATGAATAAAAGTATTGATTTATTTTAGTTCCCCCCCCCCCCCCCCACAAAAAAAAACAAACAAAAAACAAATACTTACTGACCCCAAAATTTTGAACGGTAGTGTTTAATGTTACAAAAGATTCTATTTGAGATAAATGCTGTTCTTTTGAACTTTCTATTCATCAAAGAATCCTGAAATAAAAATGTAAATAACTGTTTTCAACATTGATAACAATGAGAAATGTTTCTTGAGCATCAAATCATCATAGTCAGTAGCGTACCGTGGGGTTTCAGTCAGGGCCTTCAGTAACAAGTTTATTTGTAAAGCACGTTTCACACACGCGCGTGATTTTAGTATTACTTTCTCTGGCAGCGCAAAATCAAACATAGCCTAAATATCTTGCCCTTATGGAGGATAAAATTCGCTCTTCAGACCATTTACAAGAAAACATGAAGATATCAGAAAAAAGATCGTTGTATATTTCCTGCTCATCCATTTCATCACCACCGCGACTTTTTTTTAGGGCTTATAGTGGATCAATTAAATTAAATTAAACTAAGTTATTATTTTAAAGATAAAAATGTCTCCTGGCACTATTAAAGTCACACTAGTTTTGTACTTTCATTTAAAGTACATGAAAACTTTAAATGAAAAAAAGTTTTTTTTTCTTGAGGCAGGATCATGACAGAATCATGTTTTGTGTGCAAGCACATGGTCTTGTGTTTTGGCCATGTGCTTGTGTTGTCTCGTTCCCTTGCCCCGCCCCCCTTGTTATCCTCGTTCTGTCCTTATCACCTTATCTGTATCACCTGTTGATCATTAGTGTTCCCTTTATAATCTCCTTGTGTTTGCTGTCCTGTGCCGGTTCATTGCCTTACGTGCCTTGTCAATACCCAGTGAGTACCTTGTCGAGTGTTTTGTCTAAAAGTTGCGATCTTGTAAAAGCCTGTCTTGTTCCTGTATAGTTTAATGTCAAAGTCTTAGTCTAGTGTGGTTAGTCGTTTACTTTATCTTGTACTGTTTTGCCCCCTTGTGGGTTTTGTTTTCCCCTGTTTTTTCTGTTATAATAAACGTTGTGTGTTTGCATACCGTCCGCGCTTGGGTTCATCTGCTATCCACATAACAGTTTTATCCACAAAACATTTATTCAATTGTCATTTTTATTCAGTTGTCATTTTATTCAGTTTGTCACAATTAATTATTTTAAAAAATTCAATTGCATTTGTCATCAAAAAAACTCTTTACTCATTCCTGTACTCATTCCTGTACTGATTCCTTTACTCATTAATTTACTCATTCCTTTACTCATTCACACACACAAGGAATTTGTCTTGGTACTGAAGAGTACCAAGGCAAATCAACACAGCATCACCATCTACAGCACAAACTCCAGCAATACCAATCAGTTAAAACTGTAACAAAAGTGCTGTATAAAATACCACAATAACTGTATCTCCTAAACAGTGAGACACTCACCCAATAGGCCTACTTATTAATGAAATCCATCCTCCGATCCTTTCTGATGAAACGTTAAATGACCTCATCATGCAGTTGTGTTTCCTGCTTAGGATAAATGAGCATCTCCTTTTCTATGGCAATAGATGCCAGTGCAGAGAGTCGTGTTTGTCCGGTTGTATTCCGTGAATACGTTTTGATGCGCTTGAGAGCTGAGAGGGATCGCTCAACTGATGCGGTGGATACTGGTATGGTCACGATCAAGCAGGTGAGGGCATACAGCTGTGACATGCTGACTGCAAGCCCCGTGCTCCTTAGAAATGTCAGTAGGTCACTTGGACTCTTTCCCTGAAAGTTTGTCATGCTGTACATCACTTTGAGCTCAGCTCTGAGTCTGCCCAGGTCAAACTGTGCGCCGTAGCTCTCATCCAGGCTCCTGAGCTCTGCTTCAGGAAATGTCTGCTTGAACTGTGTAAACAGCTGTGCATCCAGCAATGCAACAAACAGTAGACAGTCTGCCTGCGCTCGGCTGTCCCGCGGCCTCCGCTGTCCTCTCGTAGATGGCATCAAATTTTCCACGCTCATCTTCAAGAATCAGGAAAAAATCTGCAATTCTGGACAGACTGAATTGCACATCTAAGCTTTTATTTTGCAGAATACCGAAGAGCACATCAGCAAAATCAAAAATGTCGATGAAAGAAAAAAGAAAAAAACAGAAGTCAAAGCTTTTCAATTGTGACAAGTGTCCTGATGCACAATGTACAGTTTCACGCCAAAATCCTCAGCATGATCGAGGATGTGCTGGAAAAGCATGACCAGCTCAGCTCGTTTGTCATGGACTGTGCCACCAACCTGGAGTTAAAGTTCCATCTCACCTGAGAGACCCGCGGCAGCTGCCTCTCGCAGAACTCAGAACTCATCCAGCAGTTTTGTGCGCTTGGGAGAACGTGTAAAAAATGCAATTTGCAGTCTGAATTTTCCCACGATTTTCCCATGAAAACGGTGGCAGTGGCAAGGTGGTGTCGCAAGTCAGCATCGTATTCTGATAGTAGAGACAGTAACTCCAAGTAATTACCTCGATTAATCGACTCATTCCCCTCGTCATGTCCCCTGAAAGACAATTCTTGCTCTCCCAAAAAGATGACGCAATCAATGAGGCGCTTCAGTATGTCCCGGTTTTTCTTCACTCTCTCATTGTGCAGGCTTGTCTCTCGTCTCCGCTGGTCATCCAGCTGCAAATCCACCCTGGACTCACCAAAGGTCTTTAAATGTACCAGTGCTGTGAGGTGACGCTTCGATGCCTGGTGTTTGATAGCTGCCTTGGTGAAGCTATTAAGGCTGTTAAACCCCTGTGCTGTTCCATGTTTCCGCACTGGTATTAAAAAGCAAACACAGCCAGCAAAATAGCTTGTTCTGCTCAGTACTAGCTGTTAGCCAGTCATAGCGGTCATAGTTACCCTCAGTAAAGTGCCGCACAAAACCTTTTCCTGCCTTGGTCAGCCCATCCAGCTTAGGTGTAGATCTTCCTTTTGTAATTATATCTTTCTTCTCTCCAAACGAACGCCTTGAAAAAGGCACACGAAGGAGATCGGAAACAGAATCAATAAGAGGTATGAAGGCAACGGCCATAGCTAAGTTCACTATTATATCGCGCTCACAACCGCCAAAATTTCTGACGGTTGATGACATCAGCGGGGGCTAGCGCCGACATATCGCTGGCCCCCTGGGACATTCTGTCACTGAGCCTCAAATTTGATTGGCTAATTATACACGTCAGTCAAGTTTATCATCAAATGGAAAATCTCAGTTTCAATGGAAGGCTAGCTATTCTACTACTGCTGGTCCACGGAGCTATGATGCGTTTAGATGACATTTGGCGAATCCAGCACAAAAAATATGTATATATATATATATATATATATTAGATTTTAACAGGGCCATATGCCTCACAAAAAATAATAATAATTATATATATATATATTTTTTATTTATTTAATTAATTAATTAATTTTTTTTTTTAGATTTTGACAGGGCCAGCAGAGAAGGCCCTGATGGCCCTGACAGCCAACCTCTGATCATAGTAGAATGATTTCTGAAGGATCATGTGACACTGAAGACTGGAGTAATGATGCTGAAAATTAAATCACAGGAATAAATTATATTTTAAAATATATTAAAATCGAAAACAGTTATTTTAAATTGTAATAATATTTCACAATATTACAGATTTTTTGTTGTATTTTTAATTAAATAAATACAGCATTGGTGAGCATAAGAAACTTCTTTTAAAAGCATTAACAATCGTACCGACCCCAAACTTTTGAACGGCAGTGTGTGTATGTATATATATATATATATATATATATATATATGCTCACCAATGCTGATTCTGAATGAAAGGCTGATTATGCGCAACATTGTGTTCTCAGGTGTGAATTATTCATGATAAGGGGTTGGGCCGTTCACGCCCACACGCATATTGGCTTTCCAAACAAAAAGTGTTTTACAAAATTTAAATCAATGTATTGTTTTATGTGAATGATTAGGCAGGATGATTTTCAGATCATTTTGAAGCAAATCTAGGCCACAATAGCCATTAGTCAAAAGTATTGTGGACACATATTTAGTATGTGTTTTGTGGCCTTATTTCAAAAACTTTAATTTTTAGTTTTATTAATAACCATGCATAAACAATATTCTCTCAAAAATACAAATATGTACATACATGTTGCTCACATATTATGGTAGCCCTGTCTGTGCTAAATAGAGTGTAATTACACCTTTGCCATTAATATGTTTATAAGTAACTGAAAAAAGCACAAATGTCAGGGCATGTCAAAACATCTCAAGGACCCCAAAAACACCTTAGACCCCAGAGGGTTAATAAGAAGATACTTAATGAAGACAGTACACTTCACGTATACAAGCAGGAGCCATCTTTGGAAAACAGTCTCGCCCGAACCACGAATGCCGTGCTACGTCCTGGTCGATAGTCACAGTTCAGCTCACGTAACACAGCGTTCGTGGTTGTATACGCAAAGTGTACTGTCTTTATAAAGAATCTTCTCATTAAACTGTCTATACACTTACAATGTTCTCAATTCTTCGGTTTGCAGGTAGGGACCCTCATTTATGCTACCGTGTTAATTTGGGGCTATTTTGAGCCTTGTTAGGGGTATTAACTAGCGATTTGTATTTTTACTTATTCTATGCCACATACACTAGCGTAATGAGCTAATCTGTGGTTAAACTAAAGCTAACGTTAAAACTGGGTACATTCGATTATCATGAAAACTCATCCCAGAGAACGGTCGACTCGGTACCCATGTGCTCTTTAGCCCTAGGATCATTTTTGGCCGGAATTGTCCTTTAAGGATCTAAGCACATGGTCTAAAGTGCACGGCACAAGTGCACTTAGGGCGCATCCGAATCCACTTTTGCTTTTTTGACGACGGGAAAAATGGTCGGCACACCCAGTGCATGGTCTAAAAGGGTTGTCCCTATTTTCTTAATGAGTAATGGGTGTGTTTTGGGCGTAATGTGCAAAAAAACATTCAGTCTAATCTCCCATTCCTTTTAAAAGCCAGTTGCGCTCGTGCCATGGCAGATTCGCTATTTACATGGTGGAATTTGCAAACGGAGTGACTGAACGCTTCTCCAGAGAGCAAACGGATCTGCTTGAATAAGCAAAGTGTGTACGTGCGCAGTGGACCCATCAATAGGCCCACATTACCAACGCGCTCTTTACTGTAAATAACAAAAAAACAACATGCCAAAAATGCACCTGAACACACTTAATTTTCAGACCAGCACACCATGGGCACACAAATGGCCGCAAATACATGTGCTATTTAAAAAACGTGGCGCAAGACGTAAAAAGGATAACTGCGTCAGGCTAAAATTAGCAAAAAAACGCTGCATTGCGCCAGGTGTATGTTAGGGCCCATAGTCTCACATAACAATACCTTTGACCAAATTACGCAATGTCTGGTCCACATTTCTGATAATTCTGTTCAATAATCACCCAACAAACCACTGGAGTAACTGGTCTTAGGGCGACACCACCCATCCATTCCTTTTCATGACTTTCAGAAGAAAAAAAAATCTGCTTGTGAAGTATGCATTTAAAACTGTTGGATACGGTTTTCCATGCATTACTGTTGGATACATTATTGTTAGGGGAAAAAATAAGTAAACTAGTTAAGAGTGTGAAAAGTGTTTTATTCACAATTAAATAATTTTAATCATTTAGTCACGATCTCCCAGCAGGGGCTAACCGACCCATGTTAATCAGCGTGACCCTTTGAGACATGAACACAGATGTGCAGCAGCCCCTACAGTTACTGGTCAGTGATAAACCACCACATGAGTTTTTCCAAACAAAGGTCAAGATTCATTGAATTTTACAGCACATGTTCTGAAATGAGGTCCCAAATAATGACTGATTTATTCACTCCAACCCCTGGTGAAGGTTAAGGGTGTCATCTCAGGCTCTCGTCTGTTTTCTCATAAAGCCCTTTGAGGCTTTTTATTAGTTTATTAAACGCTACTTTATGAGGAATGTCAATGCATCTGTCTTCCATCAGCCTCTGTCTAAGTATATGCCCATGTGATTGCAATCCACACACAGCCATGTCATTTGGCTGAGTACCTTCAGATCTGCAAGTTGTTATGAAGACTTATTATTTATTTTAAATGATTTATCCGTACACATCCTATATATATATATATATATATATATATATATTTACTTAGTGTTAATTTTTTGCTGTTTGAGCATAAACAACATCTGCAAAGTTACTACGCTCAGAGTTAAAGGCAAATAGAGATATTTTATTTTACAGAAATCACTTTTTAAGGACTACAACAAACGGCTGGTAGGGAACTACAATGAGTTTATTCACAGGTTATTGACATCACTAACCCTAAAATGTACATAAACCCTGCCTCCGGGAACACTATTTATATATTTTCATGACATAATATGCTAATCAATAACTAGAAGATAGTTAACCACATATATTAATCACCTAACCATTTAGAAAGGTCCTGTTACATTCTACATGTTGTAACTTCTTCTTGAATCTCTCCATCTTTGTCGGACTCCGGTTTGAACATAAAATGCTAAAAGTTTTTGAAATTTTCAGTGCGTGTTTGTGTTATCAGAGCTGCTAACACACAAGCTCTTTAAACTACACCCTCTGTGGTGGGAGCGGCAACTAATTTGCATTTAAAGGGACACACAAAAACTTTGTGTTTAAGCTCACCATCAAAAAATGACAATTTTAACATACTATAAACATCTCTATGGGGTATTTTGAGCTAAAACTTCACATACACACTCTGGGGACAGATCATTATTTTAAATCTTGTGAAATTGCATTATGGGACCCCTTTTATCAAAATAACGTACCCTCCCTCCTGCAGTGACATCTCCTCTGTTGTCTAATGACATGTTTACTAGCATGAGAGTGGGACAACTTTATGCCAACTTTAAGCGTTGAGATCAGCGCTCTTGCCATAAATCCCAAGCAACACGAGGCAAGCAAATCAATGTTATTTTGATGCAGCATTCTGTCGTGTGCTTGAACCACGTTCCAGTGCGGTTCAGCAGCTACAAAGTTTATGTGCTTCTGTCAGATGGTTCTTTGGCATCAGACACATCCTTGGTCTCCAGCTACTCCCCCTTGTGCAATTTGTGAAGCTTCTTGAGCCTTTACCACTAACCACCCCGTGTGTTCTCACGCCTGGATAAAAGAGACTTGAAATTTAAGGAATCACAAACACTGGCAATGGAGAAATGCAGATATTGGAGCCTTGGTTTTGCATCTTCTGGTGCTTGAAATATGTATGCTCCATGTAAAAAGGAAATAGCAAACCAGGAATATTATGAAGGGGCAACCCTGTTAAAAAAAAAAAAGACCAAGTGTATAAACACAACATATGCTGGTGACCATGACCAACAATGTTGTGGCACAAACAGAAGAACAACAGCTCTTTCTTTCTGTCCATCTCTTCTATTTTCCACCTAACATCAATGTAGGTGGCCACCAGAAACCCTGCTTTCATGTGGCACAGGCTGGCAATTAAAAATATGCCTGCAGTGAGCTTCCAGTGCGACGGCCAAAAGAGCTACATTCTGGGACAGCACTCCTTTTTCTTGCTCTCGCTTTTCTGCCCCTTCCAAGTCACTGCCTCATTTGTATTTTCAGGCCTTTCTTCTGGCTCCACCGTCTAATTCACTTGAATGTTCCACCTGCCCACCCTTCAAGATTTGACACATTTTATAAACATCTACTAAAAGCACTGTCACAGACCTCCAACTGGCACCATTATCCGCTAATTCACCCTAAAAGGAAGAGGCTTTTATTGCAATCTCCTCATGGAAGAAAAAAAAAACCAAGTGAGACATTTGATGTTGCTTCTCATGTGCCGCCCGATTCCTTCATCTGGTCCTCATGCTCTGCCTCAGAGCGACAGTGTCTCGTGGCTCAGTCTGTGTTCACAAACGGGGTGCTGTCTGGTTTTTGCTAATTGGCAATCTCAATATTTGACTCGCTCTGCATCAAAGAAACCTCTGTTTATCTGTTGTCATCTTTAGCTCGTGGTTTATGGACATGTTCATTCATATCTGAAGAAGGAAAGATGTTTAATGCATGAGAGACGTGTAAGTCTGAAACTCATGACAGAGTGGCATGATTTTCCCTTAAGCAATGAGAGCTTTGAAAGTCAATGTCTGTGTCACTTTATTGTTTTGATAGACCATATTGGACTGTGTTCAGATCAACGTTAACTGCCCATATTGAAACTGCATGTTAGTGTAGTAGGAGGGGATTTACCGTCTCCTGTTTGTGTCACGACCCTTATATGGGATGGGTTGGATGAGGTAAATGGGGGCGGTGTATTTAAGCGTGTAGACGGGAAGCCCTGGAACGTAGGCTGCATCATACCCACCCCTCGTCCGGTTCTCAGGATCACTATAGTCGAGGTATGTGACGGAAGTTGTGCACGGCTCGTGTGGTTTTTAAATGCTTAGAGTGTGTGTTTTATTTCTGAAGTGACTGTTGTAGCTGTTTCGACGTCGTGCCCTCGGAGTGGCGTCAAGCGCTCACCTGAAAACTTAAGGTACGTTGGCTACCGCAATATGCTGTGGCAAGTGCTTTCTACGGTGTTAGTCGAGTCTAATGGGGATTATTGTGTTTCATCAGAACACCTGCGAATGTATCCTGATAACGTGATGTGCGTGTAATTCTTGTGTGGTATGTATGATGTAGGGAAAGTTTTGTATTTTTTCTTTTTTTTTGGAACAAATCATTGCCTGATTGTTTTGTTTTATTTTGCAGTCTGCGTACCACGTGCTGGTCAACTCGGGTCGTGCTGCTGTTTTTTCATGATTTGGTTATTCGTGTTTTGTGTGATGAGATTGTTCTCTTACGAGAGGTTCTCTCGTATTGCGTAAGTTTAGCTTACGCTACAGGAAAGATTCATCTTCTCGAGATACTGAAGCCAAAAAATTATCCTTAATTTTGTATTCCTTGTCAACGCAGTGCAGCAGCTAGCAGACCTAGAGCAGGCCATCTCGCGTGCTCATTGGCTGCCCTGCGGGCAACTGCTGCAGCCTAGCAGTGAGCCCGGCGTGACGTCACGCCCAATGAAGGGCGCCCGCGCCTTCATAGCGTCACAGCCCGCCAGAATGGGCGTGGCTTAGCGTATAACACTAGGGGCTGTAGGCTGACTTCCCTGATTTTCGTCTCTTCAGCGAGCTCTTCGCATCGCTGGATCTGAGAGAAGCCACCGCCGCCGCCGAACAGCGGACAGCCAGCTTAGGAGAGCGCTGAGGAAGCCGGCCGTCTTCGCCACCTTCAGCCATCCGTGCGAGCTACGCTATCCGGCTACGTATCCTTTACCTTGCTAAAACCTATTCTAAAACTTATTCTAAAAGAGCAGCGAGTGTCTTTTTTAAGACGCCTCGCACTTCCGGCTGTGAAGCGCTTCCGCTGTCGACCCTGCGGGGCTCGACTCGAAGCCTTCAACACCCCCCGCCGCTCCTCACCGACGCGCAGCTGCCGCTCACGAGCCTCACTGCCGTCGCATCTGAGAATGAGGCCGAGGGACACGTACGAGCACGCGGCTAGCTCTCTTTACGTTACAAGAGAGCTACCCCGCCCTCGTGTCCCCGTTCGCGCGTCATGCAGAGCCCTCTCGAGCTCTCTGCATGACCCGGACGGGCATCATCTGTGTTACATGTAGGTCCCGTGCCCACTACTCGTGCGCGCGCCCTCGTACTAACACTGTTCCAGTTCTGCTCGACCACCGAGCACGCGGCTAGCTCTCTTTACGTTACAAGAGAGCTACCCCGCCCTCGCGTCATGCAGAGCCCTCTCGAGCTCTCTGCATGACCCGGACGGGCTTGCGCGCCGCCGTCGAAATGTCTCGCCATGTCAGTCCCCTTAGATAAGGCTACTGCAGTGGTGTATTTGGCAGCCAACGAGCCGGTAATGCAACCCGCTCGCCTGCACACATCCGCCTTTCTCGCGGCGACCCAGAGAAATCTCAAATGAGTATAATGTTAGATTATCACGAGCGCTCACGCTTACTAACAGACACATCGCCTCCGAAAAGACGTGCGTGTTTAAGTTTATTCCCTGTCAGTCCCCTTCAAACACGCTACTGCAGTGGTTCAATTAGCAGCCAACGAGCCGGTTTGTTGACCCTCTCGCCTGCACACAAACGCCGTTTCACGGCGACCCAGAAAAATCTCAAAAAGTGTATTTAATGTATGGTCCGGCTCATGCCGTCGGTGTTGTAAGTGTAATGAAAGTGCCCACGCCCCAGTGTTCACCACTACACATAAGCACTCCGAACCTCGCAGAGCACACTCTCATGAAGCGCAGAAAAGCCGCTCGAGTGTTGAATGTAAGAAATGTGTCCACAAGTCTGTGCCCACTATGTACCCGCTCTGTTACACGATCAAGAAAGCAGGTTATGAATGTAAGTCTCGTGCCCGCCAGAGTGCGTTCACGCTTGCTAACACTAACATCCCCCCGTGCTCCGCCCGCGCGTTTAAGTGTTATCACAAAACGCAAGGCATTAATAAAACGCTCCCCATCCATTATGATCGGGGCGTCAAATACACTTAAGTCTAGTGCCCGCGCTCACGCTTACAGGAAGCTTTTCCGCCCGGAGCGCTGCTCGCGCGTCAAAGAGTGAAAAAAGAATGTTCCCCATCCCTTATGATTGGGACATCTCACATAAATCAGCCGGTCTCGGCTTTCAGCGAGCAGCCATTGCCCAGAACCGAGAGTGCGCGCGCCGCGCTTTCGGCTCCAGGTCAGTTTCACAAAAGAAAGCAGGTTATGGATGTAAGTCTCGTGCCCGCCAGAGTGCGTTCACGCTTGCTAACACAAACCTCCCCCCGGCCTCCGCCCGCGCGTTTTAAGTGTTATCACAAAACGCAGGGCATTAATAAAACGCTCCCCATCCATTATGATCGGGGCGTCAAATACACTGTAAGTCTAGTGCACGCGCTGACGCTTACAGGAAGCTTTTCCGCCGGGAGCGCTGCTCGCGCGTCAAAAAGTAAAAAAAAAAAAAATAATGTTCCCCATCCCTTATGATTGGGACATCTCACATAAATCAGCCGGTCTCGGCTTTCAGCGAGCACCCATTGCCCAGAACCGAGAGCGCGCGCGCCGCGCTTTCGGCTCCGGGTCAGTTTCACAAAAGAAAGCAGGTTATGAATGTAAGTCTCGTGCCCGCCAGAGTGCGTTCACGCTTGCTAACACTAACCTCCCCCCGGGCTCCGTCCGCGTGTTTAAGTGTTATCACAAAACGCAGGGCATTAATAAAACGCTCCCCATCCATTATGATCGGGGCATCAAATACACCGTGTTCCAAATTATTATGCAAATTGGAATTAATTGTCATAAACATTAAATATTTGGTTTTTAAATCAAACTCATGGATGGTATTGTGTCTCCGGGCTCTTTGGATCACTGAAATCAATCTCAGACACCTGTGACAATTAGTTTGGCAGGTGAGCCCAATTAAAGGAAAACTACTAAAGAAGGATTTTCCACATTATTAAGCAGGCAACAGGTTTCAAGCAATATGGGCAAGAAAAATGTTCTCTCTGCTGCGGAAAAGCGTCAAATAGTGCAATGCCTTGGACAAGGTATAAAAACATTAGATATTTCACGAAAACTTAAGCGTGATCATCGTACTGTGAAGAGATTTGTGGCCGATTCAGAGCACAGACGGGTTCGTGCAGATAAAGGCATGATGAGGAAGGTTACTGCCAGACAAATTCATCGGATTAAGAGAGCAGCTGCTAAAATGCCATTACAAAGCAGCAAACAGGTATTTGAAGCTGCTGGTACCTCTGGAGTCGCGCGAACCTCAAGGTGTAGGATCCTCCAGAGGTTTGCAGTTGTGCATAAACCTACTATTCGGCCACCCCTAACCAATACTCACAAGCAGAAACGGTTGCAGTGGTCCCAGAAATACATGAAGACTAATTTTCAAACAGTCTTGTTTACTGATGAGTGCCGTGCAACCCTGGATGGCCCAGATGGATGGAGTAGTGGATGGTTGGTAGATGGCCACCAAGTACCAATAAGGCTGCGACGTCAGCAAGGAGGTGGCGGAGTCATGTTTTGGGCCGGAATCATGGGGAGAGAGCTGGTAGGCCCCTTTAGGGTCCCCGAAGGTGTGAAAATGACCTCGGCAAAGTATATAGAGTTTCTGACTGACCACTTTCTTCCATGGTACAAAAAGAAGAACCGTGCCTTCAGCAGCAAAATCATCTTCATGCATGACAATCCACCATCTCATGCTGCAAAGAATACCTGTATGTCATTGGCTGCTATGGGCATAAAAGAAGAGAAACTCATGGTGTGGCCCCTATCCTCCCCTGACCTTAACCCTATTGAGAACCCTTGGAGCATCTTCAAGCAAAAGATCTATGAGGGTGGGAGGCAGTTCCCATCAAAACAGCAGCTCTGGGAGGCTATTCTGACATCCTGCAAATAAATTCAAGCAGAAACTGTCCACAAACTCACAAGTTCAATGGATGCAAGAATTGTGAAAGTGATATCAAAGAAGGGATCCTATGTTAACATGTAACTTTCCCTGTTAAGATGTGTTCGATTAAAATAGCTTTTGATTTCAGTAAATATGATCTCCTTATGCTGCCAATTCAACAAATGACCATTTTCAGTTCTTTACAACCTATAAAAAGTTTTCAATCTCTGCTGTGCATAATATAATGTAACAGTGCATTTTCAGTTTTTTATTTTTGAAAAAAAATACTGTTCTCGTTGGGTGGTTTGTTCAATGAAATTCGACTTATACCCTAAAAGCTAGTCACTTGGAAATTATACTGACTGTCATTTGCATCGACTATTTAGGAAAATCAGTGTAAAATATAATTTGCATAATAATTTGGAATGCGGTGTACACTTGTAAGTCTCGTGCCCGCGCACACACGCTCACGCTTACAGGAAGCTTTTCCGCCCGGAGCGCTGCTCGCGCGTCAAAAAATGACAAAAGAATGTTCCCCATCCCTTATGATTGGGACATCTCACACAAATCAGCCGGTTTCGGCTTTTCAGCGAGCAGCCATTGCCCAGAACCGAGAGCGTGTGCACCACGCTTTCGGCTCCGGTTCAGTTTCACAAGCCCGCAAATGGCGGGGGTCTGAACCGGGAGGCCATTCGCCCCCTAGCGGCTCACATAGCTGCGTGGGAAACTATCCCAGGGATTTCAGAATGGGTGTTGAGCACAATAAAGCAGGGCTATACACTTCAATTCATTCGCCGTCCCCCGCGCTTTCAAGCCCGGACCGCGACGATAGTGAATGCGGAAGTAGCACACCTACTTCACGCAGAAATAGCAAAGCTGCTGTGCAAAGGGGCTATAGAAAAGGTACCGTCTTCTCTGAGCGAGTCAGGCTTTTACAGCCGATATTTTCTCGTACCCAAGAAGGACGGAGCCTTCAGACCTATCCTAGATCTGAGACATTTGAACTAAGTGCTTGCGAAAAGACCGTTTAAAATGCTTACGACCAGAAAAATCCTCGCGCACGTTCGCCCGAGGGACTGGTTTATTTTTCTAGATCTGAAGGATGCCTATTTTCAGATTCAGATAGTACCCCTTCACAGGCAATTTTTGAGATTCGCCTTCGACGGTCAGGTATATCATTACACCGTCCTGCCGTTCGGCCTGTCCCTGGCACCCCGTACATTTACAAAGTGTATGGACGCGGCGCTCGCCCCCCTGAGAAGTCAGGGGCTGCGAATAATGAACAATCTGGACGATTGGCTGATATTGGCACAGTCAGAGACAGAACTGCTATCTCACAGAACAGTGCTTCTCAGTCATCTGGAAAGCTTGGGACTCACGGTCAACTGGACCAAGAGCTCATTACTGCCCAGCCAGTCAATTTCCTTTTTAGGAATAGCACTGGACTCGTGACCATGACGGCTCGTTTATCGACACAGCGCGCGCGCCGTGTTCGCCACCTAGCCGCATCTTTCCAGAAGGCAGCTTTTTCCCTTTGAAAAAATTTCAAAGGATGTTGGGCTGTATGGAATCAGCTGCAGCGGTGCTCCAGCTGGGCCTACTGCGCATGCGCCCGCTCCAACGCTGGTTGAATGCTCGCGTGTCCCGCCGAGCCTGGGTGTCTGGCGGCCAGAAAATCAGAGTGACTCAGGCCTGCATAGCAGCTCTGCAGCACTGGTTAGTGGCCGACTGGTACCAGCAGGGAGTAATGATGGGAACCATCTCTTATCGTAAAGTCATCTCGACAGACGCGTCCAACTCGGGTTGGGCCGCGCTGTTCGAGGGCAGACCAGCCTTTGGCCAGTGGTCAGACCAGGAGAAGGGTTTTTCACAAAACTGTCTGGAAATGATAGCGGTCGAGAACGCGCTGAAGTGCTTCCTCCCGTTCATACAGGACCAGCATGTTCTTGTCCGCTCGGACAACATGTCTGTGGTATCCTATGTAAACCGTCAGGGCGGTGTCAGATCCAGAAATCTCTGCAATCTGACGGAACGCCTCCTTATTTGGTCTCAGATGCACCTTCGTTCGCTGAGGGCGGCACATGTGCCTGGCCATTTGAACGACAGCCCAGACAAACTGTCCAGGGACAATGTTCCCCCAGGGGAATGGTCCCTGCATCCCCAAACGGTCCAGAAACTGTGGCGCCTATTCGGCAGAGCGGAAGTCGACCTATTTGTGTCAAAAGACAACGCACAATGCCCAACGGTCTTTTCGAAGGACGAGGACGCGCTGGCCCAGGTTTGGCCCAGCCTCCCGCTATATGCTTTCCCTCCGGTCTCTCTGTTGCCACAGGTGATCAAGAGAATGAGGGAAACGCGCCTTACAAAGTGCTCCTCATAGCCCCGCCTTGGGAGAATCAGATTTGGTTCCCGGAACTAGCACGGCTGTCACATACAGCTCCGTGGCCGAATCCGGTGAGGGCAGATCCTCTCTCAGGCTCGCGGCACGATCTGGCATCCCCATCCAGAGCGCTGGTCTCTGCATGCATGGTTGATCAACGGGTACTCGTTGCCCTGCCAGAAGGAGTGATGAACACGATCACACAGTCTAGAGCCCCTTCCACGAGAAGGCTCTACGCGTCTAATTGGTCGGTGTTCTCTGGATGGTGCACCGACAGGGGTCTGGACCCGCGGACATGCGGGGTGGCGCATCTGCTCACCTTCCTACAAGAGCTGTTGGATAAGGGAAGGTCCCCATCCACGCTCAATGTATACGTGGCGGCCGTGGCAGTGTTCGCAGAATCGACGCACGGCCAGTCATTGGGAAGACACGAGTTGGTCATCCGCTTCCTTAGAGGAGCTAGAAAGATGAATCCGCCGCGCCCCCCGTCGGTTCCCAAGTGGCATCTTTTATTGGTCCTCGAGGCCCTGAAAGCTTTTCCATTTGAACCACTAGACTCCGTGGGGTTGAAATATCTATCACTGAAAACCGTCTTTCTGACTGCACTGTCGTCAGTAAAACGTGTAGGGGACCTGCATGTGCTGTCTGTCAGCGCGTCGTGTCTTGAGTCCGGACCGAATGACTCTAAAGTCATCCTCAGACCTAGACATGGCTATGTCCCTAAAGTGATGGGCACTCCATTCAGAGCGCAAGTTATTTCGTTGTCAGCTCTCCCAGCATCTGACAGCGAAGGTGATGTGAATCTCCTCTGCCCTGTCAGAGCGCTGAGGTTTTACATTACGCGCTCCGCCTCCTTCAGGCGTTCGGAACAGCTTTTTGTTTCGTTTGGTGGGCGCACCAAGGGTCTCGCCTCCTCGAAACAGAACCTGTCCAGATGGATAGTAGACGCTATAGCGGCCGCTTACGCGTCAAAAGGACTGCAATGCCCTCTGGGCATCAGGGCTCATTCCACGAGAGGCGTGGCCTCTTCGTGGGCATGGTCCAGTGGAATTTCTATCCATGACATATGTGTAGCGGCGGGCTGGAGCTCCCCGTCTACCTTTGTCAGGTTTTATAACCTAGAAGTTCCTGCCTTGCAGGCTAAACTGTTGTCAGTCTGAAGGAGAGGTGTATTCTGCCCAGATCTCCTGCTCAGATCACTCTCACATGACTCGGCTCTGCTGGTTGAGCTGCACTAAGTAGGGTATGTGCCATGTGCCTATACAGACCGGCGCACTGCTCTGTATTCCCTATGTGTGCTTATGTACAAGTGATGGCCCGCGTGGCTGGCCACCTTATTTTTTCCACTTATGGGGTTCCCCTGAAAGCTCGGGGTCTCATGTGGATGCTTGGCACGCACGGCGTTGACAAAGTGTTCCCGTAGCGTAAGCTAAACTTACGCAATACGAGAGAACCTCTCGTAAGAGAACGATACTCGGTTACTAACGTAACCTCGGTTCTCTCTAGAGAGGGAACGAGTATTGCGTAACCGGCCGTGCTCGCGCCACGAGCGACTTCGCTTCAGTCGACGAAAACCAGGGAAGTCAGCCTACAGCCCCTAGTGTTATACGCTAAGCCACGCCCATTCTGGCGGGCTGTGCGAGTTGGTCATCCGCTTCCTTAGAGGAGCTAGAAGGATGAATCCGCCGCGCCCCCCGTCGGTTCCCAAGTGGCATCTTTTATTGGTCCTCGAGCGGGCGCCCTTCATTGGGCGTGACGCAGGGCAGCCAATGAGCACGCGAGATGGCCTGCTCTAGGTCTGCTAGCTGCTGCACTGCGTTGACAAGGAATACAAAATTAAGGATAATTTTTTGGCTTCAGTATCTCGAGAAGATGAATCTTTCCCGTAGCGTAAGCTAAACTTACGCAATACTCGTTCCCTCTCTAGAGAGAACCAAGGTTACGTTAGTAACCTAGTATCGTTTTCCTTAAGTTTAACTTTAGTAGCCTTTTCCTTGGTTTGGGTTAGTTTTTCAACATCAAGGTTGGTTGACTAGTGTGATTGGGCTGTTGGCTGCACGGTGTAAACCTATCACAGTGTGTATTTTCCGTCTAACCACCGCCTGCCTTTGTATTTAGGGACCGTAACGCGAACTAGATAGGCGGATTATTTGCGCGCCAACTAATTCTGTCAATCATCTTACATTTGTGTCTAAATGGATGTTGTGGTGACTTTGTAATAGTACTGTTCCCACTCATTTTCTTTGTTTCTTTTTGGTTCCAGTCAAGGCTGAGTGCGCCGAGGGGGAGGCTAGACACTTGGGTGAACATATTTGTCGTGAGTGTGGAGCACCAGGGTGGAACACGTCTTCCCATTTTTGTTTGCGGTGCACACTTAAGTGGTTGAGGGCACATTTGTTTTTTTGCTAGGCTGCCACCCCCAAGGTAATGTACGCCTTGTAATGGTTGTTATTTTTGGTAATTAATTATTTTCTTTGTTTGCTTTTGTGGGAACTATATATTTCTTTTTTTGTGAATGTGATGTGATTCTGTGCTTGCCTTGTTCTTAACATGATGCTAATTTTACTGTTTAAATAAACGTGCCATTATTTATATTGGGCTTAACGATGCCAGTCGAATGGATTTCTTAACCAAATAAACTCACTAATTTGTTCATTGTATGAAGCGACTCTGTCTTTTCACTGCACCACCGAACCTGAGTTCCTTTCTTTACTTCCTTGGGTGAAACTCCCGAGGTGGCATAGTCAGTATTAGTTGAATCAAAATATATTTAACGTATTGGCCAGGTTACATTAGGATTTACCACATTAAAACTTTATAATACTTTTAGCAGTCAGATAGAAAGAAAGATGGAATTTGTGAAATGTTATCAGAAATTCAAAGATCAAAAATACAAATTGAGAAAATCAATCGCAATTTTGGCAGGTGATGACAAATGTGGGGAATTATGAAATCAATTTTTTTTACATTTATAATTAAATATATGCACAGCTTGTTAGTGAAGAGCGGCTCTGTAAACAGTGGTATGCTATGTGAAAGCACTGCGAGTTTGAGTCGTTTATAACATGCATTTGAAAAAGCAACTTAATGGGAAGTGTTTAAAATGCTGTTTTAAAAGTATTTTACTGCGGTAAACCTCAGGATAAACAGAGAGACTAATATTAACATTGCCACCATCCTTCTTATGATGTAACAAGTACATCAGTATTTATGGGAAGTGTTCCCGGTTCCGGCTGACCTAATCTATGCAGCCTAACATTGAATTATAGAATTCTATACTGTGTTATGTTTATGCTAAGCCAAAGAGATGTGTTTTCAGTCTAGATTTGAACTGACAGAGTGTGTCTGCTTCCCGGACAATGTTAGGAAGACTGTTCCAAAGTTTTGGTGATAAATAGGAAAAGGATCTATCGCCAGTAATCGATTTTGATATTCTATGTATTATCAACTGGACAGAACTTGAGATCGCAATAGACGTGAAGGACTATAATGCGTTAAGAGCTTGCTCAAGCACTGGGGACAATACCATTTAGTGCTTTGTAAGTAATAAGCAATATTTTTGTCACGGTTTATGAATTCGCTATATCCTTTCCCATCTCGTTTGTGTGTATGTGCGTGTGGGCGGGGTCGCTGATCACTGCCGCTGATCAGTGTTGGGCAAGCTACTTAGAAAATGTAGTGAGCTAAGCTAGCAGTTACTCTACATTAAATGTAGCTTCACTACACTGAAGCTACCACCCTGGGAAATGTAGCAAGCTAAGCTACAGCAATATGGCAAAAGTAGTTTACTACATCTAAAGCTACTTTTTCAAATTTAATTTTTATATTGAACCAACTTAATTCCAAGTCAGTTTTATCTCAGTGATCAATAAAATTGTCAATCAAACATATAGGCAGGCATAATTTGTCAGTTCAATTGTTTATTCAACAACTGTTCCAAACCAATTTGACCCCCAAAAAAACCATAACTATATAAAACCATATAACTATATAAAACTATAACAAAACCAGGTGTCAAGAGTGTGGGCATCTTTTTCCATTTCTCACGTGTCAGCCCAAGGATTGATATTGGTACGTGATGTCACACCATAAGGAGCAGAAGGTGTTGGTAATGCACCAAAAAGCTGGTTTGTTGGGCCCTATGAAATCCGTTTTATTTTTTCCCAAATTCCAAATTCAGTTTTATTTTGTTTTCATTTTTCTGGACTCCCATTTTAATGGTTAAATAACATTTTAGTAATCAAAAACGTGTAATTAATTGAAATCATGAAACGTATATAATTTAACAATAATTTATAAAATGTTTTAAATAAATTACATTTTAAGGGCTATATAGAATAGTTTTTTTTAATGGTTTAAATTGTAATGACCAATTATTTAAAATGTAGGCCTAATGATTTAAGCAAAACTTTCTTCAAAGGTTAAAACCAACCTTTTATTTTGACAGGTTGCAATGTAGCTAGACCTTTGAGTCTCTGTTTTGTTTTGTTTTTTTTATATGACGATAGTTTTTCTCAAATCGAGCTAAAATGCTGCTAAAGTGACTCTCAGAGCGGCTGTGTAGATGAAGTTCATCGATCCATTACTGAAAACATCGCAAGCATCATGGGTGCTTATGTGTGGTAAATTAATCCGCGCGTCTGAGCCATTCATTCACAGAGACACGCAGAGCATCCATGATTCCTTTTTAAATTGTCTTTAAGCGGTTTAATATTCACAGACACTAGTCTATATCGCGATTTTATTTAAGTTAAGGCTACTTACCTTCTTTTCATCCAAGATCTGACAAATTCCGTGAAATTCCGCGTTATACAGTAAATTTGGTTTTTATATCGCAATTCAGTCCATGTTTTCCGTATTGCGGTAACTTAATGATATAATATGGCCCTATGGTTGCCAACCACCGTAAAACAAGAAGAAGAAGCAGTCACCGTCACTAACTGATCCAGCATCAGTGATACTTAGCAGTTGTATTTCCGATTTGAGCTTGAGCTTTAGAAATGCTTGGGAAAATGTAACGTTAGCTTGTGTGGACGCTACCGCACTACTTGATCAAAAAAAGAGCTTCGCTACTGAAAAGCTATTTGATTCAGAAAACAGCGACGCTACCACCACGCTACTGAGAAATGTAGTTAAACTAGTAGCGTCACTACTTGTAGCGACGCTACTGCCCAACACTGCCGCTGATCTATTACCAGCCGCGTCTGATCAACACGCCAGCTGATCAGCGAACCTTACTTAGTCCCTCTGTTTTCACCTTGTCTTTGTCAGAGCATTGTGGATGTTCCATGTGATCCTGCCTGTCTCCAGTTCCTGTGTGTCGTTCGTTCCTGCACTCCTGCCCTTCACGCCATCTACTTCCAGTTCTCCGGTCTCCAATCAATTCCTGGGTTTCCCGGACTGCTATCATCATCATCATCATCAGCATCATCATCTTCATCTTCACAGGTTTGTCCTCAGCGTTCCTGTGCTGCCAAGTGCCATCATACCGGACTACTACTACTCATCATCTACCAAGCTCTCTAAATAAACATACTTTTACTTGCAATTGAATCCACTGGTTTATTATCCTGACAATTTTAAAATGTATACAATGTTTAATAGGGAGCAAATGCAGTGTTCACAGAACCGGGCTAATATGGTCATAGTTCCTAATTCTGGTAAGAACTCTAGCAACTGCGTTTTGGACCAGCTGTAGTTTGTTTATTAAGCGTGCAGGGCAACCAGCCATAATAGCATTACAATAATCTAGCCTTGATGTCATGAACGCATGAACTAACTGTTCCGCATTTGTCATTGAGAGCATATGACTTAATTTACATATAAGTAGTATAAGATTCAACCTTGTGTTTATTTTCTGCATATTTAATCAGTCAAAGCATTTCTTTGTTTTCATTCAGCTACAGCGCAGGCTTGATGCCTTTGTCCATATTAGGGATTGGACAAAGAGATTATGAGTTGCTACAAGGCTCAAATTTCATATTAAAAACATGGACTCCTTTTTAGATTTTGCATAACTCCTGACAAAAAATAAGAAATTGTCATATTTGTTTATGATTATAATATAATAATTCCTTAGACCTTTCTAATGATGTATAGTTAACAGGTAACCCTGCATTTATTCCGTAAAATACGTTTTCTGTAAATTAAATATATTATTATTATTATTTTCTTATTATTATATTGTTATATTTATTCTTAAATATTTTGTTTGGTAATTTTATTTAGCAATAATAATGATTATAATTATTCTTAGTCATTTTAATGTATAAGCACAATATATATTCATTTGTTTTAAAAAAATCTAATTTTAAATAACAATTTAACTTAAAAAAAAAAACACAATTCGATGTTCCCCAAATCATACAGCCCTAAGAAAAAAAATTTGTGAAATTTAGACATGTTTCTAAATAAATTAAAATAAAATATAAGAAATTAAATGAAATCTGCTATATGTCACAATTATAAAGCAGGTTTGCTATTTTCAGATTTCATACATCATGGTAATGGACTATGCATTAAAAATGCCTATGTAAAAAAGCAGCATGTAAAAGTCCATTTTGAAATAATTTTAAAACATTGAAAAGTAAATTGGACTTCAGTATATCTTGGTGAAGGATTTAGCAAAAATAGGATTTAACTCTGTAAGTAATTGATGATTTAGCGGTTCACATTCTGTTCAGGGTGAGCCGGGGTTTGGACAGAGAGGGCAGATATTGCTAATGTCAATTCTCATCCTCTGGCTGTTGCTGTTCATGCCTTGTGCAAGACATTTCACCCTTAACCTCTGATGAATGTGTGTCATCATTCTGCCGCCCATGGCAATGCTGGTAAGTGGAACATGCTCTCTGGATAAAATAAAGATGCAAACATTGCCCACTATGTTTGTTTTATTATTCATAGTTGAAACGTGGGAAACCTGCAGCACAGAAGCTATCTTTGGGAAATTGTTGGGCGCATCTCGCAAGTAATTCCTTTGGAAACCAGCGGCAACAGATACAATCTTGTATTATTAAGCATACAACAACATATAGCCTACATTGCTGGTCATGTTTCAGATGGACATCTTTGACAGTTGTTTTGTGTATTGCTATTTTTATATGTAAAAAATTGCAATGTTAATTTTGTGCTCATAGTTATTATTATTATTATTATTATTATTATTGTTATTATTATTATTATTATTATTATTTTACTGTTTAGTTCTAAAGACACAGTCTTAACATAGAGGCTAAGTTTATGCAACTGTCCACTGTAGTTTATCACAAGTAAATCACACTTAACATCGATCTTCTTCATGCAGCGTTAGTACAACGATCTCACAGCAATTCGTATGTATTTTACAAGGTGGCTAATTCGTACGAATTCATACAACTTCGCTCCTACAAATTTGTAAGCTTTTTGCTAAATCGTACATATTTTAAGAGTTGCCCAATTCGTATGAATTCATATGAATGACCTACCCCTGACCCCGCCCCTAAACCTACCCATCACTGGGGTTATTGCAGAATTAGCCACCTCATAAAATACATATGAATTGTTGTGAAATCGGGTTGGACATCTATGGCCTAGTATAGAGTCTGTAAATCTTTGGTCCGACAGCTGTCTCTTGTGGTGTCTAAAGTCTAAATTCAAAGGCAGGGTGCAGCCTAGAGGTCGTATTTGTCTGCTGCATGTGCATCTGTACGAAAGTAACCTTTACATTCCAAAATAAGGAAAAAAATGACAGTAATTTATGCCTCACAAGTAATAACAGTCAATTTTATGATGTCTCTTTTCTGAAATTAGACAAATACGAACTCTGGAGGATGTGTTTAAAACACAGCGTATGCTGCTTCGTGGAGCAGGTGTGAGTGGCACACTAATATCGTGAGCATTAAATGTTTTCCATAGGAAGTGGGGAAAATCTTGTGTAAAGAGATAATTCACCGCTGCCAAGATGGGATTTTCAAAGAAAAACAAACAAAACAAGACATGACATCATAACCGTGATAAACAAAAAGTTAAAATTTTGGAAATGTATGCATTATTTTCCACAGCCCTATTTAAATTATTTCTGAACAGTGAGGTGAATACTGTGATCTGTCTGTCGAAAATTAAACTGTATCACAAATTTATGGACATGAATGTATAGGTCAAAAAAACCACAAGCACTATGCATGGACTATTCTGTTGGTGTTGCGAACCCCACATAGTTTTCATGTGCATCCCTTTTTCAGCCCAATAAATCATACATTTTCTAGGTTTATGTAGGTTCTGATGTCTGGTGCTCAAAATCAAATTTAAGCGGACTTTGAAACCTCGTAGTGTTGGGTCAGAGTCCACCTTTGTCGAGTCCAAGTCCTTAACAATCGAGTCCAAGTCTGAGTCCAAAGAGGGCCGAGTCGGACTTGAGTCCGAGTCCTTAACATCCGAGTCTGAGTTGAGTCCGGCTGAGTCCAAAAAGATTTAAATTATTTGAAATTGACCTTTCACAAAGACCCGCCCCTCTTAGTTACTGTTGCTACGTCCGACAAGCCATTCCGCTCTCACTTCACATGTTCTCACACAGTGAAACATATATTGAGGAGCAAAGAGGACACTGACAATGCACCAACATACAAGACAGAGCAGCCTACTTTTGGTATGAAATAAAGTCTCATCTTTCAAATGTTTTTAATTATTATGAAATTCAAACAATAAATACTGTTTTGTGGTGCTTTAATGTGTGGGCCTCAGTTCAACCAGCACATGAACTGATAATCTCTTCTAGTTATAGCACGTATTAAACATGAATGAAAATCAGAATTGCAAAAATAAATCAATACACACGATTGTTCAAGTCCACTGACTTTAATCTACTAACTGGTTTGGTTTGTTTGTCGGACAAAAATGGCGGGTATCTGCATTATGATTGGTCAGATCACCTTCCAATCAAATTCTGGCGAAAGGTCTCAACACTGAGCTCTTAAATTAATATTTTAAACCTTACAAAATTATTGTAATGTATAGTCAAAGTCATATGTTTACCTATTGTACATCTTTCAGAATCTGCAAGGTAATGCTCAAGAATGCAACACGATGCATTAAGAGCCAGGGGTAAACCTTTGAGCAAATGGTGATGTTTCAATTTTTCTTAATTTGTTTTACATGCTAATATCTTTTTTAGCCTCTGAAGGGCAGGACTAAATTAATATAATTTTTCAACAAATGGGAACAATTTACATCCAGTTTCATCCTAATGGACTTCTTGAGCATCACTAAATGTTTGCAGGGTTTGTAATAGTTGTTGTCACCTGTGCGAAAAGATGGATCTCACAATCATAGTCACTGCTGGTAAGGAGTCAAATATGCAGAAGATGCTGGAAAAGCAAAGAATGTGTAGGAGCTGGAGGATTTTTCCTCAGGAACAACCATTACAAAAAATCAAAAATACAAAACCAAAAAAACAAAAAAACAGTTGTGGATCATTAAAGTAATGACACACAATATTACAATCAAGTAATTTGTCTTGTATTTTGTGTTTGTATTTTGTCTTGTGGACTAGGCTATTAAACATCTGTTATGTGAAAAATCCTTCTTATTAATAAATAAATAAAAATGACATTTAGACACAAACATTTACACAAACTTATGACCAAAGTGTAAATGTAACAAACATCATAAAATTATTAGACACCAAAATGTTGTTATGGTTATCACTTTCTCATGTTGCTATGGTTACTATGTCAATCATCGCAATTTCAAGACTCACAGGACTAAAATTTAGCGGATTCACTCCCATATTTAAATGCATTTATCACTCTTTATAATTTACAGTGTGAACATTACCACTGGTCCTCTAGAAGCACGAAAAACAAAACTATTATTTAGATTGGCAATAGCGCTCTTTAAGCCATCACTTACTTACCGCGTTCTGCACTCTCCCTAAAACTCTCGTCATAAACACTGAAGTTGTCCGCACAGCACAGTGAATCTCTCATTTATATTGCGTCAAGACTTTTTTTATGAGGAGATTTGCGAAAGGATAAAGCTCGTACTGATCCTGGACATACATTTTAAGCGAATTCTCCGCATGTTGACTCTAAAATGCCTCTGATCTGTCACTGTGTTCATGCGCTTAATATACATGTCTGTGATTGGATAATGCTCAACGCGGAAACAACACAAGTAGTATCGTTTCGTTTTTGAATAATATTGTGTCCTCCAGTGCCCGGACTCGACTGGACTCGGACATTTTTCTGAGTCTAAAATGTCCGAGTCTGTGTCAAGTCCGAGTACAAATTCATCCGAGTGCGTGAAAAGTCAGAGTTCATTCAAAATTGGGCTCGAGTCCGAGTCCGAGTTCGAGTACCCCAACTCTAGAACCTCGGACTGCCTGCTTCAGGTGCTCATATTTGTTGCGTTGCAAGACCTGGTATTTTCCTTAGGAAATTCAAATGCAAATGTTCTTTTCAATGGTGGTCCATCATTAGTTGGGGAATTCAAGCCAAAAGAAAAGAGAGCTTCTTTCAGATTGGCATTGGATTTTTTTTCCTCCCATCCGATTGAAGTGTGAGTGATGGACTCCCCACAGTCCAGTCTAGAGTGATGCAAGATTAATCTTTGTCTGGCCTTGTGCAGCAACTCACTTAGAACTCTGGTTATTATTTACTGGGCTTGCCAGAGATGAGAAGTGGAGAGCAGCAAACTCAAATAGTTCATCCCCAACGGGCGACAGTTCCACAGCAATATGGATTTCCTCTGTTTGAAGTGCTGTGTGTGTGTGTGAGAGAGAGAGAGAGAGAGAGAGAGAGAGAGAGAGAGCAAGGGCCTATTTGGACACGTTCCCGAGGATTACCACATCGCAAATTCTTGTATGGCATCCATGTGGTCCTCAATGTTTAATTTCATGTTTCCTCAAAATTCCCAGAACTTTGTGCGAGCGAAATACTTGCCCAGCCCCTTCTGTAGTATTCATTAATAATGAAAAGCTCTTGCTGACCCTGGTGTAGATCCGCTCAATATGTGTTCCAGATGAACTGGACAACTTCCGATTGCTCATGAAGTAGCATATTCCAGAGGCACGCCTGCCTTTTAGTGTTGTTTTTTTCAATGCAAGCCAAGAAAAAAAACACTAAAAGGCAACAAGGTGACTCAGGTCTCTAACCAGCACAGACCCGTCTTTGGTTTGTTGTTGCCTCGTCTTCATCATCTCCTGAATCACCTATGTCTTGCTGCGTTTCAAGACATCACACTCTTTCTGCTGAGTTCACAGTTTGTGGTTGAAAGGAGCACTGTCTTCAGTAGATTGCTTTTTCCCTCTATGATAGCAGTTATGCCCACGCCAACAGAGTCAAGTCACCTTTATTTATATAGCGCTTTTTACAATACAGATTGTTGCAGAAAATTAAGCAACAGGAAAGTATACAGTTATAACAGGAAATTAATGCAACAAAGATTTTGGCTGTACAGCTGCTCTAGAAGAAAGTCATCGTCCAGTTTAACCCTTTGATGCGCAAGCTATGGATACCCCGTCTAATGCACCACATGGGTCTAAAAAGACCCATATTCATTTCCTATGTTATTTCATGCATGGCTTGGCATTTTTTTGTTTCACCTTTTGAAATCACTTTATTTGAGCATTTAATATTTCATGATCTATAAATTTCATGATTTATGAATATTCAAAATATCTTGTTTTCAATTATCACAAATTCATATTTTATTATTTCCTAGGTTTTGTGTTAATACATCAAGTTTACACACATAGGTCTAAAATGACCCATCTATGCAAGCGTGATAAAACAAAAGAATAAAGAAAACTTTTTGTTAAAAATAACCAATGTCACAGTCGTTTAGATCAACACATTTACTGTAACACTTAAATTATGTTTATTGGCCACTTTGTCACTGTTATGAATAAAGGTGATTACAAGAGACTGCGACTTTGGGTGTCTCTGTATTTCTTTGTGTTTCTGCCATGGTCTACTTTCTCTTTCGCAGATGAAGCGCTGATTGGTTGTCCTGGTTAGACTCATTGGCTCATCTCTGCGGTTTGTCATCAGAGAGGAGGGAAATAGCGATCCAATCACGGGGATCATCAGGAAATGCGGGAACTATAAAGGAGCACCTGAACGCGATTGATGTGGCCAGCTTTTTGTTTTGTGAACTGCAACCGTTTGCTTAGTTCTTTGTTATGTTTGTGTTGAAATTCGTTTGATTATTGAATCAGTTCGTTTATGTTATGTGTCATGTGAATCAGTGTTAGTTCTGTAACCTGAAATCCTTTGCTCGTTATCTGGAATTGAGTATTGATGCTTTGTTAAAACGGGATAAAGAAAAGGGTCAGGTAAGATGTCACGTGACATACATTGTGCACATGTAGTATTTTTCTTTGTTTAAACACACTAGATTTAGGGACAAGTGCCACCGTTGTATTTTTGTTTTGGTTAGTTAGAGTAGGAAAGCATACGACGTCGCGGACGTCGAAGACCTTTCTTTTCTACATTTTATTTTGATTAGTTAGGTTAGACTAAAAACGGGTAAGAAAGATTGTTTTCTTTTTATTCATTTCTTTGAGTTGGCACTGTCCAGTTGCCCTTTTCCTTTCCTAGAATTAATATATAATTTGCTGGTATGTTTGTTACTTTATTGATTGGCAATTATTTGTTTGAATTGTTTCTTTATAAGTATATGTACTTGTGAAAATACATATATTTTATGGAGAGCTCTTTTTGACCGGTTGTGGCCAGCAATAAAAACCCTTAAGCGTTCTACTGCCTTTGCTTCACTCACTTCCCAGTGTTCTTTTGGTAATTATTGTCGAGGGATGATCAATGTTCCCCTTCTAACGCCCTAGACGGCTAAAATCTAAGAAGGGTCGTAACATTAATGGGGGCTCGTCCGGGATATTAATTTTTCCTGGAAATTAATTAATATTTGGATTGATTGATTAATTGTCCCGAGACACCCTTGCTATTTTTACACTGGGAATGTGGTGAGTGAATAAGTAATTTTAGTAGGCTAGTAGATTTGATCAGCAGGAATCATGGCAACGTTTGATTTGGAAAGTTTTATTGAAAATCCTACTGTAGAATTGTTAGATTGCTGCAGAAAGGATGACTTGTTAGCAATCGCGAAACATTTTCAGATTGTTGTGGTTCGACAGTCTCTTAAGAGGGAAATAAAATCTATTATACGTGAGCAGTTAGTAGAGAGGAATGTGCTTGTGGTACCAGAAAAAGGGGATATAGTAGAGTGTGATGTTGATATTGAAACGCAGAGGCGCGATGAGCTTACGCCTGTAACAGTGGAAGGAATTAGAACGGGGTTACCTCAATTTGAACCGTTCTCTCCTACTTCTATAAATTCAAAGGGAGACGCGAGACTGAAAGTTCGTCTGGCTCGATTGCAGCTGGAAGCACAAGAGAAAGTGCAGAATCGTCAGGGTGAGTTGGATTTGCGATTACAGATTCGCAAATTTGAAATTGAGGCAGATAAACAGATAAAAATGCGAGAGTTGGAGCTCGAGGCAATGAAAATTGTGGGGAGCTCTGCTGCGCAACTGCATCCACCTCGAGATATCAACGTTCCTCCTGTTCATACTCCACCGTTGGCAACCGTGTCCTCTGTTCATACTCAACCACTAGTGTCATCAGCTTCTCCATCGTTAGCAGCTGGGTCATTCGATGTCAGTAAGCATATTACGCTAGTTCCACATTTTAGAGAGACTGAGGTGGACTCCTACTTCAATGCTTTTGAGCGTATTGCTCTATCACTCGGTTGGCCGAGAGAGGTTTGGGCTATTCTGTTGCAGTGCAGGTTGATAGGAAAGGCGCAAGAAGTCTTTTCTACTCTTTCTTTGGAGGATGGTTTAGAGTATGAGAAATCGGCAATATTACGTGCGTATGAGCTAGTCCCAGAGGCATACAGACAAAAGTTTCGAAGCCATAAAAAGAATTCTAACCAGACTTTTTGTAGAATTCGCACGGGATAAAAGTATTCTGTTTGACAAATGGAGTAATGCAAGCAAAGCTGATAACTTCGTTTTGTTGAGAGAATTAATTCTGTTGGAGGAATTTAAATCATGTTTTTCTGAACGTGTGGTGGTGTACTTAAATGAACAAAAAGTTGATTCACTGTCTCGTGCTGCGGTCTTGGCAGATGAATTCGTACTCACGCATAAGACAGCTTTTTCAGTGACACGCGCTGAAAATAGCGTGACCGACAGTCCGCCACTTAATCAGAATGTCCGAGCAAAGACGGGAACTTCACAATCAAAGGAGATGAGAGAATGTTTTTACTGCCATAAGCAGGGACATTTGATTGCGGATTGTGTTGTGTTGAAACGAAAGCAGCAGGTGCAGCCTCTGAAAAGTGTCGCGTTACTCAAGACTGTGCAATCATCTGAATTGTCAAATTGTACTGAGATTCCTGATGTGAATTATAAACCGTTTGTGATGACCGGTTTTGTTTCATACTGCGGCTCGAATATTCTAGTTCGTGGTATTGAAATGCAAATTGTACCAGTTCCTTTGAATCGTGTGTACTTAAACAGTTCACTAGTTTCAGGATTTGTAAAGGTTGGTATTCGTGATTCACTGCCCGTGAAAGGAATAACCTTTATCTTAGGAAATGATTTGGCCGGAGGCCAAGTCATGCCCGTGCCAGAGGTGACTGATGTTCCAGATGTGTGTGCGATTTCTGACGATGTGGCTAATCTGTATCCTGACGTATTTTCTGCTTGTGCTGTTACCAGTGTTGGGAGTAACGCGTTACAAAAGTAATGCATTACAGTAACATATTACGTTTTGCTGTAACGCAGTAGTGTAAGGCATTACTAATCAATTTTCAGTAATATTTTACTCGGTACATGTTCGGTAAGGCTTGCGTTACAACAGACTTTTAGTTTTAATTGTAAAACAAACAAACAAACAAAACAAAAAATACAGCAAGACCGCCAGACATTAACGAATGAAAGATGCAAGTAGGCTAAATTACCTGTTCGTGGTCAGTCAATAGCCGCGTGTGGTGTCCAAGTCTGTAATTAAAGACTAAATGCCAGCGTCTGATATATTTGTATAGCGATTTATTTTTTACAGGAGTGCCGTGAGGTATAATTTCGGCCTCTGTGCTCACGCTGGCCAGAGGAAAAGCGCCTAATGGTGAAGATGGCATGAAGACTACATTCGCGAGATGGACGTATGCGCATTAGGCTATTCGTTCTTTCTTTTCTTTCTAAACAGTTAGGCTATGTTTATGTGGTATTTTTCATGTTTTCATCACGCAATCATGTTTTTGATGCCGTGGTGACGCGTCGGGCGGCGGCGCTGCCGATAAAGCACCTAAAAGCTGTCACAAAGAACCGGCAAAAGATTTTGAAAATGTCAAATATAGCAAGGAGACATGTTGATTGTTTATTAATAAAGTCGAGATGAAGTTGACGATGCTGACTCGCGATCTTCACAGTATTGAATGCACCAGAGAGAAATGCACATTTCATTTCATAAGCAGAGAGCAGTCTGTTTTCTTTCGTTTTGAATTGTTCTGTTTACAAGTAGACATTTCAATATAGATATATTTTTCAGGTCCGTACAATTAATACAAAACGAAATTCACTTTAAAGAAAGGCTTTGTGTCTTCTGTGTAAGGTGTCTGTGAAAGTTTTAAAGCAGTCTTTTAGTGCCGCTTCAGAGCGGTCGCGTCCGTAACGGAGAACTGTCACGTCTGTAACATTGTTTTTTCCTCATAAATCCGAACACGAAAAATAAAATAAAATGAATATTTTATGTTCTGTGGAGAGCCAACCCTTCTTCATTAGATTTGCGCAGTGTAATTCACAGAATTACAACAAAAAAATCGTTTCCTCCTAAAAGTTAAAGATTTTTTTTTTGTCACACATGACTGTCGATTTCCCTAATATTAAATATAAAACGCATGTGTAGACTGATATTTTTCTAATGTCTGGACTCCTTTCTGGGAGGAGCCTATGGATAAACAGACGTTTCAATATTTTGGTATTAATGCACTTTCTGAGAATTTATATAATTATATAAGTTTTGACTACAAGTCTGCAAATGTCATGTCCATAATGCTGGAATTTCCAAAATTTAAATAATTTATCCTCAACTAGTTTTGTGGTGTAGGTCTACATATTTTATAATGTTAAGTTAACTTCAAATAATACTAATAGTAATTTAAAAATTTGGTAGCATTGGATCTGGACGGTAGGGATAACGCTGGGAGTTGGAAGGGGTGTGTCGCCATTCTGCAGGTTCGTGGATCTGAGTGTCGCGATTTCGGTTTCATATCGCATATCGTTACAGCCCTAGTCATTTTAGAATGTTAAGTTCTACTTCTGTATAGTTATTTTTGTGAAAGTAACTCAAAAGTAATACAGGAGTAATGTAACACATTACAATTCTGAGACAGTAATATTGTAAGGTAATGAATTACTTTTAAATAACAGTAACAAGTAATATATAATGTATTACAGTTTGGAAGTAACTTGCACAACACTGGCTGTTACAACCGTCAGTTAGCGAAAGCAGATCAACTTGCTTTGGCTGACTCGTTGACGGGTCAGATGTTAACTGATGATATGTTAGGTTTTGAGTCTGAAACGAAAGTAAAAGGGAAATGCTTACAAAACGCTAGTTTGAAAAAGGAAAGTGAAAGTGTTGTAGAAGGTGTTCTGGGGAACGCAAATTCGTTGGATTTGCCTATCACTCGTTCTCAGATTATTGCAGCACAAAAGAAGATCCATCGTTGCGTAAATGTTTTTCGACTGTTCTTAGTTTCGAAGCTACTAAGAAAAGACATACTGCGTATTTTGTGGATGATGGATTATTGATGCGAAAGTGGTGTTCTAGAATTAATGACGATTTGGACTGGAATGTTGTATATCAGGTGGTGTTTCCAGTTACATTTCGTACTCAGGTATTATGTTTGGCGCATGAACATGTGTTATCTGGACACTTGGGAATAACTAAGACTTACGATCGTGTTCTGCACCATTTCTTTTGGCCGGGTTTGAAGCGTGATGTTTCTAAGTTCTGTCGTACTTGTCACACCTGCCAAATAATGGGAAAACCAAACCAGATAATTTTTCCCGCTCCACTATCTCCTATCCCAGTTGTGGGTGAAGCATTTGAGGAAGTGCTGCTAGATTGTGTTGGTCCTTTGCCGAAGACAAAATCAGGTAACCAATATTTGTGCACTATTATGTGTAGAGTGACACGTTTTCCAGAAGCGATACCGCTACGAAAAATAACCGCTCCTGTTATTCTGAAAACGCTGATAAAATTCTTTTCTACATTTGGTCTTCCTAAGGTGATTCAGACAGACCAAGGAACGAATTTTTTGTCACGCATTTTTGCTCAGACTCTTAAATCTTTATCTATAGAACATAGAGTCTCAAGTGCATACCATCCTGAGAGTCAAGGTGTAATTGAGAGATTTCACCAGACTTTAAAAGCGATGCTTCGAAAATACTGTATGGAAACAGAGAAGGAATGGGACGAAGGAATTCCCTTGGTGTTGTTTGCCATCCGTGAAACAGTGCAAGAGTCACTCGGTTTTAGCTCAGCCGAGCTAAATTAAAGGTTCTGAAAGATAAGATGTTGGAGACTAATTCAGAGTCTAAAGTAAATATTTTGGATTATGTCAGTCGATTCAGAAAAAGACTTCATGACGCTTGCGATCTTGCTCAGAAAGCTTTGAAAAGTACTCAGAGTGAAATGAAAAGTCGTTACGACAGTATGACAGTTGTACGTTCTTTCAAGACTGGTGACCGTGTATTGGTGTTCTTACCTATTCAAGGGTCTGCCTTGTCGGCTCGATTTACTGGTCCCTATGAAGTGGTCAGAAAACTTAGTGAGACAAACTATGTTATACGAACACCAGAGAGAAGACGTAAAACACGTGTTTGTCATGTTAACATGCTCAAAGAGTATTTTGATCGAGAGCAAGTGCGATGTGATCCTGAAAAAGAAGTTGTGGAAACTGCACCTGTTATGATAATGACGGAACTTATGTCTGTTGGAGAGAGTGAAGCTGACTCCGATGAAGATGGATTAGTGCTGAGAAATACTCCTCAACAATGCAATAAGTTGGAAAATTCCGCTATTCTGACTAACTTGTCTTCTCGTTTTTCTCATCTACTTGATGAACAACGACAAGATGTGGTGGATTTGATCACTGCTTTTCTAACTTTATTTCCGGATGTTCCGACTCAGACCAATGTGTTGCGACATGATATTGAGGTTAGTGGTGCAAGACCTATAAAACAACATGCTTATCGACTTAATACAATTAAGAGATCTGTTATGAAGGAGGAGACTGAGTATCTGTTGGAAAACGGATTGGCTCGACATAGCTGCAGTCCGTGGAGTTCTCCATGCATTTTGGTAAACAAACCTGACGGTTCGTTTCGCTTTTGTACGGACTACCGCAAAGTGAATGCCGTGACAGTACCTGATTCTTATCCTCTTCCCAGGATGGAAGATTGTGTGGATAATATAGGTTCTGCCAATTTTGTTAGTAAACTTGATTTACTTAAGGGATACTGGCAAGTACCCTTAACATCGCGTGCATCTGACATCTCTGCGTTCGTAACCCCTGACTGTTTTCTACAGTATAATGTTATGGCTTTCGGGTTGCGAAACGCACCTGCTACGTTTCAAAGGTTGATCCAGATTGTTCTAGCTGGTGTCCCCAACTGTAACGCATATCTGGATGATTTGGTAATTTTCTCTAAGAACTGGACAGAACATATGTCCTTACTTCACACAGTGTTTGAGAGGTTGGAGAACGCTTCATTAACTCTTAACTTGGCGAAGTGTGTGTTTGGTCAAGCCAGTGTTACCTATCTGGGTAAACAGGTGGGACAGGGACAAGTGAAACCTATTGAAACGAAAGTTGTAGCCATTACGGAATTTCCAGTACCTAAGACACGTCGAGAGTTAAGACGATTTTTGGGTATGGCCGGGTACTATCGCAACTTTTGTAACAATTTCTCTACGGTAGTGACCCCTCTTATTAATCTTCTTAGTCCAAAACGAGATTTTGTATGGACTAATGAATGCCAGATTGCATTCGAGAGTGCTAAGGCTTTATTGTATAGCACTCCAGTTTTAGCAGCTCCGAACTTTGATCGTCCTTTCAAATTGGAAGTTGATGCGAGCGCGGTTGGTGCGGGAGCAGTGTTACTTCAAGAGGGCGGGGATGGCGTGGATCATCCCGTGTGTTTTTTCTCTCATAAGTTTAATCGACATCAAGGAAATTATTCTACATGGAGAAGGAAACTTTGGCGTTGTTGTTTGCCCTGCAATTTTTTGAGGTTTATCTAGGTTCTTCCAGTCTGCCTACGGTTGGGTATACTCTGTATTTCTTTGTGTTTCTGCCGTGGTCTACTTTCTCTTTCGCAGATGAAGCGCTGATTGGTTGTCCTGGTTAGACTCATTGGCTCATCTCTGCGGTTTGTCATCAGAGAGGAGGGAAATAGCGATCCAATCACGGGGATCATCAGGAAATGCGGGAACTATAAAGGAGCACCTGAACGCGATTGATGTGGCCAGCTTTTTGTTTTGTGAACTGCAACCGTTTGCTTAGTTCTTTGTTATGTTTGTGTTGACATTCGTTTGATTATTGAATCAGTTCGTTTATGTTAAGTGTCATGTGAATCAGTGTTAGTTCTGTAACCTGAAATCCTTTGCTCGTTATCTGGAATTGAGTATTGATGCTTTGTTAAAACGGGATAAAGAAAAGGGTCAGGTAAGATGTCACGTGACATACATTGTGCACATGTAGTATTTTTCTTTGTTTAAACACACTAGATTTAGGGACAAGTGCCACCGTTGTATTTTTGTTTTGGTTAGTTAGAGTAGGAAAGCATACGACGTCGCGGACGTCGAAGACCTTTCTTTTCTACATTTTATTTTGATTAGTTAGGTTAGACTAAAAACGGGTAAGAAAGATTGTTTTCTTTTTATTCATTTCTTTGAGTTGGCACTGTCCAGTTGCCCTTTTCCTTTCCTAGAATTAATATATAATTTGCTGGTATGTTTGTTACTTTATTGATTGGCAATTATTTGTTTGAATTGTTTCTTTATAAGTATATGTACTTGTGAAAATACATATATTTTATGGAGAGCTCTTTTTGACCGGCTGTGGCCAGCAATAAAAACCCTTAAGCGTTCTACTGCCTTTGCTTCACTCACTTCCCAGTGTTCTTTTGGTAATTATTGTCGAGGGATGATCAATGTTCCCCTTCTAACGCCCTAGACGGCTAAAATCTAAGAAGGGTCGTAACAGTCACACATAACACACATATAACAGATAACACTGAAATTGAACTGTAGTGTAGTGCAACTGTAGGGGGATCTCCCCACCACCAATGTGCAGCATCCACCCGAATGATGCGACAGCAGCCATAGTGCACCACAACGCCACTACACGACGGCTTATGTGACCGATAGCATTGATTTATGACCACAAATAAAAATGAATATGGAGGTGCAAGGTTTCTGCCCAACAGCAACAATATACAGTATACTTGTATATATAACTTTCTATTGCAACTTTTATTTTGCTGACCTAGCTAACATTATATAAGATAGAATATGTCGACCGCAAGCTAGCTAATAGTATTGGACATGTTTCTCTTTTGCACTAGTAATGGATTTCAAGGTCAAGGTAATCTTAGCCTAAACGTTCAAATATTAGGCTAAATCTAGATGTCTTTCACAAAATATCAAATATTTTCTGTGACAAAATTAAATAAAACTTGCATGAAATATACAAAAGCAGCCGTGTTGAATTGTGAAATGTGTGGCAGGTTAATAGTTTTCTGCAGTAAATATATTTATACTATTTATAAATATCAAAGGTTCCTATATGGGTCATTTTTGACCCATGTGTGTAAAATTGATGTAGAAATACAAAAACCGTGGTTGTTTATAAAGTAAGAAAGGAAAAATAAGCATAATGATTTGTGGAAATCAAAAACAAGATATTTAATGAATACCTGGATTAATAAATGATAAAATACATTTCTTTACAAATATCCAGCAAAGAAACATGAATACGGGTCATTTTAGACCCATGTTGCGCATTAGAAGGGTAGTGACACAAAAACGATTTTTATTCAAAAAGTAAGAAAGAAAAAATTTTAATGAGGATTTGTAATGATCTAAAACAAGTTAATTGATGAATACCTGAAATACTGAATGATGAAATTAATTTCTTGCAAAGATATAGAAAATTAAAAGTCGGGTCTATTTAGACCCTTGTTGTGCATCAAAGGGTTAAGAAAGTTCACAGTTGATTCTTTTCCGTTGTAAAAAACATTAGTTAAATAATTTAGGGGCGGTTTACACGATACAGTTTTCAACTGAAACAGAAAACTTTGTATGCATTCTGGCCGTTCAGTTACACAACAACAGCGTTTTGGTGGCCTGAGAAATGCAAGTATTTAAAAACGAGTTTTTAAAGTGATACAGTTATCATCCCTGTGTAAACTTCAAAAACATGAATTCTTAAACAGTGACTGCATGCACATGCGTGTTAGTCCAAAGGCATGCGCGTTTCTTTACAAAGTGAGAAGGGCAGAGGCATATTAGTCCTTCTAATCAAACCTACAGTCTCATATTAATGGAATGGGTTCAGAACAACTCTACTGGCAGCACTGTGCTAAAATGCACGTAATGTTTTCTGTATTAACTTATTTCTATATAATATATTCAACGACAGCAACAATAACATTTTCATCAACAACAATAACAATAACAATAACAGCAAATACAACAGCAACATAAACAACAAAAAAGTATTTTTTGTACTTTTAAAATTTTTGTGTGTTTTCATTATGTGCATTTTTTTTCTCACACAAGTTTATTTTTTATTTTTTAACGGGCAAATACAAATAATACCCAGCGTCTTCATATCAGTGTTGTTCTGTTGCTGGTAAAATAAAATTCCCCATTTCCTATGATTGCTAGAAGTCTGCACCACAAGAGGGTGAACATTTATTAAAATGTTAAAATTGTTATATTTCAGTAAACTGTACATTCATATAAAATAATAAGCTGGACAATAAATGTGTTTTAAGAACTGCATAGAATTAAAAGCTACCTGCTGCAACATCTAGGTGTAGCGCACATCTGAGACTAAAGGCACTATGGCGCACCTGGCGCATAAAAGGGTTGTCCCTATTCTCTTAATGAGTAATGGGTGTGTGAGTCTCATATCCCATTCCCTTTAAAAACAAGTTGTGCTTGCGCCATGGCGGATTCACTATTTACATGGAGGAATTTGCAAGTGGAAAGACTGAACGCTTCTCTAGAGAGGAAACGGATCTGATCGTCCGCGAGTTTAAAGCGCGAGAGCAGACCTTCTATGGGACAAAGTGTACACGCGCTGTGGACCCCCCTGTAGGTGCACATTACTAATAATCTCTTTAAATAACAAAAAAATATTGTGCCATTGCGCAGTCTATTTCAGTTGCCTCAAAATAGCAACGCCCCAACAATGCACCTGAACACACCTCGTTTTCAGACCAGCATGCCCATGGGCGCTCAAATGGGCGCAAATGCATTTGCTCTTTAATCAACCTGGCGCAGGACGTGAAAATGATAACTGCGTCAGGCTAAAAACTAGCAAAAAACACTTGCGTCTGAAATGGTACTGCATTACATCGGGTGTATGATAGGGTGTAAATCTTACGCCTAGTGAAAGGTAGGTGTAAAGTGAAAAGTCGTGACTTTTTGCGGACTGTTGATTTTAATAAAGACACTCATTTCCCGGTAAATAGCAACAGACATGCGTCACTCAACAGCATATAACCTACAGGGAAGTTCAGATATAAAAACGCAGACTCGTTAGTTGGTGCAACAGGTGTAAATCTTAATGTTAAAAGCGCTTTATAAATGAAGTTTACAGAAGGCTAGAGGCTAAGCCCAGCGTAGAGCTTACACCCAATTTTTTTTTTACATCCAACTGGTGCAACCCTGGAGGGCAGGGAGCCAAGCTCTATCTTCAGCTCATGTAAAGCTCACTCAGTATGACTTCAACATATGACTGTGACAATCTACTCTCAACTAAATTAAACAACCTCTTAAACAAATTCATTTCCTAACCCACTTCATAAGTAATTTTCCAACCCACACTTGAGAATTTGGGTAATCTCCCCCTCTGAAGTCTATTGGTTCCAGAAGTAATTCCCATTCATTTTCTTCATTAGGATTTCAAAACGGTCTTCCAAAGAATTCTAAGCCTTGAATCAAACCAATCAGATTAATTGAAAATATAAAATATCATAAATAATTTTATCTTGATATATTTTATATAGACGGGTGGTCAAAAGTTTGGAATAATTAAGATTTTTCAAATGTCTTTAAAAGAAGTCTCTTCTGATCACCAATGCTGAATTTATTTGATAATAAAGTGCAAACGTGCAAGTAATATTATGAAATAGAATTTACATTACATTTTAAAGCAGTTTGCCTAATATTTTATGGAAACTGTGATCCTTTTTCATCTTTGATGAATAGAATCTTAAACAGCATTTAATTGAAATAGAAATATTTTGTAACACTACAAATTTCTTTACTGTCACTTTTGATAAATTAATTGCGTCTTTGTTGAATAAAAGATTATTTTTTTTTGTACTCTTACATACCCCAAACCTTTGAATGGTAATGTGTCATGGTTTCCACAAACATATTGAGCAGCTCTGTTTTCAGTACTGATAATAATAAGAAATGTTTCTAGAGCATATATACAGTGGGTTTGTAGAAAAGTAGCTCACTGTCATCTTCTTAATGAAACCGCTTTTGCCATGTGACGAATGTCTGAGTCACTGATTTTATATTCCGGAAATGTGATGCGTGATTCTGGCTCTCATGTGGATGAGCTGCCTGTTAAATGCTGCAGGAGCTTCTCTTCGTGTGACATTGCTGACAAACATGTGCCATTTAGGAAATGTCAGCACTGGGACTCACTAACAGGTCTGGAATGCACTCGCACACAGCCTCAGATGAGGTTTTTTTCCTCACAGCTGTCTCATAGGCAGCGAGGAGAGAGAGTGAGAGTCGGTGATTAAGCTTGCCCAGGGACTGCCTCACACTCTCCATTAATATTGCAGCAGTGGGAATGCTCATAATCACGGCCCAGCTCGCCTGATTTGGAAGGATATTGGCTCCTCTGGAAAACCCTGACTGTCATTGAGTCAGTAAACTGTTGTAACATTAGATGAATATGTATACTTTTCCAAATCAAGGGGGAATAATTGACAGAGAGGTCTCATTTAGTTGGCAGTGCAAGGTAGCTGTAATTCTGGTGATAAAAATCAGTATGGAAACAGTAAAGTCATTGCGAATTCCTATGAATCAAACTGATTCTCCATGGTTTTTGATTCAAATTTGATTTAAGTGTGTGTTTGTTACTGCTATGCACTGGTTGTTACGGATTTCTCCCCTAGTGTAATTTTTTTTTTAAATGGAGTTTTAGTTTCCCAAACATTGCCCTTTCCTGATTGGTTGAACAAACAGATAGCCCCACCCCAAACTCACACCATTGGTTGAGTGAATTCTAATGTTGTGATGCTCAAATAAACAGCAGTGTTTTGCAAGCAGCCTAGAAACACCGTGTTGCACCATTCAAACAAGTCAAACTATAGTTTACTTCTTTGTCTTTGCTTAAGCTAAGAAATAATTTTAGATAAATAAGAACAAACTGTTGCATATAGTCATATGCAACAGTTTGTTCTTATTAATCTAAAATTACTTAAGCTATGACTTTAGTTTATAAACATAAGGCTGGTAGGTTATAAATGTAACCTAATGTATTCAGGTTGATTCAGTCATATTAAATAATATTTCTGACTTGTGATGATTGTTAGATGTGATACATGTGATAATATGATCTACCATATAAAAGCTGATAATAAGAAAATCATTCATTAACAGCATATTAGTATTGTTAGGCTTCTGTCACTTTGGTTTGATTTATTCTTAGGTTTATTCATATTATTAGCCCTGACACTTCTACTGTCTTTGTCTTTGTGTGAGCATTCGGTTTTGAGTTCTCACTCAGGGTATGCGCTCTTCCTTCCATGCTAAGTGATGATTTGTTTTGTTTGCCCAGAGTGGTGTTCGGATCCATACACATTGGTCTAGTTTGGTTTCCATTCAGTGTTGGAGGATGGAAATTCATGCTCCATGTGTTTGTCTTATTTTGTGCGTCAAAGGGAGGCTACAGTGAAGGAGTTTGGCCATGAGTTCCTGATTACTGCGGAGGGGCTCAACAACACTGACACTGCACTAGAAGACATTTTTAAGAACTGCCTGAATGAGCCCATCAGTGTCTGAGAGATGGGAATGCTGTGGATGGTGTCTTTCTAGCAGTTTGTGGGTTATGTGTGCCACCGGAGAGAAAAAGGTGGCCTTCCTCCTCTTGGCTCCTGCGTCGTCGAAAACGACTCTTTGGGGACCCTCCCTAAGCGTGCGCCTATGAAGTATGAATGAAACTAATCCAATCCTGATTGGTGTTGCGTCATGACGTAACATGTGACTGCACATAAAAGTGACGCCGGCACACACACACATTAGCTTTTCGCTCTTCAGCAAGCCCTCTCTGTGAAACTGTCTGTCTTATTTGGTGTTGTTTTGTCTGTGCAAAGCTCTATATTATTGCGAGTGAACAATACACTAAGTGTGTGCACCCCTGCCCTAGATATGTCACGGGTGGGGACACGCATCAGGTGTGTGTGTATTGTTTGGGGGCGCAGCACGCACAGTCAGCTCTCGAGAGGGCTGTCTGTGAACACTGTGAAGCATTTCCTATTAGAGTGCTGCGCTCCCGCTTGGTTATATTATTTTCTGTTGGCCAGGCTCGCGATCCCTGCGATTCGGGTGCCGCGTCCGTTGAGGCGGCGCGGCGGCTTTTAGATCGTGGGGATAGCAGAAGGATCTAGCGGATGAGAACGAGACTGCTGAGGCACCTTTTCGTTCATCATCCACAGATTCTATAACACTCGTTCACTCGTTCTTCTGCACGTGACGAGTGCCCAGTGCTCGAGCTATCCGTTTCTGAGGAAATAAATGTGCTCAGCATCGGGAACGAGCAACATGAGTCACACTCGCCGGCTCATGTTTCTGCTTATGTAGAGCTCGTGGGGGTTGTGATGCGTGCTGTGGCCAGACTTAAATAAATAAATATATATATATAAAATATATCAGCCGGCCACAAAATAAGCAGGATGATCCCTGTCAAAACAAACTAGACGAGAGATTCCTGCAGCACAGTTCACAACCTCAGCGCCGGGGCTTACTGTTTTTCCCAGATCTTCATAAAGAGATCTCTATCCTGGGAAAAACCCCACTCTTTACGTATCTCATCACATTCATTATATAATTATTAGAATGTGGTGGGTGAGAGGCGGGTTATGGCAAGATGCCGCAGATGGAGGAAGCTTTAGCAAGCTATATTTCTCCTGATGCGGCATATTCGCTTAAAGCCCTAGCGCTGCCCAACAAACCGTGCAGGGACACCTCTTCACTGGTTGGCCGGGCTTATATGGTGGCTGGTCAGGCTGGTGCGTGGCTGCACTCTATGATGATTTTGCAGGCGTACCAGGCCGATCTTCTTAAAGATCTAAATGAGGGCGAGGGAACAACTCCTGCTGACTTTGCGGAGTTGAGAAGAGCCACAGATTTGTCTCTCCGGGCCACTAAAGAGACGGCACGTGCCATAGGCCGCTCTATGTCAGCTATGATGGCTACGGAGAGACATCTGTGGCTAAATTTGTCCGGTATAAAAGAGAAAGACAAATATTTTCGGACGCTCCGCTATCACCTTCTGGCCTGTTCTCCGACGCTGTCACTACAGTCGTCGACAGGTTTCAGGAAGCAAAAAAACAGTCAGCGGGCGTTCAAATAGTATCTCCCTCGCCCCTTTAGTCTAGTTCTAGGAGGGCTGGTCCAAGTGGCTAGCCTCAGCCGTCAACCAGCTCCTCCCATCGGCAAGAGCGAAAAGAGAGCGTTGCCTCTAGAGCCCCTCCTGCGGGAGCCTGGCAACAGAGGAGGCACTCTGAACCGAAGTCCTCCAGCCAGAAGGGTAAATGGTAAATGGACTGCATTTATATAGCGCTTTCACTGACCCAATGGCCACCAAAGCGCTTTACATATTGCCTCACATTCACCCATTCACTCACTCATACACCGACGGCGGTGTCAGCCATGCAAGGCACCATCCCGCTCGTCGGGAGCAGCTGGGGTTAGGTGTCTTGCTCATGGACACCTCGACACTTGGTCAGGTGGAACCGGGGATAGAACCACCAACCTTTCGGTTTGTAGACAACCTACATGAACCACTGAGCCACTGCCGCCCTAATTGTAGTGTAGGACCTCCAGAACAGGGTGGGGTTATGGAACAAGAGGTGCAGACTCTACTGGAATTACGGGGCCATAGAAAGTGTTCCCCTACCAGACAGGGAGTCCGGGTTTTACAGCCGGTACTTTATAGTTCCAAAAAAGGATGGCGGACTGAGGCTGATTTTAGATCTAAGGCTTTTGAATAGTTCTTTGAGGAGATTCAGGTTCAAAATGCTTACTATTCCCATTATCGTGAACCAAATCAGATCCGAGGACTGGTTTGTCAAGATAGATCTAAGAAACGCTTATATTCATGTCTCCATCCTTCCATGTCACAGGGGGTTCCTGAGGTTCGCTTTCGGGGGCGAAGCATTCCAATATCGGGTTATTCCGTTCGGCCTAGCACTCTCTCCCCGCACGTTCACTAAGTGTATGGATGCGGCTCTGGCTCCACTGAGGCTTCAGGGCATCCGTATACTGAATTTCATCTACGACTGGCTCATATTGGCCCAGTCTCGAGAAATGGCAGTTTGGCATCGAGATGTCGTCCTTGGCCACATTCAGAACCGGGGGTTGAGACTCAACAATAAGAAAAATGTGTTAGACCCAGCTCAGAAGACTCCTCTTCTGGGCGTGGTATGGAATTCGGTTACGATGCGGGCACGTATGTCTCCCACTCATATTGAATCCATCCTGGCCATGGTGTCCGGGATAAAGCTAGGCCAGGCCATCACAGTAAAGCAATTTCAAAGACTGCTGGGCCTCATCACAGTGGCATCCAACATTATTGTGGGCCCCTTCTGTGGTGGCTGAAAGCCAAGGGGTTTTCCCCCAAGGGGAATCCGTTCCGTATGATCAGAGTAATGCGCAGATGCCTTCGTTCTCTAGTAATATGGAAGAAACCTTGGTTCCTGTCCCAAGGACCAGTGTTAGGAGCGTCATGTCACCGGAAGTCCGTTTTGACAGATGCCTCCCTCACTGGCTGGGGCGTGGTCATGGACGGCCGCTTTGCCAGGGGTCTGTGGCAGGACCATCATCTTTCTTGGCATATAAATCGTCTCGAGAGACGTCCCACTGGGTTCTCCCTCACACATCCAGCCCCACTGGGGTTGGATGCCGTGGTACAGGCCTGGCCGAGGCTTCGCCTGTACGCTTTTCCCCCGATCGCTCTGCTCCCGGGAATCCTGGAGAGGGTCCGTCAGGAGGCCATTAGTTTATTACTGGTTGCCCCAATGTGGCCGCCCCGAGTATGGTTTTCAGACATAATATCTCTCCTGATAGGTCCACCATGGCAGATTCCTCTGAGGAGGGATCTGTTGTCTCAAGCGGAGGGCACAATAGTCCACCCTCGCCCGGAGTTGTGGAACTTGTGGGTCTGGCCCCTGAGGGGGCTCAGTACCTAGATACTAGACTATCAACTGGTATACCACAATGGTGGAATGGCCTCAAGTGGAATGAAAGGCCTCAAGTAGAATGTTTTTTCCACTTGGTGTAGAGAACATGAGTTAGATCCAGTTAACTGCCCAGTGGCTTCAGTTCTGGAGTTTCTTCAAGATTGTTTCTCTGCAAATCTCTCCCCATCCACACGTAGGGTGTGCGTGGCTGCCATTGCGGCTTTCCATACACCACTAAATGTTGGGCCTTTGGGGAGGCAACCAACTGGTCATACTATTTCTCCATGGTATTTGAAGGATGGAACCGACAGTCAGGTCCAGGGTTCCTTCCTGGGACCTGGCGGTGGTTCTCGAAGGGCTATCCCTGGCTCCCTTCGAATACCTCCAATCGGCTACGCCTAGGACCTCACGTTCAAGATAGCCTTTCCCTTAGCTATTTCTTTAAAGAAACTGGGAGATATCCAAGACCTGGCATTATCGGCAGCTTGCTTGGGGTGTGCCCCCGGCGGAGTTAAGGCCATCCTGCATCCGAGACTCAGCTATGTGCCTTAAGTGCAATTAAACATGGCTATTAAACATGCAATTAAACATGGCATGCGCGCTCTTGCTCGCTCGCTCTAGATTGTGGGAGATTTTAACTAATTTGCGGGCATCTCGTTCCCTATTCAGAGAATATAGGTTACACCAGTAACCAGACCACAAAACAATATCTGGTCGTAGGTTAGTGGTGGCAATCTCAGGTGGAAAAATAAGCCGTTGATCAAGATCAGCCAGCATCTTCCAGTCCCTAGCAGCTTCCAGTTGTCCTGGGCGAGAATTGGTGTTAGCACCTTTTCTTGGTGGTTGCTCGCCTGGGCGGAGGAATATTGTCTTCTGCGTGTAATGTTTTGCTAGAACAGGCGGCAACTTATTGGTCATACTACACTTGCCGTCCAATGCTACAGCCAAACATCGCAATACTTGGTCATGGCGCCAAGTAAACCGACCCTGGCTAAGAGCCACCTTACATCCTGTCAAAATGTGCCTTAATGTGGCAGGTGATGAACACAAAGGACAAGAGGGATCCTCTCCTACCCAGAGGTTTAGGTTCTGCGGTGATGGGAGAACATCATATGTTGACCTAATAAGGAAACTGATCCTACTCTCTTCCATTGACCAAAGGTCTTGCCAGCCCATTTTGCGTTGTTCCACACTCTCCCATCTCATCCACTCTCCCTGCTTGGCCCTGGGAAATGGCCTTTATACATCTCATTCTCTCCTCCTGCTTTCGCACCTCGTTGACTACCAGCTTCCTCCTTTGAGCTGGGCCTGCCTTGTGCCATTTAGGAGGAGCTAAACTCAGCCCAAAACCCCCTCTTCCATGCTGTACCTTTCCTACGATATCCCCAATTTGAAGGTCAGCCTTTGCCTCTACTACAGATTTCTTTGCTGACCACTTTCTACTAGTTTTTACCACAGGGGCTGCCTCCCTTACACATTTGTCTCGTGACTCTGCTAAAGTAATTTCCAGTCTGACCTTGGCACACTTAAACTCCTCGGTTAAAGCAGAGACTGGCAGCTGCAATACTCCTTTACTATAAAGTCCCACTCTGCTGAGGCAGCGTGGAACTCCCAACCATTTCCTGATGTATGAACTTATTAATGCTTCCAGCTTATCCACTGTTGTCAAAGAAACCTCGTACACAGTCAGGGGCCACAGCAACCTTGGCAGTAGACCAAACTGAAAGCACCAGAGTTTCAGTTTGCCTGGTAGAGCACAGCTGTTTATGCTCTTCAACCCTTCCACTGCTTGTCGTCTAACTTCTCCCACTCGAACTGTGTCCTTTAGATCCCCATCATACCATCTCCCTAGACTCTTCAGTGGCTTCTGAGAAACTGTTAGTATTGCCTCACCATTAATGAAGAATGTTTTATCCACTACCTTGCCTTTAATTATTGAGATGCTCCTTGATTTAGAGGGCTTAAATTGCATTCGTGCCCATTCAATATTAACTTCCCTACTAACCGATTAGTGCAGGCTACCATTGTAGTCATGGTTGTCATGTAATCCATGTATGCTCTGATCGGTGGTAGTCGCATCCCAGAAGCCAAGCGCTCTCCTCCTACAACCCATTTTGATGCCCTAATGAATACTTCCATTGCCATGGTAAAAGCCAGTGGAGAAATGGTGCATCCTGCCATTATTCCCACCTCTAAGCATTGCCATGTAGTGCTGAATTCTGGAGTTGAGAAACTAAATTGCAAATCTCCAAAATAGGTTTTCACAAAATTTGTTATCGACATCGGTACCCTGAAAAAATCAAATGATGCCCAAAGAAGCTCATGTGGCACTGAACCATATGCATTAGCCAAATCCAGGAATGTCATGAGGAGCTCCTTCCTCTCCTTTTTAGCTGATTGAATTCATTGCCAGATAAAACTGATGTGTTCTAAGCATCCTGAGAATCCTGGAATGCCCGCTTTTTGAACTGAAGTGTCAATGACGCCATTCTTTAATAGGTAGGTTGACAATCTCTGAGCAATAATGCAACAGAAAATCTTGCCTTCGACGTTTAATAGTAAAATTGGGCTTTTATGGCCCTTTGTAAGAGATTGAGTCCCTCCTTCTGACTTTGTTCCGCTCTTTTCCATTACTTCCTCAGCTGTCTCCTTTCTCTAACTAACCCTTCAATTTTCTGCTGCCGTCTAGACAATCCAGGAGTAGTTTGTACTTTTTCCTTCGTTTTTTCCACACCAAACCTCTCACTTCCATATGCGTAAGTGATCTCCCTAAATTTATCAGTTAATCTTTCCAATGCAAAGCATAGATCTGTGTTTACCGTGTCCCATGCAGTTTTCTCACAAGCTCTTGGCCATCTAACTCCAGGCCTATGCCCGTTGAGGTTCTTTTCTCTCTTATGCTGGTTAGTCTGACCGGGTTCACAAGAATCAATGTGTTCATCACTAACTGTGCAAACCCTCCTCTCCTCTATGACAGGGGTGCTGATATCCTGCGAACTGTGGTTTGCTTCCTGTCGCTGGATTTCATTCGACTGACTTGACTGACTTCGTAAGAAGTACTGATCAATGCGAGGCCCTTGTCCCTTCTCCCTCAAGCATTTCATTTTCCCTTGATGAATCTTCAAACCCCTGAACGTTGTTGCCTTGCTCCAGCCACAGACACAAGCTTGGAGTTCAATGGCTTTGCTAACTGCAGATCCTGAACTAGTCTTTTGTGAAGTACTCTCCATACTCATATCCGTTTCCATTCCAAAGTCGTAACCATGTTGTCCACCATTGAGACATCTTCCGCCCCTGCTCTCGCAGACTCTAGGGGTATTTTCCTCTTTAATTTTTCAGAAGCCTTGGGCGGGTGTCTCCAGCATCCTGTAAACACAGAGCTGGATACTGCCGACAAGGGTAACTAACCCTTACCAGCCCCATTGGGGTCTCTTTCCTCCTGTCAGCTGTCTCTCCAGGCTGTCACAAGGTCTTTCCCTTGTTGCCAGCAGCACTATTCACCGCAGTCACTGGACGTATCCAGATCTTCATTTAGAGGGCTTAAATTGCATTCGTGCCCATTCAATATTAATAGTAATCTCTCTTAGTAATCTTTATTTATCCCGAGTATTATTACGTTGTTTGATACAATATTGTTTTTTTGATATTATGTAAATGTGAATTTTTATTTTATATTGGTTTATTTATTATTACCATATGTTACTTGTATTTATATTGTTTAAAGATTTAAGTTAATATTGTGTCCAGTTTGGCCCTGTAAATAAAAGGGTATTATTTTTTGACAAAGTGTGTGCGGTTTTGTTTTCTTAAGTACCGTTTCAAGAACCGTTTAAGCACCGGAACCGTTTAAAAAATACCGAGTAGGTACTGGTATCGGATAAAACCCAACCGATACCCAACCCTACTCAGATAATATTTTAATAATTTGCTTTAGCTTTCAGTAAAATCCAGTTATTTAGAAAGGGTGTCCCTGGCAAAGCAAAGATCAGATTTGGGGGTCCTTTACATCAAAAGTTTGAAAACTCCTGGCATAAGACATTCTGTGAAAATGAGAGAGGGATATTTCTGGCACTTGTGATGAGATGAAATTCATTACCGCTTCACTAAATTAGCAGAACAGTGAAAGGAAACCATCTTGCCTTTGTCTTTCACATCCACTGTGATTGAGCACCAGAGGCGAGGAATGATTTATCAACCGAATATTAAATTTCCATAGTACTTTGACAATCTCTCCCTCGGCATCAAAGATAGGCCTCACAATTAACTGGGTTTTTCCTTTCCACCTTTTTCGCCGTATTCCAGCACCTCATACAAAAGTGATTGAAGTCTCTTTTGTGTCATCGCAGATTTAGATTGTATTGCAAAGTGCCCATTGTGACTCTTATCTAAGAGCTCACTAGAAGTTTATGTAGGGTCTGTTACACAAGTTCTAGAAATTACTGTTGCTACCGTAAATTGTAATCACAGACGTTGTTAGAGAAACTTCATCACTGGTTCCAGATCAGTGAGGTGGTGATGCGTTTCATCACTGAGCCTTAAAGCAATTATCATTAGAGAAAGCAGTCCTGAGGGAGACTTGATTAGCTGTCTGTAGTTTAGAGTAAGAATACACTTATTTAAGAACACCGACCGACTATCAACAGCTCAGAAACGGCACACAAGCACGGCACTAATTAGTGGTCGTATACCTCAGAAGACTGTCGGCCAATTACAAGAGAAGAACACACAACCCTTCATTAGACTGAAGTGTGATATTAATGTATTTTTTTCTGAATAAGCATTACTGTAGGCCTAGGTAAGGCAAAAAACAAAACAAAAAAAAAACTCTACAAAACTCTACATTTCCGTAACAAATCTAAAATGGTTTGTGAGTGGGGGTTTCCTGTTGACTTAAAGACTGCTCTTCTTAAATCTCTTTTAAATGTTCCCTTAATTAAAAGATGAGGCACCACCTAGTTTAAGGTGAAATAAATATTTATGGACCTTTGGATTTGCGGTGTTCCTGAAGAGCAAATAAATTGCTACTTATAAAAATCCAATTTTGCATGCCACCAAATAACAACAGAAACATTTACATGCTCTCTGTTGTTAATGTCAAGTCAGTTCTGCTCAAAGTGTGCATTCAACTAGACAGCATCTTATTTTCTCCTTCTTCAAGTAATAGCAGTACTGGCCCAGCAACTGCTTTTCAGAAAGACACTTTAACCTTTATTTTCTCTTCAGTGAGCTGATAAAACGAATGTGTGAAATCAAACACTCATGTCCAAAAAGAACCCAGTAGAATTCAAAAAGTCGAATGTTCAAAATGTTGAAAATTTTCACCAGTTACCATTTATAGCTTAGAGCCTGCATTCCCTCTAATTCCCTATTGTGACACTTTTTCAGTTACTGAGGGTACGTTTTTCCTTTGAGTTTTCAGCGTACAGACAAAACCATTGTCAAAACGATCCCCATTCAAACGGATCTGCTAAAACAACTAAAAACGCTGTATTCTGCTACAAGGCCATTAGATAGCGATGCAACACTATAGACTGAACACGTTGTACGCATGTGCATGACGTCATCGTCTTCAGAGATTTGCGTTTTTGTTGTTTATACGAAGACCATTTTCAAAAACTTGCAGTCTGAAACCTGTTTCCAATAGTTGTGTTTTCAGGCACCCAAAACGCTGTTGTCGTGTATATGAATGGCCAAAACGCATACATTTTTACGTTTTTAGTTGAAAACGGTGTTGTGTAAACAGCCCCTCAATTGTGTTGATAATTAATACGATGAACTACTGATAGGACACCTATGAACTTGAAGAGAACTGACTTCATACAGTTGCTGTCTGAATTCCTGTACATTCAGAGCATGTACTGTATTCATCAATCGAATGTTGATTTAGAAAATGTTTTAGTTATACAGGTGTGTAGTTTGAACACATTCATGGACATACTGCACATAGTACGGCATCTTGGCATTGTCCTTTGACCTATTTTTCTATGTTCTTTGACCTATAACAACTATAACTAACAACTTTAAAAATGAATTTTACTCTGTTCTTGTTATCTCCAGCACTATTAGAAAAGATCCACACAATTCAAAGTTCTCTGTTTTTTTCTAGTTTTCAGTTTCTCACATCTGACAGCTCTTGTGGAATCATGGGATAGAAAAGTGTCCACTGTTTCCGCACTTCAGAATCTCAGCAGATACAGTAGGTCATCCAAGTATTCTGCTTCATTAATACTGTATATCATGGCATCCTATCATCTGATGCTTTTTGCATACTACAATATATATATATATATATATATATATATATATATATATATATATATATATATATATATATATATATATATATAGTAGGATTTATACATATTCAAATGTCGCTGCAAAAAATGGCACCAAAAAGTGAAGTTAGTTCTGAGAAAAGCATTTTTTTTTTTTGAAGATGCATCTTTGATATTTTTTTTTTATTTAATGCAATGACATTCAGACAATATGACAAATAATTTATAGGGCCACTTATATGCAATTAACAGACATGTGAAAGCTTTATGCACATTGCAATCCACTAAATCTTTTTAGAAATAACTAACGCAGTTAGAAATGACAATATAACCAATTCATAGATATGCCTTTAACAAAATATAGATTGTCAACAAAAATAATACATTAGTACAAAGTTGGTTTTGATCTTATTGTTGATGCACTCAACGTTGTACTGTTACCATGAATATTTAAAAAAAAATGCACAATAACTTGTACTTACAACTCTTAATGACATTTTACAATTGATGGTCCCATTTAATATTAATTGTCTTTAAATACTACTTACATTTAAACCAATCCTTTGATTCAATGTATTTGTGCACATACATGCTTTTACATTGTACTTATATTTAAATACCTGTATGTTATTATATCTGTAAATAATATGATTCAGTTGTGCCACTTTAATAAGATTATAACAACTTGTTGCTATTGAGGTAACATACATTTCACGTTTAAGCAATAGTTCACTTAAAAATGAAAATTCTGTTATCATTTACTCACCCTTCAAGTTGCTTCAAACCTGTATGATTTTCTTCTGCTGAACACAAAAGAAGATATTTTGAAAAATGTCAGTAACCAAACAGTTGATGGACCTCATTGACATTCTTCAAAATATCTTCTTTTGTGTTCAGCAGTAGAAAGAAATTACATACAGGTTTGAAACAACTTGAGGGTGAGTAAATTATGTCATAATTTTTATTTTTAAGTGAACTATTCCTTAAACCTGACATGTATTTTACCTCAAAAGCAACAAATAAAGTGTTATAATCATATTAAAGTGGCACAACTGAATCAAAGCATGACTAGTATATTGTTTCTATCAGCAGATCAGAACTAGTCATCTGATTTGCACAAACAGTGATGACTGAGCATTACATAATTGACTCCTCAGCAAGAACAAAGTAAATCATATTGAAGGCAGCAGTGATTGCCTGCCTAAAATGATTTTCTACTGGTTTCCTCAGCACTTCAATAGTCCCTCTTGTGTGCCCGTGACATAGATCTCAGTTTTACAGTAGGTGTGATATGAATCGCTCTTCTTCAGTATTGCCCCTTTTCCTTTTTCTTTTTCTTTTTGCAGACATTTGCATCAGTTCCAGTTGCAGTCTCTGACAGAACATTCTCATAAAGAGCCTCATTTGCCCATGTGTGGGCTCTCTGTAGTAAGATGAAGATGCCTGAGTTTCTGTTCTGAAAATATAAATAAGCAGGCCAACCAGTCTGTTTCTGAATGTATGTGTGAAGCCATTCATACATTTGCATAATTGTATGCCATTTAAAGACATGGGTACTATCAGAGTGCCATTAGGATACACTGCAAAAGTTTGCTGGGGGAATCCATTAAGGACGACATACCCCACAGTGTTATGAATAGTTTTATCATGAGAATGCCTTAGAAGAATAATTCAAAATTCATTACCACATTTTTTAGAGAGTTTAATGCAACAGTTGGATAAACTTTTCTTACATAAAAGAAATCCATTTTGTCATACGTCATAAAAATCTGTTTAAGGGTTATTTAAAAACATAATCAGTTCTGACAGGCAAGCTTTACACTTATATGCAATGGAACTATTCAGTGCATACAGTTAATGTTGGATCTGTGGAAGCAGTGGAATTCCCTCAAGTATCCACTGAACTTCTATAAAAAGGTTAAAAGCTATACTTTTTTTTTTTACAATCTTCTTAGTTATGGATTGATCAGATAGAAATCCATTAGTCAGTGGCTTCAAACGTTCAATACAATCCCATATAAATTGCACAGTTTTGCTTAAATCTCAGATGATTGAATAGATTTGTACACACACATTTCACTTCACTTTTCACTTCACTTTTACTTGCCTCATGTTGGCGTAAACTCCAGCATTTTAAATTGAGGTCACATTAGTGAAATTTTGTGGGCAAAAAGTTCCATTTATCTATTGTCAATAGTATAATATTTGAAGCACAGCTCACACAGAAGTTACTTTCCAACACCTTTCTGATGGTCAATGAGGTGGATTCAGGTGACCACCTTGAACCCATTTCAAAATTCCAGATTGTGTGGATTCTTATTGAAATGACTGGATTTTGCCTGTGGAAATTCACACATAGGCCTACAATAACAAAGCCCTTATGTGTACTGCTCTTTACACTTTATTTTAAGGTGCCCTTGTAATAGTGTAATTAAACAAGTACAGGGTAATATTAATTAACAAAATGTACTGGTAACACTTTCATTAGTCCACTTTAGACATTCTACTAGCTATAAGTAACTTTGCAACTACATATCAACTAACTGTCATTAGAGTATTAGTAGACTGTTTATTTTGATTCTTCCCCAACAGATATTCTACTGACTATAAGTAACTTGGCAACTGCAAGTCAACTTATTCTACTTACCCGAACACTAACACCTAACCATAACCTAACAGTCTACTGACAGTCAACTTCAGTCTACTAATAGACTATGAGCCCAAATTTAGAGAGTCTGTCCGTTTTTAAATCCTCAAGGGTGCGGAACTTTGGTTTTCTTGTTTGACCAGCCTTTAAAATTTGACAAAAAATAATTGGTTCCAGCTTCTATCAACTTCGTCTATTGTCTAAAACCAAAGGCTTTCTCACTCCAAAAACTCTGGAAATTGCTGTTCATGCGTTTGTTACATTTCGGCTAGATTACTGCAATACTTTATATTGTGGTATATCAAAGTCTCAACTAGCTCATCTTCAGCTAGTAGCTCATCTTTTTCCTGTCTGCCTTGTGTGGTGAAGTGGCGCTTTAAGCATGACTCCGCTCCATGTATATATACAGAGCCATATTTAGAGTATATAAAGGGCAGCCCCAGAGTAGCGGGATATTGCGTCATCATTGTCATCTGGGTGTCATGTTGCCGGTGCTCGACAGCTCTGAGTGCGAGGTGGGTGTTTGTTTGCCATAGCTATGGTTTGGGGACTAGATTGTGTTTACTGACTTTTCTGCTCAGCTGGTGTCTGTTCGGAGATACTGATCGTATCGCTCGAGAGGGTGTTTCCTCTGCATCATTGCTGTAGTTCCAGTTTAGGATCGATCGCACGTAGAACACAGCGTGCTGTGAGTGACTCCTGCCCTTCTGCTTTTGGTAGGTCCATTGTATTGTGTATCTTCGAGTGTGGGACTGCGTTTATTTTGCGCATGTATGACGCGTGATTTTCTCTGTGTAGTAAATGGTATGAGAGAATGGTCTGCTGGATATTTGAACGGAAGTCCCGCTGATCGGTATGTAAACCCATCATGTCTTTATGTCCACTTTAAAGTAACGTTAAAAGTGTGTTTTTAACTCTGTTCCTTGTGTATTTTAGGCCGTGAAAGTGGGCGTTTGATCGCAACACTGATTAGCCTTGACGCTGCTGTTTTGCTTAGGGGTGTTTTTGTTGCTGTTTGTTTTTCTTATTGTAATATTTGGTTTTTATTTGGAGAGTAATTGATGATTCGTTCTTGTGTGTTGTTTTGTCTTTATTGTATTAAGTGACAGTACATTCTTTTCGTGTGTTTATTTTGTTCTAATTGTTTTTGGCTGGCAACCTTAACAATTAATGCTGTTTTCTGTATCAATTGGTTTTCTTTTTTCCTTTTTTTAGAAGCAGGGGTGACCCAAAAGTGGGCAGGCTAGCCATCCTGTGCAGGGTGAATGGAAACTCCTTTTAAGATTGCGGTGTAGGTTTTCTTGCAGTGGATTTCACTGGAGCGTGTGTGCTTTGGAAGTTTTGGGCACGGTGTACTTATTGCAGGCTGATTCGAAGCCCACCGCTCAGCCTGCCCAGCTAATGGTGCGCCCCAGCTCCATGAAAGAGCCTGCATTTGTTCCCTTGTTGGACCTAGTATACTAGTATACCATATACAAATTAGCTCAAATATAAATCTGTGGCCTTGTCTTCCATATCAACTATTTTACTGACCCTAGTGGTATTTTAAACTATTTATGATCATTGAATAAAGACACTTTTTCTGTATTCACGCCTCAGTGTTTTGTGATTGTGGGAGGGAGAACGAACTGGTGTGCCCTTTTATGGGTTTTTCCCCAGCTGGTTAAATGCTGGGGTGGCATAGTCGTTATTTATTAGAGCTCTGTAAGGGAGAGCGCAGCCCATCCTATATCGCTAAAAAAAGCGCCACTTGCTACAATCGTGCATTGCTCGATTGCTCCTGTCTGCCTTGCTGCCTTGCTGTTGGTTCGTATCTGTAGCTTCGTATATCTTTCTGTTTTGAATCATTATTTACTACCATTCCCTGTTGTTTATACTGCTAAATACAACTTACTCAACATCACATAGTAAACCTGACATTGCTAGCTTCAGTCTAAATCGTTGCTAGCACAACAAGCTACTGATTCGCTAGCCTGCTAGCGTGCCATCCGTGCGCTCTTTATTTATTTATTTAGCTCGCACCTTTTACAAATCCATCAAAGCTGTGGTAAATAGAATCAGTCAACAAACACGGTAAGTCATGTCATCTTCTCCTCTTATTGTGACTTGCACTTCATGTAACATGTATAGCATAGCCTTCTCCGCCTGCATTGAATTTACGTGTGATAAATGCAGGGAGATAGTCAGGCTGACGGAGAACATTTCATGATTTCCATTACACGAGAGTAGATGTTAAAACTTCATGCTGATTTGTACTCGGCTTTCACCAAGATAAGCACCAACTAAGACATGGCTTTACAGTAACCTGTGCTTCTCCATCCATTTACGCTTCTTTCCATATGGTGATGTAAATCTCCTTCTGTCTAGTTATAACACGCGTCAGCACACACAACGGCTTCAACCACAGTGCGGTCCCTCCATGACAACCGTCTGGATTGAGCTGAGTAGGGGACATCTCTAGGGTCTTCAAGTGGGCACCTTCCGTCCTCAGTGTTTCGTTGACTAGCCCACGACACCTCAAGAGGGCTCGACAGTGACTCTGGCGTCCCAGAGTCACCCCCCTCCGTCCCCCACTCAACTCAGCCCAGCATACTGACCTCTACATCCCTCCTGCTGCTGAGACCTAACCACAATCTCACAATCTCAACCCCATCCATACGCTCCAACCCATTTGACTAAGGCTGTCGAGCCCCACTGGTGCGTTAAAATGCAGTTTCAGTGGCAACGGTTCCGTATGGCATACCACCTACCGCAAAACACAATATCTGCCCAACCACCCGTCATTCACGCAATATACACACGAACGTAATGACTGTAAATACTATACAACCTATACAAATAAACCAACAGACTCTTCAAGTTTTCAAGAATTCTACAAAACCGTAGCATGGCGGCCTGTACACAGCCAGCTAGAATCTTTCTATCTCAACCACAGCCAGTTGCTACTCCTTTCTGCTGCTTCAGATAAGTTCTTTACTGTGCGACGCAACTCTTGGCCACTGAATCCGACATCCCTGAGGAACCGGGTTGTAGAGTGTGCCACAAAACCTCGACAACCCACTTCCACTGGATAAACCTGGACTCTCCATCCTCGCTGTTCTGCTTCAGTGGCCAGATGAGCATACCTCAGTTTCTTCCTCTCATATGCCTCATCTACCGCATCCTCCCATGGCACTGTTAACTCTATCAGTTGAACAATGCGTGCAACTTATTGGTCATACTACGCTTGCCTTCCAATGCTAAAGCCAAACATCGCAATACTTGGTCATGGCGCCAAGTAAACCGACCCTGGCTAAGAGCCACCTTACATCCTGTCAAAATGTGCCTTAATGTGGCAGGTGATGAACACAAAGGACAAGAGGGATCCTCTCCTACCCAGAGGTTTAGGTTCTGCGGTGATGGGAGAACATCATATGTTGACCTAATAAGGAAACTGTTCCTACTCTCTTCCATTGACCAAAGGTCTTGCCAGCCCATTTTGCGTTGTTCCACACTCTCCCATCTCATCCACTCTCCCTGCTTGGCCTGGGAAATGGCCTTTATACATCTCATCCTCTCCTCCTGCTTTCGCACCTCGTTAACTACCAGCTTCCTCATTTGAGCTGGGCCTGACTTGTGCCATTTAGGAGGAGCTAAACTGAGCCCAAAACCACCTCTTCCATGCTGTACCTGTCCCACGATATCCCCAATTTGAAGGTCAGCCTTTGCCTCTACTACAGATTTCTTTGCTGACCACTTTCTACCAGTTTTTACCACAGGGGCTGCCTCCTTTACGCATCTGTAGCGTTACTCTGCTAAAGTCATTTCCAGTCTGACATTGGCACACTTAAACTCCTCGGTTAAAGCAGAGACCGGCAGCTGCAATACTCCTTTACTATAAAGTTCCACTCTGCTGAGGCAGGGTGGAACTCCCAACCATTTCCTGATGTATGAACATAAACGCTTCCAGCTTATCCACTGTTGTCAAAAAAACCTCGTACACAGTCAGTGGCAACAGCAACCTTGGCAGTAGAGCAAACTGAAAGCACCAGAGTTTTAGTTTGCCTGGTAGAGCACAGCTGTTTATGCTCTTCAACCCTTCCACAGCTTGTCATCTAACTTCTCCCACTCGAACTGTGTCCTTTAGATCCCCATCGTACCATCTGCCAAGACTCTTCACTGGCTTTTCAGATACTGCTGGTATTGCCTCACCGTTAATGAAGAATGTTTTATCTACTACCTTTCCTTTAACTATCGAGATGCTCCTTGATTTAGAGGGCTTAAATTGCAATCGTGCCCATTCGATATTATCCGTTAACTTCCCCAATAACCGATTAGTGCAGGCTACTGTTGTAGTCATGGTTGTCATGTCATCCATGTATCCTCTGATTGATGGTAGTCGCATCCCAGAAGCCAAGCGCTCTCCTCCTACTATCCATCTTGATGCCCTAATGATTACTTCCATTACCATGGTAAAAGCCAGTGGAACTAAATTGCAAATCTCCAAAATAGGCTTTCACTAAATTTGTTATTGACATTGGTACTCTAAAAAAATCAAATGCTGCCAAAAGAAGCTCATGTGGCACTGAACCACATGCATTAGCCAAATCCAGGAATGTCACATGGAGCTCCCTCCTCTCCTTTTTAGCTGATTGAATTCGTTGCCAGATAACATTGATGTGTTCTACGCATCCTGAGAACCCTGGAATGCCCGATTTTTGAACTGAAGTGTCAATGAAGCCATTCTTTAATAGGTAAGTTGATAATCTCTGCGCAATAATGCTGAAGAACATCTTATCTTCGATGTTTAATAGTGAAATAGGACGAAACTGACTGATGCTTGTAGCATCTTTTTCTTTAGGTATAAAGACTCCACCTGCTCGGCGCCATGCTCTAGGTACAACCTGCTTTTCCCATGCCACTTTTATCAATTTCCACAGAATTCGTTGAATTCCTGAAGTACTCTTGTACACTCTGTACGGAACTCCGTTAGGCCCTGGAGATGATGAAGCCCTTGGCTTTCTCACAACCTGCTCTATCTCTTTCCACTTAGGTGCACAGACCTCCATTTTGGTATTCTGGTGGATTGATAGGTGGGATATCTGACGGAATTGACATAGGCTCATGCCTTTTTGTATCTGTATGCGTTTCCTCCAAATATCTCTCTAGCTCAATCCTAGATGCTTTTAAAGTGCCATTCTTCTCACTGGTGAATAACTTCTTTACGAATTTGAATGGGTCTTTATAGAAACTAGCCCTCGCACACTCCTTCTTTTTGTAGCGTTTCCGTAGGTGCTCAGCTCTGCGTAATGTTGCAAGCTTATCTTTTAAGGCCCTTTGTAAGAGTCCCTCCTTCTGACTTTGTTCTACTTTTTTCCATTGCTTCCAAAGCTGTCTCCTTTCTCTAACTAACCCTTCAATTTTCAGCTGCCGTCTAGATGAAGCAGGAGTAGTTTGTACTTTTTCCTCCTTTTTTCCACACCAAACCTCTCACTTCCATATGCGTAAATTATGTCCCCAAATTTATCCAGCTTCTTTTCAACTGTACCAGTTAAACGTTCCAATGCAAAGCATAGATCTGTGTTTACCGTGTCCCATGCAGTTTTCTCACAAGCTCTTGGCCATCTAACTCCAGGCCTATGCCCGTTGAGGTTCTTTTCTCTCTTATGCTGGTTAGTCTGACCGGGTTCACAAGTATCAATGTGTTCATCACTAACTGTGCAAACCCTCATCTCCTCTATGACAGGGGTACTGATATCCTGCGAACTGTGGTTAGCTTCCTGTCGCTGGATTTCAATCGACTGACTTGACTGACTTTGTAAGAAGTCACTGATCAATGCGAGGCCCTTGTCCCTTCTCCCTCAAGCATTTCATTTTCCCTTGATGAATCTTCAACCCCCTGACCATTGTCGCCTTGCTCCAGCCACAGACAGAGGCTTGGAGTTCAATGACTTTGCTAACTGCAGAACCTGAACTAGTCTTAAAAGAACTAGATACACGCATCCAAACTTTAATTGAGGTAGTTGTAAGAGTGCAAGGGCTTTATTTGGATGCGACTGGCTTAGAGAACACTGTACATTGTTCGCTTCCGGCTGAAGTAGAGCCCGTGCAGCAGGGCAATTGGGTGACTGTGAGGCGCTGTAGTCGCGGGACAAAACACCGCTCTTCCATTCTGATTACAACATCAAATAGATTCTCCCCACTCAGTGAAACACCCACTGAGAATCCTGTTGAATGTGCCCTAGTTATTGGCGTTTCTATTACACGGAACTTGAAAATAGAGAGACCAGTCACACCAGCCATAGACACGTTTGCCGGGAGCCAGAGCGCCTGACATCAAAGCAAATTTAAAAGTGCTGGCTAATGCTAATTGTAAATTCTCTAAGATTATTATTCACGTCGGCACTAATGATTTTTGACTTCGCCAGTCGGAGATCACTAAAATTAATGTTAAAGAGGTGTGTGAACTCGCAAGTACGATGTCAGGCACTGTAATTTGCTCTGGCCCCCTTCCTTAGAGCTCAAACATGACAATCTGGGACTTGGGTCAGGAAGCAGACAAACTGGCTAAACCGACCATCTGCCAGCTGTCTCACGTCACCAAGGTCAGATAAATCCCATCTCATAAAAGCTCTTTTACCTATATATCATCATATAGAGACTGTGTCTGTTCCCCGAATTAGGAAATAGAAAAAACTTCCAAACCCATCTAAGGGTAAAAATTTAATTGATGTTCAACAAATAAAAAACAGAAATGATACAAATGAACAAATGATAAAGCTTGGGTTGCTGAATATTCGATCCCTTACTTCAAAAGCACTTATTGTTAATGATATGATTACAGACTATAACCTAGATGTGCTGTGTTTGACAGAAACCTGGCTAAAACCAAACGATTGCATTACTTTAAATGAGTGCACCCCGCAATATTACTGTTATAAACATGAACCTCGTATGAAAGGCAAAGGGGGAGGTGTTGCTGTAATTTATAGTAATATTTTCAAAATTACTAAGAAGTCTAGTTTCAAATATAATTATTTTGAAGTGTTGGTTCTTAATGTAACAATATATAGTGCAAATGATAAATCATTTTTAAGATTTGTGCTGGCTACTGTATAAAGTCCACCAGGGCACCATACAGACTTTATCTGCAGCCAGTACTAACTCTGATAGAAAGTCAGCAAATTATTTGATAAAGTCCTAATTGTTGGTGATTTTAATATACATGTAGATAATGAAAAAGATGCATTGGGATTGGCATTTAAAGACATTCTTAACTCTATTGGAGTTAGACAACACGTGTCAGGACCTACTCATTTGTCGTAATAATACTCTAGATCTAATATTATCACATGGAATCAATGTTGATGTTGTTGAAATTCTGCAGCAGAGCGACAACATCTCAGATCATTATCTAGTCTCGTGTAAACTTCATTTAGCCAAGGCTGCAAAGCCGACTCCTTGTTACAAGTACATTAGACCTATCACTTCTGCCACAAAAAATTGCTTTATTAATAATCATCCTGATCAGTTTCATCATCTCAGCATCCCAGATAGCTTAAAAGAACTCAATTTTGCAACAGAAACTTTTAACTATCTCTTTTCCAGCACTTTAGACACAGTTGCTCCGTTGCGCTTAAAGAAGATCAAAGAAAATAGTCCAACGCGTGGTACAACGAGCACACTCAGGCCCTAAAGAGAGCAGCCAGAAAAATGGAGCGAAACTGGAAGAAAACAAAACTAGAGGTATTTCGCATTTCATGGAAGGAGAGGTCTATTGCATACAGAGAGCCCTTAAAACTGCTAGATATGCTTATTTTCCAATCCTATTAGAAGAAAATAAACAAAACCCTAGGTATTTATTCAAAACAGTTGCTAAACTGACGAAAAATATAGTTTCAAGCCCAGAAGTTTGCAAGCAGCACAACAGTAATGACTTTATGAACTTCTTCACTTGAGAATAATTCACGATTGATGATATCAGGAAAAAAATATATAACTATGCAACCGTCTACTACAGTATCGCATCAGACAGTGATACAGTGGATAAAAGCGTCAGCTAAATGAATAAATGTAAATGTAAATTTAAAATATATTACTGAAATTAAACATGGGGAACACATATATGGTTCTTTTTTTTTTTTTTTTTGCGACTTTTAATTATATATTTTCTTATTGGAAGCAACTTCCCATCCGTTTTCATTGTTTGTATTATGTTTGCAATGTTCTCATCGGCCATGATTGCGTCTTGACTTTCTGGTCCTGCAATCGCCAGTTCAGCAATAGCTGCACTCTGGACAATTGTGTTCCGGTCCACACCATACTTTTGGAAAGCTTCTGCCATGTTGCTTCCTCTTTTGAAAATCTCCAGGACTAATTTGTACCGCTTTACCACCTGCCATGGATCAGTAACTAAGACAGTAAAAAAAAAGTTTTTTTTAAAAGAAGAAATTTCGGCAATTGTTAGCTTTCTAGTGATCACATTTTAAGAAGCCATTCATGTGTTTAATGGTAAACTACACAACACAGATACCAAGTTTTACATTCCTGATATAAAAAAAAACATTTATTAAATTATTTCAATTTGCAAAACCTACCCCTTTGACAGAATTTACTAATTTGCTTGTTTCTTTTCTGTTTTTCACTCTTATATTTGCTTTCTTTCCTTTCTTCTTTCTTTTCTTCTTTTCCCTTGAAGAGTCTGAGCTAGATGACTCTGAGTCAGAAGACTCAGAAGAGTCAGAATCAGTGGAGTCACTTTATGAATCCTCTTTGGAGATTTTCATTCTTTTGGGGATGTCTGCAGGCTTATCTTTAATTTTGTCAGGAATGTTGTTGTTCATTTTGATGGCTTTAATTGGGGGGTCGGGAGGGGGGGTACAGTTAAAAGTCAAAGACTCTTAAGGTTTACTTAGTTAAAAATTGCAAATAAACATCGTTTTGTTTTCTCAGTTATTTCTACTATTCAAGCCAGGATCAACCGTTTTCTTGATGGTTTCATTTGTAAAACTTAATTAGTAGCCTATCTAAAGTTAGCTAACTTAGTTCATAAACATACATAATTTACCGGATTTTTTTGTGCGTTCATCCCGAGACAGTTTTTCTTCTGTCTCCCTCTGGTCTTATGGTTTAAAGCGGCACTATGCAGGATTTCTGTTTTTGTCAAACAGCGATCCCTAGAGTCGCTGTAGAGTACTTGTATGTAACGTTACTGTCGTAAACACCACTCACGCAGAGCGTATCTGCACTCACGGCCTCTGCACTTCATAATAATAAAGTAGCCTACCGCGTTAGGTTTACCTGAGCCTAAATGCCAGATGACACCAATAAAGTGTATCATGTAGGCTACGTCGCATTATTTCGCAGGGCTCTCAAGTTTTGAAGACAGGCAAGAGTGACATCCAGCCGACAGATACATTTTTGTCATTGGTTTTTTTTTTTAAATCTTACCCAGATACAATAGTGCTATTTTCTGATTGGCTATTGTGTAGCTCGACGAACAACACCAGAGGAGACGCGCTTGATTCCTGCCGGTTCTACAGTGAGAGCGGCGCGGCCAGAGTTTTGTAGAGTTTAATACATGTTAAATATATTACAAATAGTTTTTCAGCGTGAGAAATACAATGTGTGGCGGGAGGGCGTGACAAAAGACCGAAATGAGTGACTGTCACGCTCAATGCGTGACACTTGAGAGCCCTGATTTCGTAACAATGTCCGTTATGATGTTGTTAGACATGATTATTACAATTTATCATAATAGTTTGCAAATTGCGCTCTTTTACACTTTTTACAACATGTAGGCTTATTTATGTCCTGATAATTATGTGAGATATTGACAAAGTTGCAAGGGTGGTTTGCGGCTCACAGGCACCAGGGGGGTGCGAGACGACCACCATTCAACACGAAATCAGTAATATAAACATTACAATGACTCCAAAGCTGTTTGGTTAAGGTAAAAAAGTTACTTCTGCTTCCAATTGTCATCCGTCCACTCTCCATCATCAAACTTGGTTTGGTATTCAACACCTGTTTATCAGTCTCCGCTGGATAACTGCTGGCCGCTCTATTTTTTTATTTTTTGGGCTCAAAGTGGCGTGCTGAAGGATTGTGGGTTGTGTAGTTTTTCTTTAAATGAACCACAGAAATTAAGCTTATTTTTTTAACGAATCTGAAATAAAAATGACTGGTGGCTTCTATACAATAACATATCAGCGTTTAACAATTTGAAAGTGAATAATACGTTTGTCTTGCTTTTGATTTAAAATTGTATTGCTAAAAATCTCTCGGGATTTTTACTTCCGGACCGCTAATTCCTGATGAAAAGCCCGCTCTGCTCCCACACAAATTAACAGATGCAACTGCGAACATTATGAACAATCCAGTGACACATCATGTAAGTTTTGATTACAGCTTTTAATTATGTAAAACTAAGAATTGTAATAAAAATGTTAGATAAATGCATATGTTTCTTTCTTCAGCACTAACATGAAATGTATAAAGCACAACACTATAATTGTTTTTCTGATATATTTATTCAATATTTTTTTAAATTTAATAAATAATTGCTTATGTATTTATAAGGTGACATGGCTCCATCATTAAATCATAAATTGCTGTCAATGATTGAAGGACGTCAAACAAAGAGGAAGAAATTGAAGTTGATTAAATGGCTCAAGAAAAAAAAATTGCTTAAAGCAAAAATTAAGTGCAATTTATGCCAACATACAATGAAGCTGACTCATAAACTCAACAAAGCAGACAACTATGTTTGGTAAGTATTATTGGTATTATTATTAATATAAAATAATTGTATGACCAGAGCTTGCTTGCTTAAATTATCTTTTTAATAATTCATAATGTTATTGTCCAGACATAGCTGGACAATTTTAAATGTCTGTTATGGTTTTAGGAAAATTTAAACAAATATGACACAGGGTATTACTCACTAGAATCTTTTATAACATGTTTAAAGGTCCTGTACATGAAACAGACAGAAGGAAAGATTCAAGTCAGTGAGGTATGGATCACTTTTTGCCAAGTCAAAGTGTAATTTATTCTCCTGGATGAAGTTCATATATCGGTATGTTTAAAACATAATAATTCAAGTTTTAGTCTAATTTTGAAAGTAGTTGAACAGAAATATGAACACTAAAGTTTTGTCACTTTTGTTAACAAAGGTTTGCTCAAGGCCTTCAGTTGAGACAAATCGACATGATTGAAGATGGCATTGCTGGAAGCTCATGTACACTCAGCAGCATGGCCAAAAAAGTTTGAGCTATTTGTAAAGAATCCATGAAGTTGTATGCCAGAAGGAAGGGTCAAATGATAGGACAACCCAGGGAGTTTTTTTGTGATTGATGAGAGCAACTTCCGTCACAAACGAAAGGTAATTTAAATATTCCCATAAAATGTATGCCATTTATATTAGATTAATAACCTTAGTTATGTTTGTGAAGTTGCGTTTTACATTATGTACTTTGTACATTTGGCAAAATTTGCAATTTTGCTAAACAAAAAACAAAGAGTGTTAAGTTCAAATTGTGTTAGATTGATTGTTAGGCTGATGAGTGTTAGAATGTATAGAAGGATTGCATTGTTTTGAATGATGTATGCCTTGTTTCCACCGAGCGGTACAGTACAGTAGGCTAAGATTAGTCATGGTAAACCCTGATCCGGCTTGCATTTCCACTGTCAACAGTAGGCCGACCCTTACTTGATTGGCGCGGTGTGCCTGAAAGAAACGAACAATATAATTATTGTAAAGTAGAAAAGAACACAGAAAATAACAATGGAGGAAATACAGTATAGCAGATCTTGTTCTTGCTTCTCGGCTCTTCTTCTGTTTGTCACAAGAAGAAATGGTATTGTTGTTTCAGCTGTATTAAAAAATTGCTCCTCTTGTGTTGTCTTGTAGCAGGTGCAAGTGACGAATATCTGTCAACAAATAAACGTTCTGCTAACTCCACCATTTAGTACCGGACTACTGTGCTAGGTACCCCAACAAAAGGGTTTCAAAAAAGTGGTACGGTATGGTTAGGTTCAGAATTAGGGTATCATTCACATCCTCTGACAATCAAAACGACAAAAATTGAGTACCGTAGTGAACTGTACTGTGCCGTAGAAATGAAATTTCAGTGGAAATGAGGCATTAAATAAATTTGAAAGCATTGTATTTTTAAATATTGTATAGTTGTATACCTGTTTTTCAGTATGGACGTGGAAGGTTCGCAAAGACTTGGCGTAGAAGAAAGTGGGTCTTTGGGATGCTGGGGGTTGCACCAAGAAATAGCAAGCCTATTCTAAAACTCGTTCATCGAAGGTCCCGAAATCACCTTATCCCACATATTGTATGACAGGTGCATCCTGGAAGTTCCATACTTAGTGATGAATGGCGTGCTTACAGAGGGGTACTAACCAATCTTGGCTATAACCATTTTCCTGTGAAGCATAATCAGTGTTTTGTATATCCAATAACAGGCAGCCATACACAAAATCTGGAAAGAGCATGGTTAACTTAAAAAGGAAAAATATGGCGTATTAGAGGAAATAGGACAGAGGACCTACTAAAACAACATTTAAAGTTGATAGAGTGGATAGAGCCAGTAAGGCTTGGAAATCGGCACAAAAATGGTCCTCTTGGAAGACTGTTGAAGGATATTCGTCGAAAATATCACCTTTAAAACACAAAGCTGATAACTCCTGAAGCCCATTTTTTCTCCAGCCTAACTTGACCATGCTGGCTCACTCCCAGATCATCCTTATTCTTACTCTTTTGAAACACCTCTTCCATAGTCCCATTCATTAATACAAACAGTATACATATTTCCATATTTATATATTTCTTATTTTGTACATTTTGTAATTTTGCGGCAGATGATTTTTCTTGCTTGCTTTAAATAATTAAAAAAACACTACAGTTGTACAAATGAATTTCCAATTGTCTTTTTATTAACTTGTAATCTTTTTGTAAAATTGTTAATTGATACCATTGTTATGTAATGTAGTAAAGGTTTTGAAAATGCAAGTGATGTGTGAATGTGTTGAATGTGTGACTTTCACTTATTTAAGGTTCAGTAAAATCAATAATCACTGCTTTATAACAAATCTACAAACGTTAATACATCACTTTACAATAAGGTTCATAAATTCCATTAATACATGCTTTAATAATGGTAATTCATGTTAATAAAGAGTCTACAAATGTTAGTAACACATCAGTTAATGTTGAATAGTGTACACTTTACAATAAGTTTCATAAATTCCATTAATAAATGCTTTATTAATGAAGTCATGTTAATAAAGTGTCTACAAATGTAAGTAATCCATGAGTTAATGTTGAATAGTGTACACTTTACAATAAGGTTAATAAATTACATTAATGCATGCTTTAATAATGGTAAGTCATGTTAATAAAGAGTCTACAAATGTTAGTAACACATCAGTTCATGTTGAATAGTGTAACCTTTACAATAAGGTTCATACAATCTATTAATAAATGTTTTATTAATGTCAATAAAGAGTCTATAAATGTTAGTAACACATCAGTTAATGTTGAATAGTGTACACTTTACAATAAGGTTTATAAATTCCATTAATAAATGCTTTATTAATGGTAAGTCATGTCAGTAAAGAGTCTACAAATGTTAGTAACACATCAATTAATGTTGAAATAGTGTACACTTTACACTAAGGTTGTCACGTTTGATCAATTTACTTTCTCTCGTCTTGTGTGCTGTGTGTGTGTGTGTTTAGTGTGGGCGTGGTCACTGATCACTTCTGATCAGCAGCGCCAGCTGGTTTCACTTTGTATGTGGCTTTATATGTTCAGTAACTGGTGTCTCATGTTGTCAGATCATTGTTCGTCTCCGGTGTGTTCCTGTTCTTCGTGTCGTCGTCGCTAACTGGATTACCTGTTCGTCGTGCTGTCGTTCCCGGTGTGGATTGTGTATCGTTACTTGTCTCTGGATTGCCTTCACGGGACTTCCACACGCTGTCATGGATACTCACCACGGGATCACCGAGCACCTACACAGAGGTTTATCACCAGCACTAGCACCACCGGCTCACCTGGGTCCCTGTGCCACTGTTCCATCTGTGTTGTGCCGTCTCGACCCCAGTGTGTCTGATCTGACCTGTTTGTCTATTTCATCAGAAATAAAGCGTTATTTGCAATTGCATCCGGTGTCGTTCTGATATGTCACAAAGGTTCACTCAATCCATTAATAAATACTTATTTGAATGCAAGTAATGATAGTAAAGTCCGCATAAACATGAACAACCTTTTTCCGCTGTCAAATTATGTTTACCAACAAATCAATGCCTTATATAAAAGAGTGTTGATTAGGTACACAACAGTATTTCTAAATTTAGGGAAACATGGTGAGTTAGAAATGTTCATACTTAGTGTGTGTCAACTGCTACGTAAACTAATGTAAATATGTACAGTAAGCACAAAACAGTGAAGCTATTTACGGGCATTGTTCATGGTTAGTTCATGTTAACTAATGCATTAACTAATGTTAACTAACTGTGCTGTTAAAGTGAATTGATGCATTAGAACATGTGTGAGTTAACGTTAACAAATATTAACTAGAAAAAGTTCGTCGAGACAAACTTTAAGTTGGCTTGTGAAAGTTTGGACCAATAAGTTTGAAGAAGTTTAAATTAGTTTAAAGTTTAAATTAGTTTAAATTTTAAAGTAGTTTGAAGTTGAAATTAGTTTAAAGTTTAAAGTAGTTTAAAGTTTAAAGTTTAAAGTTTAAAGTTTTAATGGTTTAAAGTTTAAAGTAGTTTAAAGTTTGAAGTATAGTTTGAAGTAATTTAAAGTTGCTAGGGTGTTTCTAGTGGGTTGCTAAGGTGTTCTGGGTGGTTGCCTGGCGGTTGCTAAGGTATTTTAGGTGGTTGCTAGGGTGTTTTGGATGGTTGCTATGGTGTTGCTTGGGTGTTCTACGGTATTTTGGGTGGTTGCTATGGTGTTGCTAGGGTGTTTTAAGGTATTTTGGATGGTTGCCATGGTGTTCTGGGTGGTTGCTATGGTGTTGCTAAGGTGTTGTAAGGTATTTTGGGTGGTTGCTATGGTGTTCTGGGTGGTTGCTAGGCAGTTGCTAGGGTGTTCTGGGGTTGCTAAGCAGTTGCTAGGGTGTTCTGGTGGTTGCTAGGGTGTTGCTAGGGTGTTCTAGGGTATTTTGGGTGGTTGCTATGGTGTTGCTAGGGTGATTTAAGGTATTTTGGGTGGTTGCTAGGGTGTTCTGGGTGGTTGCTAGGCAGTTGCTAGGGTGTTCTGGTGGTTGCTAGGGTGTTGCTAGGGTGTTCTAGGGTATTTTGGGTGGTTGCTATGGTGTTGCTAGGGTGATTTAAGGTATTTTGGGTGGTTGATAGGGTGTTCTGGGTGGTTGCTATGCAGTTGCTAGGGTGTTCTGGTGGTTGCTAGGGTGTTGCTAGGGTGTTCTAGGGTATTTTGGGTGGTTGCTATGGTGTTGCTAGGGTGATTTAAGGTATTTTGGGTGGTTGCTAGGGTGTTCTGGGTGGTTGCTAGGCAGTTGCTAGGGTGTTCTGGTGGTTGCTAGGGTGTTGCTAGGGTGTTCTAGGGTATTTTGGGTGGTTGCTATGGTGTTGCTAGGGTGATTTAAGGTATTTTGGGTGGTTGCTAGGGTGTTCTGGGTGGTTGCTAGGGTGTTCTGGAGCATTTTGGGTGGTTGCTATGGTGTTGCTAGGGTGTTTTAAGGTATTTTGGGTGGTTGCTAAAAAGAAAGAAAGATTGAAAGAAAGATTAGAAAGAAATAAAGATAGATAGAAAGATTAGTTAGAAAGAAAGAGAGAAAGAAAGAAAGAGAGATAGAAAGATTAGTTAGAAAGAAAGAAAGATTAGTTAGAAAGAAAGATTAGTTAGAATGAAAGAAAGTTAGAAAGTAAGATTAGTTAGAAAGAAAGAAAAAAGAAAGATTGAAAGATTAGTTAGAAAGAAAGAAAGAAAGATTAGTTAGAAAGAAATAGATTAGTTAGAAAAGAAAGAAAGAAAGAAAGATTAGTTAGAAAGAAAGATTAGAAAGAGAGTTAGAAAGAAAGAAAGATTAGTTAGAAAGAAAGAAAGAAAGATTAGTTAGAAAGAAAGAAAGAAAGATTAGTTAGAAAGAAAGAAAGAAAGAAAGATAGAAAGTAAAATTAGTTAGAAAGAAAGAAAGAAAGAAAGAAAGAAAGATAGAAAGATTAGTTAGAAAGAAAGAAATATGGAAAGATTATTTAGAAAGAAAGAGAGAAAGAAAGAAAGAGAGAAAGAAAGAAAGAGAGATAGAAAGATTGTGTTCATAATTGTATGAATTCATGAGTTCATAAGTGTATGAGTTTATAAGTTTATGAATTCATGAGTTCATAAGTGTATGAATTCATGAGTTTATAAGTGTACGAGTTTATGAGTTTAGAGTTTATAAGTTTAAATGATTTAAAATGGTTTATAAGTTTAAATGAGTTCAGAGTTTATTAATTTATGACTTTGAGTTCATAAGAGTTTGAATTCATGAGTTTATAAGTGTATGAGTTTATAAGTGTATGAGTTTATGAGTTTAGAGTTTATAAGTTTAAATTAGTCTAAGAGTTCAAGTTTAGAGTTTATTAATTTATTATGAGTTTAAGAGTTTAAGTGTAGATAGATAAGTGTCATAGATATATGAGTTTATTAGTTTAAATGAGTCTCAATGGCTCATATAGTATATAGAATGGCAGTTTGATTCAGTCTAGGGCTTCAAGGTATTTAGATTTGAATTTTTGACAGTTGGGGAGTTTGAAAATCTGAACATTCCGCCATGTTAAGTCAATGGGAGTTTTTTCCGACTTTGATCGTCATTTTTAGGAAAACCGTAAGTCCGATCAGTTAGAAAAGATATAGCATACCGAGTCAGAACAGTCTGAGTGTCTGTGCCGAGTTTGGAGTATGTGGAGTTAAAGCTCTAGGAGGAGATAGAGTTGTAAATTTTTGACAGAATAATAATAATAACTAGAAAAAGTTCGTCGAGACAAACTTTAAGTTGGCTTGTGAAAGTTTGGACCAATAAGTTTGAAGAAGTTTAAATTAGTTTAAAGTTTAAATTAGTTTAAATTTTAAAGTAGTTTGAAGTTGAAATTAGTTTAAAGTTTAAAGTAGTTTAAAGTTTAAAGTTTAAAGTTTAAAGTTTTAATGGTTTAAAGTTTAAAGTAGTTTAAAGTTTGAAGTATAGTTTGAAGTAATTTAAAGTTGCTAGGGTGTTTCTAGTGGGTTGCTAAGGTGTTCTGGGTGGTTGCCTGGCGGTTGCTAAGGTATTTTAGGTGGTTGCTAGGGTGTTTTGGATGGTTGCTATGGTGTTGCTTGGGTGTTCTACGGTATTTTGGGTGGTTGCTATGGTGTTGCTAGGGTGTTTTAAGGTATTTTGGATGGTTGCCATGGTGTTCTGGGTGGTTGCTATGGTGTTGCTAAGGTGTTGTAAGGTATTTTGGGTGGTTGCTATGGTGTTCTGGGTGGTTGCTACGCAGTTGCTAGGGTGTTCTGGGGTTGCTAGGCAGTTGCTAGGGTGTTCTGGTGGTTGCTAGGGTGTTGCTAGGGTGTTCTAGGGTATTTTGGGTGGTTGCTATGGTGTTGCTAGGGTGATTTAAGGTATTTTGGGTGGTTGCTAGGGTGTTCTGGGTGGTTGCTAGGCAGTTTGCTAGGGTGTTCTGGTGGTTGCTAGGGTGTTGCTAGGGTGTTCTAGGGTATTTTGGGTGGTTGCTATGGTGTTGCTAGGGTGATTTAAGGTATTTTAGGCGGTTGCTAGGGTGTTCTGGGTGGTTGCTATGCAGTTGCTAGGGTGTTCTGGTGGTTGCTAGGGTGTTGCTAGGGTGTTCTAGGGTATTTTGGGTGGTTGCTATGGTGTTGCTAGGGTGATTTAAGGTATTTTGGGTGGTTGCTAGGGTGTTCTGGGTGGTTGCTAGGCAGTTGCTAGGGTGTTCTGGTGGTTGCTAGGGTGTTCTAGGGTATTTTGGGTGGTTTCAATGGTGTTGCTAGGGTGATTTAAGGTATTTTGGGTGGTTGCTAGTGTGTTCTGGGTGGTTGCTAGGGCGTTGCTAGGGTGTTCTAGGGTATTTTGGGTGGTTGCTATGGTGTTGCTAGGGTGATTTAAGGTATTTTGGGTGGTTGCTAGGGTGTTCTGGGTGGTTGCTAGGCAGTTGCTAGGGTGTTCTGGTGGTTGCTAGGGTGTTCTAGGGTATTTTGGGTGGTTTCAATGGTGTTGCTAGGGTGATTTAAGGTATTTTGGGTGGTTGCTAGTGTGTTCTGGGTGGTTGCTAGGCAGTTGCTAGGGTGTTCTAGGGTATTTTGGGTGGTTGCTATGGTGTTGCTAGGGTGTTTTAAGGTATTTTGGGTGGTTGCTAGGGTGTTATGGGTGGTTGCTATGGTGAACTATTTATGAATTTAAAAGTTCATAAGTGTATGAATTTATGAAAATTCATAAGTGTATGAATTCATGAGTTTATAAGTTTATGAGTTTATGTGTACGAGTTTATGAGTTTACAGTTTATAAGTTTAAATGAGTAAGAGTTCAGAGTTTATTAATTTATGAGTTTGAGTTCATAAGTGTATGAATTCATGAGTTTATAAGTGTACGAGTTTGAGTTTATGATTTCATGAATTCATAAGTTTATGAATTCATGAGTTTGAGTTGATAAGTGTATGAATTTACGAGTTCATAAGTGTATGAATTCATGAGTTCATAAGTGAATGAATTCATGAGTTTATAAGTGTACGAGTTTATGAGTTTATATGTTTATGAGTTTAAAAGTGTATAAATTTATGAGATTATAAGTTTAAATGAGTAAGAGTTCAGAGTTTATTAATTTATGAGTTTAGATTTTATAAGTTTAAATGAGTAAGTGTCCAGTTTATTAATTTATGAGTTTAATAGTTTATGAGAGTTTATAAGAGTATGAGTTTATGAATTTAGAGTTTATGAGTTTAGAGTTTATTAGTTTAAATGAGTCTAAAAGTTCAATTTTAGAGTTTATTAATTTATTAAGTACAATAGTTAGATGAGTTTATTAGTTTAAATGAGTCTCAATGGCTCATATAGTATATAGAATGGCAGTTTGATTGAGTCTAGGGCTTCAAGGTATTTAGATTTGAAATTTTGACAGTTTGGGAGTTTGAAAATCTGAACATTCCGCAATGTAAAGTCAATGGGAGTTTTTTCCGACTTTGATCGTCATTTTTAGGAAAACCGTAAGTCCGATCAGTTAGAAAAGATATAGCATACCGAGTCAGAACAGTTTGAGTGTCCGTGCCGAGTTTGGAGTATGTGGAGTTAAAGCTCTAGGAGGAGTTAGAGTTGTAAATTTGAGTAAGAAGAATAATAATAATAATAATAAGTTTAAATAGGATTTCAGTAAGTTGGCTCTCACAAGCCAACTTAATAATAAGTTTAAATAGGATTTCAGTAAGTTGGCTCTCACAAGCCAACTTAACTAGAAAAAGTTCGTCGAGACAAACTTTAAGTTGGCTTGTGAAAGTTTGGACCAATAAGTTTGAAGAAGTTTAAATTAGTTTAAAGTTTAAATTAGTTTAAATTTTAAAGTAGTTTGAAGTTGAAATTAGTTTAAAGTTTAAAGTTTAAAGTTTTAATGGTTTAAAGTTTAAAGTAGTTTAAAGTTTGAAGTATAGTTTGAAGTAATTTAAAGTTGCTAGGGTGTTTCTAGTGGGTTGCTAAGGTGTTCTGGGTGGTTGCCTGGCGGTTGCTAAGGTATTTTAGGTGGTTGCTAGGGTGTTTTGGATGGTTGCTATGGTGTTGCTTGGGTGTTCTACGGTATTTTGGGTGGTTGCTATGGTGTTGCTAGGGTGTTTTAAGGTATTTTGGATGGTTGCCATGGTATTCTGGGTGGTTGCTATGGTGTTGCTAAGGTGTTGTAAGGTATTTTGGGTGGTTGCTATGGTGTTCTGGGTGGTTGCTAGGCAGTTGCTAGGGTGTTCTGGGGTTGCTAGGCAGTTGCTAGGGTGTTCTGGTGGTTGCTAGGGTGTTGCTAGGGTGTTCTAGGGTATTTTGGGTGGTTGCTATGGTGTTGCTAGGGTGATTTAAGGTATTTTGGGTGGTTGCTAGGGTGTTCTGGGTGGTTGCTAGGCAGTTGCTAGGGTGTTCTGGTGGTTGCTAGGGTGTTCTAGGGTATTTTGGGTGGTTGCTATGGTGTTGCTAGGGTGATTTAAGGTATTTTGGGTGGTTGCTAGGGTGTTCTGGGTGGTTGCTATGCAGTTGCTAGGGTGTTCTGGTGGTTGCTAGGGTGTTCTAGGGTATTTTGGGTGGTTGCTATGGTGTTGCTAGGGTGATTTAAGGTATGTTGGGTGGTTGCTAGGGTGTTCTGGGTGGTTGCTAGGCAGTTGCTAGGGTGTTCTGGTGGTTGCTAGGGTGTTGCTAGGGTGTTCTAGGATATTTTGGGTGGTTGCTAGGGTGTTCTGGGTGGTTGCTAGGGTGTTCTAGAGCATTTTGGGTGGTTGCTATGGTGTTGCTAGGGTGTTTTAAGGTATTTTGGGTGGTTGCTAAAAAGAAAGAAAGATTGAAAGAAAGATTAGAAAGAAATAAAGATAGATAGAAAGATTAGTTAGAAAGAAAGAGAGAAAGAAAGAAAGAGAGATAGAAAGATTAGTTAGAAAGAAAGAAAGATTAGTTAGAAAGAAAGATTAGTTAGAATGAAAGAAAGTTAGAAAGTAAGATTAGTTAGAAAGAAAGATTAGTTAGAATGAAAGTTAGAAAGTAAGATTAGTTAGAAACAAAGAAAAAAGGAAAGATTGAAAGAAAGATTAGAAAGAAAGAAAGAAAGAAAGATAGAAAGATTAGTTAGAAAGAAAGAAAGAAAGATTAGTTAGAAAGAAATAGATTAGTTAGAAAAGAAAGAAAGAAAGAAAGAAAGATTAGTTAGAAAGAAAGATTAGAAAGAGAGATAGAAAGAAAGATAGAAAGAAAAGTTAGAAAGAAAGAAAGAAAGATAGAAAGTAAAATTAGTTAGAAAGAAAGAAAGAAAGAAAGAAAGAAAGATAGAAAGATTAGTTAGAAAGAAAGAAAGAAGAAATATTAGTTAGAAAGAAAGAAGAAATATTAGTTAGAAAGAAAGAAAGAAAGAAAGAAAGAAAGAAAGAAAGAAAGAAAGAAAGAAAGAAAGAAGAAATATTAGTTAGAAAGAAAGAAAGAAAGAAGAAATATTAGTTAGAAAGAAAGAAAGAAAGAAAGAAAAAGAAAGAAAGAAAGAAAGAAAGAAAGAAAGAAAGAAAGAAAGAAAGAAAGAAAGAAAGAAAGAAAGAAGAAAGATTAGTTAGAAAGAAAGAAAGAAAGAATTAGTTAGAAAGAAAGATTAGTTAGAAAGAAAGAAAGAAAGAAAGAAAGAAAGAAAGAAAGAAAGAAGAAAGAATAGTTAGAAAGAAAGAAAGAAGAAAGATTAGTTAGAAAGAAAGAAAGAAAGAAAGAAGAAAGATTAGTTAGAAAGAAAGAAAGAAAAAGAAAGAAAGAAAGAAAGAAAGAAAGAAAGAAAGAAAGAAAGAAAGAAAGAAGAAAGATTAGTTAGAAAGAAAGAAGAAAGATTAGTTAGAAAGAAAGAAGAAAGATTAGTTAGAAAGAAAGAAAGAAAGAAAGAAAGAAAGAAAGAAAGAAAGAAAGAAAGAAGAAAGATTAGTTAGAAAGAAAGAAAGAAGAAAGATTAGTTAGAAAGAAAGAAAGATTAGTTAGAAAGAAAGAAAGAAAGATTAGTTAGAAAGAAAGAAAGAAAGAAGAAAGATTAGTTAGAAAGAAAGAAAGAAAGAAGAAAGATTAGTTAGAAAGAAAGAAAGAAAGAAAGAAAGAAAGAAAGATTAGTTAGAAAGAAAGAAAGAAAGAAAGAAAGAAGAAAGATTAGTTAGAAAGAAAGAAAGAAAGAAAGAAGAAAGATTAGTTAGAAAGAAAGAAAGAACGAATTAGTTAGAAAGAAAGAAAGAAAGAAAGAAAGAAAGAAAGAAAGAAGAATAGTTAGAAAGAAAGAAAGAAGAAAGATTAGTTAGAAAGAAAGAAAGAAAGAAGAAAGATTAGTTAGAAAGAAAGAAAGAAAAAGAAAGAAAGAAAGAAAGAAAGAAAGAAGAAAGATTAGTTAGAAAGAAAGAAAGAAAGAAAGAAAGAAAGAAGAAAGATTAGTTAGAAAGAAAGAAAGAAAGAAAGAAAGAAAGAAAGAAAGAAAGAAAGAAAGAAAGAAAGAAAGAAAGAAAAAAGAAAGATTAGTTAGAAAGAAAGAAAGAAAGAAGAAAGATTAGTTAGAAAGAAAGAAAGAAAGAAAGAAAGAAAGAAAGAAGAAAGATTAGTAAGAAAGAAAGAAAGAAAGAAAGAAAGAAAGAAAGAAAGAAAGAAGAAAGATTAGTTAGAAAGAAAGAAAGAAAGAAAGAAAGAAAGAAAGAAAGAAAGAAAGAAAGAAAGAAAGAAGAAAGATTAGTTAGAAATAAAGAAGAAAGATTAGTTAGAAAGAAAGAAGAAAGATTAGTTAGAAAGAAAGAAAGAAAGAAAGAAAGAAAGAAAGAAAGAAAGAAAGAAAGAAAGAAGAAAGATTAGTTAGAAAGAAAGAAAGAAAGAAAGAAAGAAAGAAAGAAAGAAGAAAGATTAGTTAGAAAGAAAGAAAGATTAGTTAAAAAGAAAGAAAGATTAGTTAGAAAGAAAGAAGAAAGATTAGTTAGAAAGAAGAAATATTAGTTAGAAAGAAAGAAAGAAGAAATATTAGTTAGAAAGAAAGAAAGAAAGAAAGAAAGAAAGAAAGAAAAAAGAAAGATTAGTTAGAAAGAAAGAAATAAAGAAGAAAGATTAGTTAGAAAGAAAGAAGAAAGATTAGTTAGAAAGAAAGAAAGAAAGAAAGAAAGAAAGAAAGAAAGAAAGAAAGATTAGTTAGAAAGAAAGAAAGAAAGAAAGATTAGTTAGAAAGAAAGAAAGAAAAAGAAAGAAAGAAAGAAAGAAAGAAAGAAGAAAGATTAGTTAGAAAGAAAGAAAGAAAGAAAGAAAGAAAGAAAGAAAGAAAGAAGAAAGATTAGTTAGAAAGAAAGAAAGATTAGTTAAAAAGAAAGAAAGATTAGTTAGAAAGAAAGAAGAAAGATTAGTTAGAAAGAAGAAATATTAGTTAGAAAGAAAGAAAGAAGAAATATTAGTTAGAAAGAAAGAAAGAAAGAAAGAAAGAAAGAAAGAAAAAAGAAAGATTAGTTAGAAAGAAAGAAATAAAGAAGAAAGATTAGTTAGAAAGAAAGAAGAAAGATTAGTTAGAAAGAAAGAAAGAAAGAAAGAAAGAAAGAAGAAAGATTAGTTAGAAAGAAAGAAAGAAGAAAGATTAGTTAGAAAGAAAGAAAGAAAAAGAAAGAAAGAAAGAAAGAAAGAAGAAAGATTAGTTAGAAAGAAAGAAAGAAAGAAGAAAGATTAGTTAGAAAGAAAGAAAGAAAGAAAGAAGAAAGATTAGTTAGAAAGAAAGAAAGATTAGTTAAAAAGAAAGAAAGATTAGTTAGAAAGAAAGAAGAAAGATTAGTTAGAAAGAAGAAATATTAGTTAGAAAGAAAGAAGAAATATTAGTTAGAAAGAAAGAAAGAAAGAAAGAAAGAAAGAAAGAAAGAAAGAAAGAAAAAAGAAAGATTAGTTAGAAAGAAAGAAAGAAAGAAGAAAGATTAGTTAGAAAGAAAGAAAGAAAGAAGAAAGATTAGTAAGAAAGAAAGAAAGAAGAAAGATTAGTTAGAAAGAAAGAAAGAAAGAAAGAAAGAAAGAAAGAAAGAAAGAAAGAAGAAAGATTAGTTAGAAAGAAAGAAGAAAGATTAGTTAGAAAGAAAGAAGAAAGATTAGTTAGAAAGAAAGAAGAAAGATTAGTTAGAAAGAAAGAAAGAAAGAAAGAAAGAAAGAAAGAAAGAAAGAAAGAAAGAAAGATTAGTTAGAAAGAAAGAAAGAAAGAAAGAAAGATTAGTTAGAAAGAAAGAAAGAAAGAAAGAAAGAAAGAAGAAAGATTAGTTAGAAAGAAAGAAAGAAAGAAGAAAGATTAGTTAGAAAGAAAGAAAGAAAGAAGAAAGATTAGTTAGAAAGAAAGAAAGAAAAAGAAAGAAAGAAAGAAAGAAAGAAAGAAGAAAGATTAGTTAGAAAGAAAGAAAGAAAGAAGAAAGATTAGTTAGAAAGAAAGAAAGAAAGAAAGAAAGAAGAAAGATTAGTTAGAAAGAAAGAAAGATTAGTTAGAAAGAAAGAAAGATTAGTTAGAAAGAAAGAAGAAAGATTAGTTAGAAAGAAAGAAAGAAGAAATATTAGTTAGAAAGAAAGAAAGAAAGAAAGACAGAAAGAAAGAAAGAAAGAAAGAAAGAAAGAAAGAAAGAAAGAAAGAAAGAAAGAAAGAAAGAAAGAAGAAAGATTAGTTAGAAAGAAAGAAAGAAGAAAGATTAGTTAGAAAGAAAGAAAGATAGATTAGTTAGTTAGTAAGAAAAAAAGAAAAAAGAAATATTAGTTAGAAAGAAAGAAAGACAGAAAGAAAGAAGAAAGATTAGTTAGAAAGAAAGAAGAAAGATTAGTTAGAAAGAAAGAAAGAAAGAAGAAAGATTAGTTAGAAAGAAAGAAAGAAATAAAGAAAGAAAGAAGAAAGATTAGTTAGAAAGAAAGAAAGAAAGATAGATTAGTTAGTAAGAAAGAAAGATAGATTAGATAGATAGATAGATAGATAGATAGATAGAAAGAGATAGATAGATGGATAGATAGATAGATAGATAGATAGATAGAAAGAGATAGATAGATAGATAGATAGATAGATAGATAGATAGATAGATAGATAGATAGATAGATAGATAGATAGATAGATAGATAGATAGATAGATAGATAGATAGATAGATAGATAGATAAGTTCATTAGTACATATAGAATGGTAGTTTAATTGAGTCTTGGGCTTCAGGGAGTTTAGATTTGAGTTTTTGTGTTGTACACTGCTGGGCCACCGTAGCCTTGGCTCAATTTGAACTGTTGCAATGAAAGTCAATGGGATTTTTATGATTTTTAATATTAATTTTTAAGAAATCTGAAAGTCAAATCAGTCTGAAAAGATATAGCACACTAAGTCAGAACAGTCTGAAGGTCTGACCCGAGTTTGGAGTTTGTAGAGTTAAAGCTCTAGGAGGAGTAGCAGTCAGAAAATTTTGGTTAAGAAAAAGAAGAAGAAAAAGAATAATAATAAGTTTAAATAGGATTTCAGTAAGTTGGCTTTCACAAGCCAACTTAACTAATGCTGAACAGAGGTGTTGTTCATGGTTAGTTCATGTTAACTAATGCATTAATTAATGTTAACTAATGGAACCTTATTGTAAAGTGTTACCGAATTTTCTAAACAAGTAAAATCATCTAAATCGACAACATGTATGTTAGACCCTATACCAACTAAACTATTGAAAGAGATACTTCCAGAGGTCATAGATCTTCTTCTCAATATCATTAATTCATCTTTGTCACTAGGATACGTACCGAAAACTTTTAAGCTGGCTATGATTAAACCACTTGACCGCAAACTTGATCCTACAGAATTAGTCAATTACAGGCCAATCTCAAATCTACCTTTTCTGTCAAAGACCGAAAAGACCGTACCATAGTACTGAGACAGCTCTCATTAGAGTCACAAATGATTTGCTCTTATCCGATCGTGGTTGTATGTCGCTATTGGTGTTACTCGATCTTAGTGCTGCATTTTGATACTATCGACCACAACATTCTTTTAAATAGACTCGAAAATTATGTTGGCATTAGTGGAATTGCATTAGCATGGTTTAAATCATACTTATCTGACCATTATCAGTTTGTAGCAGTAAATGAAGAGATGTCTTATAGATCAAAAGTTCAGTATGGCGTACCACTAGGCTCAGTACTAGGACTGTTGCTGTTCACTCTGTACATGCTACCCATAGGAGATATCATTAGGAAGCATGGCATTAGTTTTCACTGTTATGCTAATGATACTCAGCTCTATATTTCTTCACGCCCTGACAAAACTTACCAATTCACCAAATTAACGGAATCCATAGCTGATATAAAAAAAATTCTAATTTTTGGACAAAAAACTTCCTCACGTAATAACCTAGAATAATGTCTAACACTTGATGGCTGCTCTGTCAAGTCCTCGTTGTCGGTTAGGAACCTGGATGTGCACTTTGATAGCAATCTTTCATTTGAAAGTCACGTGAATAGTATCTGTAAAACTGCATTTTTCCATCTTAAAAAATATATCTAAATTATGTCATATGCTGGTGGTGATGGTGGATATTTTCCATCTAAAAAATATATGGTGCAGTGGATAAGACACATGACTTTAGTGTGAGAGACCCGGGTTCGAATCCACTGTGAGACACCAATGTGTCCCTGAGCAAGACACTTAACCCCTAGTTCCTCCAGAGGCGTGTGACCTCTGAAATATAGCAATTGTAAGTCGCTTTGGTTAAAAGCGTCAGCTAAATGAATAAATGTAAATATGCTCTCAAAGACAAATGCAGAACAATTAGTCCATGCGTTCATGACATCAAGGCTAGATTATTGTAATGCTCTTATGAGTGGTTGCCCTGCACGCTTAATAAACAAACTACAGCTGGTCCAAAAGTAGCAGCTAGAGTTCTTACCAGAACCAGGAAGTATGACCATATTAGCCCGGTTCTGTCAACCCTGCACTGGCTCCCTATTAAACATTGTATACATTTTAAAATATTGCTGATTATTTAAAAAGCACTAAATGGTGTAGCTACCCAGTACTTGAGCTTAAAGCTAAACTTAAGAGCGTTAAAACTTAACGCATTATAGTCCGTCACGTCTATTGCGATCTCACAATTCTGGCCAGTTGATAATACCTAGAATATCAAAATCGACTGCTGGCGGTAGATCCTTTTCCTATTTAGCACCAAAACTTTGGGACAATTTTCCTAACATTGTCCGGGAAGCAGACACGGTCTGTAAGTTCAAATCTAGACTAAAAACACATCTCTTTGGCTTATCATACACATAACACATTATAGACTTCTATAATTCAATGTTAGGCTGCATAGTTTAGATCAGCCGGAACCGGGAACACTTCCTTTAAATCCTGATGTACTTTGTACATCAAAAGAAGGATGGCGTCTACGCTAACATTTGTCCCTCTGTTTATCCTGAGGTTTACCGCAGTCCGCCTGATCAAGGCCGTATCCGGATCTGATGAAGGACCTGCACCTGGACATGACGACAACGCAGTCCTGAAGCGTCCACTAGTCTCTACCCTGTGAACGCCTCCTTCCCTTTACCTCTGTACTGATAAAACGTTGTTGGGATAATTCCGATTCACGTGGCTATGCGGTAGCGATAAAAAATTGTCAGAGCCACCAGGCACTGTTTTATGCAAATGAGCGGCCAGATCGCATTAAAGGATTTCTGCTAGAACGGTGTCGTGTTAGCGGCACCTAAGTTAATAACTAATGATCATTGCGACAGAAGTGAATCAATCAAAACTAATTTTAGCTGGACAATAACTTTATTCTAGAGCTGCTGTAAAGCCAAAACAATCTATGTTACTTTAATTTCCTATTATCACTGTAAAACTGCTTTAAAACATTCCATATTGTTTAACCCTCAGGGGTCTGAGGGGTTTTCTGGGTTCTGGAGGTGTTCTGACATGCTCTGACATTTGTGCTTTTTTCAGTTATTTATAAACATGTTAATGGCAAAGCTGTAAATTCACTCTATATAGCACAAACGTGGCTACCGTAATATGTGAGCAACATGTATGTACATGTTTGCATTTTTTAAGAGAATATTGTTTATGCATGGTTATTGAAAAAACTAAAACTTAAAGTGTCTGAAATAAGGCCACATAACACATACTAAATATGTGTCTACAAGACTTTTGACTAATGGACATTGTTGCCTAGAGTTTTTTCTTCAAAATGATCTGAAAATCATCCTGCCTAATCATTTACACAAAACAATACATTGATTTAAATTTTGTAAGACACCTTTTGTTTGGAAAGGCAATATGCGTGGAGGCTATTACAAATACGTTACAATTACAACAACAATTACAATTTTAACAATATTTCAAGTGTATTCTTTCTTTGTAAAAAGTATACTGTGGCGAGGGACGGCCGAGGGACGTGAGAGAACGGCGCGAGGCCGGTGGTGCGATTGCTAATGAGCAACACCTGTATAGCACACCGGTCTCGCATCTCTCACGGAGGAGCGGAGGCATAAAGGTGGGAGCGACGACATTAATGATCGAGAGAGGAACAGGCCTGATTTTAGTTGTTCTGGTTTTTGTATTTGTGTTTTATTTTAGCCAGCAGTCGTCCGCGAGGGGCTGCTGGCCGTTATGTTTATTTTGAGTAAGCCAGCAGTCGTCCGCGAGGGGCTGCTGGCGGTATTTTAGTTTGTTTATTTTATTTTAAATAAAGTTTGTTAAATGTTCGCCGGTTCCCGCCTCCTTCTTTCCTGAACATTGTTACATATACATTTTATCATACGTATTAAAAAAGGTAAGGATTCATTATTTTGAATATTGGAACAAACACAATAATAACATCTTAGCATATAGTATATTTAACATGAGCAGAAATTGGTGAACAAAAGCTTACCTATTTAATGTGACAGTAGTCTTTATTTACAGTCAAAACTTTAAAACCTATCCAAAACTAATCACAAAATCTTCAAACTAACTCATTCATATTTAGTCTGTAACATATTGTGTATGATATATTAGCATATACATGTTAATTTGCAGTTTGTTGCTTATACAGACATTTTATTTCAACATATTTCAGTCTATTTTTACTCATCTTAGTAGGCTATAGGAATATAGTTTGGATGTGTTCATGTAAATTTAATAACATGTTTACTAATGTAGATGCGAGAGTGAATGAACGGCACAGACAAGCGCTGTATAACTGTAATAAACAAAGCGCGAGGGCCTGTGCCGTTCATTCATCATTTAGCCTACACACAGACACGCAATTCATATTTAAACAGTCTTTTTTAGGTTTATAGACACTATTCAATATCGTGATTAGAACAAAGCACTTAAGAATAAATGACTTACTACATCAGCTGAATCCGTTGCTCCTCGAAATGAAACTACCAGCACTTCTGGTACATTTTCCAGGGTTATTAGATAGTATTATTCCTCACAGGGTAGGGATACGCTGTGTTCACAGCGGTAGTAAGAAACTTACTAAACATGATTTTATAATCCAGCTGGTGGGTGTTGGCATGTTTGCATGGCTTGCCTTAGATCATTTGCGTTTGAATACCGCGCTCTCCGTGGGCGTGGCACATTAACGCGTAATGAGGTATAATGAGCTGGAAAGAAAAATACTGACACCTCTCTCTTTTCATACAGATTACATAAACTGAGAATATTAGTTTTTTTATATAAATTACTTCATTTAAAAGAAGAGAATTTCAGCTTCATAAAGATCTCTCGTATCTCTGTGACAAGTATTGACAGAGTTACAGTTCATTTTTCGGACGCGTTTCAGAATGGACCTCACTGACGAGAGAAGGTAAAACGCGCATCATGTTTATTTTTCTTTATTTGACGAAAAGCACAACACTTTGCTTTTATTGTGAGTACCCAGAAAAAAAATAGACACTTAACAGGATGTAATGATGTACAGCACTTATATGTAAGATCAAAATCAACAGAGTAATTTGAGTCTCTTTTGCACTGATAAGGAAAAAAGTGAGCTGGTATCGCCGGCGATACCGCCGACCCCAGAGAGTTACAATGAAGGTGACTTGACTCTTGCCATCTCGAGTTTGAAACATTCCACCCTGCAGGCTGGATACCTCTGAGCTCTCCATATGCATCCCGTACTTTGGTAATATGTGTATTCTTAGTCCTCCCTGTGGGTAGGCGCTGTGTTACATATTCCACCTGGGATATGCTACCCAGTCTACCTTGGTATTCTTGCGTTAGCCTGGCCCTTCGCTCAACAGGGAGCTGTGACTTGTGCAGAACACTGGAAGACAGTCACAGTGGCGAGATTAGATGACGTAAGTCACTACGTCTTACTGACGTAAGTCGTAGTGACTGACTGAAAGGGAACGTCTCGGTTACGTATGTAACCCTCGTTCCCTGAACGTTACGGGAACGTTAAGGGAACGTCTCGGTTACGTATGTAACCCTCGTTCCCTGAACGTTACGTCCGCCTGCCACTTCCGCTGTACCGCTGGAACCGCCTGAGTTCAGTCTCGGCTCCTCAGCAAGTAACATAACTGCATATTGTTAGCGTACTTCCTTATTTACCCACGAGGTAGGGCGGAGTTATGCTATGCAAATTCCGCAGACCCGTAGCATTTCCTTGTATTTGGTTAGTTTTGTAAGAACTCGAAGGTGATTGGCTTTCTAAGCGAAATCCCATTCGGCAGTCACTGACGTAACGTCTCCGTTCCCTCCTCAGGGAACGAGGGTTAGATACGTAACCGAGACGTTCTGTAAAGCACTTTGGTCAGCCTAGTGGCTGTTGTAAATGTGCTATATAAATAAAATCTAACTACTAATACTCTAATGAGAGTTAGTTGACATGTAGTTGCAAAGTTACTTATAGTTAGTAGAATGTCTATAGTGGACTATCGAAATAAAGTGGAACCTTTGTACTTATATGCGATTAAGGTATAGTTTAGGATTAGTTGCTTGTAATTATGCATAATTTACTGGCATTAGTATAGTAAGTGTATGTATCATGTGTAACCAGGACACTGTAAGTGTTACCAAATGTACTTTAAAAGAAATGTTTGTTTATATTGATCGCAGCTGCAGTTATTCATCTAATGATCCTGAAATAAGCATGTAAACGCTTCATTATTACTATTTTACCAATCGGATTCAAATATTTGACACTTTATTTCAATATCCCACTTTATAGTCATTCCACTAACTATAAGTAGCTTTGCAACTATGTGTCAATTAGAGTCATTAGAGTAGACTCTCTGCTTAATATCTGCTAACACTTTATTTTGATGCTTCCCAACAGACATTCTACCGATTATAAGTAACTTTGCAAGGACATGTGAAACTTATTCTAATAACCCAAACCTTAACAGTCTACTAATACTCTAATGCCTGTTCGTTGACATGCAGTTGCAAATTAATTAGTTAGTTGACATGTAATTGCAAAGTTAATTCTAATTAGTAAAATGTCTAAAGTGATCTATTGAAAAGTAGAACCATAAAATGTAACCAAAATATGTGCAGTGCATATGTTTACCAGAGTTTTAATTCTTATTAACATGCATATGATTACTTACGTCTTACAAAACTGGTCAGCCGACTGGGCACTGCACTTGTGCTTATATTTTGTTAAAACAAACAAACAAACAAACACGTAATCCACATGTAAACAGAAATGTGAATAGGATTGCAAAGTTTAGGGTTTATATAAACAGATCTTTCCGATTCTGAAATCGAATTGGATTCAGTCAGATTGATGGAAATTTGTGCATGTCAACATACCTGCTGATGCTGTACAATATTTTTCACGTACATAAACATATTGCCATATTTCTTTGATGGAAATGTGTGCATGTCAACATACCTACTGATGCTGTACAATATTTTTCATGTACATATAAACATATTGCCATATTTCTTATTGAATATATGTAATCTGAATATCTGAAACCACTCTGTAATCTTCACAGTCTGCAACTAAACATTTTGCACACAATACCATTTACAGTTTTTGCCAAAGCAGTGGGACGTTTAAAGGTTTTAAAATTTTTCGCCCAGCCCATGTCAGAATTTCTTGCAGTTGATATTGAATCGAGTGCTAGGATACAGCTACCATGGATGCTCAAGTGTAACTACATGCTGTCCATTTCATTGAAAGCCTCTCTGCCATGACAAGGAGACCCATTAATGATATTCCCTCCTAGGCCATTTTGAAAATGGACCATGGCATAAATCCCCTACACATCCTGCAATGGAAAAAGTTATGATCCCCACTGTTTCCCCTCTTCATTACGGCTGCAACCGTTTACCGTGGGGTTGCCACTATCTCAGCGCTGAAGCTATGTGGCTAATGACTGCAATTACAAAGGTTACGCTTCTTTTGCCCCTCACAATAGACGATTGATCTCAGCTGGCCTAATGTCAGGCTGTCAGTTAGGGATGGGTTTTGGCCTGACAGCATGACAATGTAAATTGACAAGACTGTGGCTCTCACTCTATTATTTAAACAAACAACGCTCTTTTGGCCCTCCCACTCTTTCCTGACTCCTCTTTGTGGAATGACGAAGTGTTTATCAAGGATTCCATGGGTAGATTGAAGCCTAAGGTCACCTTGGTGTGTGTGTGTGTGTGCTGTTGTTATGAGTGAGATGTGGAGGAGATTGTGGTTCTTTCATCTCAGAGTTTTTTTTTTTCATAGGATATCGGGAAGAGTTAGACGGTTAATGGATTCACACAGTTTGAATATTCTAATTGGAAATTGTCAGCTTTTGTCTGTGTTTTTAACAATGTTAGTTTATTTAGCATGAAGTTTTTTAAAGTGCCTTAGGTCATAACTTCCTGTGCAATTAGCATTTTAATTTTTAGGAAAAAAATAAATAATTAAAAAGTTCCATTATTGTATGTGTATATTATGTGTCTATTATACATAAAGTTTAAACAGAAAGCACAGTGATTTAAATGAGTAAACACTTGCCACCTCTCCATTTTTTGCCTCCTAGTTTAGTTTGAAAGATATATATATATATATATATATATATATATATATATATATATATATATATATATATATATATATATATATATATAGTGGTGGCCAAAATTACACTTGGTATATTGGCACTTGGCATAATTTTTAAAGAGTACAATGACCCTAAACATTCTCCTAACTATTGCCGGAGCTACATGTGACCCAAATGATGGCCTGGCCCAGTCAAAGTCCAGACCTCAACCCCATCGAGTAAATTTGGGGCGAGTTGGAAAATAAACTGGTCAGATCTATTGTAAATTTAAATGAAGGCCTTTGGTTTCAGTTTTAGAAGGAATGGGATAACATCAGTTTTGAAGTTCTCAGGAATTACAGTATATAGACACTATGTGCTGAGAGATGTGCTGCTGTAATTACTGCCAAAGATGGACATACCAAATATTAAAGTTAAAAGGGGATAAAAACAGTACGACTCACTTCATCTGATATGTGTTATGCTCAGAGCAACCATGTTGCATGTTTCATGAACATTATGAAATGATATCATGGTTTGAAGGCAAAAAAGGTCAACATTTTCAGATCTGTCAGGGGTTCTAATAATTTTGGCCACCACTGTACATATATATATATATATATATATATATATATATATATATATATATATATGTACAGTGGTGGCCAAAATTATTAGAACACCTGACAGATCTGAAAATGTTGACTATATACAGTTATAATTTTTAATTTGCTTTTGAAGAATAGTTTAACACATTTTAATTATGTCTTTAATCTTTAGGAGAAGGAATCAGTTCCCTTTGGTTGTCACTCCGAGTTACGTCGGATGACGACGAATGGGGTTTTGCTTAGAAAGCCTATCAACTTCGAGTATTACAAAACGAGCCAATGGCAAAGAAATGCCATGGGTCTGCGGAATTTGCATAGCGTATCTCCGCCTTACCTCGTGGGTATAAAAGGAGGACGCCGGCAACATGCAGATATGTTTTCGCTTCGGAGCCAAGGTAATTCTTCGTTCCACAAGCCATCTCTGAACTGTCAGCTTCTTACAGACGAGCGAGATTCTCTAGTGTTGGTGTGACGGCGATCTCCCGGCGAGTGCGCGCTTCCTGCTTATCTGTGCAGTGGTTTGCCAGTGAGTGTGTTTCTCCCCGGGCGGTTCAACACTCTCAGTTTTCCTTCTCTCACAAAAGACCTCGCACGCGGCACACGTCTTTTTAAAGATGGCTCGCCTGTGCATTTCTGGTTGCGGTTGAATCATTTCCGATTTTGATGGGCACATTCTCTGCTCTGCGTGCTTGGGCTTGATCACGCAAGAGCAGCGTTTGTGGATGACTCACGTTCTCCCCGCGGGAACGTGACCATCGCGTCATTACGGTCGAGACTCAATGATCTCGTTTGAGAGAGAGTCCCCTCATCCACACCAAGGTTATAATCGTTAACGAAAACACGAAAACTAGGTGGGAAAAAACATTGTCGTTAACTAAAATAAAAATAAAAACGAGGCATTACAAAAAAACGATAACTAACTAAAACTGTAATGTGTGTTTGGCAAAACTAACTAAAATAAAATAAAATAATAGAGTAAATGTCCTTAGTTTTCGTCTTTGTCAATGTCTTTCATTTTTAACGCTATTTAAAACACGCAGTGTATTCGTTCAGCTGCATTTCCTTTCCCTGCTCTCCCTCCGTCTCTCTGTCACATGCACGCGCGCGCACACACACACACACAGCCCCTCCCCTCCGTGCACACCGCGTCTCCATGAAAACGAGGGTTCGACGTTGAAAGCAAGTTCGCGAAAGGTTGGTATCTCGTGAACACCTTTACACAATCACACATTAATAAGTGGTGCAAAAATATTTTTAATTCTGAATACATTATTGTCTGTGTTTTAATGTCGACCCGAACAGCGATAGCGCCTTCTTTAGAAAGTTAACTAGTCGCAAATTTTTCAGGCAAAATGCACTTGGGTTGTCGATGTCAAATATATAAGCTGTGATTCAAATATTAATTAATGTTATGTCATTATTCAATACAGATGAGTAGCCGGTCCGACATTCATTTTATGGCCCGCGTCATGCAAAAGATGAATGCACTTTTTATTTTATTTTTAGTTCAAAGGTTGTGCGAATGTTAGACAGTGTGCCTTATATGTAGCCTATATGTTTAATACCGCGGAGTCGGACGCTTTGGATAATCCGTGGGTCAATTAATAAAAAATAACATTTATCATCGTCATTGCGATGTGTGTGGAATGTTTAATGTAGCTTTATATAGCTACTTGATATCTCCGAAATGTAAAATGTAACCATTAACTTGATAAGCGCAACAAATAGCGAAACAAGAGGTAAAGCTGTCAGTTTGTGTGCGCTACGCAGAGCTCATGCATTCAGAGCTGCGCACTTTCAATTGCGTAATTTAAATATCACACTTTAATTATTTATAGCTCATAACTTATAAAAAATAAAATAAAACAAGGTGTTATTACTATATGACGAATGATAGACAGCTATACAGCGCGCGAGGACTGAATTGAGCTCTCTTTCGCGTCTGAATGGACAAATACACAGCATTATGTATAAATGTCCGTTTTGGAGTGTATTCATGCAAACACAGTCAGTTATGTCTTTACAGAACATACAGTTGTGAGAATATCGGATGTGCATCAGTGCAATTGGATCTGCACTCGGTCTTAAAGTGACAGTGCGTAATAAACCTAATGCCATCTGTGCACTTAATATCAATCAAACAACAAAATAAAAAGAGAAAAGAATTCACTGCTCTTTAATGAGAAATAGCCTGTATTTGCTCAATGATTTTCTCCATGTATTTTGAGTTTTTTAATACTCTTGAGTATTATTTTTGTTTTAATACATTTTTAATCTACTTTTTTGTTCCAGATTTTTTTAATTTTTATTTTCATATTCAGTATTACTTTAAATCAGACAAAGACTAGCAATACTTACCTTGCAAGGAGGTTTTTAATACTCTGTTTGGGTATGAACTCTTTTTTTGTGCTTAATTTTTATAATTAATATTGCTAGAAAACTGTTAATCCACTTTTTTGTTCCAGATTTTGTTTCACGTTCAGTATTAGCCTACTTTAAATAGGACAAAGACTAGCAAGACTTACCTAGCAAGATAGGCAATACACAATATTTCTTACTTATTTAGAAATGCAGTTTATGTCGTCTTTAGTCTATTTGCTATTTAGTTTTTTTTCCTGGCACACGTCACTTACACATTTTGCACTTGTGCAGACTGTTTACATATTTGTGCCCATATGTACATTTTATGTACTGGTTTTATTGTTGAATAGATATTTCTAAAATTGTATGATGTTTTCGTTGAGTTATTATTACACAATTCTTTTTCTGACCTTTTTGAATCTTGCCCCTGACAAATAACCCAAAATCCAAAAAAAGACTAAAACTAACATTAAAACTAATAAAAACTAAACTAAAACTAAGCATTTTCAAAAAATAAAAACTAAACTAAACTAGCAAACCCACTTTAAAAACTAATTAAAACTAAACTGAATTTGAAAACAAAAATTCAAAACGAAATAAAAATAAAAACTAATGAAAAATGCAAAACTATAATAACCTTGATCCACACCCCGATCTAACACTCTCCACGTGAGGTGCTACTTCGGCTGGTGGCCAGGGTGACCTGAGGGTGTTGGTGTGGAACAAAGGCGCCGACTATCCGTCCGTGCCCCACGCCCCCCTCTCTATTGACGCAACCCGTGAGCGATCACGGGACGCACGCGGGCCCGTCTTCGGACCCCCCGCGGGTTTCCTTTGACGTTCCAGAATCGGATCTGTTGTCCATCATAGTATCACAGGGCGGGGAAGAATCTTCAGGAAGTGAAGATTTGACAGTGCTGCCACTTTCGGGTGTGCATATGGCATTTGTCGAGTCAGATCCTGAGATGACGGCCATGTTTTCCCGGGACGATTGGTTTTGGGGTCGCCGTCTAACCCCAATTCCTTTCTTCCCGGATGTGCATCAGGAGATCTCGAAATCCTCGAAGACCCCCATGTCTTCCAGCGATCCCTCGTTGATCTCCTCGGCCCTTCCTTCCCTCGACGGGGCCGCTGCCCATGGGTAGACTATGGTCCCCCCGGTTGAACGCTCTGTTGCGATGCTAATGTGTCCTCAGAGTGCTTCTCGGCACGATCCTAAGCACCCGTCTGAAGCCTGTAGTTTTTTGTCTACACTTGTGGTGAAATCCTATAGCGCCCAGGACAGGCAGACGCCTCACTGCATGCCATGGCCATTCTGCTGGTCTACTTGGCCCAGGTGTTCATGGACATGCAGGAGGGTAGGACTGATCCAGGGCTCTTCATTGAGCTGCGCGCCGCGACTGACCTTGCTCCCCGAGTGATGAAAGTGGCCACACGCTCCATGGGTCAGGTGATGTCCACAGCTGGCTTAAATTGTCCGATGTGCAGGATGTTCGGCGGACCCGTCTGCTCGTCATCCTCATATCCCAGGTCGGCCCTTCGGCGGTGTGGTTGAGGGCTGTACAACAGTTCTCAGCCGCCCATGAGCAGACTGAGGCATTCTGCCCCGACGGCCCCGCCGTCCGCTCAGATCCCTCAGTCTGCCCAAGCTGAAGGCCCCCCCCCGCGGCTCCCGCCCCGCCCGTTCACCCGGGCTGGTTCTGGAGGCCGCAGGAGGACGCCACAGCCCTCTCCTGCCCCGCCCCCCGCTAAACGCCAGGCCAAGCGGCGCTCCTGAGACGGGCTGCTCAGAGATGATGGTCACTTCTCAGGAGATGGTAGCAGGACCACTCCTTAATCCTTTGTTTTCCACTTCCCGCTGCACCCTATTGTGGTTAAAGTAGAAGTGACATGTTCATCCCTGAGCACACAGAGTTCTCGGACGACACGGTGCGCCGCCTCCGAGCCGTGCACCCCTCGTCCCCCTCTGTCCCAGAGCCGGATGACAGCACGCGCCGTCCCCGGACCGTGCCGCTCTCATCCCCCTCTGTCGCCAGACCCCTGGCAGAGCAGACCCCCGTGGAACGTTCGTCCTTCCCTGGTCTCCTCTGTCAGGTCGCGGTCAATGACTATGTCATTCCGTCTCGCTGCTCCACCGACGGGAAGTCTGTGGTTTGCATGACCCCGCTGGTACAGTTCTTGGGAGCCTGGTTTGAGCTTCCCAACCTGTCCCACTGGGCCGCGCGAACGATCAGGCTCGGCTACGTGATTTTGTATTTATTTGTTTATTTGATATGGACATAACAATAGCATTGGACTAGCCAGATACATTGTTTTTTTAGTGTTATAGCAAAACTGCTAATTTGCAACACTTGTCCATAGAAGGCTACACATTTCACAGAACACAACACAGTACAGAATACAAACACAGTGCAAAACAGTACACAATACAATATTTAAAAAGTAAACAATACACATCATCACTATGCACTTCATACAGCATTACCATGTGTGCAGCTTTGTCTTGACCTCAGTTGTTTTAGACCTCTGTCAAAACTGATCATGTCTGTCTGCAGTTTTAATTCAGTGGGCAGGGAGTTCCATAGTCTCATTCCATTAAAAGAGAAACTGGACTGACCAAAAGATTTTGTAAATCTCGGAAGAACACAGTCCCCACTGACTGAGGCTCTGGTGGAGGGTCTAAGTGAGCCCTGACGCCTAATAATGAGAGCAGAAAACAGCGGCGACACATGACTGTTCAAGCATTTAAAAACCAATTTCAAAGTACTAAAATTTATAAAATTTTCAAAAGTGAAAAGATTATGTCTATGAATGATGTCACAGTGGTGCAATGTCATAGGTTTTCTATCAAATACCTTGACTGCCTGCTTGCACACTGAAACAACCGGCTTAAGTATGGACGGGAAGGTTTGTGACCAAGATGTAACACAGTAAGACAGATGTGAGAAAATCATTGCATGCATGTATAACAGGGCGGCCTGGTGAGACAGATCCCTCCTGATAAAACAAAAACAATTCAAGTTGGATTTGACCTTTTTACAAACATTTTTGACTTGACTTTGAAATTTAAGGTTGTTGTCAAGAATAATTCCAAGATATTTGGTCTCTTTTACTTCTTGAATAATTTCATTATTTATGCTTACTTCAAAGGTGCTGTCAGGAGGTCTTGTTTTAATTGAGAAACAGACAGCAACGGTTTTCTTCACGGTTAAGGTTAGATGAGATGATTCTAACCAATTAGAAATGTCTACTAGGGCAAGTGTCAACTGCTGCGCTGCCAGAGCTGAGGTTTTAGCAGATAGATGGATGCATACAGCTGACAGTTGGCACCTTGACAGCTATCAGGGAAATCAGTGATGTACATTGTGAACAACAATGGCCCCAGTACTGATCCTTGAGGAACCCCATGTTGTTAAGGCAAAGAGCTGACATTACCCCATTAACCTTAACACACTGTTGACTTCCCTCCAAATATGATTGTAACCATGCCAGAGAACTAGGTGACATTTTGAAGAGTTGGAGTTTTTTTAATTAGCACACTGTGATCCACAGTCTCAAAGGCCTTTTTTAGGTCTAAAAATACAGCACCAACTATTTGCCCTTTGTCTAGAGGCCCCTTGATCTTCTCTAGCAAGTAACAATTAGCTGTTTCGGTGCTGTATTTACGCCTGAAACCAAACTGTCGTGGATGCAGCAGCTGGTTTGACTCAAGATGTTCAATGAGTTGTTCTGCAATTACCTTCTCCAGGATTTTAGACACAACAGGTAAAATTGCAATAGGCCTGTAATTGTTGGGTGTGTCCTTTTCCCCTGACTTGTGGATTGGTGTTATTACAGCGGGCTTCCAGCACTGTGGGAATATACTTGACCGAATTGAGAGATTAACTAAATATGTAATTGGTTGTAGCAGACTGTCCTGATGTTTTGTAATCAAGATCATACTTAGGTTATGGATGTCTTCTGCCGCGGAGTCGTTCATATTTGTAATTATCTTTTTAACTTTGTCAGAAGAGACCTCTTCGATTTTAAAAAGGCTTGCGTTAGCCAAATTAACATCTTCAACACGTGTCACCTTGTTTTTAAATTTGTTTGCTAGTTCATACAGAGTCTATATAAAAAAAACATTTTTTTAAAAACATTTGCCATTGACTCATTGTTATTAACAAGAGTGCCATCCACTTTGATGGAATCTATCATAGTGTACTTTTTCTTTACATGATTGGTTAAATAGTTTATGTGTTGCCACAATTTAGAACTACTACCATTAGCCTCTTCTATCTTTTTAGTAAAATAGTCGATTTTGGCTTTATGTAGATTGCTTATGACTTGATTTCTAAGTGTGGTATAAATTAGATGATCTGTGCCGTTTCTAGTTTTCAAAAACTTTTTACGTGCAGTGTCACGTTTTTTCATAATGTGCCAAATATCGCCATTAAACCATGGAACGGAATATTTTTTTCGTTTACTAGTCCATGTTGTAGTAAACTTTTTTATCATATTACTCAGTGTAGTGACAAAGATATTTGCACTTTGGTTCACATTGGACTCTTTCATAACATTATTCCAATTTATTTGGTTCAGTTCTTCTTCAAAGTTATTTTGTTTTGCTTTTGGAATTCCTATTTTCTGTATTTTTGTTTCTTGATTATAATAAGTCAATCGTTTTTTACCCAATTTCCTAACATTTAAGGTCATGTTATGATCCGAGAGCCCAGTAATGAGGTTATAGGTTTTTGTTATTCTTTCAGGCCTATTTGTAAAAATCAGATCAATTAGAGTTTTACTACTTCTAGTGATTCTGGTAGGTTTGTCTATGAGCTGTTTATACTTAAATTTATCGACTAGAGCTTTTAATTTCATTTTATTACTTTTTCCCAACCAGTTTATATTAAAATCACCCAGTATTATGCTTTCAGAGCAATCCATATTTCAAAGAAAACTCTTGAATTCGTTGTAAAAGTTCACACTGTGTGAGGGTGGATTGTAGAGAACACATAAGTTAAATTTCATGGTTGTAGACAGAGTAATTCATAGTACAAGGCCCTCCAAATTCACATTATTTGCAACCTCTTCACATTGAAATTGATCTCTAATGTATATTAACACCCACCCGCCCCTTCCTTGTTCCCAATCTTTTCTAAAGCACTAATAGCATAGTGTATTAATTAAATTTGTTGAAATACATTGATTTAGCCAACTTTCAGAAACGCACAAGAAGTCCAAATTCGCACAAGAAGTTTAAAGTCTCAGTTAATAGGTTATGTATTTGATAAAATACTTCTAACGTTGAGGTGTCCAGCTAGTATTCCTTTGGGTTTAATTTGCGGATTCCATATGACTTGCGCATGGTTTACAGTCTGGAAAAACTTAAGCTGCCTCTGCTTCACTATCGCGCAATTTGAAGTTTTGACCCTTGCGGGACACCGTCTTTGTGTACTTTCCGCATCTGTTATAGCAGCATTGCAGGATGTTTGATTCAGATGATTGATTCAATTCGCACAGTCTCCTCCCCGCTTCAGGGGAGTCCGCTCCACTATGGTCAGTGGCTGTGCCCCTATCATGAGAGCGGAGGTTGCCACCCTCTGGCGAAGGGTGCGATCGAGACTGTCCCTCCAGCCGAAATGAGGTCCGACTTCTACAGCCCGTACTTCATAGTCCCGAAGAAAACCGGTGGGTTACGGCCAATCCTCAACCTGCGCGTGCTGAACCGCTCCCTTCACAGGCTGCCGCTCAAGATGCTCACTGCCAAGTGCATTTTCGAATGTGTACGGCCCCAGGATTGGTTTGCAGCGATCGACCTGAAGGATGCCTACTTTCATGTCTCCATTCTCCCTCGACACAGACCGTTCCTGCGGTTTGCTCTCGAGGGGCAGGCATATCAGTACGCGGTTCTCCCATTCTGGTTAGCCCTGTCTCCTCGCGTCTTCACGAAGGTCGTCGAGGCAGCCCTTGTTCCCCTTCGGGAACACGGGGTTCGCATCCTGAACTATCTCGACGACTGGCTGATCCTAGCTCAATCTCGAGATCAGGTTTGCGAACACAGGGATCTAGTGCTCCGGCACCTAGCCCGTCTGGGCCTTCGGGTCAACTGGGAAAAGAGCAAACTTTGCCCCGTGCAGAGGATCTCTTTTTCTCGGTATGGAAATCGACTCGGTCGCCATGTAAAATACGCAGCTTACGAGTGAGCGCGCACACACGCAATCACTGCTGACTTGCCTGAGAGTTTGAGGGCAAGAGTGCGGTTCCACTGAAATTGTTTCAGAGTCTCCTCGGGCATATGGCATCTGCAGCCGCGGCAATGCCGCTCGGATTGCTTCATATGAGACCGCTTCAGCTTTGGCTTCGCGACCGAGTCCCGAGGTGGGCATGGCAACACGGCACCCTCCGAGTACCAGTTACTCCGACCTCGTGGGCGAACCTCATTTTTCTACGGGCCAGAGTGCCCCTGGAACGAGTTTCGCGGCATGTTGTTGTAACGACAGATGCCTCCTCCACGGGCTGGGGCACCATGTGCAATGGACGTGCTGCTGCAGGCTCCTGGACAGGACCCTTTCGCCTATGGTACATCGATCGCCTCGAGTTGCTGGCTGTACGTTTGCTCTGCGCCGCTTCCGGGCCATGCACAAGGGCCAAGACGTACTAGTCCGATCAGACAATACCGCGACTGTAGCGTACATCAACCGCCAAGGTGGTCTGCGCTCCCGCCGTATCTCGCAACTCGCCCGCCACCTCCTCTTATGGAGTCAGAAGTATCTGAGGTCGCTTCGTGCCATTTATATCCCCGGAGCTCTGAACTGTGTAGCCGACGAGCTCTCACGGTTTCAGCTCCTCACGGGGGAATGGCGGCTCCATCCCCGGGCGGTACAGCTGATTTGGGACCAGTTCGGGGATGCACAGATAGATCCTTTTGCCTCTCACGAATCGACCCATTGCGCCCAGTTTTATTCCCTGACCGAGGGCACGCTCGGCACGGACGCTCTGGCGCACAGCTGGCCGCAGGGCCGAAAGTATGCGTTTCCCCCAGTGAGCCTTCTTGCGCAGACCTTGCGCAAGGTCATGGAGGACGAGCCCACTGGCCCAACCGGACCTGATTCTCCGAACTAGTACTCCTCGCGACAGTACCTCCCTGGCCGATCCCTCTGAGGAAGGACCTCCTTTCTCAGGGACGGGGCACCTTATGGCACTCTCGTCCCTATCTTTGAAACCTCCACGTGTGGCTCCTGGATGGGACGAGGCAGGTTGGAGTACCCTACCACCAGCGGTGGTGGCTACCCTTCACTTCCGCTAGGGCTTCGTCCACGAGACATCTCTATGCGTTGAAGTGGAACCTCTTCGTCAACTGGTGCTCTTCTCGCAAGAAGACCCCCGGAGATGTTCGATCAGCGTCGTGCTTTCCTTCCTACAAGATGGGTTGGAGCGAAGGCTGTCTCCCTCCACCCTTAAAGTCTATGTCGCCGCCATTGCCACACAGCATGACTTTGTTGAAGGTAAGTCTTTGGGAAGGCACGACCTGATCGTCAGGTTGCTGAGAGGGGCAAGGAGACTGAATCCTCCTCGCCCCCCTCTCGTTCCCTCTTGGGACCTCTCAGTGGTGTTAACTGCCCTGCAGAGTGATTCCTTTGAGCCTCTGCAATCAGTGGAGCTTAAGTTAGAAACCTGTCAATGAAGACACCGCTCCTGGTTGCACTGGCCTCCATCAAGAGGGTAGGGGACCTGCACGCATTCTCTGTTGACGAAGCGTGCCTGGAATTCGGGCCGGCCTACTCTCACGTGATCCTGAGATATTGGCCTGGATATTTGCCCAAGGTTCCTACCACTCCCTTCCGGGACCAGGTGGTGAACCTGCAAGCGCTGCCCCTGGAGGAGGCAGACCCAGCCTTGGCACTGCTCTGTCCAGTACGCGCCCTCCGCGCCTATGTAGACAGAACGCAGTGTTTCAGAACCTCAGACCAGCTCTTTGTCTGTTATGGTGGGAAGCTTAAAGGAAAGGCTCTCTCAAAGCAGAGGTTGTCTCACTGGATAGTGGAAGCCATTGCTTTGGCTTACCAGCAGCAAGGTCGACCGTGCCCCCTTGGTGTGACTTCCCACTCAACCCGGAGTGTGGCATCCTCTTGGGCTCTAGCGCATGGCGCCTCGCTGCCAGACATCTGCAGAGCTGCAGGCTGGGCGACACCGAACACATTCGCCAGATTCTACAATCTCCGAGTGGAGCCACTGTCCTCTCATGTACTCGCTTCAACCAGCTAGTACTGGACCCGCTCAAGTGTCTTCGCTTGCTCGCCATTCCACTCTACGGACTGGATACGTGCGATATTCTCCTCAGGTGAGCTTCCCCGAAAGCCCTGAGTTCTTCCAGCACTCCTGACATCCGCGCCAGTGTCTTTGCCTGCGTGTCGGCTAGGTGCCTCCCGTGTGCTTGGTCCCTCCTCTGAGCGACCCCCACATGTGTATTTCCACTGTGAGCCACTCTGAGCATATGTCTTTCCCTTGGCAAGCCACCTTGCCACCCCTGGGGTTGAAATATTCCACCTGCGGCTGGACACAGGCCGCAGGTGGAATTTTTTAGAAACTTCCTCTGTTTTTTTTTAGAAACAAACTCTGTTATATTATTTTCATGTTATCACTGTGAAGCTGCTTTGATACAATCTGTATTGTAAAAAGCGCTATATAAATAAAGGTGACTTGACTTGACTTGACACCCCAGTGTTCTCCATATGCATCCTTCAGGTCATATGTGTATTCTCTAAGCCCTTTTAGACCAATGTCAATCTCAGTGTCACTGGAATTAGGCAACACTCATTACAAAATGAAAGAATTTTTTTCTGCTAGTCATAATTCAAGGTGATTTTAATGTTTAAAGCATGGAAAAAGAACAAGGTGAAATACAAGGTGAAATATTTTTGTGAATATATTGTGTTTCCCAGGTCTCAATAAGAGGCAGTGGTGGTAAACATGTCAAAAGTGTATTTTCCACACCTGTTAGCAGAGGCAATGGTTAACCTGAGATCTAGAGTACATGTACTCAGCATCTCAGCAGAAGGACAGCCAATTAACACAGCATCTGCTCCACTGACCACAGACTTTCATCCCTCCAGCAGCTCCCACTGGGTTTCATCAAAAGAAACGTCTCTTATTTTAAAAAAAAGGAGAGGGAATGAAAATCTGAGCACGGACGATCAATTTGCAATACTCTTATTTTCTTTTTCCAAGCCAATATAAAGCTTTAAGCAAGTTATAATGAATGAATGAGACTGTTTTAATCAACTAATACGGCGGTTTGATTGTGTTATCCAGCGATAATTTTAAGATCTGTTATCAAGAAGGGAACAGAATCTACATCTCTCATCGCCTGCCAGTGCTGCCACATTTTAAACACATTTCACACCACTTTCACTTCTGAGGCTGGAGATGATGACATACAGCAGTTGTGATTCCCTTAAGCCAATATGTATACATCGCTGCTCTCATATCCTCCAGGAAATTTCCCGATTATGATTTCAGATTGTAATGACGATGAGCAATAAACTAATTTTGGGTGGATTTTTTTCTAAATATATTTATATATATATTTAAAAAAATAAAAATAGAGCTAAGGAATGTTTTCTTCAACAACACCATAAAATCATCCGTTTCTGACTTTATTATATAGTTTTCAAAGTTTGAGGGCAATTAACTAATCAATGCCAGCTGTACATTAACTTAGGCAACACTTTGATTTCCTTGAAATTTAATATCAAACTTAAAACTAAAATTCAAAACTTGATTTTAATTGGGTTGAATTTTATATTAAATGCATTTATCTAAAATAATTAAAAAATATATTGTTGTAGGATTTCCAGAAACAATGTTCACTTAGAAATTGTTGGTGAATTTTGCAGTAATGACAATGAATCGGCACGTTACACATTCAATTAAACATGACATTTTGAAGTATAAAAAACTGAGTATTATATTATTTTCAGTATATCAGTATTACATACTCTAATAATATTTTGGTAATACTTTATTTTAATGGTCCCTTTTGAACATTCTGTTGACAACAAAAACTTTGCAACTTCACATCAACTAATGCGGGGTTCACACTGCACGATTTTAGCCCCGATTTTCACTTGCCAACAGGTTTTGTGAGATCCCAGACAACCGAAATCATAGGCAAATCGGGGCTCGTTCACGCGATTGACAATCACGCAGTGTGAATTATCAAAGGTGCGATCTGAGAGAATGCCGGTTCAAAATCCTGCTGTGTGAATGTGTTCTGACTGAAAACTACATCGCGATGACCTACAGTCAATCAGAGAGCAAGGTACAGGGCAGCGGGAAGTTCAGGGAGGAGTTATAAATACGGTGGCCCAGTAGTGCACAACACAACGAAATTTAAAAAGCAAACAGTTCACAACACAACGAAATTAAGCCACGACACAACGAATTGAATCCACAACACAACGGAAAATGTACAACACAACGGAAAATTTACAACACAACGAAATAAAGCTGCAACACAACGGAAATGCTCCTCACCAGAGGGCTCTGTGAGCGCAATAAAGTTAGTTTTCCTAGCCACTGTTCTGTAGAGTCAGCAGTCTAAAAAATATATCAACAACACGATTAGTTTTAACAGTACGTAGCTAACCATTGTATATCGGCATTTATTAATTCTAAATCAACTACGTGCATTATAGCTGCAAATAATCTAGAATGCTTTGACGTGCACCGCAGCATAACCCTAAGAGAACGTCTGCCAATTCCTTCAAGTTGTTAAAACGTATACTTTGTATTAATTAAAATTACTTTTAACATTCAAAAACATACATGTTCAAAATCCAAAGCTTGATTGTATTGGTAGTAGACTGACTTACAGCTGACTTTTTCCCAATAATTCCCTACATGTATTTAGCTTGCAGTAAACAAATATTTTTTAGGAAATTTCTGTAAGTTTTTTTTATTTTTTTATCATGTTTCAAATGTTGTAGTTCCATTTAACCTGACATCTTTGCCAGCTGTGGTGGGAAAAATGCGTGTTCTTTACAGAAAATGAATGGTTCTGCAACTTTAGGGTGCGAAAGCAAACATTTCAGTATATTTGTGATGTACTTCGCACTCGACTGTATCGCAAAACCACACAGCTACTTGCAGCAATTCCTGGAGAGAGCAGGGGGAATAATTACAGTGGGCAGGGTTTTGTATGACGTCCACTTGTGAATGCAGACACGATGGCTGGATTGCGTTTACATTACACTGAGATCCAATCACAATGCTTCCTCCTAAACTACCTCCGAACCTGGACACACTGATCGGATAACATTCCGATCAGAAGCGCGTTTACACTTGTCTTTTCAATGTGTATGTGGACAACATCCGGATACATGTCGCATGTTAATGCCAAGTGTAAACGCAGCCAAAGTAGCCAGAGCAACTTTTCTCTATTTGTGGATATGACACAAATAGAGAACATGCAATGGCGATTGACATATATGCAATTCCCGTGAAAACTATCCCATCAGGTCAAAAAAAAAAATATGCTTACCATAGTGAATCAGTGTAAGACAAAAACATGTTTTGTAAGAAGGATTGATGTATTGACTCATTTACATTTTGTTAATTCTGAAACAAAAATGTTTCTGAAGTTACATAGTGTACATTTAAAATAATTGTTTTCTGTTGCAAGTCATCATTTATTTCTCATATACACCAGTAATAAAAATAATATCGTAAATGCTTTCTATAATTTCTGTGAGGAAGATTCACTAAACAACTGCCTGTTTGCTCACAGTATTTTAGTGCAAAAAACCTACGTCTCATTCTCTAAGCACCTCCAATCAACTTTATCTAGGCACTAGTGGTGTGAGTATTTAAAATGACAACACAGAAAGTGCAGCCATTATCAGCAGGCATTCACTCTTAGTAAATGCATTGTTTATAATCCTCAATTTTGAATCCAGTCTTCTTTGTGAAAGCTGTCATCTCACATTTTGTTTTCCTCGTTTGAATGTTTGAATGCATGATCCTGACAGGCTTCCACAAGAAAAAAATATCTAAATAAAATAATAATAATAACAACAACTAGAATGTACATTTCCTGAAGAAAATGTGAGTGGTGCTTGCTGTGGCAAAACTCTGCACTTGGCTACTAGGGTGTTCTGGGTGATTGCTATGGAGTTGATATGCAGTTGCTAGGGGTTTCTGGGCAGTTGCTAGAGTGTTATGAGTTGGTGCTAGACTGTTCTGGTTGGTTGCTAGGGTGTTTCTAGGTGGTTGCTAAGGTACTTTTGCTCATTGCTATGGTTTTGTTAGATGTTTGCCATGGTGTTCTGGGTGGTTGCTATGGTTTTGCTAGGCTGTTGGTAGTTGTCACAGATGGTTACTATTGAGTTTTTATAAAGTTCTTAGCCTGTTCTTATAGCTAATAGTTCAGTGCTAAATCAGGCTTAGCATGTAGCTATTCAATGTTAGCATGTGTAGCATGTTGGAAATCCTGTTTGTTAGTCAAAAGAGTCAATAGAGCCAACCTCCATGTCTCTACGATGTTCTGATGCAGATATAGGTCTTGCTAAATGGTTGCTACGGAGTGGCTTGGCAGCTGCCAATGATAATAATCCAAAGGCTGTTTGCTGGTATGAATGATAGAAACCAACCAAAATGCCTCTATTACATTCAGATTTGAAGATATCCCTCTTTGGGTTTGGGATGACAATGGACAATGGTTGCTAGGCCGTGGCTAGGAAGTGTTAAAGGTGATTTGTGATTGGCTGTTTGCTGCCCCGAGTCAAACCTTCATGTTTCTCTGACACTTATATCCAAATATATTCCTTTTGATCTCTTTGAATGGAAGTGTATGGATCTTGTTGCTAGGTTGCTCTAAATGGTTGCTAGGGCATGTCTTGATAGCTTCACAATGATCCTGAGAGACTGATGGGGTGCCTGGGTAAAATTAACCCTTCCCCTTGTCTCTGAGACTATGTGCAATAAAAAAATCCTATGCAAGTTACCATAGAAGGATAAACGTGTGCACAATCCCTGTTTCATGGGCAATGCCTTTACCATAGTATGTCTATGGGGCAACTTTGGACAGCTGTTGTGACCCAGGGGTACAACTTATAACCCGCTGCGTGGTGTGTTCATACATAGCCTGCCAGTGTCTTCAAATGTGATAACCTACGTTTCTAAAAATCCTCGTTCAGAGCTATGACTCGTCAAAGTTCGTCTCAATGTTAAGTCTATGGAATTTTTCGCCCACGGGGCAAACATCAAACACCCGATCGCTTAGAAAAGATAAAGCACACCTCTCCTCAATAATCCACACCATTTGACACCTCATTCATGAATCTATGACAAAAGCTGTGGGACGAGCAGCGCGCCTAAGTTTTGTCCGGAAGAATAATAAGTATGACGAATAACAAGTTATGCTTTGCCTTTGGCAAGTGTAACCCAGATTACAAAAAAAAGCATTAACACATGAATAAACAAGAATATTTATTTTCTTTTAGTTTTATTAGTTATTTTTGTGTGTTTTAAAACAGCCAATTAAAATAATTTTTGTTTGGAAGGATCGACCAATGAGAGTTGAGAATATTGTGTAGCGCATTTTTGTGTTCCGGATTTCGCACGCGGTCGGAGCTCGCGCTCTCTTGAATCGGCAGAGCAAACGAGAGCAGACGTGATTCAGATCTCTCCAAAGAAATTTGAGTATTTGATTTATCCATTTGAGAAAAATTGATTAGAATTGAAGTTATATTGATCCAGAGACGATGTAGCGAAAGAGGAGAAGAGAAATTTGATGTGAAAGAGACTGTTACATTGATTTTATACTGTGTGACGCAGTTGCGGAAAACCAGCCTTGTTAATGCATAGTGCGTTCACATATCAAAGATGTTGTTTATTGAAGAAACACAGATCTGTAATTAGAATGTATTATTGTGAGAGGGATGAGAAAAGCATGAAGTTGTAACAGAGTTCTTCAGACCTAAAACAGATTATATGTTCAAGTTCATCTGGTCTTGGTGAGTTACACTTTTATTTCATCTGGGTGAAATGTTTATGAAAAGTTTATATAAGTGAAATATAAATGAGAAATCTGCTTGAGTACTTTTATTAATGTATTTTTCTTTAAAACCACATTTGGTGAACGACTGTTAGCACGTTGTATGTAAAACGCGATCGCCATTTTGATGCTGTGTTAAACAATGGTAAATGATGTGATCTGTGTATGTTATGAAGACAACTTACAAGTATTTTTTGTGACCTTGTATTCAAGGTCAGGTTTTTTTTCTCCACCTTGTTGTTTTTGTTTTTTTGTTTTTTGTCTTTCCAGATTTTATTTCTTCATCATTGTGACGAGTGCTTGCTGTGAATCGTTGAGTCGAAGCTGCATTGAGTCGAAGCTGCATTGAGTCGAAGCTGCATTGAGTCGATGCTGCATTGAGTCGATGCTTTCCGGATTGGAATTCCTGGATTTCCTAACTTTCATGTTCACGGAGGGAGTCGGGACTGGCGAGCCGCACGGACCTAACAGCGAGTCGTGATTGTATAAAACTGATGTTTTCGTTGCCGATTTGGATGGTAGGAAATTGAACTAACCACACTTACACTTTTCACTGTTCAATTGGAAGGATTCAGTCACGAGGAGAGACTGAGTAACGGAAAATGGCCGACCATTGTCGTTTAACGATTTCAACAGTATTCACAAGGTTGTGAATATAACTTCAGAGACTGCACTGAACTCATTTTGAAACCTGAGGGGTTAAATCCCTGTGAAGGGAATTAAATGTGAATTTATTGGGTTTATTTGTTTTTTTTCTGTTACTTGATCAAATGTAATAGTCTTTTTTTATTTTATTTTTTCCTTTCTTTCTTTTTCTTTTTAAAATTAGGAGCCAGAAGAAGAAACCTAGTTAACAAAAATTTCAAAAGGTATCAAATAAGGAATTAACTTTAATTGAAAATTAAGTCATAAGGTGAATTCAGTGTTACTGGTGGTGACTAATATTATTTTATTTTTCCAAAGAAACTGATTTAACCTAGAAGGGAACAAACAAGAGGTTAATGTATGAATTAACATAAACAGTGTTTAAAAGACAAGTGATTATACTTACCTTTCGAGATCTTTAGAGTATTTGAAGTCCTTGAAACCTATAAGAAAAAGGTGTTTACAGAATTTGTTTTATTACATTGTATTTTATTTTTCTTTCCTGTGTTTTTTCTAATTAATTTTTTCCTCTTATACATTCCATTTACTGAATTCAAGTTTTGCATTCAACAACAAACAATACATTCAGAAAAACGTTATACTTTGTGTGAGTGGCTCATTATTGTTGTGACATCCTTATTCTCTTCAGGCGAATTTTAGTCTTCTGATTGAACTGGTCCATACTCAGACTTTGTGTCTGTATCAAATTGAGTGAAGGGTTACAAAGTTGGCGAGAGCCAGCAAGGAGAATTTGGAGTGTCGTACAACAATAGTGATTTCTCAGAGTGTGAAAGCAGTGTATACAGAGCAGTCAAGAACTATGGATATTGTGAGACGAGAGAAAGTGAGTGTTCGTGATGCCGTTCTAGTGAGCGGTATAACACTATCTGAATCCGATCAAGATCTTGAGTCATGGCTGATGCGCTATGGTAGCATAAAGCGAACCTTGCTCATTGATATTCCATCCTCTGAATTTCATCAGCAAGCTATAATAGAGTTCCAATATAGCTCCGCTATGGATGCGCTGCGACCCTTGTTGCCATTACGAATTGTTAATACTTCTAATGCAGACACCTTCTTTAATGTGTGTGCCTTGAGCAGTGTTTACTCCCAGACGACTGGGGGTGATGTCAGTAGTAATTATCTGGAGGAACTGCAAGAAATTGTGAGATTTAGCGGAAAACCCTTGCAGGTTATAATTCAAGGGGAGCTAAAGAAGCTTAATGCTGCTAGTGCTTTCGTTGAACCGTCAGCCATGTCAAGTGGTGTTAATGATTGTCCTATTGTGGCTGATTCTCAAACCCGTCGGTTATCTTAGTCACAAAGAGTAGTTGAAGAGATGACTGCACCTTCAATGTCGGATAGTTTACCTTTGTCAAGTAGCCAGCAAAGCAAAGATCAAAACCTAACCAAGACTAACGAGGCAAATGCGGTGCCCTTGTTATGGCTCTGCCCATTGATGTAATAAGCCCCCCTAGCGTACAATGAGTTGAGCTACTGATGCTGTATCAACTCAGTATGTTCCTCTGCGCTTGAGGTCATTTTCAGGGAAAGGAATTTGTCACGAACGGTGGAGAAGAGATTCCAAAAGGCTTAAAGCAGGTAATACAGTCTTTAATGGAAACAAGGCAAAGCCGCCAAGGCCGTTTAACAAAGGAAAGTTCACAAAATATTCTTGGTAGGCAGAGTGATGCTCAAGCGGCAGGTCCAGAAGGCTCGTATGAGATTAGAACAGGACTGCTGGTGGGGCGTCGAGCCCTCTGCAACTCTCCACGGCACGACAGTGACGGGTAATAATAATCTCTAAAAAAATAATAATCTCTAAAAAATAGAGAGACTAATGACAAGAGATTGAGAGCAGGTGAGGGGATGAGAGAACAAGGAACAGCTGAAAGAGATGAGTGAGTAATAACGGGTGTGTGTGCGTGTGCGTGTAACCAGCAGATGGAGACAGAGTAAGAAAAGAAGAGAGAAAGAACCAGGATCATGACAGAATTTCCCCGACCAGCTAATAAACCCGACTTTGATGCCTGGAGGGCGAGCGTTGATTTTTTGCTTGATGACCCAAGCCATTTCTGACTTGTCCCGAACCAGAAAAATACTGGAAAGCCTTTTACCGCCAGCGGCTGATGTTGTAAAGCACATTGGCCCTCAAGCATCTCCAGTGGTTTATTTAGAGCTGTTAGAGTCTGTCTATGGATCAGTTGAAGATGGCGACGAGTTATTGGCAAAATTTGTGACATTGTTGCAAAACCAAGGGGAGAAACCCTCTAGCTACCTGCCATGGCTGCAAGTCATGCTAAGTGCGGCAGTGAGGAGGGAAGGCATTCCAGAAGCAGAGCGTGACCGCAGCTTATTAAAGCAGTTTTGTAGAGGGTGTTGGGATAACCGGTTGCTTGGAAATTTGCGTCTTGAAGAAAGAAAGCTTAACCCCCCTTCGTTTGCTGAATTAGTAATGTCTGTTAGGGCTGAGGAGGACAAGCAAGCTTCCAAAGAGGAGCGCATGTGAAGCCATTTGGGGATGAACAGACTCAGCTCACACCCTTTAAGTCAAAAGCTACTGTACATCAGTTGTCCCCTCATGCTACTGAATCAGGAGGTGAAGCGATTACTCAAATAGATCAGGCAAAAAAAGGACAATGTCAGGCACTCAAATGCAGTTAACTCCTCAGAAGATTACAGGTTTTAAGAAGGGGCAGGCTGATTGCCAGGAAGCTGAATTCTCTAAATTAAGAGCAGAAGTAAAAGAGTTGAGAGTGCAAGTCCAGGCTATGGAGTCAGCTGTGCCTAAAAAACCACTGTACGGTGACTCAAGTACTTCAGAACTTGCAGAGCTAAGGAAGCAAGTAGCTGCATTAAAAGCTCAAATGGTTACAATGGAAGTAGAGAGAGGTCGAAAACCTAACCAGTTAGGATCCCATGGAAACTTTGAAAAGGCGTGGCCTAGACAGGTTGAGTCAAAGGAGAGTGGGACAGGCTTGCCCCGACCTCGTCCAGGGTACTGTTTTCGCTGCGGCGAAGATGGGCACATGGTTGCCCACTGTGAAAATGACCCAGACCCTTCCAAAGTGGCCAGGAAATGGTGTTTGTTGAGGGAGAAACAAGCCCAATGGGACTTGCAGAACCAAGTGAAATCGCAGCAGGTAAACTCCAGGCCATTTCTGCAGTAGGGCATGCAGAGAACGGCACTGAGTTTCAATGCCCTAAAAAGAGCAGGAAAGCCTTTGACTTGTTCAAAAGGCAGAATCTCAGGAAGGTTTCCAAAAGGATAAATAGGGACAAAGTGCACTGCCCAGTTGTGCATTATGGAATACCAGTGAATTGTTTATTGGACACTGTGTCCCAAGTGACCACAATTCCGTCCTCATTCCACAAGGAACATTTAGCAGATCATCCAGTGAAGCCGTTAGATGCCTTGTTGGAGGTAGAAGGGGCCAACGGGCAGTCTGTGCCCTATTTAGGGTATATAGAACTTACTTTAACTTTCCCTAAAGAATTTTTGGGGTTACAGGCCGAAATTGATACTCTAGCCTTACTGGTTCCTGACTTGGTGGGGGTGCAACAGATATTAGTGGGGACAAACTCTTTGGATACCTTGCATAATACTAATGCTCAAGGAGGAGATGTTGAGCTCAACTCAGCTTTCAGTGGGTATCGAGCTGTGCTTAAGGTTCTGAGTGCCAGGCATAAGCAGAAATGTGCAGAGACCTTGGGGGATGTAACATTGGGTGGAGACAATGCTGAAACAGTGCCTGCGGGTGGTAGTGCAGTGTTTGAGGGTGTTGTTTATCTTAACTGTTGCCTCCCAGAGAACTTGGCAGTCATTGGGCCTTCCGCATTGTCTAACTTACCAGGTGGTTTAGTCATTGCCATTGGTTTACACACCCTACCTTATGTGTATCTGCGTTTCTGGTGATTCTGCTCGGGCTTGTGGGGAATCAGTTTTCTAGGAGCCTCCATCACTTGCTGGACTGAATACATTTCAGCTAACACTGTCTTAGGAGGAATGTCAGCATGGGTTTCATTTCTGACCAACACCAGCACACGAACGGAACGTCTGCTGGTGTTGGTCAGAAATGAAACCCATGCTGACATTCCTCCTAAGACAGTGTTAGCTGAAATGTATTCAGTCCAGCAAGTGATGGAGGCTCCTAGAAAACTGATTCCCCACAAGCCCGAGCAGAATCACCAGAAACGCAGATACACATTGATTTCGGTGACTCCCCTTTGCCAGCGGAATGGAAGAGTCGGATCTCTACCTTGTTGAGTGCGATGCCTGAAGTTTTCTCTTTGCACGATATGGATTATGGCCATACTGACAAGGTGAAACATCGCATTAGGCTCAGTGATGAGACCCTTTTCAAACACAGACCCAGACCAATTCATCCTCATGATGTTAGTGCAGTTAGGAAACACTTGCAGGAGTTGTTGGACGCTGGAGTGATTAGGGAGTCTGAATCTCCTTTCGCCTCTCCCATAGTTGTGGTTAGAAAAAAAGATAACTCTGTATGGCTTTGTTTCGATTTCAGGAAGCTGAACGTGCAGATGGTTAAGGACGCCTATGCCCTTCCAAATCTTGAGGAGGCATTTTCGGTGCTTACTGGTTCCAAATGGTTCTCCGTTCTCGACCTGAAATATGGCTATAATCAGATTGAGATGGACGAGCAGGATAAGGAATAGGCGGCCTTTGAATGTCCCTTGGGGTTCTGATAGTTCAATAGGATGCCCCAGGGTATAACAATCGCCCCAAGTACTTTTCAGGGGCTCATTGAACGTTGCATGGGGAGCTTGAATCGAAGTGAGGTTCTGGTCTTCATAGATGACCTGATTGTTTTCTCAGAGACCCTTGAGGAGCATGAACGCCGTCTACTACAAGTCCTTGACCGGTTGAAAGAGTACGGCTTAAAACTTTCTCCCAACAAGTGCAATTTTTTTCAGATGTCTATACGGTATCTTGGTCATGTTGTGTCCCAACATGGTGTGAGTACTGACCCAAGTAAAATAGAAGCCGTAAAAACCTGGCCGAGACCACAAAATCTGTTGAAAACAAAAGTTGAAATCCTTTTTAGGATTTGCCGGGTATTACCGTAGATTCGTACAGGACTTTTCCAAGATTGTTAAACCGCTTAACCCTCTGAGGTCTAAGGGGTTTTTGGGGTCCTTGAGGTGTTCTGACATGCTCTGACATTTGTGCTTTTTTCAGTTATTTATAAACATGTTAATGGCAAAGTTATAAATGCACTCTATATAGCACAATACCGTAATATGTGAGCAACATGTATGTACATGTTTGTATTTTTTAGAGAATAATGTTTATGCGTGGTTATTGAAAAAACTAAAACTTAAAGTGTCTGAAATAAGGCCACAAAACACATACTAAATATGTCCACAAGACTTTTGACTAATGAGTGTTGTTGCCTAGAATTTTTGCTTTAAAATGATCTGAAAATCATCCTGCCTAATCATTTACACAAAACAATACATTGATTTAAATTTTATAAGACACCTTTTGTTTGGAAAGGCAATATGCGTGGAGGCGTGTTCACACCTGAGAAGACAAAGGCCGGATAATGTGCCACATACATAATGAGCTGCATATTAATTAGCCCTTTCACACAGGTGTGTCACAGGATCCCAAAGAATGCAAGGACAAAATTAATTATCTATATATACATATTTTACAATTAGAAATTGTAACTAATTACAAATATGTTACAATTACAACAACAATTACAATTTTAACAATATTTCAAGTGTATTTCTTTGTAAAAAGTATACATTTTATCATACATATTAAAAAAGGTAAGGAGTCATTAGTTTGAATATTGGAACAAACACTATAATAACATCTTAGTTGATAATTCAATATACCTACTTTATTTTTGACAAAACATCATTTAACTATGAGCAGAAATTGGTGAACAAAAGCGTACCTATTTAATGTGACAGTAGTCTTTTTTTACAGTCAAAACTTTATAATCTATCCAAAACTTATCACAAAATCTTGTCTAAACATTCATATTTAGTCTGTAACATGTGTATGATATATTAGCATATACAGTACATGTGAATTTGCAGTTTGTTGCTTATACAGACATTTTATTTCAACATATTTCAGTCTATTTTAACTCATCTTAGTAGGCTATAGCAATATAGTTTGGATATGTTCATGTAAACATAACGTTTTGTAGGTGCGAAAGTGAATGAACGACGCAGACACGCGCTGTATAACTGTAGTAAACAACAGCGCGCGCGCCTGAGCCGTTCATTCATCATTTAGCCTACACACAGACACACAATTCATATTTAAACAGTCTTTTTGTGGTTTACAGTCAGACACTATTCAATATCGCGATTAGAACAAAGCACTTAAGAATAAATGACTTACTACATCAGCTGGATCCGTTGCTCCTCGAAATGAAACTACCAGCACTTCTGGTACATTTTCCAGGGTTATTAGTATTATTGCTCACAGCGTAGGGATACGCTGTGCACACAGCTGTAGTAAGATACTTACTAAACACGATGCGTTTTATAATCCAGCTGGTGGTGGTTGGCACGTTTGAATGGCTTGCCTTAGATCATTTGCGTTTGAATACCGCACGCTCTCCGTGGGCGTGGCACATGAACGCGTAATCAGGAATAATGAGCTGGAAAGAAAAAGACTGACATCTCTCTCTTTTCATATAGATTACATAAACTGAGAATATTTGTTTTTTTAATATAAATTAATTCATTTAAAAGAAGAGAGTTCAAGCTTCATTATGGAAAAAACACTCGTGCCTGTATGACAAGTATTTGCGGAATTACAGTTAATTTTTGGACGCGTTTCAGAATGGACTTAACTGACAGAGAAGGCAGAACGCGCATCATGTTTGTTTTTCTTTATTTGGCGAAAAGCACAACACTTTGTTTTTATTGTGAGTATCCACCAAAAAATAGACACTTATCAGGATCTAATGATGTACAACACTTAATATGTAAGATCAAAATCAACAGAGTATTTTGAGTTTCTTTTGCACTGATAAGAAAAAAAAGCGAGACTATCGCGCGACCTCATAGGGTTAATAATCTCACAGCCGGGTATCCCCCAGTAAGGAGGAGAACTAAGTGCAAGGAAGTAAATCGGCCTTACTTCAACCCAAAAGAGCCATTAGGGGATAGATGGACTGTTGAATGCCAACAAGCGTTTGAAACCACTGTGAACAAATTGACAACTGCTCCAATTTTGGGTTATGCCGATCCCAAGCTACCTTATCTTTTGCATACTGATGCCAGCACCACCGGGCTCGGTGCTGCTTTGTATCAAGAGCAGGAGGGCCAGCTAAGGGTTATTGCCTATGCCAGTCGGGGTTTGACTCACAGTGAAGCTAAGTATCCAGCTCATAAGCTAGAGTTTTTAGCGCTTAAGTGGGCGGTTACCGTTAAGTTTAGTGACTATTTGTATGGGAGCGAATTCACAGTAGTGACAGATAGTAATCCCTTAACGTATGTCCTAACTTCAGAAAAACTCGATGCCACAAGCTACCGGTGGTTGTCCAGTCTGTCCACGTTCAATTTTTAAAATCCGGTATCGAGCAGGTACCCAGAATCAGGATGCAGACGGATTGTCTCAACGTCCGAATAGTCAGCTCAGGGATGATTTGGAGTCCCAGAAGGAACGGGAACGCATAAAGCAGTTCACCTTAAACCATCTAGGTGAGGCCGAACAGGGACAGCAGGTTATGTTTCCTGAGGTGGTGAGAGCTATATGTGAGCGGAATCAGATTCACCAACCTTCTCTTGTAGCTTTGGTTGAGTCCTTAGTTGTGACTGCAGATGCATTACCACAGGCATTTAGGGATGAGTGTGACCATGGCCTACCTGCCATTCCTAGATTGTCTGAGAATGATTTGATGATTTGATGCGCAGACAGAGGGAGGACCCTGAAATAAGACAGGTCATTGACTGTCTAGAGTTTAACGAAAAACCATACAGTGTGAAAGGGAAGCCATTGGAAGTGGTTTTGTGGCTTAAGGAATGGAATAAGTTTGAAATGAAAAACAGGTTGTTGTATCGGAAGCGTCTGGGCCAAGGAAAAGTGCAAAGACAGCTAGCATTGCCTACAGATCTAAGGGAGATGGTACTTACCTGTTTGCACGATGATATGGGCCACCTATGCGTGGAAAGGACCACGAGTGGAAAGGATCTTCTTCGTTCCCGGTTTAATTGGCCACGAATGGCAAATCCCGTGGAAAGGAAGATCAGGAATTGCAAGCGTTGTGTCAGAAGAAAGTCTTCCGTGCAGAAGGCTGCTCCATTGGTAAACATACAGACCAGCAGGCCATTAGAGTTGGTCTGTATGGACTTCCTGTCAGTAGAACCCGACAGCAGCAACACTAAAATAATTTTGGTCATCACTGATCACTTTACGAAGTATGCTGTCGCTATTCCCACTCGAAATCAGAAAGCACAGACTGTTGCTAAGTGCCTCTGGGACCAGTTTTTAGTGCATTATGGGTTTCCAGAGAAGCTACACAGCGACCAGGGGCCAGCTTTTGAGGCCCATACCATCTGGGAATTGTGTAAGATCGCTGGCATTCGCAAAGTAAGAACGACGCCATACCACCCTAGGGGAAACCCAGTAGAGAGGTTTAATAGAACTTTGCTGCAGATGCTCGGTACTTTAGAGAACAAACAGAAAGCTCACAGGAAAGAGTATGTCAAACCACTGGTGCACGCATACAATTGCACCAGAAACGATGTTACCGGCTACTCACTCTATGAGCTCATGTTTGGAAGGCAGCCTCGTTTGCCGCTGGACATGGCTTTTGGCATCCTGAACGACGAATCTGGTCAATCCCACTCAAAGTATGTAACCTCTCTAAAGAATAGGCTAGAAGAAAGCTACAAATTGGCTTTGAAAAATAGCATGAAAGTAGCTGAACGGAATAAAGAGAGGTTTGACAGAAATGTAGTGGCTTCCTGTTTGGAAGTGGGTGATAGGTTTTTAGTTAGGAATGTCCGGTTGAGAGGCAAACAGACATTGGCAGACAAATGGGAATAAGATGTTTACCTTGTATTGAAGAAAGCACAATATGTTCCTGTGTACACAGTTTGTCCTGAAGGGAAAGAGGGTCCTGTCCGTACTCTGCACCGAGACCTGCTCTTACCTTGTGGGTTCTTACCCGGTGTGGAGGCAGACGAGACAATCTTACCCAAAGTGCGTCAAAGATATCGAGCAAGGCCTCAGTTGGGTACGGAAAATGATGAGGCAGGAAATTCAAACGATGATGAGAATTCTGAGAATGAGTCTCCTAGTTGTTTTGTACCCAGAGAATTAGTAGAAGTGGTTACACGTTACATCTCACCTGAGAGTTCTTCCTATCATTTGGGAAATTTCCTAATCACCGACACAGTTGAGGTTGAATTAGCGGGAACCAGTCAGACAAATGTGTGAAATGAATGAGAACTTACCTGTGAGTATTGGAGTGGAATCTGAGAATATGGAAGTTGATCCTGGAGAATGTAGAGCAGACGACACTATAATAGTGTCTGGGGAATAGGATTGTATTTACTGTGAGTTGGTGAATGAGTCACTGGAGGATGTAGTGCTGAATTTTGTAGAAGATTTGAGGGTTGTTCAGGATGAGGGCACTGGTCCCAGACCTGAGATGGTCCCTGAAGAAGGTATGTCAAGCGAAGCTGTGTCAGAGGAAGAAGACCCACAGTCTGATGGTGTTCGACGTTCCGCAAGGCAAATCAAACAACCAAAGAAATTTCACTATCCTCAATTAGGCAATCCTTTAATTTCAGTGGTTTAGTCCTTATTACAAGGACTAAGTACTGCTTGTGCTCAGTCCGAAGAAAATTCTGGTACCGGGCGACCCTTTGTCAGTGTTGACGACTGCACCATATGCATGCCCGAGGACGTGCATAAGATCAGCGGAGGAGGGTGTAACCCAGGTTACGAAAAAAAGCATTAACACATGAATAAACAAGAATATTTATTTTCTTTTAATTTTATTAGTTATTTTTGTGTGTTTTAAAACAGCCAATTAAAATAATTTTTGTTTGGAAGGAACGACCCATGAGAGTTGAGAATGTTGTGTAGCGCATTTTTGTGTTCCGGATTTCGCATGCGGTTGGAGCTCGCGCTCTCTTGAATCGTCAGAGCAAACGAGAGCAGACATGATTCAGATCTCTCCAAAGAAATTTGAGTATTTGATTTATCCATTTGAGAAAATTTATTAGAATTGAAGTTATATTGATCTAGTGACGATGTAGCGAAAGAGGAGAAGTGAAATTTGATGTGAAAGAGATTGTTAAAATGGTTCAATGTAATTGTATTTGTGTTTGAGTCTGTGAGAATTGTTCTGGCAATCAGCCAATGGCAGAGCACGCTGTTAAAGCAGCAATGTCAAGACATTAGGCTCCGCCCATTTCCAGCAGTTGGCATTGATTAGCATTTGTATTTAATCACTCTGCATGGGGTGAGCGTCGCAAACAGACTCTGTGTTTTCTTGTCATTGATGTGTGCGTATATTATACAAGTAGGTAGGTTTATGTATTTCAACTTATGTTAATTGTTTGATATTATTGTCTACTTCATGTTTAAGGATACTTCAAACAGAAGTAGGGATTTTATTTGTTCATTCATTTACATGATGTTGCTTATGTTTATGGATAGACCACACCCATACTCATGGCATTACAGTTGTACTCATCAGCACTTATGTGCTAAACCTTTAATGAAGCTTTATGGAATTATTGTGGAGAAAATAAAAGCTACAAAGGAAACTTCTGATGCTTCTTCATGTCTCTAACCGGACATCTGTGGTGAACTATTTCCCTAATGGCAAATCCAAACTGATTGAAAGTCAACAGTTTACAATAGAGACTGTTACATTGATTTTATACTGTGTGACGCAGTTGCGGAGAACCAGCCTTGTTAACGCATAGCATTAACACAGATCTGTAATTAGAATTTATTTTTGCGAGAGGGATGAGAAAAGCATGAAGTTGTAACAGAGATCTTCAGACCTAAAACAGATTATATGTTCAAGTTTCATCTGGTCTTGGTGAGTTACACTTTTATTTCATCTGGGTGAAATGTTTATGAAAGGTTTATATAAGTGAAATATAAATGAGAAATCTGCTTGAGTTCTTTAATTAATGTATTTTTCTTTACAACCAAATTTGGTGAACGATTGTTAGCACGTTGTATGTAAAACGCGATCGCCATTTTGATGCTGTGTTAAACAATGGTAAATGATGTGATCTGTGTATGTTATGAAAACAACTAACAAGTATTTTTTGTGACCTTGTATTCAAGGTATGGTTTTTTTCTCCACCTTGTTTTTCTTCTTTTTTTGTTTTTTGTCTTTCCTGATTTTATTTCTTCATCATTGTGACGAGTGCTTGCTGTGAATCGTTGAGTCGAAGCTGCATAGAGTCGATCCTTTCTGGATTGGAATTCCTGGATTTCGTTCTAACTCATGTTCACGGAGGGAGTCGGGACTGGTGAGCCGCACGGACCTAACAGCGAGTCGTGATTGTATAAAACTGATGTTTTCGTTGCCGATTTGGATGGTAGGAAATTGAACTAACCACACTTACACTTTTCACTGTTCAATTGGAAGGATTCAGTCACGAGGAGAGACTGAGTAACGAACAATAGCCGACCATTGTCGTTTAACGATTTCAACAGTATTCACAAGGTTGTGAATATAACTTCAGAGACTGCACTGAACACATTTTGAAACCTGAGGGGTTAAATCCCTGTGAAGGGAATTAAATGTGAATTTATTGGGTTTATTATTATTTTTTGTTACTTGATCAAATGTAATTGTCTTTTTTATTTTATTGTTTCCTTTCTTTCTTTTTCTTTTTAAAATTAGGAGCCAGAAGAAGAAACCTAGTTAATTAAAATTTCAAAAGGTATCAAATAAGGAATTAACTTTAATTGAAAATTAAGTCATAAGGTGCATTCAGTGTTACTGGTGGTGACTAATTTTATTTTATTTTTCCAAAGAAACTGATTTAACCTAGAAGGGAACAAACAAGAGGTTAATGTATAAATTAACATAAACAGTGTTTAAAAGACAAGTGATTATTCTTACCTTTCGAGATCTTTAGAGTATTTGAAGTCCTTGAAACCTATAAGAAAAAGGTGTTTACAGAATTTGTTTTATTACATTGTATTTTATTTTTTCTTTCCGGTGTTTTTTCTCATTTTATTTTTTTCCTCTTATACATTCCATTTACAGAATTCAAGTTTTGCATTCAACAACAAACAATACATTCAGAAAAACGTTATACTTTGTGTGAGTGGCTCATTATTGTTGTGACATCCTTATTCTCTTCAGGCGAATTTTAGTCTTCTGATTGAACTGGTCCATACTCAGACTTTGTCTGTATCAAATTGAGTGAAGGGTTACACAAGCACCAATAATAATAATATTAATAAAGACTTAAGAGTGAGAAGTTGGTGGAAATTGAATGTGTCAAACTAAGTACACGTTTGTCTCTAATATAGAGAAACAGGTGAGCCAACAATTTAAACATTGTTAAAGTAATGACAGAACATAATTACATTTTTGTTTTGAGAGTGCACATAGCTAAATATGTGATTTATTCCTGACGAGCTAACTGCGTTTTGAATTATGGGTGATACTTCGGGTTTAGGGAACTTCCATTCAAAAAGACTGAAATGAATAATTTCAAAATATAAGCTTGCACCACAATTTAATTATTATTCATCAGTTTGACTGAATGAGCTGTAAAATTTCATTCATATTTTATTGTCAGAAGTCATGAGAACAACGCAACGCTTTGTATTTTAATGACATGATATCACAAGAATATCTGCTAAGAGCTCTTTTTCATTGTCAGAAGTCATGAGAACAACGTAACGCTTTGTATTTTAATGACATGATATCACAAGAATATCTGCTAAGAGCTCTTTTTCATATTTGCATTCTTTTCCTCTTTTCCTTCTTTTTTCTGCTTTGTATTCCACTGTAATGGTATGAAAAAAGACAACATATACTGTTCATTTATGGTCTGTTCTCCTGATTTCATGTACGATATGTCCCATTAATAATTCACTAGAATGCAGAAAATAATCTTTTTTTTTTCTTTCCTAAATCTCTTTCCAAGTTTTTCACGCGGTTCCTTTAAAATGTAGCCTAATTGTCGTCTCTTTTCATTTCTAATCCCAATAAGTGTTCAGTGGAATGTTTCTAAAGCAGTAATAAACTACAATTTATGTTAAAATGACGGAAAGCACTTTTAAATAAAATCACACAATGCTGGTGTTAGGTTATTGAACATTTTTGATTAAGGTAACGTCTGTTCCATAATACAGATACTACCATGGTGATATTTAACCCCTCTGTAATATTGCTGTGGAAAGAATCAAAACACCTTTTGGGGTTCTTCATGGTCTGTTGAATGTACTTTTTCAATGCTTTATTACACTTTTACATTTCCTTTTAGTGTTCAATGGTTGAATGGTAAGTAGAATAATGTAGTGGTGTAGTGGTCATTGTGACCAGTTTTTAAAAAAGAATATTGCATTCATATAGAGAACATAATTCGCACAAAGCGTCATTGGTCGTATAGGAAAACAGTGGATAAAATGGAATGAAGCTGAAGGGATTGTAAGAAATGTTTTCACACCCAGTACACCCAGCATCTTATATACCAAGATGGCGCCGCAGATGGCTGCCTCGGTGTGGAGCTCTCCAGCTATTGTGTTGTTTTTGTTCGTTTGTCCTGTGTTTAGTCATTATTTTCCTATCAGTTTCACCAAAGACGAACTACTGGACATTAGGAAACACACACCAGAAAACTATACAGTTTTTGATTATTCAGACGTTTTGCTGGACATTCTCGTCGGAGGTGCAGCGTTGTTGTTGTTCAAACGCGCGGTCAGACGCAAACGCGGGAAGCGTGCCAGCGCGCTGGTTAAACTGCGCGAGCGCGGTCTGCGCACTGCACTCCCCAGCATTCATCTTGCGAACCTCCGATCCCTTCCTAACAAAATGGACGAACTACTTCTGCTCACAAGGATTAACAAGGATTTTTCTAACTCTGCTGCTCTGTGCTTCACTGAAACCTGGCTGAGTGAAGCCATACCGGACAACGCAATACATCTGCCGGGCTTCCAGCTGTTCCGAGTGGATCGCATCCCGGATCTAATGGAGAAAACGAGAGGTGGTGGATTGTGTTTCTACATTAACGAAAATTGGTCTTCAGATATAACAACACTGAACAAGATATGCTCTCCTAACTTAGAGACCCATTTCATTAATTGCAAACCTTTCTACTCGCCACGGGAGTTTTCCTCTTTCATTCTCGTGAATGTTTACATCCCTCCAGACGCATGCGTGAGCGCGGCGCTACAACAGCTGGCTGAACAAATATCTGAAACGGAACAAATGCACCCGGACTCTCTTCTAATAATTATTGGGGATTTTAACAAAGCAAATCTTTCCTGTGAACTACCAAAATACAGACAGCACGTTACATGTCCCACCAGAGACAGTAATATACTGGACCACTGTTACACCACAATAAGGAATGCGTATCACTCCGTTTCACGAGCAGCTTTAGGGCTCTCTGATCACTGTTTGGTTCATCTTATTCCGACCTACAGGCAGAAACTGAAATCAGCTAAACCTGTGTTAAGGACTGTTAAAAGATGGACCAATGAAGCAGAGCAGGATCTAGAGGCCTCCTTTTATTGCACTGATTGGACTGTTTTTGAAGCTGCTACCACCGATCTGGATGAGCTCACAGATACTGTAACATCATATATACGTTTCTGTGAGGATACATGCATTCCTACCAGGACATTCTTATCATTCACTAATGATAAACCATGATTTACTGGGAAACTCAAACACCTTCGTCATGCCAAAGAGGATGCTTACAGAAGTGGGGATAAAATCTTGTATAACTAGGCCAGAAACAGACTGACAAAGGAGATCAGAGTTGCTAAAAAGAAGCTACTCTGAAAAACCAGTTTTCATCCAACGACCCATTATCAGTCTGGAATGGCCTGAAGAACATCACAAACTACAAGTCACCATCCCCCCGATCTGTGGACAATCAACACCTGGCTGATGAATTAAATTCATTTTATTGCAGGTTTGAAAAGCCCTCATTCACACCACACACCGGCTCTAACCTGCACTTCACATATTCACCATCACCTCCTGCACCTCCTGCCACCCAACCTGAGCTTAAGGTCTGTGTGGAGGACGTGAGCCGAGTCTTCAAAAAACAGAAGACTAGGAAAGCCTCAGGCCCAGACGGCATCTCATCTGCTTGTTTAAAAGCCTGTGCTGACCAACTGGCCCGGTCTTCACACAGATCTTCAATAGATCATTGGAGCAGTGTGAAGTTCCCTGCTGCTTCAAACGCTCCACTATCATTCCGGTCCCAAAAAAACCCAAAATCACTGGACTTAATGACCACAGACCTGTCGCTCTCACGTCTGTGGTCATGAAGTCGTTTGAAAGACTGGTGTTGGCCCACCTGAAGGACATCACTGGACCCTGGTGGATCCCTTTCAGTTTGCTTACAGAGCAAACAGGTCTGTGGATGATGCAGTCAACATGGGACTGCATTATATCCTGCAACATCTCGACAGACCTGGGACTTATGCAAGGATCCTCTTTGTGGACTTCAGTTCAGCCTTCAATACCATCATGCCTGATCTTCTCACAGCCAAACTGACCCAGCTCTCCTTACCATCCTCGATCTGTCAGTGGATCTCCAGCTTCCTGACGGACCGGCAGCAGCGAGTGAGACTGGGGAAACACACATCCAGGACTCTCACCACCAGCACTGGCGCCCCTCAAGGGTGCGTTCTCTCCCCACTGCTCTTCTCCCTGTACACTAATGACTGCACTTCTAAAGACCCCTCTGTGAAGCTCCTGAAATTTGCCGACGACACCACTGTCATCAGTCTCATCCGGAACGGTGACGAGTCTGCTTACAGACTGGAGGTTGAACAGCTGGCTGTCTGGTGCAGTTACAACAACCTTGAGCTGAACAGGCTCAAAACAGTGGAGATGCTCGTGGACTTCAGGAGGAACAGCTCAGCACTCCCCCACTCACCATCATGAACAGCACTGTGGAAGCAGTGGAGTCATTCAGGTTCCTGGGCACTACCATCTCTCAGGATCTGAAGTGGGACAATCACATTGACTCCATTGTAAAAAAAGCCCAGCAGAGACTGTACTTCCTTCACCAGCTGAGGAAGTTCAACTTGCCACAGGAGCTGCTGATTCAGTTCTACTCAGCCGTCATCGAGTCTGTCTTATGCACATCAATCACTGTCTGGTTTGGTTCAGCTACCAAATCAGACATCAGGAGACTACAACGGACAGTCCGGACTGCGGAGAGGATCATTGGTGCCCCCCTGCCATCCCTCCAGGACCTGTACTCTTCCAGAGTGAGGAAGAGAGCAGGTAAAATCATCACAGACTCCACTCACCCTGGTACCTGTTTGAACGGTTACCGTCAAGACGGAGACTTAGATCACTGGCCACAAGAACATCTCGGCACAGGAACAGTTTCTTCCCACAGGCCATTTCCCTTCTGAACAGTTAACACACCTCCCAAGGCATATGCCTCTAAGTGCAATACTCCCACTGTTTAGTGCAATATCCTACAACTCAGGTGATACTTATATTTAGATTTATTTATTATAATATTCAAAACACTGTAAATATGTTCATAATCTGTAAATCTGTAAATGTCTATTCTGACTAAACCTAACTGTGATACTTTTTATTCTCATTTATATTTTTATTCTTTATTCTTATAATTTGTAGTGTTATGTTTCATGTTTCTTGTTGTATTTGTATAGTCCACTGGAAGCCTCAGCACCAAAACAAATTCCTTGTGTGTGCAAGCACACTTGGCAATAAAGCTCTTTCTGATTCTGATTCTGATGGTTTGTTCACAGTGTACCATGTGTGGCAGGATGGACTGAGGTTGAATCCAGTTCCTCCTCCCCATTTATTGTATTGGCGTTTATCCTTACTATCCGGTTTATGATTGGCTCGTGGTGTGTTCTTGGTGGCCAATCATGTCAGGAGAAGGATGTTATAGCTCGAGCGTACCCCCTGGGGGCAGTGCGTGACGCTTGTGGTTGCTTTATTTGGGTGGTAGCTTAATAGAACTATTAGTGTGTGTTTTAGGGATAGCTACCATAATACGGAAGCATTTGCGGCCTGCCTTGGGGCAACTGCTGCTTTGCTTAAATGCTGTTTATGCACGTCACCCTTATGTGCTAAACTCGTTGTCGCCAAGTCCAAGGTAATGGACTGAGCTCATCCTTCCAAGGAAACTATTTTGGCGGTGATTTGTGTGGCCGACTGGGTTTCTGCCCTTGGATTTGTGTCATCCACGGATGAGTGTTTGTTACGTGAGTCATTGATCGTTTGAGTGATCGTGTCCTTGTCTCTTAAAAGTTAGTTTTGTTATTTTATTTACCAGCATTGTTGTTGTCTTCCAACGTTGTTTCATTTGCCTTTTTGTTTATTTTGTTTATCATTATTGTCGTTTTGTAAAGCTAATTCATTTGTCTTTTGTTCAATTCATTTACCAGCATTATTGTCGTTTTGCAAAGTTATTTCATTTGCCTTTTTTTGTTATTTCATTTACCAGCATTATTATCGTTTTGTAAAGTTATTTCGGTTGTCTTTTTGGTTATTTTATTTACCAGCATTATTGACGTTTTGTAAAGTTATTTCATTTGCCTTTTTGTTTATCTATTGTACTGTTCGACGCTCTCGCTTACTGCTCCGCGCTTTGCTCTATCGCTTTTATATTTCTATATTTTATCTCCTTTATCACCTAATTTTAACTTCAGAAAATCAAAAAGCTGAAGAACTCAAAGAGCACTGTGCACTGAGCACTGGAAGAGAAAACACAACTGCCTACATTCATAAGGATAAGAAAATGCCTCCTCTGGAATCTACATGGTGCTCTAACTGCCACAGACTTTAACTTTGTTTCAAGAATTGCAATCCTTTGTAAATTGCGGGACCACCAAACCAGACGGAACACACAACAGAGCTTCGTCATATATATATATATATATATATATATATATATATATATATATATATATACACAGGGAACTTCAGTACATTCTTATGAAACATAACACTGCAAATCGACTCATCATTCATGTGGGGAAGAATGATATTCATAAAGAGCAGTCAGAACTCCTTAAAAAGGATTTCAATTAACTTTTTGAAACACTTAAAAGACGAAGTTCAAACATTCATCAGTGGACCACTCCCAGCAAGAGGAACAAACAGGTTTTCATGGTTGCTTGGGCTTAATAGATGGCTGCAAAAAAAAACTGCAATATAAAAGAAGTGAAATTCATTGACAACTTCAATCTTTTCTGGAGTCAGAGGCAACTGTTTCAACAGGATGGCCACCACCCATACAAACTTGGTTCAAGAGTGCTAAAGGACAATATTTACTTCTCCCTCCGTCATCCTTCTGCAGTGTGTGCCAATCCACTCAACCTGAATGGCACACACACACCTGGTATGAATGACCACAGGACTTCACTTCAGCACCTGAATGGACATGCGGTTGACACATCACACAATGACAATGATTACACCACTCAGCCACAACAACCTCTGCTCACGGACACAATCTCAGCTGAGCCCTGCCCACAGAGCTCACCACAGACAGACTGTGACATATTAGAACTGCTCCAAGATTCAGCACCCAAGGACGACTTTCTGGAAAACAGCCAGGGAAATCAGGACAACATTTTACAGCCTCCAATAACACCAGAGCAACAGTGTTGCAAATCTCACCAGACACGTTATCCCTCTCTCCAGCATCTCCATGTCTGTGCTTCTCAGAGAAAAAGGTGTAAAAGGACAACTGGTGTATGCTGGAACTAGACTATTCCACTCTTTTGCTGCAAACCCCCAGATACCAACCAAAAAACGCCAGGCCCTGCAACCACCAAAGCCCGCGGGCCCAGCTCGCCCACCCCCTCCTCCTGTGAGAGCTCTTCGGCCTCTGCCACAACGCCAGGGCCCACACCCTCCTCCAGCGGCTCGAGGTGAACCAAAAACAACTGATACCAGCTCTCAGTGATATGTGTCGGGTCCCCGCTATGACAACAATAACTTTCTCAAATGTTTACAGAACAAGCGGGAACCCAGTGTGCCTGTATCTTTCTCTATTGCTGTACGATTACATGATAGAAAGTCTAAGGCCTTCAAAAGCCGTACAGAAAACCCATCTAATCTGGTGCCTATTACACGACAAACTAAGATTGCTGTTGGGACAAAAAGTAAGACTGTTAAGTTAGCACTTTTAAACATCCGCTCACTTAAAAATAAATCACTTCTAGTCAACGACTTAATAACCACATACAATCTGGATTTTATGTTGCTAAATGAAACTTGGCTAGAAGACAGCTGCAGTGCAACAGTCCTCAATGAAACAGCCCCTCCTGACTTTACTTTTATGAGTGTCTGCAGAGCTGTTAGAAGAGGTGGGGGTTTAGCTGCTCTTTTTAAAGATGTCTATCAACGTAAGTAAATATCATTTGGGAATTACCCGTCTTTCGAATATCTGGGTATTGTGTTAAAAGGTGCTCCACGCATTTTACTTATCATTATTTACAGGCCTCCAAAATACTCTCCAGCCTTTGCTGAGGACTTTACAGAATTGTTATCAACAATTTCCTCAGAGTTTGACTGCTTTGCCATTGCTGGAGATTTTAACATTAACATAGATAATGCAGAAACCAATATGGCAAAATAAATCAAAACTGTTTTAAAAACTTTTGATCTGACTCAGCATGTACATGGACCCACACATAATTGTGGACACACTATAGATTTACTTATCAGCAAGGGTCTAAACATTTCATCAATTTGTATTAAGGATGTAGCATTGTCTGATCATTTTTGTATTTTTTTTTATATATTGATCTCTCCTGCCACTGAAGCTAGATCTGTGTCTGTCAAGAAGAGATGCTTAAATGAGAACACTAGTGTACCATTTATGAAGGCCATATCTTTAACACCAATCATATCTGCTGACTCTGTTGATTTTCTCCTTGATTCTTTTAACTCAAAAGTTAAGAGAGTAATTGATGATATTGCTCCTGTGAAAGTCAGGAAGAAGAATAGCAGACAAAAAGCACCTTGGAGAAACTCAACAGCAGTGCAAAATATTAAAAGACAATGCAGAAAAGCAGAGCGCATGTGGCGGAAGACAAAACTTGTAGTCCATTATAACATCTACTAAGACAGCATCCATGCTTTCAATAAGGAACTAGGCAAAGATAGACAGACTTTCTTCTCGAATATTATAAACAGCAATATAAACAACACGCGCACTCTTTTTGCTACTGTAGAGACTGACAAAACCCCCAAGCCAGATTCCCAGTGAAATGCTCTCAGACAGCAAGTGTGGTGAGCTTGCCTCCTTCTCTGAGAAAATCAATAATATCAGGAAGGTGATCAGCTCATCCTTGAGTTGCGCTGGGGTCAGACAGTTCAGACCACAGCCTAAGAAAGTAGTCACTATGTCTGATTTTACAGAAATAAATAGCAAAATTTTGGAAGAAACTGTACAGCACCTTAAAACATCAACCTGTGCTCTTGAGGCACTTCCCACATCTTTCTTCAAAAGTGTGTTTAACTGTTTGGAAGCAGATTTCCTAGAAGTTGTAAATGCCTCAACTTCTCTCTGGGAGTTTTCCGAACTCCCTGAAAACTTCAGTTGTCAAGCCTCTCCTGAAAAAGAGCATTCTGGATAAGACCATATTAAACAACTATAGACCGATCTCAAATCTTCCTTGCATAGGCAAGATCATTGAAAAAGTTGTCTTCAATCAGCTGAACAAATTCTTAAGCTCGAATGGATACTTTGACAATTTTCAATCTGGTTTCCGACCGCATCACAGCACAGAGACAGCGGTCATAGATAATAATCAATTTTAGATATGATAATAAACGATATTCGCTTAAATACTGATACAAGCAAATTATCAATGCTGGTACTACTCGACCTCCGTGCTGCATTTGACACTATCGATCACAACATACTACTTGACAGGCTGGAAAACTGGGTCGGGCTTTCTGGGATAGTCCTAAAATGGTTCAGGTCATACTTAGGAGGGAGAGGTTATTATGTGAGTATTGGAGATCATAAGTCTGAGTGGACATCCATGACATGCGGAGTCCCTCAAGGCTCAATTCTTGCGCCACTCCTTTTCAACCTGTGCATGCTCCCAATGAGCCAAATAATGAGAAATAACCAAATCGCTTACCACAGCTATGCAGACGACACACGGCTCTACTTAACCCTATCACCTAACGATTACAGCCCCATGAACTCCCTGTTCCAATGCATTGATGAAGTAAACAATTGGATGTGCAAAAACTTTCTTCAGTTAAACAAAGACAAAACTGAAGGCATTGTGTTTGGAAACAAAGATGAAGTTCTCAAGGTGAACGCATACCTTCAGTCTAGGGGTCAAACAACTAAAAATCAAGTTAGGAATCTTGGTGTGACTCTAGAGTCAGACCTTAGTTTCAGTAGTCATGTCAAAGCAATAACTAAATCAGCATACTATCACCTGAAAAATATTGCAAGAATTAGATGCTTTGTTTCCAGTCAAGACTTAGAGAAACTTGTGCATGCTTTCATCACCAGCAGGGTGGATTATTGTAATGGACTCCTCACTGGCCTTCCAAAAAAGACCATAAGACAGTTGCAGCTCATACAGAACGCTGCTGCTAGGATTCTGAGCAGAATATATGAACACATCACACCAGTCCTCAGGTCTTTACACTGGCTACCAGTTACATTTAGGATTGATTTTAAAGTATTATTACCGGTATATAAATCACTCAATGGCCTAGGACCTCAATACATTGCAGATATGCTGAGTGAATATAAACCGAACAGATCACTCAGATCATTAGGATCACATCAGCTTGAAATACCAAGGGTTCACTCTAAGCATGGCGAGTCCGCTTTTAGCTACTATGCCAGCCGTAGCTGGAACCAGCTTCCAGAAGAGATCAGATGTGCTCCTACAGTAGTCACATTCAAATCCAGGCTCAAAACACATCTGTTTAGCTGTGCATTTACTGAATGATCACTGTACCACTGTTCGTCCGACTGCTCGTACTGTATTTTATCTTATTTTATATTCTAAACTGTTTTAATTATTCTGTATTTTATCTTTCATTCTAAACCGTTTTAATTATTCTGATTTCTTTTGATTATTTTAATTTCTTCTATGCAAATCACTTTGAATTACCATTGTGTATGAAATGCGCTATATAAATAAACTTGCCTTGCCTATTTTACTTATTAGCCTTACTGTTGTTTTTGCAACCTTATTTCATTTCTGTCATTGTTGTTAGTCTGATTCATGGTGCAAAATCATGACCTGTAGTTAATTTTGTTTTATTCTGTGCTTGTTATTTGTTGAGGAGCTGAGTGATGACGGTGGGGGCGGCGTGCTCGAGGCGGTGGGCCCTATTTGGTATGCAGTGTGTGTACCTCCACAGTGTGACCGTTGCTGTGCTGATTGTGTGGCTGTGCACGTGTGTTTGGCATGGATTATGTTGATAGTACCCAGGCCCGAGTCGCTGGACGTCCACCAGTAAGCCTCAGCACCGGTTTTGTGAGCGTGTGTGTGTGTGTGTATGAAACAGACTCCATGTTAGGACATTGATCCACACCTTCGTGTGCTATATTTATTATTGTGTCTTTTTGATGAAGAATTGTCTTCACTGGATTACTGTGAATTTAGAGGTATCGACTCTTATCCAGTGTGTAGTGTTTTAAGAATATGCTGATGTCAGCTTTCAGAGTGTATTATTTTTGCTGTGAATTTGATTTATAAAATTGTATCTTTTTCGTACGGAACCATTTCTCTGTTTGTTCAGTGCCCGAACCTGATTGCCTAATTCCATAGAATCCTTGGTGGTTACTTATAGTTCCCCGGGTTAGACCTCGGGGTGGCGTCGTCGAACTGCATTTACTGCCGCCGCTACACATGCAAAGACAAACCCAGCAAGATTTGTAGTGTAAGAAAGAATAGCAGAACCTTCCTCTGTGGGTGCATTTTTAAACAGTATACACAAAAAGTGTGTGAGTGAATCTGCCCCAAAGAATACGAGACATTTGCCAAGGTTAGTTGTTCTGGGCAAAACTTTGCAGCGTCTGCAAGTACTGAAGAAAAGAGCGAATTTGTTCCATTTTTACATGCAGGTGCTGAGTAAAAGGTGGTAACCTGCTGGTAAATTAGGAACTGGATGTTTTTTTGACCAGAAGATGGTACAACTGTTTTAGTGGATTTTCTCATTTTTTAGGAAGATCTCACATTTTTAGAGCTGTCAAATTCTGAATGATTTTGCATTTTGATGTGACGTAACAGAGCACTCAAGTGCATTGAATCAGAAGCTGAACAGGTGCAAAAAGATGTATGACTTTGCTAAAAGCTTTTGTGTTGTTTACCCTGGAAATCTCTCCAAAACTACACGTGGGACACCACAGAATATCCTCGCTCGCTAAGTGGTTAATGATCCACTCAAATACGTATTTCCAGGAGCAGGTCCGAAAATGAAGATTTGAATGACACTTTGTTAAAATTGTATGCTATTTATTTTACTAAATTATTATTTTTCAATTGTACATTCAATACCAAATTAAATTATGTACACTAAAGCTAAAATTGGGACTGAATGCATTACTAAAGATATGGCTGATTTTTAACTCCAAAGTCAAAAGGTCACATTGAAGAAACCCAAGCTGAGTGAGCCTTTTCCTCTATATGAAAAGAGTTTCTATTCAGTCAAGTGTGGTTAATTAGAAACTAATTACAATTTGTTATGTCTTCATTAAACTCCTTACACCTCCTTAATTACCCTGTCATTTAGCCGTGTATCTCTGGGGTCCAGCTGAAGTCCAATTCATTGTAATATCCAATTCATTTCAATTTAAGAAAAAATTCAGCTGACAAAGTAAAACCCCAAACATGAGTTTGAGTGATCTCTAGCAGAAAGAAAATGAGTATTGATTCCACGTTTGGAGTTCCTAACCATCTTCACTATTTTAATTGCCCATGTTGGCATCCTTAGGGTTGAGTTTCTGTCTAAAGACATGTACATAACAACAATCTTTCAGTTCACAGACAGTTGTCAGGGCAACAGGAGGTGAGAGGAAAAGTCATAGAAGTTACTAAATTTGCCGAGACACAGAACAAGCTTGCCGATAGAAAGGCCAAGTAGGGGGGATTTCTCATTCTGGGTATTATTGACACCAATCATTTTTTTAGTGCAGAATGAGAGAAACCAATACCTCACTTTGCTTTTCAAATTCACTTCTCGAATTACAGCAGTACAGTGCAAGTACGACATCGGATGTAGACATTCGGGTGATAGTGATAATATCGGACGTGTTTAAGGCTATATTGAAGCAAACATGCTCACATAAACACGGCATTCGACTCTCCCGCGGGGATCTCTACAGCGAGCTATAAAGACTCTGTAGGGGCTTAATTTCCAACAGCGGTGGATTTATCAAACTGTTTGTTGGGTCAATACCTGCTGATGATATTGTTTTCTAGTATGAGCTAACAAATGCTTTTGATTGTGAAGGTGCATGTGAAAAGCATGCAGCAAATCAACCTTTATTCAGTTTGTCCTCATTGTTTTAAAGGTGCTTTAAACAACGAAGCCACAGAAAGGCCACCTGCAGGATAACTTAAATTGATTTAATTATATTTGATAAAAAAAATAAAAATGCACTCAGTTTTTGAGAATACTACTGTTTATGTGCACTATTCATTTATTTATGAAAAGCACTTGTTTCTGGAAAACAACACATGTAAGATAATTCATTAAACTAGTCTATGAGAAATGCTCTCTGTCTGTGAATCATTTTGTCCAATCAGATTTGCCAACAACTTTGGAGGGTGGTTTTTGGAGAGAATATGGCTGTGTTCCACCACATTTTGTATGCCTTTCCCTTGTGTTCTTCCCTCCATCTCATTGACTCGGATGTATGTCATTGTTTATGTTGTATGAGTGGCCACTACTGGTGGAACCCAAGCAATGTGTTGAACTGGAACGTTCTAAGCCCTTGATCACTTTGATCACATTTATTTTTGTGATATTTTTTTCCCTTATGAGTGCTCAATCCTGTTCCTGGTGTGCTTCTCAATACTCAAATTGATGCTTACTCATTTCCTCGCTCCTATGTCCTCTAGCCAGTGACCAGGAAACCGATCGAAACTCAGCCATCTTGAAGGACATCTCAATTCTCTAATTTCACTGCGAGGAGGTGAGGAATGAGGAGCAAGGAAGCTTCCTGAGGAGTCATCAGCGAGGATACAGAGATGTATCCTTCCCTCGCATCCTAAGGGGGTGGAACTAAGACACCAGGAAAGGAAGCGAGGGAAGGAAACGGGGATGCAAAAATAAGAAATGGGAAGCACCCATGGAGATCTACCTACCAGCAGAATTCAGATCCAACACACCTCTCTGTAATTATCAAGTTCTCCTGAAGGTCAGTTGTGTTTGATCAGGGTTGGAGATGAACTTTGAAGGAAGGTAGATCTCCAGGAACAGCATTGGGCCCCCTTGCCTATAGGTATGCTTAGGCTGTTGGAGAACATATATAAAATGACATAAACAAATAAAATATCAATATAATAAACTAGACTAATATAATAAACAACATCAAGTATTATGTAAAATAATGAATAGAGGCTATCATACATTAGAGTTGAGTAGGGTGACATCAAAATCATGTTGCATTGTGGTATATGTAGCTGCCTGAAGTGTAAATATGAGTCGACTCACTCTCTCGGTCAAAAACGAGGAGTCAAGTGTCTGTCCATTTAAACTTGGTGGAACAAACATCAAAATGACAGCAGGGATTTCCCCCGAGGGGAAGTGCTTAGAGAAGTTTGTGAGTGTGTGTCTTAAAGAGAAGTGTAGCACACCCAAAATGTGACTCAGGGAAGTTAGCAAACCACTAAAATTGATCAAAGCACATTTTAAGGAAGAAAAGAGCAAGATAAAATTTTTAAAACTCATTAAATCTGTGATATCATGTCATTTGTTCTATTTATAAAATTGGCTCTTCCAACATCAATTTCATGAGTCACTTTTTCTTATAGTGTTCAGCATTAAAACATTAAAAGACTTTTTCTCCAAGGCTTGGAATGAAATGAAAAACTCCAGCGAACATCTTTCAAAATGGTAGGCTGGAAGAACTAAAGGTATAAAGTTTAACAACCCAGATTCCCATAACTCGTCTGATGGTTGAGCGTCTACTGTGTGCCAACCAGCACAGGCCCGCATGGGCAGAGACAGTGGAAAGAAACCCAGCTGGCAACAATCTGTTTGCACTCTCTTCACCTTTATAAGGAGAACAAAGGTACAAAAGGGTGAGTTGTAGGTGAAATGACTTCCTAATGTAATGGGATAAACAGTGCATTGAGTGTGGTGTTTGCCTTCTAACATGCCATAGGTGGGCAAGTTGTCCAATCACATATCTTTAGTGGCTATAAAAAGCGGAATTTCAAGGCAAGGCTTGTGTGTCAGAGCACCGTTTGTGCGTCACTGCCTGTTCCAGTTTTTGCCTCCCTTCCGCCTTGCAGGTATGTGTTGTTTGGCTTGCTGGTTAACCTTGAGATGCATGGCTTGATGTAAGAACTTTATTAATTTGGTTTATAGCTTCCTTGTGGACAATCATTGCGGTGGTTGGTTAGCGTCTGTCTTCACTTCTCCTGCAGGGTTCTCCTGTAATCCCGTGCCTTATGGGCGTGTTTACTTTACTCTGTGTTCATGAGTGTGTGCGCGATTGAAATGGTGACTAGAGCGACAAAATGAAGGTAGGGCTGGGCGGTATGATGGTATATATCGTTACCGTGGTAGAAAATGTGAGTTACCCCAGAGTGCAGTCTGGACAATGTGGCGGGGCGACACTTTTAGGCGGGGCGACACATGTCGCTCCACCCACACCCAATTTTATTGGTTTATAATACAGCAATCTTATTGGCATAGACGTTTAAGGAATGAGCATGCACATTCCTTATTGTACGAATGGTACGAGTTTATGAATGATCTACGACGCTGTTTGGCTGTACTTTCTTAAGTGATAACCATGGCGATTTCAGTAACGATCAATTGGATAATGTTTTGATATGTTTGATAGCGTAACACGTCGACAAGAAACCCCCAGCACTGGGCCTTGGGCAAGGAACCAAGGTTTAATCCACATGACCAAGGCTCGTAGGCATTGCCGCGTGACCTTGAATGTGAGAAATGGATTTCCCCTCGGAGAAAACTCCTTGGTCCTGAGCCACCACTGCAGGGGTATCATGTACAGAAGGCCAAAAGTAATTACGTTGGTCGCAGCTGCCATGAGCCCCAACAGTCTCTGAAACTGTTTCACAGTGAGTGACTAGTTTTACATTCTTTACAGCTGCGAGAATCACAGAAATAACTGCAGGAGACAGACGTGCTTGCATTGTTGTCGAATCCCATATTACACCTAGAAAAGTGGTCCTCTGAGCTGGGAGGAGTACACTCTTTTTGGTGTTGAGCCGCAACCCCAACCTCTTTATGTGGGACAGAACGACATCTCGATGTCGAACTGCCAAAAGCTCGGACTGAGCTAAAATCAACCAATCGTCGATATAATTTAATATGCGAATGCCCTGGAGTCTCAGAGGAGCCAGAGCTGCATCCACGCATTTTGTAAAGGTGTGGGGTGATAAACCTAGGCCGAAGGGAAGAACCCAATACTGGTATGCTCAGCCCCCAAAAGCGAACCTCAGGAACTTCCTGTGATGAGGATGGATGGATACATGGAAGTACGCGTCCTTCAAATCTATTGTAATAAACCAGTCCTCGGACTGAATCTGTGATAAATTCAGAATGCTTACACTCAAACAGATTGTGAGTTTCTGAACTCTGCTGTTTATATAGCGCAGATCTAGAATAGGACGCAGCCCTCCATCCTTCAATGGGACAATGAAGTAATGGCTGTAAAACCCTGACTCTCTGCTGGGAGGAGAAACCCTTTCCATAGCCTCTTTTTGCAGAAGTGTCAGTACTTCCTGCTCCATAACCAGAGCCTGCTGGGAGTCCACCACTGTGGGAAGGATTCCCTTGAAATCTGGGCGGACGAGAACCAAACTGAATTCTGTAACCCTTTTCTATTAAATGCAGGACCCATTGAGAAATATTTGGTAGTAGTTTCCACGCTGCCAGAAATTCTGCTAAGGGAACCAGTCTGTCGAGACTGGCCTCTGGATTTGGTTGAACAATCATTTCGGTGCCCTGAAGCAGACAACCGGCAGGGAACAACCAAACTGATCGCTCTACAACCCTCCTCTGAGGGTCATATGGGGTCGCTGACACCTCGGTGCCCTGAAACGGCAAACCGGCAGGGAACAACCGAAGTGTCAGCGCTGCGACTCTCCTCGGAGACCTATCGCTATCTTTAATATCTGAAAGATTCAGCCATAGATGACGTTCCGTGGCCACCAGGGCAGCCATAGAACGGCCTACAGATTGGGGCGTCTCCTTGGTGCCCCGGAGAGAGAAATCTGTTGTGCGACGTAGTTCTCGAATTGCGTCAGCACTAACTTCCTCACAATCGTTCATGTCCCTCAGCAGGTCAGCCTGGTATGCTTGGAGAATCGACATTGTATGTAAGCATGCCGCGGCTTAATCTGCTGCCGAAAACGCTTTACCCACCAGCAACAATGTATTTTTTAATGGCCTGGTAGGTAACGTCAGGGCTTTCAGTGATGACGCTGACTCGGGGGAGAGATAGCACGCAAGCGTCTCTTCAGCACGAGGCATTGTCATATAACCATAGTGTGAAATACCTTTAACCCTCTGAGGTCTGAGGGGTTTTCTGGGGCCTGGAGGTTTTCTGACATGCTCTGACATTTGTGCTTTTTTCTGTTACTTGTGACATTTTCATGGCTAAAGTCTTATTACATTGTATTCAGCACAAACTCTGCAACAGTAATATGTCAGCAGCATGTATGTAAAAGTCTGGAGTTTTAAGATAATAATGTTTATGCGTGGTTTGTGAAAAAACAAATAACAAATGTCACTGAAATAAGGTCATAAAACCCATAGTGATTATTTCTTCACAAGACTTTTGAAAATTGTATCATGTAGCCAAGAATATTTGATCCAAAACTATGTGAAAATCATCCTGCATGCTCATTTAGATAAGACAATATATTGATTTAAAATTTGTATGACGTGTTTTGTGTGAGAAAGCTTTATGCGAGGAGGCGTGATCTCTCATTAATATGAATGCATTTTACACCTGAGAAAGACAGAGACCCCTAATGGCCCTATCAGGTGCTATCAGGCCCGATCATTATGAGGAGCCTTGCACAAAGAATGAGGAGAAATTAAAAAAAGAATGACTTTTAGATTGTCTGGATTTATTTACAACACAACATAATCCAAAGATACACAACAAAGGACAGAAAGCACATTAGTAAACACACTGATCTAAAGAAAAAGACTTAAACAGTCACACACCTTTGTGCCATTCCCGAAACATAGTAGCCTACATTCCTGCCATGTCCAAGGTGTTTGACTTTTCATTTTACCATGTTCATGTACAGAGACTCATGTGAATGTTGAAGTCAGTAGGACTCATCCAGTGGCACCTGGTCCCTTTCTAAAAAATAAATAAATAAACACCTGTAAACATGTTGATATCAAGACAAACTACAGGGCTGCACGATTCTGGGAATACATTTTAGATTTATCACTCACACATATATATATATATATATATATATTTACACACCCACTGCCGTTCAAAAGTTTGGGGTCGGTATGATTTTTAATGTTTTTAAAAGAAGTCACTTATGCTCACAAAGGCTGCATTTATTTGATTAAAAATACAAAACAAACCCAGTAATATTGTGAAATAATATTTCAATGTAAATCGGCTGTTTTCTATGTAAATATATAGTAAAGTTCAATTTATTCATGTGATCAAAGCTGAATTTTCAGCATCATTACTCCAGTCTTCAGTGTCACATGATCCTTCAGAAATCAGTATAATATGATTTGATGCTCAAGAAACATTTTTCATTATCATCAATGTTGAAAACAGTTATTTACTTTTTTATTTCAGGATTCTTTGATGAATAGAAAGTTCAAAAGAACAGCATTTATCTGAAAAATAATCTTTTGTAACATTAAACACTACCGTTCAAAACTTCGGGGTCAGTAAAAAAAATATTTTATTTTTTGGGGGAAATAAATAAAATGGATCAATACTTTTATTCATCAAGGAGGAATTAAATTGATCAAAAGTGACAGTAAAGACATTATAATGTTACAAAAGTTTCTATTTCAAATAAATGCTGTTGTTTTTAACTTTATGTTCATCAAAGAATTCTAAAAAAAAAAGGTGCACAACTGTTTTCAACATTGATAATATTTCATAAATGTTTCTTGAGCATCACATCATCATATTATACTGATTTCTGAAGGATCATGTGACACTGAAGACTGGAGTAATGATGCTGAAAATTCAGCTTTGATCACAGGAATAAATTACGCTTTTTACTATATATTCACATAGAAAACAGCTGTTTTAGATTGAAATAATATTTCACAATATTACTGGGTTTGTTTTGTATTTTTAATCAAATAAATACAGCCTTGGTGAGCATAAGTGACTTCTTTTAAAAACATTAAAAATCTTACCGACCCCAAACTTTTGAACAGCAGTGTATATATGTATATGTATTTTGTAAATATATATATACGAACACCTAGTTTGTTGTGCCTATATAGGCATGTGTAGGGCTGCATAAAATAATAACAATAGCCTAGATAGCAGGCAGCCTATAAATCGTTAAAAATGATCACTTCAGTAACACTACACAAGACAAACATATATTGTTTATCATATGTTACATCAAATATTTCTATTCGTTATGAAATGAGATGAGTTTGGCGTGAAGCCTAATGTGTGGCGCGTTTTGCTTTTCAAACACACAGCGTGACTCAGACCCAAACTCAGTGCGTGCAGCGATCGAGCCGCTCCAAACTATGAAACATTATTGTTACATTATACATCTAAGTTTGAGCAGATATCCACAAACACAGTATTTAACAGTAAACACAGGTCTAAACAATAAAATATTCACCATATTAGAATAACACTCTATTCTAACACAATACTAGGATACTTGTATCTCATTTCATAACTTTTTAGGCTGGCACCAATTTAGTAGCTACAATGTAAAGTTTATGCAACAATAAACACTTACTATTATGTCTCTTACCTTAGAAATTGTTCTCATAGACAAAACGTCTTCTTCTGAGGTAAATCCAAGGTAAATCCACAGCACAAACAGTCTTCCAAACTGATGAAAAGTAGAGAAATACTGGAGTCACTGATTCTTTGTTTCGAGCTGATGAGGGCGTTAACAGCTCTGCGTTCCTTCACGTGGATCATTTGAATGAGAACAGCTCGCACGCGTGGGGTGTGGTCAAATTAAAGTTAATGAGCTCGGGCTGGAGAATCTGTACATGCCGTTGCTTTCATAAGGATTTCTTAAACCGAGAATATTTGTTTTTGATACAGGGGTGATAGTAGAAAAAAATCCTGAGCCTGAACTTTTTTTCCCTGGGACAGATGCGTAAGGGCGAGTTTATCCTCCGTTAATTTCTGACACAAAGTGATGAGCGATTGTTCTTCTAGTCTTCTTATATTGTTGTCATATATTTTTGTCATTATTTTTTGAGAATGCAAGACACACACAAACACATGCCTATCTTCATAATTCTTCACTTCTAAAGTTTTTTGAATTCAACCCAAATCCTAAATTTCACTTGCACTGCACTGCAATGTATTTTTTTCATGATTAATATTGCATTGCAAGATAATGTGTGCTGGTCAACTAGTATAAAATTAAGAAACCCCTAGAAAACAGTAAAAAGAAACATTTGTAAATTTAAGATAGTTCTATTTCCAAATATGATAGCCTACTTGATAAAAAGAAAAGAAAAAAGGGCTTTTATTTGTGCCGTGCTGTCTTTGCATTTGAACATTGCACATTGTAAACAGGACACGCATTAGCTGAATAAACATTAGCCAATACAAACATACTTATAGAAAATAGTTGACAATGAACAGACAGGAGTCCTGTCACAGGACCAATAAATAGCAAAACCAGAGCCGTTCGGCTCTGAGCAAAACGAATCACTTATTCTAAAAAGAATAACAAGTAGCCTATTATGTTAGAAGAATCTGACATAGGGCTGTGTTAATAGTAAAACGTCCGTCATTTAACGAATTTTAAAAACACGGGATGGAGAATAAAAAATGCTTTCTGGCATTTTGACAGGAAAAAAAACACAACCAAGAACAAAACAGTTCGTCAATTTTAATTTTACATTTATCATCTCTCTCTGTGCGCGCGGTCTGTGTTTGTGAGAGAGAGAGCTCGCGCAGCACTGATACAACGGTTTCTTATCCACAAGTAACGCGCTAGTTTTCATACAAATATTTATAATGTAACATAATTAGGTACTTTAGTTATTATAACACAATAACGTAACACATGCAGGCTACGTTTCTCAACACTGAGAATGAATAAATAAACGCCTGTTTGCAGACTCGCGCTTATCAGTAAATTAATCCACAAATCACAGCACTTTCATAATCAGTAAGCCATAGCGATTTTAATTTTATTTAGATTTATTGTTCATCAATACTTAAACTTTTTATAATTTGCATGGCTGTATGATGTCTTCATCTTATCTGAGTGACATGAATGACGGAGTATTTTAAGATAACCCATGCAATTGCGATCACTCCGTGAGATAATAGGATCCAGATTAAGTTAACTCAATACAATACTTCAACTTTCCACATCCACCCCAGCCCGTTTACCTTCAGGAGTCAGAAGTACCGTGACTACTGTCCTCGCTCATGAACTCAATCAGAGTCGGCCGCGGGAGTGGAAGCGGGATCGAGCGGACTTCTTTATTGCTGTCGATTTTCAGTCTCTTTTTAACGATAGGCCTTACGCATCTTTTAATCACACCCGCTTGCTATTTGGGGAATGAACCCAGCGCTATGATTGGTCGAACTCCGCTTCTTTTGCTGTTGCTTTATTTATTTTTTTCAGACACGTCTGTAACGTTACGCCGGAAATCCGGCGTGGCGCCGGAGCGTTATCAGGCGTGTGTTTTTGATATGATTTACTTCATTTAAAAAAGGAGACTTCAAGCTTTGTAAAGACATTACTTTCATGTGTGGGTGGCAAGTATTGGCTGAGTTACAGATAATTTTCTGTCGCGTTTCAGAATGAACTTCACATTGAGAGATAAGACAGAACGTGCATAATTTTTTTTTCTTTATTTTACGAAAAACACACCTTTTTGTTTTTATTATTAGTGTACACAAAAAAAGAAGACATTTAACAGTTTTTAATGATGTATAACACTTGCCAGTATGACAAAAATCGACGGAGTTATTTGAGTTTCTTTTGCACTGCCGACCCCAGGGGGTTAACATTGCTATAGTTAAGAGTTTGTGGATTATGTACTCTGATAGATGCCGGTTTATTCCACGGTCTCGACACCTCAGTGTGGAGATCGGGAAAAAACGGGAGTTCCCGACGAGGAGGTCGTGATCTAGATGGCAAATATCGTTCATCTAAAAGACTCTTTCTAGATTCAGTTTCAACATCATCGGCTGGCCAGTCAATATTTAATTTAGCTACAGCACGAGACAAGACCTCCATTAGCTCCTCATCAACAGGGGTATGAGCTGGCGAAGACTCATAATCCCCTGCAACAACACTAACGACATCCAGTTCCTCAGAACTGGATAGCCGCAGCATTGGTGGCTCAACCTGGGGAGGAGAAACCGCAGCACGGGCTCCTTCCTGGGCAGAGGCACTGGATCCAGCAGGTAAGGGCTGAGAAAGGGCGGGGCCTGTCTCAAGCCCCACTACTAGATCCATATGCAAACCCCAAGATGAAAGCAAACAAGATGGGACCCGCATCTCGGGGAGCGCGAACCGAACCGTCCTCTTTGAAGAACGACTGGGGGGAGCGGAGCGTCCTCACGGACAGCTTCTCGTAAAGCTCGCAGCCAGCCCCCTCGAGGACTGATTGGGCATGCTCCACTCCCAAACAAGCAACACAAAGCTGATGTGTGTCCCCACCCGTGATGTAAAGAGGGCAGGGAACAACACAACGCTTGAAATCTTGCTTGCTCGCCATAATATATATATATATATATATATATATATATATATATATATATATATATTGAGCTTGACAGAAAACAATAAATATGACAAGGACAGATTTACAGAGAGCGCTTGCTGAAGGCACAGAAGCTGATGCAGTCTGTTTTCAGGGGTGCTTTATAGCTTCCTGGTCTATGACGTCATCTATGACGTCTCGGCTTTCCATTGGATTGATTATCAGTGTTGTGCTAGTTACTAAGATATAGTAACTAGTTACAGTTACTAGTTACTTCATTCAAAAAGTAACTCAATTACTTCAATCAATCAATCAACTTTTATTTGTTAAGCACATTTAAAAACAACACGAGTTGGCCAAAGTGCTGTACAGATCTAAAAATTACTCAAACACTCAAACAATACTCACACAAAACACTGGGTTAATATCCTACCCTGACCAGTATACTAAAACCTAGGGGCAATTGTAGGCCATAGCGTATAGGTGTTTTTTCAGCATAGATTTAAAGCATTCTAACGAGTCACTGGCTCTGATATGCCAAGGAAGACTGTTCCAAAGACGCGGGGCTGCCACAGAAAATGAACGGTCTCCTTTGGTTTTTAACCTTGATTTGGGAACATGTAGGAGCAAATTCTGGGATGATCTCAGGGGTCGAGAAGAAAAGTGATGCTGTCTCTGTATCAGGCGTACTACATATTCCGGAGCCAGACCATGCAGACCTTTAAAAACCATGGACAGAACTTTATATTGGACTCTAAATTCAACTGGAAGCCAGTGCAGCGAGGCCAATACCGGAGAAATCCTAGACCATTTTCTTGTGCCAGTCAATAGTCTGGCTGCAGCATTTTGCACCAGCTGCAGCCTCGACAAACAATTTCCTAGATAGTCCTAAATATAATGAGTTGCAGTAATCCAATCTGGATGAAATAAAAGCATGAATGACAGATTCCATGTCCTTAAATGACAAGATGCTCTTTAATTTGGCAATGCTCCGTAGTTGATAAAAACTACTTTTGAACACAGCATTAACCTGTTTGTCAAATTTTAGCTCTGAATCAAAAATTACACCGAGGTTCCTTGCCTGGGTGTTCACATTAATGGCTAAAGGATCAAGATGTAAAGTAAGTTCTTTAGCTAATTTAGGTGGGCCAAAAATCAGCACTTCCGATTTTAACTCATTGAGCTGCAGAAAATTATCAGCCAACCATGCTCTTATCTCATTCAAACACTCAGACATAGTAGTAATGTTAGAATCAACACTGCATTTCATGGGCACATATAACTGGATATCATCTGCGTAGCAATGATAAGAAACATTATATTTTTGGCAGATTGATCCAAGGGGAAGCATATACAGGGAAAATAAAACAGGACCAAGGCATGAGCCCTGAGGGACACCTGAAGAAACTTGGCGAGAAGACGATATAGAGTTTCCAAGCTCCACTGCAAAAGATCTTCCATCAAAATAGGATGTGAACCACTTAAACGCGAGCCCCCTAATCCCACCCCTCTCCCTCAAACGGTCAAGAAGGACTCCATGATCCACAGTATCAAAAGCCGCGCTAAGGTCAAGAAGAACTAACACCACACAGTTCCCCGAGTCTACAGACCACAGCAAATCATTTGTTACCTTAAGAAGCGCAGTTTCAGTGCTGTGTTGAGACCTAAAACCAGATTGAAATATATCAAAAATTGTATTTTCTCTTAAAAAGGCTGAGAGTTGATTAAGAACAACCTTCTCCAATAACTTAGCCAGAAAGGGCAATTTGGAAATTGGACGGTAATTATTTAATGCTGTCGGGTCTAAACTTGGTTTTTTTAAAAGAGGCTGCACCAAAGCATGCTTAAAATAAGAGGGAACCACACCCTCTGCGAGACTCTGATTCACCACAGACATGATCGTAGACCCCACCTCATCCCATGATCCCACTACTCATTCCATCAGTTGGGGGCAGTTCATCTAAAACTTGATGAGTGTGTTTTGTTTACTATATTTAGCTATCAAAATAGTTTACCAAAGAAATAATTAAACAAATAAAAGAAAAATCAAACAAGGTGAAATGCTTTTAATTTCTAAAGTATTTGGGTTTATTTATTATACGAAGCCATTTTTGTCGATTTTTCGAGAATAACTGCATATATACATAACTATATCATGAAATATATTGTTACCGTGAAATAAATAAGTCATACCATGAAACACAAATTTGGTCATACCGCCAAACCCTACATGAAGGTATGTGCAACTACTATTATTGATCCATATTCTTTTATGTGGTAAATAATTCTGTTAATTCGTTTAAGAGGAATAGTCTAAATAGAACCCATTTTGTTCATCGAAGCCGGCAGGGGCAACATTCTCTGACACTGCTTTGTTTACATTTGTTTCCCGTGATCTAAACCTGCTCTTCAGCGTGTATCCGCATTGTTTACTGATTTGCTCTGTCAGAACAGTTATCCAGTGTGTAATTTTGTTTAATTTATTGTTGGTTTATTTACATTTGCTCTTTAACTTGTATTTGGTTTGTCCTATTGCTTTTTGTATATTTGTTTGTTTGCTCAAATTTGTTCTTTAGTTTGTATTTCCTTCGTTCTTCCTTTTTTTTTAACCTTGTTTTGGTGTGCTTTTGCTTTATGTCTTTTTGGCTCAAGTCCAAATTTGCTGTTGGGTCTATTTTCGTTGTTTCTATTTTTTTCCTATTTGGAGTAATGTATACGCAAGTGTTGTGAACTTCCACTTGGTATGCTACTTTGAACCTCGTAGGTGTTGCACTTCTCTTTTTTTGATTGAATGCCTAATTATTTATTTGTTGTAGTGGTAGTACTTTATTGATCCCAGTTGGGAAAATTATAGTGCATTAGCAGCAATACATGAAGACAGTAAAGTACACAAAAAACATACTATACACAAATAATAAATAAACAAATTCCCATCATCTTGTTTGAAGTTTAAGAAGGACAAAATAGAGTCAAATATAAATAAAAACTGGTCAAACAATAAAAGCAGTAATGAGTATTTTACGTTTGATAATTAACTGCATTAAGTACAGCTATACAATGGGTGTACCGGTGTAGTGAGCTAATTCCCAGATTGAATGGTTAATGATACCTCAGCACAGGATAGATGAATTGTAAAGTCTCACAGCAGTAGGCATAAATGACCTCGAGAAGTGTTCTCTGTTGCACCGTGGCTGGATCAGTCGGTTGCTGAATGTACTTCTCATTCCAGCAAGCATGTCATGGAGGGGGTGTGAGTTATTGTTTGTGATGGTCAACAGCTTGGACATTATTCTCCTCTCTGAAGCAACCTAAAACATGTCCAGATCCACAATGACAAAGCTCGCCTTCTTAAGCTTATTCAGCCTTATGGTATCTCCAGCTTCAATCCCAGTGCCCCAGCACACTACAGCGTAAAACAGGGCACTAGGGAGGATGTGTGTTGCTACATACATTGAAGGACCTAAGTCTTCTCAAGAAATAGAGTCTACTCTGGCCCTTTTTATAGATCCGGTGTTTTTTGTCAAGTCTGCCATCTACAGGTCCTTCTCAAAAAATTAGCATATTGTGATAAAGTTCATTATTTTCCATAATGTAATGTTAAAAATTAAACTTTCATATATTTTAGATTCATTGCACACCAACTGAAATATTTCAGGTCTTTTATTGTTTTAATACTGATGATTTTGGCATACAGCTCATGAAAACCCAAAATTCCTGTCTCAAAAAATTAGCATATTTCATCCGACCAATAAAAGAAGTGTTTTTAATACAAAAAAAAAAAAGTCAACCTTCAAATAATTATGTTCAGTTATGCACTCAATACTTGGTCGGGAATCCTTTTGCAGAAATGACTGCTTCAATGCGGCGTGGCATGGAGGCAATCAGCCTGTGGCACTGCTGAGGTGTTATGGAGGCCCAGGATGCTTCGATAGCGGCCTTAAGCTCATCCAGAGTGTTGGGTCTTGCGTCTCTCAACTTTCTCTTCACAATATCCCACAGATTCTCTATGGGGTTCAGGTCAGGAGAGTTGGCAGGCCAATTGAGCACAGTAATACCATGGTCAGTAAACCATTTACCAGTGGTTTTGGCACTGTGAGCAGGTGCCAGGTCGTGCTGAAAAATGAAATCTTCATCTCCATAAAGCTTTTCAGCAGATGGAAGCATGAAGTGCTCCAAAATCTCCTGATAGCTAGCTGCATTGACCCTGCCCTTGATAAAACACAGTGGACCAACACCAGCAGCTGACATGGCACCCCAGACCATCACTGACTGTGGGTACTTGACACTGGACTTCAGGCATTTTGGCAATTCCTTCTCCCCAGTCTTCCTCCAGATTCTGGCACCTTGATTTCCGAATGACATGCAAAACTGAGCAACAGTCCAGTGCTGCTTCTCTGTAGCCCAGCTCAGTCGCTTCTGCCGCTGTTTCTGGTTCAAAAGTGGCTTGACCTGGGGAATGCGGCACCTGTAGCCCATTTCCTGCACACGCCTGTGCACGGTGGCTCTGGATGTTTCTACTCCAGACTCAGTCCACTGCTTCCGCAGGTCCACCAAGGTCTGGAATCGGTCCTTCTCCACAATCTTCCTCAGGGTCCGGTCACCTCTTCTCGTTGTGCAGCGTTTTTTGCCACACTTTTTCCTTCCCACACACTTCCCACTGAGGTGCCTTGATACAGAACTCTGGGAACAGCCTATTTGTTCAGAAATTTTTTTGTGTCTTACCTTCTTGCTTGAGGGTGTCAATGATGGCCTTCTGGACAGCAGTCAGGTCGGCAGTCTTACCCATGATTGCGGTTTTGAGTAATGAAACAGGCTGGGAGTTTTTAAAAGCCTCAGGAATCTTTTGCAGGTGTTTAGAGTTAATTAGTTGATTCAGATGATTAGGTTAATAGCTTGTTTAGAGACCCTTTTCATGATATGCTAATTTTTTGAGACAGGAATTTTGGGTTTTCATGAGCTGTATGCCAAAATGATCAGTATTAAAACAATAAAAGACCTGAAATATTTCAGTTGGTGTGCAATGAATCTAAAATGTATGAAAGTTTAATTTTTATCATTACATTATGGAAAATAATGAACTTTATCACAATATGCTAATTTTTTGAGAAGGACCTGTATGTGGATCCCCAATTACTGATAGGAGTCCACTATCTCAACGAATCTGGCGTGCATAGAAATAGGTGAGCGATGGTCTTTTTTCCTTCTAAAATCAATTACCAATTTTTTTGTTTTAGTTCACTCCACACCACTTCACAAAATTCTTTTGGTCTGTTATATATTTTTTTCTTTAAGTGGTACGCATTAGTATAATTTGTCATTATTTGTTTATGTTGTTTGGAGATTAACTTGGTTACCATTGTCTTTTGTTGGAGGAGCCGAGGCTTCAGGGCAGGCCGCTAGTTGGCCTTCGTGTGCGGTGGTGGGACTGTCATGGAGTACAGTGTGTTCATGCTTGACCTTATGTGTGTGTGTGTGTGGTGTACTGAGATCTGTGTACCTGGTGGTAAGAGTTTTGTGATTATAGGATCCTTGTGCTCATTACACTAGTTTACCAGCCAAAAGTAAGCCTTGGTCTCCTTTTTCATGTTTTCTAGTGTCTTCAATGTTTGCATATCCTAGCCCCAGTCCTACAGTCTTTTAATAATCTTTTAAGATTCATGCTTGATTATTGTGAAATAGAGCTTTTGTACTTTTGTATCCATGTTTCAGGCCCTCCTTTTGAAACCCCATTCCTGTGTGTCCTTTTTTGTAGGCAATTGTCCTATTAATATTAGTATTATTAGTATTAATAAAGTATCATATTAGTATTAATATTTCCCTTTTTAGCAGGGTAGCGTAGTCAGCTGCATTTAGAGGGTTTCTCACTCCGATTATACCGTCCCACTACACTAACATTAAAGGGGACATAACACACACTGTTTCTACCAATCTCATGTTAATCTTGAGTACCTTATGAGTAGTATTGTGTAACAAGGGCCCTCAATGTAGGTTGGAGCAATGGACCAGTCTCTCGGTTAGTAGAGGAAAGAATAAATCCCTGGCAGTAAATAAAGTACACCACAGATAAGGAAGATTACTCAAGAAATATGTATTGTGATTGAACAGTCATGTAAACAACATGAATCAGATTTCAAAAATAAAACAATAAAATGTATACCAAAAGAAATAATAATTCTCAGTGTTGTCTTTGGTTTTCGTGTCTTATTCTCTTTAAGTTGTATTTCCCTTGTTTCCTTTACAATTTAATCTATATTATTTACTTTATCTATGTTCAGATATAGATTATAGCACAGTTCTTATTTGATTTCGCCTTAATTTGGAAAGCTCCTAAGATTTACTAATCTTTAATTTAGGGTTTCATTTTATTTAGTTTTAGTGTTAAACCTTCTATACTGTTCTGACAAACCAAATAATTTCTCAAACAAAAGGTACAATATCATGTAACCACAATTCAATTTCAATGAATTAATTGAAATAATAATACAACAGACAAAAACAAAAAACAAATCCAAAATTCACATCTGAGTCACATTCAATAATATTCAATGAAGAATACCCTTATTAGAACTCTTTTTATGAATTGTCTTCTGAATATCATCCAGAAAAGTCCTTTAATTAAGTCCAGTGGGTGATTGAAATCAGTTCAATCCTACCAGTTCAAAGTGGAACAGAATGTCTTCCCACTTGTAAAAGGTTGATGTCTATAGTGCAACGAAAAGGTCCTCGTATCCACCTTTTTCCTGGTTAGCGAATTTAACCATGATTCATAGCGGGTTTGAACCGGAAGCCGGTTGTCCTTTTCCGGTTCGAAGCTTTATGAAGATTAAGCGCTGCTTGCTTCGAACACCGCAGTGATGTGCTGGTTAGAAAATATGTGAAATAAGTAGGGCTGCCCTTGCCCGTGCACGACTGAAGTTGGGTTGGAAGTTATGTATTAGGGCTGGGCGATAAATCGATTTTATCTATTAACTCGAATGTGTAGTTTACGCCGATTTTTTGAATGAAAATCGGTTTTCTCTTTAACAACCGCCGACGCTCCCATCTGGGCACCCGTAGTTCCGACCGGGCTCAGTGCTTGCCATGATAAAGATACACAAACAACATAGACAATGAGCAAGACCGCGGCAGCAGAAGCACACCCGCCGAAAACATTTAGGCTACAAGCTGAATCTGCAGGGCCGCCAACTCTCTCGAGTTCACTGTGAGAGACGCAATTCTGTCACTTTTTACACGCTCTCACGCCACACATCCCTTTTCTCACGCAGAGAAAAATCGAAGCAAAGAGGACACGGACACCGACAGACAAGACAGAGCAGGTTACTATCGATATGAAACAGATTCTCAGCTCTCAGATTCTGTAAGTTTTATTACAAAATTCAAACAATAAACACAGTTTTGGCGCTTGTAAATGTGACGTGAAAGAACGCTGACAGATCTCAGTTCAAGCGGCACGTGAACCGAACATCTGTTACTCTTTACTACCAACTTACCAAGATGTAATAAAATCGATCGATCAGTGTTTTTCAACCGCGGAAAGATGTCCATAAAACAGCTGGAGAACAACATATGTCACGTAACGTTATATTTACCCCAGGATGGCTTTTAATTACCCATAGCACGAATGTTAGTTAGACGCATTATAAAATAAAAAACGCATTATATTTAATTTGAGTTAGTTTTAACCTTTAATAATACCAGCTGACAGGGCTCTCTGTATGTTTACAGCATTAGGTGAAATTTTTTTTTTGGTAGAACAATTAACACATTAACGTATCTACTGTGCCTATTTATCCAAAGGAATTTATATTGAATCAAGATCAGAATCAAATCACAAGAATTGAATTGAAATTGTGAAATTTGTGTTAAGCAATAACAAAAACAGTAGCATACCAGTAAACTTAATAAAATTATGTTTAGTTACCAAATAATTTGACAATCACAATACACTTATTGTGATGCAAGTTTTTTGTTTTTTTTACACATCCCCCCCAATCCCAATCCACCCATTTTATTTTATGTTACATTTTCATTGTTTTCAAAGACAGGGCCTGTCCTCTTGTCTTTTTGGCTTGTTGTTTCTGATTGCACTTTAATCGAGATCAAATCCCAGAAGGGAATATTAAAACAAAATAAAATTAAAACTTGTTTTGAACAATTTCTTCTTCATCTGCAGATTGATTTTAAGTAGGGAGAGAAAAAAATCGATTTAAATCGTAAATCAGATTTTTTGTGAAAAAATCAGGGATTTTTTTTTTAGGCCATATCGGCCAGCCCTATTATGTATATTATATGGGAGAGAATGCTAAACCATAATGACGGTTTTCGTAATATATTGCCTATTCTGCATCTCAACGCACGCATAAGCTTGCCACAAAAAACCCCCGCAAAAGTAATGATTATGCATTAAACATTTGAATTGTTTATTAATAACAAGTGTTTTCTGTAAGTGTCGACTGCAAAGATAAATTTGATGATACTGACACGCCATCTTCGCAGTAGTGAACGCGCCTATAGAGAGAAATGCACACTTCATACGAATTAACCTATAGGCTACATAAGCAGAGACCAGCGCATTTCTGCTCGTTTTTAATTATTTTGTTTAAAAGTACACATTTCAAGCTTTCTATAGATATACCTATCATGTATGTGAGGCAAGTAACTTATACGCTGAGTTTCGTTGATTAACAAGACGCGCTCCAGTTCATGCGCCCGCGCCTCCGTGTCCTGTATATCTACTATTTGTGCTTCTTATTTATTATTCCAGGCAATTTGTTGATGATAAAAATGAAGATACAATTTGTACTAAACGAAATTCACTTTAAAGAAAGGCTTTCTACAAAACAAAACTTGATAAGTGGTCAAAATCATGTCTGAGCCATTCCAAATGTTTTCCGATATATTGGGTATCTTATGATCATATCTGAATCATCTTATGCGGTTCCCTTTTCATATAATCAACATAGATGAAATAAAAATATACAAAAAAACATTATATTGTGAAACTTAAATATAAAACATATGTTCCCTTTCGAAGGGAACTCAACAATACGTCATCAACGCTATGGGAAACGCCTCAGGCGTGACAGGTGTCTGAAATCAAGTATCAACTCACAGCAATCATGTTGACCGGCGACAGCCCGTGCTTCATCAGAGCACGCGACCTGGATGTATAAAAAGGGCGCCTTGAGACTGTGACAACATCCTTTTCGTCTTCAGGGACTGTTTGTCTGTTTTTGAGTGGTCAACAAAAATGAAGCGTGCAGAAAAGGGGAGAAATACTTTCCGCAAGTGTGCCGACCCGTGTCCCAGATATTTGACACCGGAGGATTCACACGATCTGTGCGTTTTCTGCCTGGGAGAAGAGCACACGCGGTAAGTTCTCGAGGGAGCTTCCTGCGCAAACTGTGAGCGCTTTTCTCTGAAAACGCTCCGTTCCCGTCTGTCCCACTTCTCGAGGGAAGTGGGCACGGCATCTGAACCCCGCGGTGTTGGTCCCGCTCGGGCTGAGGCTCAGCGGCGCGTGAGCTCGTGGGGCTCTCAGATGGAGCTGGCAGATCGTCTGGAGAGGGGCGTTAACCTCGCGGATGATCTGCCAGCTGACGAGGGTGAGTTACAGGTCGATGTTGAAGAGGTTCTTTCTCTTTCTGATGGATCTGTAACTGGTTCTCTTCGGGCCGGGCAGGAGTTGGCTGCTGATGATGTCAGTCTGGTTGAGACTGAATCATCTCAGCCCTCCTGCCCAGTGTATGCTGAGTTGGTGGATGTTATGGGGCGCGCCACCAACAGATTGCAGCTACAGTGGAGGCGCGTCCGGGAGGAACCTGCTCGTGGTATTTTGGACGATCGGTTCCTCCCTTCCCATAAGCCACCAGCCCGGACGAGCCTTCCATTACTTCCTGATCTCCACTCTGAGATTGAGAAGGCATGGAAGAACCCGTTCTCTGCGCGGCTTCATCTGCATCAGCGGAATAATTTTGCTGCTGTGGATGGGGCCGCGGAGCACGGGTATGTGTTGATGCCGCCAGTGGACGAGACGTTGGCCAACTATCTCGCCTCTGGTCGGTCTTCGTCACTAGGAGCTCCGTCCCTGCCATCCAAGCCGCTTAAGACTACATCACGCTTGAATGGCAGAGCGTACACAGCAGCAGGTCAGGCAGGAGCGGTTCTGCACACCCTCGCGGTCCTTCAGGCCTACCAGGCCGACCTGCTGCGGGACCTCGATCAGGGTGCTGGTCTGTCCCCTGACGCGGTCGCAGAGCTGCGCCGTACCACGGATTTGTCTTTCCGGGCCACCAAACAGTCTGCTGCCTCCATCGGTCGTTCGATGGCGGCTATGGTGGCCACAGAGAGGCATCTGTGGCTCAACCAGGCTGACATCAGGGAGAAAGAAAAAACCTTTCTCCTCGATTCACCGGTTTCGCCTTCCGAGCTTTTCGGACCTTCCGTCGACACTGTGGTCGATAAGTTCAGGGAGGGGAGGGCGCGCTCTGCGGCGTTTAAGAGCTGCATACCGCGGAGGTCCTCGGCCCAGGCAGGCAGGAGGGCCTGGTCCGTCGTGGTCTGAGGATCACAGACAGACCCAGAAGGCCAGTGTAGCTTCCCGCGTGCCCCCTCCTCCTAGCAGAGGGAGCAGGGCGCGCAGGAGGCGTAACTCCCGCGGGAGGCACGATCTCAGGAAGGTGATCCAGAGCAGACGTTAACCTCCCTGGATCTTGTCTCCTATCCACCATCGCTCCCAGGCTCCTCCTACATCAGACCTGGGGCGGGGCCCATGATGAGCTCATGAATTCTCTGATGGCCCGCTTCAGCTTGGTTGATAGGAGCGCCTTACCTTTACTTGTGAAACAGTAAAAAAAAAAAGAAAGGAAAGAAAGAGGGGGTTACTGAGTTTTTGACTCCCGGTGTGCCTCATTCCGCATGCTGCAGGTTTTTATGCTGAGTGAAAAAGTTCTTTTGCGCAAATAACACACACTGTGGTCGCCAGGTGACAGGCCCTAGCCGGCTTTCCTGGTTATGAGCTCCTACATATTGTGGTCGCCAGGTCACAGGCCTCACCGGCCTTCCTGGTGATGGGCTTCTACATGTCAGGTTTCAGGCCTCTCCCGGCCTCCCTGAATGTGAGCTCCCACATACTGTGGTCGACAGGTTACAGGCCTCACCCGGCCTTCCTGAGTGTGGGCTCCCACATACTGTGGTTGCCGGGTTACGGGCCTCACCGGTCTTCCTGGCGATGGGCTTTGACATGTCAGGTCACAGGCCTCACACGGCCTCCCTGAATTTGAGCTCCCAGATACTTTGGCCCTGGCACATTCTGTGGCAGGTGACAGACCCCAGCCGGCCTTCCTGGTTATGGGCTCCCACATACTGTGGCTGCCAGGTTACAGGCCTCACCCGGCCTTCCTGAATATGAGCTCCCACATACTGTGGTCGCCAGGTTATAGGCCTCACCCTGCCTCCCTGAGTATGAGCCCCCATGAGCTTCCACAGGACAGGTTACAGGCCTCATCCGGCCTTCCTGAATGTGGGTTCCCACACACTGTGGTCACCAGCCTCTTAGGCCTTCCTAGGTGTGAGCTTCCACATGCTGTGGTCGCCAGGTTACAGGCCTCACCCGACCTGCCTGGTTATGAGCTCCCACATATTGTGTTCGCCAGGTTACAGGCCTCACCAGGCCTTCCTGAATGTGAGCTCCCACACACCGTGGTCGCCAGGTTACAGGCCTCACCCGGCCTTCCTGAATATGAGCTCCCACATACTGTGGTTGCAGGTTACAGGCCTCACCCGGCCTTCCTGGTTATGGGCTCCGACATATTGGGCCTATGACTGTCAGGTGACAGGCCTCATTTGGCCTTTCTGATTATGGGCAAAATTCAGGCCTCAAAACCGGCCTCCTGAATTTAGAGTGATGAAGTACATGCACATTTACTTCATCTATTTTCTTTGTACGCTCCGTACCTTCTTAAACCCATACTTATGGTAAGTCACACGACGAAACGTCTTATGTACTTTCTAAAATCCATTTTTTATGGTAAGGGTCGTGCGCCTTACGCTTCAGTCCCTTCCTATGTGGCTAGACCCCGGTCTTTCACCTTTGGTCCCACTCTAGATGCGTCCTGTCGTCGAAGTATGCTACGACAGACGCCTTTCTCTACCTAACTTCCACTTTTTGATCCAGGCCTTCCTGGACACAGAATGGCTAAGTTCATGCACTTTTGTTTCATGTACTTTCTAAAATTCATATTTATGGCCTTTCTGGAAGTAGCCCCACATGGTGTGGTTGTCAGGTTACAGGCCTCACCAGGCCTTCCTGAAAGTAAGCTCCCACAGCTGGTGGTTGCCAGGTTTCGGGCCTCACCGGCCTTCCTGAGTATGAGCTCCCACCTACTGCTGTTGTCGCCAGGTTACAGGCCTCACCCGGCCTTCCTGAATGTGAGCTCCCACATACTGTGGTCGCCAGGTTACAGGCCTCACCCAGCCTTTCTGAATGTGAGCTCCTACACATTTTGAATATCAGGTTACAGGCCTCATCTGGCCTTCCTGGTCATGTCAAAAACATACTTATGGTAAGTCACATGATGGAACATCTTGTGTACTTTCTAAAATCCATTTTTATGGTAAGGGTCATGCGCTGTACGCTTCGGTCCCTTCCTATATGGCCCAGACCAAAGTCGTTCACCTCGGATCCCACTCCAGATGCGTCTTGTCGTCAAAGTATGCTACGACAGACGCCTTTCTAGCTAACTTCCACATTCTGATCCAGGCCTTTTCTTGACTCAGAATGGCGAAGTACATGCGCACTTTTGTTTCATGTACTTTCTAATGTAGCCCCACGTGGTGTGGTTGTCAGGTTACAGGCCTTATCAGGCCTTCCTGGTTATGAGCTCCCATATTCTGGGTATCAGGTTACAGGTTTTTCCGGCCTTCCAGATATGAGCTCCCACATACTGTGGTCGTCAGGTTTCAGGCCTCACCGGCCTTCCTGATATGAGCTCTCATGTACTGGAGCTCCCCACATAGGGGGTAATCAGGTCTTGGCCTCAGCAGATCTTCCTGGTTTTGATCCCTCTCTTACTCCCTCAGTGTTTAGAACGAGCACTGGGTAGACCCATGGATTGAGTGGACGACTTCCGTCATTGCTTGAGGTTGAGTTATACTCTCCAGGTGGTCCCGTCTCTGTGATCCGGAACTGAATTGTTTCTGCCAGCTTTGCAGGCCTTCAGTTTTGGATGCCTTTTCCAAGGCAGTCTCCAGAGGCTCTATCTTGGACAGACAGGCAATGGCCAGACTTAGTATAGATAGGTGCGTCTTAGTATAGATCACCAGGCCAGCCTGGTGGCATGTCAGGAGGCATGCTCTCCTGAATAGTGACTGGCTGGGAGTCCCTTGAGTCCCCTAGCCACACTCCCTAGAAGAGACCCCTTCTATTAGGAAGTTGTGGTCCTAAGCCTTTGAGCTGGCCCAGATATACCTCCCATGAACTATGTTCTGGCAGTTTTCTCGGTTCATTAGCTTGGGCTATGACCGGTAGGGAGTGCTGTCACTGACAGCCCAACATGACCTAGGGTGAGTGGTTTTAGTGTCCTTTGTATTACTGGTTCTGACAGTTGTCACTGCCATTGGGCATGCAATCCCCTCAGTATGGCGGCGTTGGTATTTCGTTCCCCATAGTGTCGATGACAAATTGTTGAGTTCCCTTCGAAAGGGAACGTCTCAGGTTACGACTGTAACCTATTTTCCCTGAGAACAGGGAACGAGACAATACGTCTCCCTGCCATACCTCGGGGCCTGCCTGCAACAGTCCCTTCAGACGATAGGATGTTGTCACGGTCTCAAGGCGCCCTTTTTATAAATCCAGGTTGCGTGCTCTGATGAAGCACGGGCTGTCACCGGTCAACATGATTGCTGTGAGTTGATACTTGATTTCAGACACCTGTCACGCCTGAGGCGTTCCCCATAGCGTCAATGACGTATTGTCTCGTTCCCTGTTCTCAGGGAACATAGGTTACAGTCGTAACCTGAGACGTTTAGTTTTTTTTTTGTTTAACTTACATTTAAGCTTCACACTGCTCCGCTTTGCTCATGTGCTCTGGTGTGTAGTCTATAGCCTTTACATGCATGTGTGTGTGATGTGATGGACGGGTATGATTCTCGAATATTAATTGCATAATACCCAGCGATCTTCGAATATTATTTTTGCTTGAAATGCCCATCCCTACTGGTAACTAGGGGTGTCGAAATTAATCGTTTCTACGATGCATCGCGATGCAGACGAGGACGATTCGGTTATCGGTACAGTAATAGACCATAACCGATTATAATGTACTGACGCTTTTCTGACGTCATTTGTCACATATGTGCTTTGTCTTGATACCATACACTGGCAGAGGGAGGCGAGATGTGTGCGCATAATTATAAATGATCCAGCTACTTTAAAAGCCTACATCTGGACACATTTCAGCTTTTATGAACAACCTGGTAAGCATGACCTGGAGAAGACACCCGCTGTGTGCGCTCATGTCACGCACAAATAGAATAGGCAGGAGGTAATAGCTATATTTACTTGATAAACAATGTTAGCCGTGTTCACCCCGAGCTGTTACGCCTGGCAGAACCGGACTGCTTTAGAGTAAGAGAATGAGCTTCAACGTCACCCGAATCCTCAGCCAAAACAAATAATCCACCCGCCTCAATATTGTTCTCTGATTTAAGTATTCGCTGCCAGCCGATGGTGAAATTACAATTATTCTGTGTTGTTACGGGTTATTATAAATGATCGTCATCTTCAACAGTGAACTCGACGGTTGATGCGCGCGCCTCTAATGGTGACATATACACTGATGAATGAGCGCTGTTTTTAAATAAACATTTCTTTAAAAAAAAATTGATTTGATAAAATTTTATTTTCTTAATGGCATAAACAGGCCTTTGAAATTCAAACTGGAATGTCACTGTTTCTGTCACTGTGACTTCCCGAACAGACGAACACACACGCACGCGCACGGATCACTTTTAATGTAAATTTGAAAATTGAGGATGCGGTGCATCGAAATGCATTGTGATACCGAATTGAACTGAATCGGTGACATGATAATCGTAACCGAACCGAACCGTTAGACCAGTGTAGGTTCACAGCCCTACTGGTAACGTATTACACCTTTTTCGTTGGATGCTTCAGTTTTAGCACAGCTAACCAAAAACGTCGACTCTCTGTTATTGAATGTAGCTGATACAGAACCGGACATAGGCATTCTCTCCTTTTTATCTTATGCTCAAAGCACCCAGTTTCTAAAAAGTTTTTTATCTTCTTTGAATTGTTAAAACAACCAACAACAGCACATGTAGAGCCTGAACTCATTCTCTCACTGCTAATACAGTACGAACCGGAAGTAAGCAACCGGAGTCGTCGTCATGGCGGCGCCCATTGTTTAGAGCAGAATAAGGTGGATACAGCCAAAAGGTCTCTTCCCAGGCTCAGATATCAGCATTCAATGGTATGGGTGGCTCGCCATCTCAAATCCATGAGAAAAATTTCCAATTCAAGCAATAAACCTGACCTGTTTTACCAAAACAGTGTCATTAACATTCAATACTATTTCTTAATAACTTTTTAATCTTTAAACATCTATCTCAACTTTTGATTTATAACAACATGTATTACCTTGACATTTTGAGAAGGTGAAAATTAATATTCATCCATGGCTAAGCAGAATATTTCACTTAATATTTCAAAATAAATCACATTAGCATTCAGAAAATATGTAAACGATCTTTACAGCATACATAATATGCATAGTAACATAAAATGCATCTTTCAAAGAAAAGAGAATACACATAAACTCACCAATTCCCGAGTTTCACAGTTTGTTAAACACTTCAGATTCCGAGAAGCTTCACAATCGTCTAACATCCGCGATTAAATCAGCAATCATCACTCTAAAACGATTTATCATCATTAACCATTAAGTATTATAAGGTTGCTTATAGTAAATTTAAATGATTTTCAACAATATAAACCTTTTTAATCCTGTCTGCATCAGTTTCATCTCGTGTTCAGCGCGTCTGTCACACTTCCGCGAATCATCAGCTTACGTCATACACAACGTGCGTACGTATAATACGTCACGTGCTCTGTGCTCAATTATATTACTCATTATCATTATTTTTATTTATGAATAGTTAATTCACAATGTTTATTAATAGATCGTTTTAACTTTTTAATGAAAACTATAATTATTAGAATATACAATTATATTATTTATTTTGCACCACATTTAACATGGGTTACAATTGCATCCTTCATATCCTTGAAGATTCTTTAGTTTTATCAAATTTATAAAAGACAGGTACAGCTGTACCACTTCTTTCCAAAAACAGTCGAGTTCCTAGAGGCGTGCCGTGGGCTGAACTAAAGAGTCACAATACGTCTGTGTTTATTTACATTATATGCACTTACGCACCAATTGCCAACAAAACAGACAATTGATGCAGTTTTACTTTCCGCCAACGGTTCCGACTCATGACTAGGATATTTTATTGCTGGGACCACTCCATCTTTTAGTTTCTGCAAATCAGATCTGCAAATCCAGCATCAAACTGGGCCTAGTTTATAAAATGTACGTCACCGAAATGCCGAGAACAAGAAACACACTTGCACAACTCTGTTGCTGCCCTGAACAAAAAAAAAGAGCAGTGTAAATATTGCATAAGGCCATCCTCAACCTTACGGTAGGTTACCCGGTGACACTCCATCTGACACGATTTCTGTTCAGCAATCAACGATTGTTGTTATGCACTGGACTAATGTTTGCATGTTTTAATTAGCGGGTAGTTAATTTTATAGTTTCTGTGCCGTAACTTTGGCCAAGTTTCTCTGCATATTCCACAAATGAACGTGCCATAACGGACATGCAATACTTACATTACCACACCAAGGACGTTCAGTCACTAATGGCCCCTTCAGACAGGACGCGGAATGCGCTGTGCTACAGTATGGAACCCATTTATTTCAATGGCTTGTGCCACGTGAGGACGTTTTGTTGGTGAGTCGACCAAAGCGGAGCGCAGCATTGGTGAGCTCGAGCGCACGCTGTGGTCAAAGTTAAAAATAGTTAAACTTTTGCCCCTGCGCTCTGTGACGATTACCTGCGCGGCCAATAAAAACGGGGCATCCAAAGAAGCAAGGAAATCAAAATGAAAACTCTGCCTACTTTTGCTCTGGCCAGCGTAGCACAACACGCTCTGCATCTGAAGGGCTACATTTTATCTCTCCCTTTAATAAACAAACTATTCAGTCAGATAGGTTTTTTTTTGTGAAATAAATACAGTTACAATTTCAAGCATTTTCAAGCATTTTATCCAAAATGTACTTTTCAAACCTTGAAAACACTACATCAAAATTCAAGCATTATCAAGGATTTCAAGCACCCTTACGAACCCTGCATACAGGGCCATACTCGGAAAAAAAAAAACATTCCGAAACTTATACGAACCCTGAAATAGTGTATTTGGGGTAACACTTTAGAATACGGTTCATTCGTCAATGAATAACTACACAGGAACAAATGAGTAACACAATATTAACAATCTAGTAACTACTATTAACTAACAAGAAATTCTGATTAACTAATTAGTAATAGCACACAGATGAAAGTGGTAGTTCACTATTAACTAATCAATAACCACTATTTTTTAATGCTTCCCAGAGAACTACTGAAAAAGTTTCATAATTCATGCAAAACTAATCAATAACTAATGGAGGAAAAATGACTAGCACTTCATCAAAAATTTAACTGCTACTGTAAACGAATACAAAAGGTTTATCAATATGTAATACCATAGCAGACTTATGTTTTGGGAAAAAAAAATAGCCTATGCTCTCTCCTAGAGAACTATTTATCAACTGAATAATTTTAAAGAAATGGATTTTTAAATGTAGTTGTCAGGACCTTATTTGTCTTGTGGCCAATTTTCCGGCATTCCTCTGGACTGGCATTGAATCACTAGAGTTACGGTGACAACTGGAACATATTGAGTTATCAGCCATCCAAATACCATATACAGTGATTATATTATTTAACCTACCTCACAAAAAATGTTTTTATATATGACCACACATATATGAGCTATATATGACACATATATGAGCTATGTCTCCTAGCTCATATATGTGTGTGCAAATATCTTGTGAAGGATTAAAAGATTCTACACTTTAGGATTGGCTTTTCATTAGTAACTACTGTAATGGTAACTAACTAGTAATGACTCAAGTGTCACTACATACTTCTAAAGGAATTACTAATTATTTGTATCCGTATTCTAAAGTGAAGATCATGGTAACTAACTAGCAATGAATAAAGTGTTACTACATCTACTTCTATGGGAATTACTTTTTAAAACTTCACCAAAAACCTCAAAAGCTTAAAATAATTAGTAATTCCTTTAGAAGTATGTAGTTACACTTGAGTCATTACCAATTAGTTACCATGATCTTCACTTTAGAATACGGATACAAATAATTAGTAATTCCTTTATAAGTATTTACACTCTAAAAAGCGTTGGGTTATTTTGTGTACCCAATAGCTGGGTTAAAAATATTGGGTCGTTCTGTTGGGTTATTCTGAACATGTATTGGGTTGTTTCTATAACAACGCAGCCCGTTAGGTTGGAATTCAAATTTCAACGGTTGACCACCACAGCTGACAGAAGATACACGAGTGAGTTAATATTACACTACACAGTATGCATATTGTAGCCTATGTTATTATTTTTTTTCGTTATAACATGACTTTAAGCTCTTACATAGTATTATTGCCGTTTTTCGTTCTAAATGTTCAGCCAATTATTTGTATGTTTATATCTCCCCTATATGACTGCTTTTTGTCCGCTATCTGCGACTAACGACACCAATATGGCCATATAGCCAGCCAATTTCTTAGTACTCGGTTGTGATACTCTTCCTAACTTTCTATGTTCTTTCCAATACTTTTTGGGAAAGTTATTAATATTTTCAGATATTAACCGGCACGCTCGGCTTCAAGACGCAGCGGATCGAAGCCTGGTCCATCCATCCTGTGTCACAGTCACTTACAGGAAGAAGGTATGCTGTGTTATATAAAGGCCTACATTGTAGCGCAAATGTTTACTTGGGGTATCCCAACTACAGTGTGAATTTAAAATACTACAAAGTGTTAAACAAGCGTGACCATACGTCCTCTTTTTCCCGGACATGTCCTTTTTTCGGACCTAAAGAGGCCGGACGGGACGCCATAGAAGTTATTGCGTGTGCTTTTTTTTCATTGCTTTAGATCCCGCCTCTATAAGGATTAAAAGTTATAAAAGATAACTACTCAATAAGATAGTAAGTTATTACAATAGTCAGTTGAGTTACATAACACTTTTCAGATCGCCACATGCCCATTAAATAAAATGACGGTTGGTTGAGACTTTATTGCTTTATAATAAACTTTAACTTATTACTTTTTAAATAACACATAGCAGTAAAAGGACATTTTAAATGGAGGTCATTTACCATAATACATGGCAATTGCAGAAGCTCTATATTATAATATAATATAAATAATAAAAAATATAATAATATATATTTATTTTGATAAACAGATGTCCATTCATTGTTACTGCACCTTATTACATGGCTTGGTTGAATTCTAATGTAGAATGCGGTCTGTTATTTCTTGATAACAGACCGCTGCTAAGTATAACACACCGTTGCCGTGAAAAACAGAGCGTTGCCATGGACGCAGGATTCTAACCGTAGATACGGAACAGACTATTTTCTTTAGCGGAAGCAATACAATCGTTTTTAAATCAATAAACTCCTTTTTAAATCAATATTTTGTGTCAAATTATTGATTTATTTGGTAGGTAGCCATGTAATAAGCGGGATAATGCGAGGCGGTTGTTATAGCGAATACAACCCCTTCAGGCTGATTCAAGCTCCGCTTCACGTCGGGGTCATAATCAGCCTGTCGGGTTGTATTCACTATAACAACCGGCTCGCTCTACATTATCCCTTACATATGAGGTGTTGGTGTGATTTTAACTTTTCTTTTTCTTTATTAATTTTTAGATTGCTCAGGACTTTGGTATTTTATACCCACATGCCAAAGATAAACTTTTTGAAATTTGGGGACATGCATCTCAGCGAATCCCTTCATATTGCAAGACTGAGAAGAGAGCCTTGGATCTTCTTCCTGTTCAGACTGACATTTCTTCTGGTGAGAAAATCCTGCACAACAGCTCTGTACTTTAATGTCAATTTATAATATTTTGTCTATAATATAATGCACTTGTTTAAAGATTAATCCATTGTTCTTTCTGTTTTATGTAAAGACACTCTTGGAGATGTTGCTTTAAAAACCCTGCCAGCTATCTTTCCTCCATAGACTGCCAAAGTTATGACGTCACTTTGTAGGCCAAAACGCTGAAGTGAGTTAGCATTTTAGCACTTCCGGTTCTCTTGCCCTAAAGTCTATGGGTTTTTGAATGGGTTTTTGCTAAATCGCCTGAAATAAGGTTTGTTGTTAACAAAGCCTCTAAATATTTTCACGTTTTGATCTATGACATAAAACCCACCAGTTATATCCTGCTTGTAAATTTTGGATTAACTTGTAAAGATTATCTTGATAGACAAAATGTGTAAGGGTCACAACTCTTTGTTGAACACAGATCTTATTTTTTGCGATTTTCCAAAAGTCTATGGGGAAAATGCATAGCTTTTCGATCGAGGGAACCCATGCGCCGCTAATTTCCAAGTTGTCCTACAAAGTGACGTCATAACTATCGGCACTCTATCGGTCAAAAGTTCAGTATGGCGTACCACAAGGCTCAGTACTAGGACCGCTGCTGTTCACTCTGTACATGCTACCATTAGTAGATATCATAAGGAAACATGGAATTAGTTTTCACTATTATGCTGATGATACTCAGCTCTATATTTCCTCAAAACCTAACGAAATTTACCAATTCACAAAATTAACGGAATGCATAGCTGATATAAAAAAATGGATGACTAGTAATTTCCTACTACTAAATTCTGAAAAAACACAGATTCTAATTATTGGACAAAAAACTTCAACACGCAATATCCTAGAATACTGTCTAACACTTAATGGCTACTCTGTTAAGTCTTCGTCGTCAGTTAGGAACCTGGGTGTGCTCTTTGATACCAATCTCTCATTTGAAAGTCACGTGTCTAGTATCTGTAAAAGTGCATTTTTCCATCTTAAAAATATATCTAAATTACGTCATATGCTCTCATTGACAAATGCGGAACAATTAGTTTATGCGTTCATGACCTCAAGGCTAGATTATTGTAATGCTCTACTGGGTGGTTGCCCTGCACGCTTAATAAACAAACTACAGCTAATACAAAACGCAGCTGCTAGAGTTCTTACCAGAACCAGGAAGTATGACCATATTAGCCCGGTTTTGTCAACACTGCATTGGCTCCCTATTAAACATCATATACATTTTAAAATATTGCTGATTACTTACAAAGCTTTAAATGGCTTTGCTCCCCTGTATTTGAGGGAGCTCTTAACCCATTATAGTCCTTCATGTCTATTGCGATCTCAAAATTCTGGCCAGTTGATAATACCTAGAATATCAAAATCAACTGCTGGCGGTATATCCTTTTCTTACTTGGCACCAAAACTTTGGAACAATCTTCCTAACATGTTCCGGGAAGTAGACACAGTCTGTCAGTTCAAATCTAGACTAAAAACACATCTCTTTGGCTTAGCATACTCATAACACATTATAGATTGCTATAATTCAATGTTAGGCTGCATAGTTTAGATCAGCCGGAACCGGGAACACTTCCCATAAATCCTGATGTACTTTGTACATCATAAGAAGGATGGCGTCTATGCTAATATTAGTCTCTCTGTTTATCCCGAGGTCTACCGCAAACTGCCAGATCCGGGCCATATTCAGATCTGAGGAAGGACCATCACATGGACACGATGACAACGCATCCCTGAAGTGCCAGCCTCATCAACACTGTGAAGGCCTCATGGACACCTCAACAAACCCATCTCCATACCGGCGTGATGACTCCGACCACTAATCAGATGAACTGGATAAATATTGTGAAAGTTCTGATCCAATCTGACTTCTGACCTATTATGCCGCCTAAATCATAATCATACACTGTTCGTTTGTTGGCCACAGGAGGACTGGTCCCCCTGACTGAGCCTGGGTTCTCCCAAGGTTTTATTCTCCACTCGGTCACCTGATGGAGTTTGGTTCCTTGCCACTGTCGCCTTTTTTCGCCTTTATTCGCCATTGGCTTTTGGTTTGCTTAGTTGGGGACATTTAACATTTAATTTTGAATTTAACAATACTATTACAACTTAACTTTCCTGTTATCTCTGTAAAGCTGCTTTGAAACAATTTGTATTGTAAAAAGCGCTATATAAATAAAGGTGACTTGACTTGACTACAACCGTTTATTTGTGTTTTTGTGTTCCATGTTTCTTAGAACTTAAAACATAACTCTAAATTAATTTTAACATTAATATTCTGTGCCTGGAGGTGTTCCCTCAACACGTCGCCTTATGAGGCAGTTTATAATTGCATTACTTATTTTATTTTATTTATTGAAACAATTTCTTACCTTTAGCTAAGAACATCAAAACAATTGCAACAATAACTTTTGAATGCAATGTCTAATTGAATGTAAATAAAGCATTGTTAATATACTTAAGTTGTGAGTTATTTATTTACATGGCAATAATAGTAATTATAATTAGTATTAATAATAGGTTGATTAAAGCATTTTGGCCAAATAACCCAACAGATTCGTTTTTTGTAACCCAATTTATTGGGTTAAACTAGTTACCTAATTTATTGGGTTAAAATAACCCAACCATAGGTAGGTGCTATATAAACCCACCATTGGGTTAGCTGTTGGGTCGTTTTTAACCCAACTTTTTTAAGTGAGTAGTAACACTTGAGTCATTACTAGTTAGTTGCATGATTCTTACAGTAGTTCTCTGGGAAGCATTATAAAATAGTAGTTATTGATTAGTTAATAGTGAACTAACACTTTCATCTGTGTGCTATTACTTACTAATTTCATTAATCAGAATTTCTTGTTAGTTAATAGTAGTTACTAGATTGCTAATATTGTGTTACTCATTTGTTCCTGTGTAGTTATTCATTAACGAAGGAACCGTATTCTAAAGTGTCACCGTATTTGGCACAGAAATACTCTGTCATATGTCAAACTAATTTTTGAAACTTTGGCCATTTTTAGCATGAGAATACAACTCTTTAACAGTGTAAATATGTCAAAATGCATGAACTTGCATTACACATCCCCTTTAACTCCATCATGGCTGCCACTTAAACCAGATTAACTACCACTGCATGGCTCTTGTTGCCCAAGCATGAATATGCTTCTTACCAGCAAATATAAAAAGTATATTGTCTTTCTGGATGATGTATCACCAGATGTATTCCAGACTCCTGGAATTCCTAGGCTTTTCAGAAATTCTCCACCAACTGATGCCCTTCATAGAGACAAACCCCATCACACACCAAAAGCAGTTTATCATGACACAATGACCAAAGCATTACTAGCTGATATAGCTGTTTGAATTCAACAGCTGGAGCACATAACTTGCTGCACCAGATAATCCAGAGGCCACAAACTGGAAAGTTTTCCTCTGGCAGGAGCTGACATAGGCAATATTTTTTTCCAGCAGTTTGCCAGCAATTTACCCTGTCCTCTTAAAATGAGCAAGCCTCAACGAGGTTATCTCTGATGACTATGACTTGGAGTTGTGTGCTGTGCAGAAGTTCCATGTTTAAATATATCCATAGTCCTGTTATATTATTGTGTATATATATATATTCTGACTGCACAGACACTATTTGATGAGAACTGAACTGATGTGGATGATGACATCACTATATTCTGCAGATCTGCTTTATAGCCTAATTGAACTTGTTTAAAAATGGATGATCTTTATAACAGAACTGAATAAACACTGAACTCACTTCAGCTTAACAATTACATTTTTCTTTTTCTTTTTAGAGCTGATTTACAGTCAAATTGAACTAAGTTTGGATCATTGAATCATTGTTTTCCCTGATGATCACTGTAATGTTGCTGTGAAACCATCTGTATTACATAAAGCACTATAAAAATAAAGGTGATGGCATGGCAAACTGGATGTGATTGGATGAGCGTAGCTGTAGACATGGCAGACAAAATCATGATGGATGGGCTACTGTGTTTTTACCTCGAAGTCAAACTGTGCAGGAAATGACTTTTCATTTTGACTAGAACCACTATACCATATTAGGCAGATAGTTCCTGTCCAGCCATGTTAAATACATGATATACTGTAGTAACAGCATACATAGAAGTTTACATGTCAGGGTCCTGTAAGGATCTTCTACCAGGATGGTATCATGTTAGTGCTGAATTTTGCTTCCATGTACGCTATTGTTTTTGTTTGGATAAGGCCATTTGGTAAAATAGTTGTGTTTTGTTAAACCTCTTTATTCGACTATACAGTGCTGTTGAATGAATTGCACTTGTACATGTAGATTTTCAAAAGGAACATTTTCACTCAATATGTGCTGCATGGATAATTTTACACTAACAAGCAGAGAGAGCCTTATACGTCTGAGCGTAAAAGATAGTTGGAGAACAATTTCAAAGTAATGAATTCTTCCTTGAAAGAATAAGTAAAGGGGCAAAATAATTGAGATTTTCCTTTCAATTCAGTCCACTGACACTCTCCATGCTGGTGAATAAAATGAGATGACCTACTTTCTATTAACAGCTCAAGACAAAAAAACACAGCAGTTGAGCTTTTGAGCATGTAGACTAATGCATTCTCAAATGTTATCATTAAAATGGTATGATAAAACTGGCACTTATCCAAAAGAACAATACATTTTTTATTATTATATTTTTTGTTGTTGTTGAATGCAATAGATTATCTGAGAAAAAAAAAAGGAATCCTATTTAGAAATTCTTAAGTGCCTTTATTGTTGTTGAAATAAGGTCTATGGTGAACATAAGCTCAAGATGTTTTATTCTACAGCCTAAAACATCTGTAATACCCCAATTGGGATTTTTAAAAAAAGTCTTTATGTATCTTGAAAAAGGTGGTTGCTAACAAGTGGCTAAAGGGGGCTACTTAGGCTGTCTAGAACATTAAGTCATCAGGCTGAACAGGAAAAGTAATTTGCATTATAATTCACTTTCACTCACTTCTTGTGTTTATAATCATGCTATTATAAACGGTTATAACTCAAACTTTCAGGAACAATCTATTGAAAAATAGAAACTGAAAGAGTTAGGGAAACTTAGTGATTGTGATGTTGAGTCATGCGACCGTGGTGTAGTTTGTTTATACTATAGCCTAAAATATATAAAATACTATAGCCTATTTACCTAAAATATGTTAAGGCAGTTGTATATAAAAATTCAAGAAAGTTGTGTTCATTTGTGAAGATCATGATGAACAAAATGTGTTAGAATCATAAACTTTTGTTGGTCACAGAGCTTTTTTTTTTTCTGAAATAATCCAAAAGCCACTTTTTTTTTTCTGGAAACCAGTATGCAAACAGGGTGGCCTACAAAAATACATAATAATGCAGCACTCTATTATATTGAAATTTTCTCTTTCCCTAAACCTAGCCATTTCTCAAAAATATATAAGGCATATAAATGGGAATAAAGATGTTATAGAGTGCTTTTGGAGTCTATCGTATGAGTTTGTATGTTATTGGATATCAGACGCCCTGGGAGCAAGAACAGGTTGCATACCAGAAATATCTTTCTCTCTCACTTTCTTAACTCAGAAAGCGGCCAGCAGCCACCGCCAGCATTTTTGATAATTTGCGCAAAATTTTCATTGCCCCCAGAATATTGTGTTGTATGAATACCGAACATGCAATATATCAAAAGAAAGAACAGAGCCTCTGCTTTGTGCATAATTCTGATTAATGCATAATTTTAACTCGACATGAATGTGGGTAAGTTTCATAAAAAAGCAACATTTTTAGCAAAACACGTCTGGATTCGATTCAGAACAATGATCAAAACGTAGGCAGAGTAGATCGAGTCCATAAACACCAAAGCTTCACAGTCATATTACTCGTCCTTGGTCGACATTTAATTTGGTAATGTTAGGCAGTTATGATTTACATGGGATGATCGCATTATTTTACATATGCATCTGCTTCCATGTGCTATCACTTATTTTTGCTTCTTCTTCACATGTCTTTTGATCAGGAGATTCAGTATTCTTTCAGAAGATGTTCCATAGCGCCTTCTACAGTATAACAGTAAAAATACGGAAAGTCATACATTTCCATTAATGGTGGGGAAGCATTGTCTCATAAATGACGGAAATTTCAATCAATGGTGGGGAAAGAGTTAAGATGTTAATGAACCATGAGTTTACATAATATACCATATTAGCCAAACAAGCAAGGTCACATGAGTCTTTCAATTACATTTTTAGGTAAACAAGTGCACAGCTGATGTTTGACTGGTTATCGGTTCAACTAATGTGTCACACACTGGAAATTAAGCAGTGAACTAGATATATTTGTGTGCATCTGACTAATAAAAAGGCTTCCAATTAACCAAACTACTATGTATGATTGTTCTGTTGCACAGAGTCTCTCTAGAGGAAAAATAGGCCTAAGTGATCTTATTTAAAGAAATGGACTACTGAAGTCGGAGTATGCTGTTCTGACTGATATTGCCTTTGCTAAAGCCCTACAAAAAGTGCAAACCTCAAAGACTTTTGAAATGGTAATGGTCATTATATTGATCTTTGAAGGCCTTTCATATTATACTCCAAAAGACGAAAGTGGCCTTCATGTTCAATGCAGAGACAATTTACAAGGAAAAAGAGAACAAAAGCTTTTGTGTTCTCGCTGTAGAGTGGGTAAAACCAATCCTTTAAATCTATATCATGACTGAGGGAGAGCTGATAAGAAATGAGGTCTGTCTTTTATGTTGTCGGTCACTTGTCGGATTTGTTTCAATACCTGGTGAAATGTACTAGTAAGGATTCTGAAAACTGTATAACATCCTAAGGGCTAATCAAATGAGAAGCAAGACAGAGGTTTCCGTGAACTGAGAGAAACCTTCCAGGAAACTACCAAAACAGATTGAAACAGCAGGTGAGATTGAGGCAGTATCTTCAAATCTATTAAGGGATAAATAGAAAACCTTCTGCAAGAGGTCTGAAAATTTGTTGATGAAAAAGGTTTCTTGATGCAGTGAAGAGAAAAAGAGAAACGCATGATTAGAAAGGTACGGAATACAGCGTCTTAGCTAAGAATCATGAATGGTGATGGTGCCCTTTAAACCATCTATCTGGTTTGGGCGATAGTTCTCTTCCGCTAGGGACTAGCAACAACTACCACGTGTTCCCAACATGTTATATTGAGTATGTGCTGTGGCTGAATGCTGCTTCCATCACTTTGGACGAGGTGGATGAAGAGACCACCATCACACAGTCACAGTCACCCCAGTCCACTTCAGTCTTGGTCTTCCTGGTCTTCACTGAACCACCAGCTACCTCTTCAAATGTTCATCACTCCTCGTACCAGCCCCAGAATCTGTTCCAGAAAAATCGCTTCGAGAGCCAACTCCCTCAGACTCAGCTTCTGTGGTCATCGAGACTGTCAAACCAAGTTCTCCAGCCTTTCCCCGGGGCCAGAAGGCTGTGTCCAACAGTTTAGACCTGACGTCGAAGTTAGGCGATTCTATGGAAGCACTCCACTCTTCGATTCCCGCATCCTGAATCAGTTCCAGAGGTAGTGATTCCAGAGTCCATTCCAGAAAGAGAATCAGAGAAAGAGAAACAGAGTCCTTTCCAGTGAGTAAAATTCCAGAGTCTGTTCCAGTGAGTGAAATTCCAGAATCCGTTCCGGTGAGTGAAATCCCTAAAAACAGACACTGACTTATTTATCTTCACGTAAGGATCCTGTTTTGGGGTGTCTTTCCCGTACAACGACGTAACTTGCTGCTTAACTACTATAGTATGATGCATTGTTGAAGAAATCAACTAGCTAGTCACGATTGTTTCCTGAAACTATATTGTCGCAAATTGGTTGTTCAACAACGTTGGTTAATGATGTCACACACGTGGTGGAGTAATAACGTCTCTGGTTACGTATGTAACCTTAGTTCCCTGAAGGGAACGAGATGCTGCGTGAAACGCTGTGGGAAAGCCCCTGCGTGAGTGCGTCATGAAGCACGTATGAAATCAGTCCAATGGCGAGACGGAACGTCATAGGCGGGTGACATCATCGACCAGGAAACTATATAAGCACCCCAAAACACAAGCGCATCAGCTTCTGATAAGACTGAAAGCCAGTGCTCACAGGCATGCTGGGAGTATGGCACAGACACGCACCGTCTCGTTCCCTTCAGGGAACTAAGGTTACATACGTAACCACAGACGTTCCCTTTCAGGGAACTCGAGCTGCGTGAAACGCTGTGGAAACGCTAATACCAACGTCGCCATACGAGCAAGTGTCCGCCGTGTGTAGTCAAGACGCACATTCGGACGAAAGCACCTGCGCCCCTGGAGTGGAGCTGAAGTCAAGATGGTCAAACTTTACGAATGTGTGCGGTGAGGACCAGCCTGCCGCATCGCAAATGTCCTGAATTGATTCTCCTGACAAAATAGCCTTAGAGGCAGCCATACTCCTGGTTGAATGAGCCCGGACAGCCAAAGGAGAAGGCTGACCGGCAGACTTGTAGGCAAGTGAGATGGCCTCGACCACCCACTTGCTCAACCTCTGCTTAGATGCAGGACAGCCCTTCCTAGGGGGTCCAAAACAAACAAAGAATTGTTCACATTTTCTCCACAGGGCAGCTCTGTGGACGTAAGCATCTAGAGCCCTAACTGGGCAGAGCAGATTTAGTTTCTCTTGGTCCAACGTCAAAAAGGGAGGAGGACAGAAAGCCTGCAGTACAATAGGCCTGACAACATTAGTTGGAACCTTGGGAACAAACCCCGGTCTAGGGAGGATGAAAGCCTTAACCATGCCGGGTGAAAATTCCAAGCACGAGGGAGAGACCGAAAGAGCTTGAATATCTCCTATTCTCTTTAATGAAGAGATAGCAAGAAGAAAGATAGTTTTTAGAGTAATGAATTTCTCAGAAACTTCTTCAATGGGCTCGAACGGTGCTAGAGAGAGACCCTCTAGAACAACCGCAAGGTCCCAGGTTGGCACCCTTGTGCGAACTGCTGGCCTCAAAGTGCCACGAAGGAAACGAGTTATAAGTGGGTGTCTCCCGAGAGATGCTCCACTTAAAGGGACGTGGCAAGCAGATAAGGCCGCCACGTACACCTTCAGTGTGGAGTGGGATAACCTTGTGGAGAAACGCTCCTGAAGGATTTGCAGCACTGCACCCACCGGGCAGTTAACTGGGTCCAACCGGTGTTCCCCACACCAAGAGGTGAACATCTTCCATCTCAATGCATATAATGCATTCCTAGTGGCCAGAGCTCTGGAGTGGAGGATGGTCTCCACGACCTCAGTCGAGAGACCAGATTCTATGAGCTGGGCCCCCTCAGAGGCCAAGCCCACAACCTCCATAGTTCTGGGTGGGGGTGAAGAATCAACCCACTCGCCTGAAAGAGAAGGTCCCTCCTGATCGGAATCTCTAGAGGAGAGCCGTCGAGGAGAGAAATTAGGTCCGCAAAACCAAACTCGGGCCGGCCAGTACGGGACTACCAACAGTAGACTGACCCCGTCCCGGCGAACCCTTTCCAGAACTCCTGGGAGCAGAGCAATCGGGGTATATGCGTACAGGCGTGACCTCGGCCACTACTGTACCATCGTGTCCAACCCCAGAGGGGCTGGATGACTTAGGGAAAACCACAGTGGGCAGTGTGATGTTTCCCTGGATGCAAATAGGTCTACCTCGGCACGACCGAAATGAAAGAAGCTTCCCCTGGGACCATAGAAGGATCTGGTGAGCCAGCTTGTATAACGGGTGCGAACGCAGACCCCCCTGATGGTTTATGTAAGAGACCACCGATGTGTTGTCTGACCGGACAAGAACATGATGAGGTCTGGGAGGAAGTGTTTCAGAGCCTGAAACACCGCCAGCATTTCTAGACAATTTATATACCATTGAAGATGATCGTCCTGCCACAGACCCTGAGCTGAGCGACCACTCATGATCGCCCCCCAGCCTGTGAGAGAGGCATTCGTCATTAGTGTTACACGACGACACGGAGCCCCAACACAGGCCCTTGCCCTGCCCCTAGACGACCTCGTCTGAGAGCGCCGCGTCTCGTCCCAGTTATGCCGAGGAGGAGCACGAGATGCGACGCTCTGTTTTTGTTGCGCCCTATGTGAGGAGCTACTCGACGGCCTGGGCTGCTCCCGCCCAGCAGCCCCGGAGACATGAACACGGAGAGGGAGAAATTTCTGGAGCGCCGCCGCCTGCTTTTTCTCTTCCTGAAACCTCTCGATGACCGAATTTACTGAGTCACCGAGGAGGCCAGCAGTTGAAAGCGGGGGGTCCAGTAGAAAAGATTTTTCCTTTTCTTTCATGTTGGATTAATTCAACCATAAGTGTCTCTCCGTTGCCACCATAGAACGGCCCACTGATTTGGCCGTCTCCTTGGTGGCACGGAGAGATAGATCTGCTGCCTAACGTAATTCTCAAATTACGTTAGCACTAATTTCACCCCCCTCACTCATATCTTTTAATAGGTCTGCTTGATAGGCTTGTAATACCGACATAGTGTGTAAGCACGCTGCTGCTTGACCTGCCGCCGAGTAAGCTTTGCCCACCAAAGCCGAGGTGTTTCTTAATGGCTTGGTGGGCAATGCCGGTGTCTTAAATGACGATGCCGTAACTGGAGATAGATGACTCGCTAACGTGTCTTCAGCCTTAGGCATCGCCCCATAACCATAATTCTTAGCCCCAGAAATATTTAAATAAACAGATGTTTGCTGGCTAAATATTCTGGATGACACTGGTCTTTTCCATGACCTCGACATCTCGGTGTGGAGGTCAGTAAAGAAAGGAAGACACCGGCGTGGAGGTGCAGCACGAGAGGGCAGAAATCTTTCATCTAGTTTACTTTTTGAACGAGATTCCTGTCTATCAGCTGGCCACTCGATGCTTAATTTTTCTACAGCACGAGTGAGCACCTCCATAAGCTCCTCATTAGCAGGAGACTGAAGTGACGAGTCCCCAGTCTCTGCTGTATCAATACTTTCAACATCCAGATCCTCAGAACTGGATAATTGAAGTGAAGATGCCTCAGCCCGGGCGGAAGAAACTGCAGCGCGTGCTTCCGAACCTGGATCTGAGGCCTGGATCTACCAGGTAAGGGCTGAGATAAGGCAGAGCCCGTCTCAATCCCCGCTGATAGATCCATTTGCGATCCCCACGATTGAAGCCTTCGCTGTGCCTCGGCAGCAGCGGGACCCGAACCGCGGGCAGCGTGCACCGAATTACTCTCCTCGAAGAGGGCTCGGCGGGAGCGGAGCGTTTTTATAGACAAACGCTCGCAATGCTCACAATCAGCTCCCTCGAAAGCTGACTGGGCATGCAGCACTCCCAAACAAACAACACACAGATTGTGTGTGTCCCCACTCGTAATATAATGTGGGCAGGGATGAACACACTTTCTGAACTGCTGTTCGCTCGCCATGATATATATATATAGTCTCTTTTTATAGTTTATATATATATATATATATGTGAAAAACTCCTGCCTAGCAATTTCTAAGGACAGACAAAAACACTTGAGACACACACTTTTTGATACACAGAGCGCTTGCTGAAGAATCAGAAGCTGATGCACTTGTGTTTTGGGGTGCATATATGGTTTTCTGGTTGATGACGTCAGCCGCCTATGACGTTCCGTCTCGCCATTGGACTGATTTCATACGTGCTTCATGACGCACTCATGCAGGGGCTTTCCCACAGTGTTTCACGTAGCTCGAGTTCCCTGAAAGGGAACTTATTTTAATGAATCTATTTGAAATTGAATTAATGCTAGATTTTTTGCTATAAATTATGGACATGGCATCTAAGGACTATTTCTCATTTTTCTCAGTTAGTTTGCTTTATTTCCAGATTCAATCATAGGCTTATTCTTACGTAGTAGAGCACGTTTGCACATGCACACTCTTCAAAAATGGCGCTTTAGATCTCTTGACAAACTAAAAGATGTAAATTACATTTGTATGTATTCTAAATAAAATATATAGATTGTACTGAATGTCAGCTAGCTTGTTTTGCTCAAGATAAGGATTTATTGAGTCCACATGTCATGCAAACAAGAAACTCTGCATCTAACCACAGCTCGAACGATGGTTTCGGGAACACCGACTCGTTGAACTATGCTGATAATGATGGAATTTGCAACCATAGTTGGCCAACGATGCTTTTGGGAAACATACCCTGAGCGGGTCTCCATCACTCGGCCGTAGTGTCATTAGCGTCTTTCTGCCATTATGTAAACAACATGAGAATGCATTTATGGCATAAATCCTAAAATTTATTTGTAAGTGTACAACTATCTTGAATTTGCTGACGATCTTGCTCTCCTATCTGGGCATTCTCATCAGTAAGGACAGTGGGGCATCTAAAGATATTAAAAGTGCTCTAAGCGGTGTCACGCGTTTTTTAGCCCAAAACATTTTTTGTCACATACAGCAAACATCTCCTCACTATCAGCTAGCTGCCTGTCCCCTGAGCACACTGTAAAATCACCCCAGGCTACACAAACGGCAACAAAAACAAACTGGGCTAACCCGCACCACGAAACATAATAAACTGTTCCAGCCAATAACCGACACAAAGGATTTGTGGGGTTAGTGCTCGGTTGAGGAGGAGGGAGGGTTTAGCTAGCCTCCGTTTGGTTTGACAATACTTTAAACGTCAACAAGAAGTGACGTCACCCGACATCGCTTAGAGCACCTTTAAAGCAAGGCTGGGAAAGGCTCAGGGTGCCTTTTCTTAACTCCGTTCTATATGGAGATCAAAACAATACAGCCTTAAAACGAAGATGCTACTACATGACTGCAATGTAAAGTCTGTTCTGCTGTACAGTTCTGAGAGCTGGCGAGTTATCAAAACTGACATGAGGAGAATGGAAATAATCCATAATGGATGCCTCCGACGAATATGCCAAATATTCTGGCCTATTAAGATCTCCAATAATGAACTGCACAAGAAAACGTGAAGCCGGAGCATCACAAAGATATTGCACACAGACGACTGAGATGGCTGGGACATGTGTTGAGGATGGAGCAGGACAGCATCACAGAAGTCGCCCTAAGATGGACACCACCTGGCACAAGAAAACCTGGGAGCCCAAAACCACCTGGCGCAGAACTGTGACACAAGAGCTGGAACAGATGAACCTGTCATGGGGAGAGGCCCAACATGCTGCCAGGGACCGAATGAAATGGAGAGTGCTCATTGAAGCCTTATGTCCCATAGGGGCAAAGAGAAGTAGTAGTAGTAGTAGTAGTTGCACAACTAAGCATATAACACTATGTGCAATGATGATAGACATGTAAACAGGTGTTGTAAACAATTATAGTACAGAGGAATACTGCCTTACAAAGGCTAACTGCAGTAACTATGCAAACAAAGAAACGGAGAAAAAGGCCTTTAATGTTTTTATATCAGCCAGTCAAACATGTTATGGGTAGATTACTGGTAATGCATCTCCGAAACGGGACATAATTTAACCCAGATATTTTTTCACAAGACAGAACACATGTCATAAAGCCCATTAGAAGTCTTAACTCATTTTTGACTAAATGTGTAGTTACTGCGATTTGCCTTTGTAGGGCAGAATACTCATTATTCATTCAAGAATTTATCCATGATCGCGTTTTATAAAGATCTATGATGTTAATAATGTCAGTACGCGGTAAATTTCTCTTCCACTCAAACAGGAACAACACATGAATATACAGGAATCACCATAAGATCATTGAATTACTTTTAGCTGCACGCACAAACTCGGTGTAGCTCCGCACTCAAACATCCTGATGCAAAACACTTACTTGTTGTCTACGGGAGGAGTTGTCGTCTACGGGTGGTTTTAAAGTTCTATTTGTCTTTTTGTAATTTAAGCTATCAGTCAGAAAGCTCACCAATTACTGTATAACTAAGTTATACCTACAGCATAAAGCAGTTTCATGTGATATTGTGTTATACTGAGGTATTTTAGAGCAATTATTTACATCACTCAGAGTGCATAATTCCTCTGTTATTCCGTTACCTTGGAGTAACATTCAATAATGCTTTTTTTTCTTTCTCAGCGGCAAGTGAATCATATCAAGTCAAAGCCTCTTCACAGCTCAGCATCGCTCAACACTTGGCAAGGTGAACTTGGATGATTCTTTCATCTGTGCATTCAACGGACTGAATAAAAGTGCAAATACAAAAGAGGTATTAGCTATTCACAGCAGCGCAGCGGCCAGAACGCTATTGTTTGCAAGTTCAAAATAAAAGTGCGTTTTAGGTCACTGAGGGGAATGTTTAGGGAAGCCTTGTTTTCACTCAACCTTTTTTCTCAGTGTTATCTGATAAGTGATTCAGCTTGGTCGAACCAGAGCACACATCAGGGCAGCATATTGAATGATGTGCTGAAGACAAAGGTCATGAAGGCTAGCATATTTTTTAACAAAACAGAAAACAGAAGGTCACCACGGGTTGTTGTTTCTGTAATTCAATCAACATAGAGAGACCAAAACACTGAAATTATACTTTAGGTCAGTGCTTCTCAAACCTGTCCTTGGGCCTCCCCCACCACTGTACATTTTTGTATGTCATCTTCGTGCAGTGTCGGGAGGAACCCCGGGACAGGTTTAAAAAGCACTGCTTTGGGTCATAATGTTTATTTATTTATTTATTTATTTATTTATTTTTGTGCTTGGCAACAAATGTTTATGCTGAAATGTAATACAGTAAAAGCTTAACATTGTGAAAAAGAAGTGCACTTAAGTGTTCAGACCTTAAAACTATACTTAGTTTATTATAAAACTATATTTTATTTTAAATCTTTTTGTTTTAATAATATTTTGTCATAATTTTAAGTACACTTATTTTGATGTATTGATAACATACTAAATGGACATGCAAGAACTTGTACTAAATTGCTACTTCATCATTACAAATGTGTAATTACAAATATATTCAAATATAGCCTGGCTAACGTCAGACCCAGGGCCCATTCTTGCACCCAGACCCAGCGCAATTGACTTTGTACACCGCGCATGTATCAATCGTATTTTGCAAAGCAAACTTTTCCCTCCACAGACACGCCGGCAAACTAGGGAATGAACTTGCGCTCCCTGGGCGGTTCAGCGCAAAAAAGGAGGCGTGTTCCGGCGCAAACAATCCCTGGTGCTATTTTGCAGTTCCAGAAAGCAATTGCGCCACTGACCAGAAAAACCCTAGTCTAAAGTCAGTGGCGCGTTGCGCGTACATTCAGATGCTATTTTAAGCGCGCATGCTTGGCCATAATACAGAGTGTGAACAACGCGCATACACTGTAGATGATTCTCTCATATACACAGATGCATTTTCCTTTTTGCAAATGATACATTATTATAAGGAAAAATATTAAAACACGAGGGAATTCATTGTTGTGTCCATGACGATGGGAAAAATAGGCATAAAGCTAACACATTTACCCAAATTAGTATATGCATGTTTAACCGAAGCTAATTTGGGTGGGTTTGTTCCATCCCCAATGTCACTTCTCTTTCTTTTACGGCCCTGACGAGAAGATTGATCTCCTTGGCTGAGAACCGATTCTGAAGCGCGCCTGGTAAATACGCCCTTATAATAGTATTGCACCATGGAACAAGCGCACCTCGTTCATCATGCTCTTAAAGGGAATGTGATATAAAGCTCTTATTGGTTTGTTTCCCGTTACACTCAAACCACACCTATGAATAATGAAGCTACTTCAGACCAACCCCTTTTAGATTTGCGTGGAGCGCAAGAGTCATTTATCCTACCGGTTAAATAGCAACAGCACCGAGATCCGCCCACAAAGTTGCTTGCGCTTTGCGCTTGTGACTTGCGTTTTAGATCGTTAAAATAGGGCCCATAGTCTTATTGAGACGTGGGTCTGGGAACCTCATGTTGTTTTTCACGTATTTGAGGCGTGGTTTACGAATGCCCAGAGCCGTTTATTGGGTGCTACGAATGTCTATCAAATCCGCCTGTACGTAGCTCATAGCCAATTGTTTCAATTATCCCAGATGACGTAGTAGAGCGACAGAAATTAGACGAGGAAGAAGGCGATGGGTCAGAGATTTATGTGTACAGGATGGCATTCAGCGACTATTGCCGTTTATGCAGCATCGAAAGGTAACTTCGCGTCTGCTGCCATGTTGGATCCATAGGTATAAACAAACTGCTTCGGTGTGTCGCATAGACGTCATTCATTGTCTTGCTGCTCCCTCCCCGTTCTGTGATTGGTCCCCTTGCTGAGGCGAAAATCTGGTCCATGGAATCCAGACTGCCTAGCAGCGTGAATAAAATCGCGCTGCGCACAAGGCAGCATGGGGAAGCCCAGGCTAATTCAAATATACAAGCTTCAATAGAAATTACATTAAAGTGTATTTTAGTTTACTAAAAATGCTTGGCTTGTCAGTCCATTTGGCAGTACACTATCAAAACAGAATTCAAAGAGTATGTAATGCAATTGTAATTATGAAATTACGTATAGGTCTGGTTTCACAGGCAGTCAGATTAAGCCTTAGGCTTAAGTTAAATTATGACATTTAAGTAACTTTTAGAAACTTGCCTTAGAAAAAAAAAAAACATTACTGGTGTGCATCTTGACACAAAACAATGGCACTGACATATTCTAAGGGTGTACTCACACTAGCCCGTTTGAACCGTGCCCGAGTGCGTTTGACCACCAAAGCGCGGTTCGTTTGACTAGTGTGAGTGCTCCGAACCGTGCCCGGGCGCGGCTCGATTAGCCGGCCCTGGCCCGCTTGGAAGAGGTGGGCCAGAGCACGGTTCAGTTGGACTCGGGCGCGGTTCGCATGCAGTGTGAGCGCTAACCGTGCTGGAGCACGGAACAGGACGCGTGATGTACGGGAACTGTAGTCCGTTATCAAAGCTGCAAAGTCCTTGCTGCACTTCAGCTGGTACCTTGCAAACCTCCTCATACGAGCAGCACGATTACGTGAAAATTTTCGCGCCACTAAGGCGACACATCTGTTTAACAACAGGCTGTGAGAGGGCTGTGGACCACCGTGGACCAAACGACACAAAATTATCCAAAAAGAACAGACTCCATTGTGTTCAGAGAGCGCCGCTCTTCTTGTTTATCCCGAAACCGTCGCACCATAATGACGTAAGCGTGCTCCGGCACGAATGCTGAAACCCTATGTGAGTGCAGGCCAGAGGGGGAGTAGGGAGGGGGGACAATCGTACTCGGGCCCGGTTCATGGCAAACGTGCCTAGTGTGAGTACACCCTTAGATATGTTAGTGCAAGTTGCTTTAAGTTAAAACAGCTGAAACATGTATTTTATTCTGGGACTAGGCTTAAGCCTTGTCAGTGAAACTGGGGGATAGAGATCTACTCAAGTCTTACTTAAGTGGGTCAAAAAGCACTCAGCTAAATGCATTAAACATAACTGAAAACTATAATAAATTTTCATTCAATTTCAGTTAACATGCAATTAAAGGGATAGTTCTCCCAAAAATGAAAATTCTGTCCGTATTTACTCACCCTCATGTTGTTCCAGCCCCGTAAGACCTTTGTTCATCTTCGGAACACGAATTAAAGGGGTGGTTTACTGCTTTTTTTTCTTTGCATGATTGCGTTTATGGGGTGCAATATAACATGTCTTCGTGTTTTTTTTTTAAAGCCTTGTTTTTCATAAATTTCACCTTTATTGTAAGACGCTTTCTCCTCTGTGATTTGAACGACCGGTTGACTTCCTGATTCTATGAAATCACTCCCTCAGAAACAGGCAATGGGCTCAGATTGGTTAGTTGGGCTGGTGTGTTGTAATTGGCTAAACAGCGTAGCGCACATTGTCCAGAAATATCACGCCCATTACCTTTACGGGCTAAAGTTGCATGTGCTCCAGTCAAATGTAAATAATGGTATCAATAATGCCGTATCAGTTTGAGCCAGAATCAGACCCAGAAAGCGGCAATGAAGAGAGTCAAGCAGAACCTCCCCAAACACGGGTCTTACAAAACATTTCTGAATGGTATATTTTTGTATTATTATTATTCTATTCTACTATTATTATATAAGAATTTCGATACGCTGTTACTTGAAAATGCTACTGCTGCTTGTTAGCTTTTGAGATACGGTTTTCTCCTGATTAAATATTTAATATAACTGAATAAATGACTGAGTAATACCGTTTTTTAAAGTTTTTGTTCTCTTACGAGAGGGTTTCTCGTATTGCGTAAGTTTAGCTTACGCTACGGGAAAGATTCATCTTCTCGAGATACTGAAGCCAAAAAATTATCCTTACTTTTGTATTCATTGTCAACGCAGTGCAGCAGCTAGCAGACCTAGAGCAGGCCATCTCGCGTGAGTGAGCTCGGCGTGACGTCACGCCCAATGAAGGGCGCCCACAGCTTAATAGCATCACAGCCCGCCAGAATGGGCGTGGCTTAGCGTATAAAAGTAGGGGCTGTAGGCTGACCTCCCTGATTTTTTCGTCTCTTCAGCGAGTTCATCGCATCGCTGGATCTGAGAGAAGCCACCGCCGCTGTCGAACAGTGAACAGCCAGCTTAGGACAGCGCTGAGGAAGCCGGCCGTCTTCGCCACCTCCAGCCATCCGTGCGAGCTACGCTATCCGGCAACGTATCCTTTTGCCTGCTATATATATTCTAAAAGAGCAGCGAGCGTCTTTTTAAAGATGTCTCGCACTTCCTGCGGCTCGTGTAGAGCCCCGCTCAGCGCCAGAGACCGCCACCTTATGTGCGCTCTCTGCCTGGGCCTGGAACACGCAGAGCTCGCCCTCGCGTCCGGGTGTGCGAGCTCTGTAAGGAGCTTCCGCTGTCGACCCTGCGGGCTCGACTCGAGGCCTTCAACACCGCAGCAGTCACTCCGCCCTCTGTGGGACCGCGCAGGAAGAAGCGCCGTTCCCTTAGACAGCCGGAACCTGTGGCCACAGCGACGCACTCGCCGGAGAACATCCCTCGAGCCTCGCTTTCGCCTTCCCCGCCTCTCCTCACCGATGCGCAGCTGCCGCTTACGAGCCTCACTGCCGTCGCATCGGCGGATGAGGCCGAGGAACATGCCACGAAAGACTGCTGCTCCATCCTGGCATCGGACAGCGAGGAATGGTCGCTTCATTCCGCCACCTCCTCAATCCAGGAATCTACCCGTACCCGCGCTAGAGCTGATGTGGAACTAATGCGCCTGCTGACACAGGCTGTTGACCGTCTCGGGCTCAAGTGGTCGCTGCCAAAGGAACCCGCACCGAACAGGCTCGACGGTTGTTTTCTTCAGAGTCGCCACGCAGCTTCAGCAACCTGGCCCGCTCCATTCCTGCCGGAACTTGACAAAGTCGTGGAATACACCATTTTCCTCGAGACTTCAGTCACAGGCCTCCGCGTCGCACTCCCAAGTGGACGGCGCCACCGAGAAAGGGTACACGGCTATTCCCCCTGTGGAAGAGGTGGTCGCAGCGCACCTTTGCCCGCCCTCTGCGAGATGGCGGTCACGGTCAGCCCTCCCGTCTAAAGCCTGCAGAGCCACGTCCGCCTTGGTCGGCAGCGCTTATGCCGCCTCCGGCCAGGCCGCGTCTGCTCTACACTCAATGTCTGTGCTACAGATCCTGCAAGCCGACCTCCTCCGTGACTGGGATGAGAAGGGCCGGGATCCAGCTGCGGTTACGGACCTGAGAAGTGCAACGGATCTCTCTCTCTGCGCCACCAAAGCCGCAGCCCAAGCCATCGGACGAGCCATGGCCACGTTAACTGTGACAGAGAGGCACCTCTGGTTAACGCTCGCCACAGGCCGCTCTCGCGAGAAACAAATCCAGCCTCCTGTGCGAACCAGCACCCAGCGTCCGGCACAGTCTCAGCCTTCGCAGGGACGTCAGGGCGGCTGCCCTAGGTTGCGCTCAGACAGCCGTCACAGACCGCCGCCCCCCAGAGGGCCTCGGCAAAGAATTACACTGAAGTCTGAGCACGCGAAGCCCTCCTAACAGAGAGAGAGAAAAGACGCGCGTGTCCCGCTACGGCCGGACCGCCATCAAAGTTCATTTCCCTGTCAGTCCCCTTCAAACGGGCTACTGCAGTGGTTCAATTAGCAGCCAACGAGCCGGTTTATTCACCCTTTCGCCCGCACACAAACCCCGTTTTCACGGCGACCCAGAGAAATCTCAAAAAGAGTATAATGTCTGGTCCGGCTCACGCCGTCAGTGTTTTAAGTGTAGTGAAAGTGCCCACGCCTCAGTGTTCACCCCTACACATAAGCACTCCAAATCCCGTGTCACTCACAGAGCACACTCTCATAAAGCGCAGAAAAGCCGCTCGAGTGTTGAATGTAAGAAATGTGTCCACAGGTCTGTGCCCACTATCTGCCCGCTCTGTTACACAATCAAAGAAGCAGGTTATGAATGTAAGTCTCGTGCCCGCCAGAGAGCGCTCATGCTTGCTAACACAAACCTCCCCCCGGGCTCCGCCCGCTCGTTTAAGTGTTATTACAAAACGCAGGGCGTTGATAAAATGCTCCCCATCCATTATGATCGGGGCGTCAGATACAGTTGTAAGTCTCGTGCCCACGTACACACGCTCACGCTTACAGAAAGCTTTTCCGCCCGGAGCGCTGCTCGCGCGTCAAAAAGTGAAAAAAGAATGTTCCCCATCCCTTATGATTGGGAAATCTCACATAAATCAGCCGGTTTCGGCTTTCAGTAAGCAGCCATTGCCCAGAACCGAGAGCGTGCGCGCCGCGCTTTCGGCTCCGGGTCAGTTTCACAAGCCCGCAAATGGCGGCGATCATAACCCGGAGGCCATTCGCCCCCTAGCGGCTCACATAGCTGTGTGGGAAACTATCCCAGGGATTTCAGAATGGGGGCTGAGCACAATAAAGCAGGGCTATACACTTCAATTAATTCACCGTCCCCCGCGCTTTCAAGCCCGGACCGCGACGATAGTGAATGCAGAAGTAGCACATCTACTTCACGCAGTACATTTACGAAGTGCACGGACGCGGCGCTCGCCCCCCTGAGAAGTCAGGGTCTGCGAATAATGAACTATCTGGACGATTGGCTGATATTGGCACAGTCAGAGATAGAACTGCTATCTCACAGGACAGTGCTTCTCAGTCATCTGGAAAGCTTGGGTCTCACGGTCAACTGGACCAAGAGCTCGTAACTGCCCAGCCAGTCAATTTCCTTTCTAGGAATAGAACTGGACTCAGTGACCATGACGGCTCGTTTATCGACACAGCGCACGCGCCGTGTTTGCAACCTAGCCGCATCTTTCCAGCAGGGCAGCTTTCTCCCTTTGAAAATATTTCAAAGGATGTTGGGCTGTATGGCTCCAGCTGGGCCTACTGCGCATGCGCCCGCTCCAAGGCTGGTTAGAATACTTGTGTGTCCCGCCGAGCCTGGCTGTCTGTCTGCGTCAAAAGACAACGCTCAATGCCCGACGTTCTTCTCGAAGGACGAGGACGCGCTGGCCCAGGTTTGGCCCAGCCTCCCGCTATATGCTTTCCCTCCGGTCTCTCTGTTACCACAGGTGATAAAGAAAATCAGGGAAACACGCCACTCGGTGCTCCTCATAGCCCCGCGTTGGGAGAATCAGATTTGGTTCCCGGAACTAGCACGGCTGTCACATACAGCTCCGTGGCCGATTCTGGTGAGGGCAGATCTTCTCTCTCAGGCTTGCGGCACGATCTGGCATCCCCATCCAGAGCGCTGGTAGGCCAGAAGGAGTGATGAACACGATCACGCAGTCTAGAGCCCCTTCCACAAGAAGGCTCTACGCGTCTAAATGGTCGGTGTTCTCTGGATGGTGCAGATGTGGGATCCCATGTGGGATCTTTCATTGGTCCTCGAGGCCCTGAAAGCTTTTCCTTTTGAACCACTAGACTCCGTGGGGTTGACACTGCAGTGTCGTCAGTAAAACGTGTGGGGGACCTGCATGTGCTGTCTGTCAGCGCGTCGTGTCTTGAGTTCGGGCCAAATGACTCTAAAGTTATCCTCAGACCTAGACATGGCTATGTTCCTAAAGTGATGGGCACTCCATTCAGAGCGCAAGTTATGTGAATCTCCTCTGCCCTGTCAGAGCGCTGAGGTTTTACATTACGCGCTCCACCTCCTTCAGGCGTTCGGAGCAGCTTTTTGTTTCGTTTGGTGGGCGCACCAAGGGTCTCTTCTCCTCGAAACAGAGCCTGTCCAGATGGATAGTGGACGCTATAGCAGCCGCTTACGCGTCAAAAGGTCTGCAATGCCCTATGGGTATCAGGGCTCATTCCACGAGAGGCGTGGCCTCTTCGTGGGCATGGTCCAGTGGAATTTCTATCCATGACATATATGTAGCAGTGGGCTGGAGCTCCCCGTCTACCTTTGTCAGGTTTTATAACCTAGAAGTTCCTGCCTTGCAGGCTAAACTGTTGTCAGTTTGAAGGAGAGGTGTATTCTGCCCAGATCTCCTGCTCAGATAACTCTCACATGACTCAGCTCTCCTGGTTGAGCTGCACTAAGTGGGGTATGTGCCATGTGCCTATACAGACCGGTGCGTTGCTCTGTATTTCTCTATGTGTGCTTATGTACAAGTGGTGGCCCGCGTGACTGGCCACCTTATTTTTCCACTTATGGGGTTCCCCTGAAAGTTCGGGGTCTCATGGTGGATGCTTGGCGCGCACGGCGTTGACAAAGTGTTTCCGTAGCGTAAGCTAAACTTACGCAATACGAGAGAACCTATCGTAAAAGAACGATACTCGGTTACTAACGTAACCTCGGTTCTCTCTAGAGAGGGAACGAGTATTGCGTAACCGGCCGTGCTAGCGCCACGAGCGACTTCGCTTCAGTCGACGAAAAACCAGGGAAGTCAGCCTACAGCCCCTACTTTTATACGCTAAGACACGCCCATTCTGGTGGGCTGTGACGCTATGAAGGCGCGGGCGCCCTTCATTGGGCGTGACGTCACGCCGGGCTCACTGGTAGGCTGCAGCAGTTGCCCGCAGTGCAGCCAATGAGCATGCGAGATGGCCTGCTCTAGGTCTGCTAGCTGCTGCACTGCGTTGACAATGAATACAAAATTAAGGATAATTTTTTGGCTTTAGTATCTCGAGAACATGAATCTTTCCCGTAGCGTAAGCTAAACTTTCGCAATACTCGTTCCCTCTCCCTCTATGGCAACAAATGAATGAAATTTTACCTCAGGGAGACTATAATGCACTCCCTGATGCGATGCTGTAGTAGACGGTTGCATAGTTATAATTTTGTCCCTAATATTATCAATCTCATAAGTGAAGAAGTTCATAAAGTCATTACTGCTGTGTTTCTTGGAAACTTCTGGGCTTGAAGCTTTCTTTTTCGTTAGTGTAGCCACTTTTTCAAATAAATACCTTGGATTATGTTTATTTTCTTTTAACAGGGTTGAAAAATAAGCAGATCTAGCAGCTTTTAAAGCCACTCTGTAAGCAATCGAGCTCTCCTTCCATGAAATCCGAAATACCTCTAGTTTTGTTTTCTTCCAGTTGCGCTCCATTTTTCTGGCTGCTCTCTTAAGGGCCCGGGTGTGCTTGTTGTACCACGGCGTTGGACTATTTTCTTTAATCTTCTTTAAGCGCAACGGATTAACTGTGTCTAAAGTGCTGGAAAGGAGAGAGTTAAAGTTTCTGTTGCAATATCAAGTTCTTCTAAGCTATCTGGGATGCTGAGACGATGAAACTGATTAGGAAGATTATTGATAAAGCAATCTTTAGTGGCAGAAGTGATAGGTCTAACATACTTGTAACACGGAGTTGGCTTTGCAGCCTTGGCTAAATGTAATTTACATGAGACTAGATGATCTGATCTGATCTGAGATGTTGTCGCTCTGCTGCAGAATTTCAACAGCATCAACATTGATTCCATGTGATAATATTAGATCTAGAGTATGATTACGACAATGAGTAGGTCCTGACACGTGTTGTCTAATTCCAATAGAATTAAGAATGTCTTTAAATGCCAATCCCATTGCATCTTTTCCATTATCTACATGTGTATTAAAATCACCAACAATTAGGACTTTATCTGCAGTCAATACTAATTCTGATAGAAAGTCAGCAAATTCTTTGATAAAATCTTTATGGTGCCCTGGTGGCCTTTATACAGTTGCCAGTAGAATTCTCAAACTTGATTTATCGTTTACATTATATATTTTTACATTAAGCACCAACACTTCAAAATAAGTATATTTAAAACTAGATTTTTTAGTGGTTTTGAAAATATTACTATAAATTACAGCAACACCTCCCCCTTTGCCTTTCAGGCGAGGTTCATGTTTATAACAGTAATCATGGGGGTTGGACTCATTTAAAGTAATGTAATCGTCTGGTTTTAGCCAGGTTTCTGTCATACACAGCACATCTAGGTTATAATCTGAAATCATATCATTAACTATGAGCGCTTTTGAAGTAAGGGATCGAATATTCAGCAACCCAAGCTTTATCGTTTGCTCATCTGTATTATATCTATTTTTTATTTGTTGAATATCAATTACATTTTTAATCTTAGATCGGTTTGGACGTTTTTTGGATTTCCAAATTCGGGGAACAGACACAGTCTCTATATGATGATATCTAGGTGAAAGAGGCTCTATGTGATGGGATTTATCTGACCCGGGTGACGCGAGGCCGCTAGCAGACGGTCGGTTTAGCCAGTTTGTCTGCTTCCTGACCTGAGCCCCATATTGTCATGTTTTGTCTCTAAGACTATGAGCCAAATTACTAGAGAGAAGAGCAGCACCATCCTAGGAGGGATGAATACCATCTCTTTTCAACAGGTCAGGTTTGCCCCAAAAACTTTTCCAATTGTCTATGAATTCTTTATTATTTTGCGGACACCACGTAGACAGCCAGCCATTGAGTGATGAAAATCTGCTAACTATCTCATCACTCCTTCGAACAGGAAGGGGGCCTGAGCAAATTACAGTGCCTGACATCGTACTTGCGAGTTCAAACACCACTTTAATATTAATTTTGGTGATCTCCGACTGGCGGAAACATTTCTAAGCTACGTAACATGCTATCTGTTTCTGATGCGGAAAAGTTAGTTCGTGCATTCTTGACCTCGAGACTAGATTACTGTAATGCTTTATTAGCTGGCTGTCCTGCATCCTCATTAAACATGCTACAGTTAGTGCAAAATTTAGCTGCTAGAGTTCTTACTAGGTCAAGAAAATATGATCATATAACACCAATTTTATCATGTCTACACTGGTTACCTATTAAGTTCTGTATCAATTACAAAGTATTACTACTGACCTATAAAGCCCTAAATGGTATAGCTCCTGTGTATTTAATGGACCTTCTATCGCCCTACAATCCATCACGTTCTTTAAGATCACTAAATTCGAGGCTTCTGGTCATTCCTAGGATATCTAAGTCCACTAAAGGAGGGAGGGCGTTCTCGCATTTAGCTACTAAACTCTGGAACAGCCTTCCTGATATTGTTCGAGGCTCAGACTCGCTGTCCCACTTTAAAACTAGATTAAAGACGCATTTCTTTAGCCAGGCATTTACATAATGTTTACCTTTTATACCACCGTTGAATCAGATCGAATCCATTAATATTATGAACAGCAGCTATGCTAATTATTTCCCATCTGCTTTTCTGCTGTTATCTCGGGTAAATAGCGTTCGTCAGCTCCGGTTTGTATCCAGCCTCTCACGGAGACTTCAGATGCCCCAACACCTGCGATGAGATGACTAAACGCCTGTGAAGAGAAGACTCGACGCCTGTGAAGAGACGACTCAACGCCGGCGATATGTTATGCCCTAAATTACTACATATTTAACTAACTGTATTTTTTCTATGTACATTTCTGAAATGCACTTTCTGTAAAGCTGCTTTGAAACAATATGTATTGTGAAAAGCGCTATACAAACAAATTTGAATTGAGTTGGATCTTATTGAAGCTTGAATAAGTTATCATACTTTATTGTATTAAACATTTTTTCTACGTATGGTTCGATACATTTTTGCGTGTTGTAAATTGGCCTTGCGGTGACGTTTTGAAGACGTTTATCTTGTGAAGGTGTTAAAGTGTTTGGTCCACGTTCCCCTGTTATATGCACTGTTTGTGAGTTAATGTTACCTTATAGTTGAGTTTTTACTTTGAGATTATTGTGTGGTGCTTTCATCTCTTGTAGAGACATATAACGATTCAGAGAGGTGAGATGGAGGACACAACCCCGACCTCAACGATGGTCACAACCAGTAGTAAGTGTTAATATATCTTGTATTAAGTCTTGATATATCCTGATGCAAGTTATTGTAAGTAATTATCCGTTTTAACTAACTAACTTAACCAAATACTGTTGACTGCTGTGTTTTTGCATGGATTCAGAGCTTCAAACTGTGTGCTGCAAAATGTATCTTCATATTAACAAATCTGTTTTATTATTTGTGTATTTTTGTTGCAGTAAGATGACAGACAAAATTGCACCTGGCACATGGGTGCCACTGAAAAACAAGGTTGGTTATAAAGAAGTCTGCTAAAGTTGGGACTGCTGAAGTGTCAAACCCCAAATAAACTCCTGCTTTTTTTTTTTTTTTTTTAGGATATCTCCCAACAGATTGGTGGTGTAGACTGTGGAGTCTTCATGTTGATGGTGAGACATTGTTTTGATATAATTAAACCAATGATTGGTGTGGTGGTGTTTTTATTTTTATTTTTTTAAGTTACGGAACAAGGAAGATTTTTTTTAATTTGACGCTTACAAAGATGTTCCTTAATTTTTGCTGTTTTCCAGTATGCTCTACATCTTGCCTTGGGAGCACCCTTTGATTTTACATCTGTAAGTAATTACCAGTTCAAGTAATTGACCTTTATGATGTTGTAGCAGTTGAAATATCAAGATTTGTGTCTTCCAGTGCGACTTTCCAAACGTACGGAGATGGTGGGCTATTATTCTTCTGGAGAACTTTGGGATATATATATAAACAAACATATAATACATTTATATGTCACATTTAATCCTTTAATCTGTAATGAAGGAGCTAAATGGCTTCATTCCAACAGCCATCTGCTCAGGGGTCCGGTGGAAGAGCCTCTTTTCATTCGAATGAATGAAGATGACAAGGAAAAGGCCCTCAACAATCTCCTGGAACAATCAGAAGCTTCCAGAGAGCCCTTTCTATTTCATTTTGTGTTCAGGGATGACATGGAGTTGTTTTTGCAAGAATGTAAGGACAAAATGGGCCTGAGAGTGAGTTCCTCATTTGATACATTTAATGTTAAATTTATACCGGATTGTCATGATAAAATGGGCCTAGGGGTGAATTGGTCATTTGTTGTATACATTTTTGTTTCTTTTAAAACAATGCAAATTTTCTCTCTTTTTTTTAGATTTTTGACATTATTTTACATAAAGAAAAATGCATGCTGTACGTTATTGTGAAATAAAGTATATTTTATATAAAATGCCCATAAGTTTCAAGCATTATTTTGTACATAATAGTACAACTATATACGATTATATTACACAAAATCATTGTTTTAAAATGCTTATTGTACTGTACCTTAATGTATCATTATAACATAGGTATAAAGTATGACGTTTCGGGTGTAATAAAAGCATTCCGTTTCGTGTCTAAGCAAATTACGCTCCAAAACGTTAGGTGGCGTTACTCGGTTTAGAAGGTAAGCTCCGCCCCTCACTTCCGGTCCTGGAGCTGGTGTTAGAACGTAAGCTCTGCCCCTTACTTCCGGTTCTGGCACTGGGGTTCTGAAACTGGTGGTGCTGCGGGTCTGCAGCTGGATACTATTGGGGTGGGCGGGGCTCACTTCCACACCCTCGAATACCACAAGATTTCCTTTGGCGATGGATGGTGCAGTCGTCAGCTCGGACACTTCTGTGGGCGCTGGCTCAAACATCACGGTGGAGTCTCTCACGCCTACGGTTGGCTCTTGCTGTCGATCCTTGCCATCTGGGTGGTCTTGGTGTTGCACTGGGTTGCGATTGGGGCTGATGTCATCGTCAACAGGTCCGACGGTGATTGGTGATGCATATGATGCCAGCACCCACTCCACAAAATCCTCAATGCTCCCTTGAGGTCCCTCCCCAAACAACTGTCACTTAGTGGTGGTGTTTAGGCCTGCATACAGGAATGTGCAGAGGCAGTTATCCGGGAAGTTTGACAGATTGATTAGAAATATATAGTCCTCTTAATGTTTCTCGGGGGAGCGATTTCCCTGCTCAAGGCAAGTTAACAAAAAAAAATCAGGATTGTCCATGATGATAAAGGGGGAAACAAGGGAAGCCAGATATTAGTCTCTCTGTTTATCCCGAGGTTTACCGCAAACCGCCGGATCCAGGCCATATCGAGATCTGAGGAAGGACCATCACATGGACACGACGACAACGCATCCCTGAAGTGCCAGCCTCATCAACACTGTGAAGGCCTCATGGACACCTCAACAAACTCATCTCCATACCGGCGTGATGACTCCGACCCCTAACCAGATGAACTGGATAAATATTGTGAAAGTTCTGATCCAATCTGATTTCCGACCTATTATGCCGCCTAAATCATAATCATACACTGTTTGTTTGTTGGCCAAAGGAGGGCTGGCCCCCCTGACTGAGCCTGGGTTCTCCCAAGGTTTTTTTCTCCATTCTGCCACCTGATGGAGTTTTGGTACCTTGCCACTGTCGGCTTTTTTTCGCCTTTTTTCACCATTGGCTTTTGGCTTGCTTAGTTGGGGACATTTAACATTTAATTTTGAATTTACCAATACTATTACAACTTTACTTTCCTGTTATCTCTGTAAAGCTGCTTTGAAACAATTTGTATTGTAAAAAGTGCTATATAAATAAAGGTGACTTGACTTGACTTGTAGCAGTAAATGAAGAGATTTCTTATCGATCAAAAACTCAGAATTGTTGTTCACTCTGTACATGCTACCCTTAGGAGATACTATTAGGAAGCATGGCATTAGTTTTCACTGTTATGCTGATGATATTCAGCTCTATATTTCTTTACACCCTGACGAAACCTACCAATTCACAAATTTAACGGAATGCATAGATGATATAAAAAAACTGGATGACTAGTAATTTCCTACTACTTAATTCTGAAAAAAACAGAGATTCTAATTACTGGACAAAAAGCTTCCTCACATACTAACCTAGAATACTGCCTAACACTTGATGGAAGTCAAGTCTTCGACGTCAGTTAGGAACCTGGGTGTGCTCTTTGATACCAATCTTTCATTTGAAAGTCCTGTGTCTAGTATCTGTAAAACCGCATTTGTCCATCTTAAAAATATATCTAAATTACATCATATGCTCTCAATGACAAATGCGGAACAGTTAGTTTATGCGTTCATGACATGAAGGCTAGATTATTGTAATGCTATTATGGGTGGTTGCCCTGCATGCTTAATAAACAAACTACAGCTTGTCCAAACGCAGCAGCTAGAGTTATTACCAGAACCAGGAAGTATGACCATATTAGCCCGGTTCTGTCAACACTGCATTGGCTCCCTATTAAACATCGTATACATTTTAAAATGTTGCTAATTATTTACAAAACACTACTACATGGTTTAGCTCCCCAGTACTTGAGCAAGCTCTTAACGCATTATAGTCTGCCAAGTCTATTGCGATCTCAAAATTCTGGCCAGTTGATAATGCCTAGAATATCAAAATCGAATGCTTGCGGTAGATCCTTTTCCTATTTAGCACCTAAATGTTGGAACAGTCTTCCTAACATTGTCTGTGAAGCAGACACAGTCTGTCAGTTCAAATCTAGACTAAAAACACATCTCTTTGACCTAGCATACACATAACACATTGTAGACTTCTATAATTCAATGTTAGGCTGCATAGATTAGGTCAGCCGGAACCGTGACCACTTCCCATAAATCCTGATGTACTTGTTACATCATAAGAAGGATGGCGTCTACGCTAATATTAGTCTCTATGTTTATCCCGAGGTTTACCGCAGTCCGCTGGATCCAGGCCGTATCCGGATCTGATGAAGGACCTGTGCCTGGACACGACGACAACGCAGTCCTGAAGTGTCAACTAGTCTCTCCACTGTGAAGGCCTCCTTCCCTTGCCATTACCTCTGTACAGATAAAACTTTGTTCAGGATAATTCCGGTTTACGTGGCTACACGGAAGCGATAAAAAATCCTGTATTATAAATTATACCAAGGCTTGTACCTTGGAACCTATTTCATGGTTTGCATTCTTGAGCCACCAGGCACTGTTTTGTGCATCGCATTAAGGGTTTTCTGTTTGAACGGTGTCGTGTTAGCGGCCCCTAAGTTAATGATTGTTGCGACAGAAGTGAATCAATCATAACTAACTTTAGCTAGAAAATAACTTTATTCTAGAGCTGCTGTGAAGCCAAAACAATCTCTGTTACTTTAATTTCCTATTATCACTGTAAATCTGCTTTGAAACAATCTATATTGTTAAAAGTGCTATATAAATGTAGGTGACTTGACTTGACTATAACTTCCTGGTCACGACGTCACACCCCTATGACGTTCCATCAAGCTATTGGACTGATTTCTGTTAAATGATTTGATTTCAGGCAAAAAAATTAATACACTGCTAGTCAGCTAAATATGCTTCCTTCAGTGTATACTTCAAATACGGTGACAACATGCACATGCGTACTACGTGTTTAGTCTATAAGTTACCCTTTTGCGTATGAGTACGGGCGCTTATTCTTTCTTTACAAAGTTACATTGCCAATTACTTGTCTGGGATACAGCGTTTTTAGTCGTTTCCGCGGATCCGTATGAATGGGAATCATTTTGATAACGTTTTCATCTGTATAGGGTAAAGTCAGGTCGATTAGGCCTTTGCAGGGGATAATTCCTTCTTTTTGAAAAAATTTTGATGAAGTGTTGTTTAGTGTTGATAAAATATAATTCCAGAGAAAACAAAAGCATATAGATGAGGATAAAAATGATGTAATTATTCACTGAGAACCTCCTATGTTATTCATATCTGGTGCATTCATAATGCTCAAATGTGTCTTTGATATCTGTTACATAAGCAGAGGACAGTGAGTATGCTTGATATCATAAAGTGGAAGTGAATGTGACTGGAGACCTATAGGACAGGTTCTCTTCATACATTTCCAACCTCATACATTGAGAGCCACACAAACACACACACACACACACACACACACACACACACACACACACACACACACACACACACACACACACACACACACACACACACACACACACACACACACACACACACACACACACAAACAGTACTGCTGTGCTAAATATACCATATTTTCAGAGTTTTATCTCCACAAGCCAGTCCTCAACCTTAGTGGAACCACGCTTTGAATAAAAAATAACCTTATCAGCAACAATGCAACTAATGGTTAGAAACTACAAAGGCAGCTTTCTGCATTGAGAGACAAGAAGACTGTTTGGTGCAGTACAAACTTCCCTTTCCATACGTGTCACTTGCTTTCCTTAGATCTCTCCACCAACAAATCAGAATTAAAACCTTAGCTCACTTCGCCACCCGTACTGGATGATCTGATTAAGTCATGCATGCACTTGTTGGAGAGGATGGAAGCTTTATGTGCACTTCAAATGTGCTTTATGCGTCCCCGCACAATAAATAATGTATTCTGCACTTCACTCCAAGTGTGTAGACAGGTGCTTATTCTTTGCATCAAGAGTATTTGTTCTGTAGCACTCAACTCATCAATGACCTTTGAGATGATGGACAGGAGGCACTGAACTCATTGACAGTCTAACGGCTGGTGACCAGAGCATGCCATTGCGTTTCCTTTTAGACAGCAGGGATATTCCTGTACTAAATCCAAAATAAATGCAAAGAAACACTTGGTACTATTAACTTTTCCTATTTATTCATGAAATAAAAATAATCGGTCAGAGATCTTAAAACAAAGTAACACGTTACATAGAAAAAGTTTTTGCATTTACACTACAGAACTTAAAGGGGACCTATTATGCAAAATTCACTTTTGCATGGTGTTTGGACATAAATGTGTGACGGCAGTGTGTGTACACAACCACCCAGATGTGATAAAAATCCACCCACTCCTTTTTTTTAAATCCCCATAAATCATAAGTAGTGTCTCCCAACGACCTGTTTGCAGAATGTGTCTTTAGTGACGTCACTAAAGCCACAGGCCCCGCCCACGAGTGTTGACAGACACTGCTGTTCTAACATAGAACCGCCCTGATCGAGTTCACAGCGAGTTGAGATACATTTACATTTTACATTTACATTTAGTCATTTAGCAGACGCTTTTATCCAAAGCGACTTACATCTGAGGACTAAAGCAAGCGAGTCATCGTGAAGAGAGAAGAACGATGCAAGAAGTGCTCAAAATACAAAGTTCAGACATTGCTCAGAGTAGTAAAAGCCAGACAAGGGAAGATTTAAAAGGGAAGGAAAGTTTTATAAGAGAGGATTTTTTTTGTTTTTTTGTTAAGTACTCACGGAAGAGATGAGTTTTCAGTTGTCTTTTGAATGCTGTCAGAGATTCTGCATTACGGACGAGGGTGGGGAGATCATTCCACCAGCATGGAACCGTGAATGAGAATGTTCTGGAGAGTGATTTAGTGCCTCGCTGTGATGGCACCACGAGCAGTCGCTCCTTGGCCGATCATAGGCTTCTGGTAGGGACGTAGACTTGTAGTAGGGAGTGAAAGTAGGACGGAGAGAGTTGTACACATCTGCCATTGCTGCACTGACGAGAATGTCTCCCAAGTGTTGTCGTGTAGCTGGATGTATTAATCCACATAGCTCTGTTTATTTACTGGAGCGATAGGCCTAACATTATTGATCATGGCAGTAATGAAAGTGAGAGCGCGCACTTTATTACAGTTCATAGGAGTTGTTTTACGGATATACAGTTTACCAGTTTATTAAGCACCCCCTGAAAAGGTGTAATATTTGTTTACTGTTAGTTGTAAGAGTGTTTTTTGTACTTCGCTGTGTATGTTGATAATAATGAAAGGGAGAGGGAGAGAGTTTATGGATAATACTTTAATGCGGACTTCTTATAACGTTACAGTGTTTATTAAGCTCTTACAGTGATTTTCTAGATTGAAATTGACACTTCATCTTTTGTATGATGTACAATAAACTTTTCTGAACTCATCAGTATATTTTTACAACATTCGGACGTGGTCCGCTACAACAGTAGAGCTTAGATTCTCTGCCCGAGCCCGACCCGACCCGACCCGACCCGACCTCTCATCATAAAATTAAATCAATTCTCGGCACGCTTGTCACCGAATTTACTAATTGTTCAATTTAATAAAATTAAAACTATCATTGTGATAATTAAAATAATTGAATATTGAATATTAAGTGGCCAATTTTTGCACATTTATAAATAGTATATATATATATATATATATATATATATATATATATAATTGCGCAGCTCCACACTGTCAATGGTCTAGCACCCATTCAGCACCTGCGTTAAAAAATGATCTGTCGTCGCCCCTGGTTATAACGGCCCACATATTAAAAATGGTCGGGTTTAAATCGGGCTCGGGCTCATAATTACAGTTAATGTGTCGGGCCGGGCCGGGCTCGGACACAACGTGCACGGGCTCGGGTCGGGTCAGGCTTGATTTTTTGGGCCCGATCTAAGCTCTATACAACGGGCTTGAACTAATAGTGGATAAAAGAAAGATGGAAAAACAAGTTATAACCGTAATTAAACTAGACTACACCTGTTCAGTCTCCATACAGCATATATTATCTGGCTCTGTGGGCATTATTGTCCGACTCCAGGTCAAAATGAACACGGCTACTGAGAGTTTATGTTTTGATATTAGAGAGATGAGATGAGAGATACTGACACGTGACACACGTCCTGCGAGCTCGTGAGGCTCCGCCCTCTGGGCCGGCAGTAGCTGCTCAGTTGCATTTAAAGGGATACACACTAAAACGGTGCGTTTTTCTGAGCCTCAAAAAGTGACAATTTAAACGTGCTGTAGAAAATTATCTGTTGGGTATTTTCAGCTAAAACTTCACATACACACTCTGGGGACATCAGAGACTTATTTTACATCTTGTGAAAAGGGGCATAATAGGTCCCCTTTAATGCACAGATCATTTTACACAGTATCAGGTTGTTTTGTTACATCCATTGCTATGGTTATCATTGTCTATCAGATTCAATCACGCATTTATATACGGCAGATAATCCAGAAACTTTGCAATGTGTTGCAAAACAAAATCATATTATAACAAGTAAGCGAGCAATGATCGCTGCCATTATCATCACTGAAGCTGTCAATTAAAACACGAGGAACAGAAAGCTGCGCTGAGCAAAAAATTTAGTGGTGTTGAGCAGATTCTGACTAACTTAAACACATCTGATGGCCATTGTGTTCATGACTCAACATATATGTCTGTGATCGGCAACATTGCTCAACGCTGCAAAAACAGCTTGTGAAAAGAAACCATTGATGCTCTTTACAAAGCGCTTGCACAAACACTCACAGGAGCGTTTAAAAGCAGACGGCTATCAACGGGTATACCGAGAAGAATGGGAGGTATCGTCACAATAAATGATCAAATAAATAATTTGCAGGACAAATATTAATTTTGATGACCATCAAAATATTTTAAATGCAGGAAAATTCCTGGACAGCAACCATGATGCATAGCTGCAATTGAACTCTAAAAGGGGCGACATATCCTGGGGGATACAAACATTTGCGAGGCTGTGGGGAGAGGCATGGAAAGTATAGGTCTGTTTCTTGGTTTCATGTTAAAAGGTTGTTTGTTGTGAATATTCAGATCTGGTGACTTATGGCGCTTTTCCACTGCATGGTACGGTACAGGTCGGCTCGGTATGGCTCACTTTGTAGCACTTTTCCACTGCATGGTACGGTACGGCTCAGCTCGGTACAGCTCAATTTGTGGCGCAGCTCACTAAAATGTGACTTGAAAACACTGCAGATCACTGATTTGTCAGACAGAATTGTCACTACCAGCCTCATTGTATTTGCGAGACATCAAACCCGCTAGATTTAAATAGCCAGTAACAGCCACCGCTGTAGCACCTGTTTTAAAACTACTTGCCTGACTTGCTTGAAGAAAAAAGAAAGAAAAAACCTTCCAAAAAAGAAATGGCTGAATCGTGGTCAGTGGACGAAGTGCAGACGTTCCTCTCATTGGTTGCCGAGGAGCGGATAAACTATAACGATCAGTCTATAATCCCACCCACTTTGAAGCGATACTAACTGCAGTGGAGTCGTACCACGCAGTGGAAAAGCGAAGTGAGCCAAACCGTGCCGCGCCGAGCCGAAATGTACTTAGCCGTACCGAGCCTTACCATGCAGTGGAAAAGCGCCATTAGTTCATAAATTCTTTGTTTAGCTCACAGGCAGAATTAAAAAATAACATGACCACCTGCAGGGGGAAATCTACTCACCTTCAGATAAAAGTTTATATATTTTACATATTTACAATATTTGGAGGGGACGTAAACGCTTAAAGGAATAGTTCACTTAAAAATGATAATTCTGTCATCATTTACTGCACCCTCAAGTTGTTCCAAACCTCTATGAATGTCTATCTTCGGCTAAACACAAAAGAAGATATTTTGAAGAATGTCGGTAACCAAACAGTTGATGGACCCTATTGACTGCCATAGTACTTTTTTTTCCTACTATGGAATTCAATGGGTCTTCAGGGAAGTCAATCAACTGTTTGGTAACAGACACTCTTCAAAATATGTTCTTTTGTGTTCAGCAGAAGATAAAAACTCATACAGGTTTGCAACTACTTGAGGGTGAGTAAATGAAGACAGAGTTAAAATTTTTAAGTGAACTTTTCCTTTTAAAATAGAGAAGGGAGACAACAGAATGCTTGGACCAGGGCTCTCAAGTGTCACGCATTGAGCGTAACAGTCACTCATTTCGGTCTTTAGTCACGCACTCCCGCCACACATTGTATTTCTCACACGGAAAAACTATTTATAATATATTTAATATGTCGCAGCGCCCACAATTTCTCTGGCCACGCCGCTCTCACTATGGAACCGACAGGAATCAAGGGCGTCTCCCCTGGAGTTAGTCGAGCATGCCCAATCAAAAAAATAAATAAAGGGGCTACACAATAGCCAATCAGAAAATAGCACTATTGTATCTGGGTAAGATTTAACGCAACAACCAATGAAAAAAAAAAAAAAAAACATATCCTGGAATTGTTCACGTGATTCTGCTACAACATCTTCTGAAAGTTTTGTTTTACTGTACGTTCACACCGCCGACGACTTGAGCGACAAAGAAGCTTTGGCCGCTCTAATAATAATTTTATTAGCACTTAATACATTAAAGTGTATTGCATAGTCGATGTTATAGATCACTTTTAAAATCATCTCATATTTTATAATTATATCCTGGCCATGGATGCATTTATCATTGCATCTGTCTTTCAAAGATGTCAGATAAAAAGCAATTAAGCATCCTCTCATTCGCCCTGAGAGGTAAGCCCCTAAAAAGGCTCTTAGAGGATGCTGGCCCATAGAAGGTGCAGGGAAGGCCCATTAGAGGAGGAGACAGAGGAGAAAGTGCAGGTGGAAGAGGAAGAGACATTGGAAAAGATCGTTTCTTCAACAAAAACACCAATAATAATATTATAACTGAAACACCGCCATCCCCCCCACTCTTGCCTGTCTTCAAAACTTGAGAGCCCTGGCTTGGACAAAGCTCAAAAGTATGTGTATTTCGAATTGTGTGGTGCTTTTTTGGAAAAGTCTGAACAAATCGATTAAAAAAAGAGTAAATGTGTTGCATTTAAAAAAAAAAGTTATGATTTATTTTTGAAAAGAACATAATTGGAGAGGGAGATTGAAAATTCAACACCGTTGTTGTTAATGCTACTTGTCTGATTATTCCTTATCTTAATAGCTATAGATAAAGTAGTTTAAAGTAAATTAGTTTAGTATTTTTGTATTATTTAGAATGGTAAGCCTGTTTTTTTTTTTTGTTTAATTGTGATTAGGTTTTGGTAAGTACTGGGGGTAGGACCTAATAAGCCTAGGGATTCTATCTATCCCTTTTCGAACGGGTTGAGTATATGTTGAACTTTTGTTTTATTTATTTTTTTTACATATTTTCTTTTTTTATTCATTTATATATTTTAATTATGTGCTTTTTTCTTCTTTAAATAGTTCAAAATAAAGATTTTCATTAATTTATTCATTAAAAAAAGTTGTTTTTAAGTGTTAGCTTATGACGTTTATTTTGAAATGTTTTAAATTTAATTTTAACGTTCTTCTTAATCTGACTTTGAATGTTTGTATCTCCCAGGATACGTCACCCCTTTGGGGGTATAAAATCAAGGAAAAACTAATGCTTGGTTGGCAATGTGTTACAACATTTGAACCAAATTTATACCCACAAAGGGGCGACGTATCCTGGGGGAGATACAAACATTAAAATCAAAAATAAAAGTCATGTTTAAAAAAATATTTAAGCAATTAATGAAACTGTGTCCTAATAAGATGGAAAATAGCAATAATTTGCTAATTTGACGAAAACTGTGTGTGGCATTTACTACTACTAATATATAATAATAATAAAATTTGTACATTTTTATAATGTAAATAACACTTTCAATAAGGTTTAATTTGTTAACATTAGTTAAGTACATTAGTTAACATCAACTAAGAATGAACAATACTTCTGAAGCATGTATTAATCTTAGTTAATGTTAATTTCAACATTTATTAATACATTTTTAAAGTCAAAAGTTGTGTGTGTTAACATTAGTTAATGCCCTGTGAACTAACATGAAACAAACATGATCAACAACTTTATTTTTATTAACCTTTTAGGCTGAAACCCCACTTTTGAAAAATCCCCAGAAATGGCATACCCAAACTGAAACAAATACAGTTCATGAACCCTTTGAACTAAAAGCACAAGTATGATCTCATTTGAAAGCTGACACCTGGCAGTTTATTGTAAATGTAGAATTAATTATTGTCATAATGACAATTTTTTTTATAAATAGCTTCAAAATTTTGTAAAGTTATTAGAAATTAATTTTTTATGAAACATCTTCATGAAAATAAAATTGAAGTTGGCATTGTATCAATGAAGGCACTGCAGGTAAAGCCACATGTCTGACCATGTTATATTTAAAATCTGAAGATGACAAGTCTAAAACTCTGTATTTAGTTAAATGTTTTTCAAGATCATGTCATATGACTTTATTTTGATTAGACTCTAAAATGCAAACTGATGTTTATTGTCATGTTCTAAGCATATATTCAGTCTATTGTCTCTATTGTTTTATGGTCTCAGTCTCCCCTGCACACATTCGCACCTCTCCGACCTGGTTATGGTTCTAGATATGTTTTTCTTTTGTCTTCATTATAATTACTAACAATTGGCTATTCACGCTGTTTCAATCCCCAATTTCTTTGATCAAAGTTCTCACTTCCATTTGAAACTGTATTAAATGACATTCTTGAAGAAAGAACATTTCAGTAAGCATTCCTATTTAGAAAAATTCATAAAAATAACAGGTGGCAGGTGCACCTAGGGCTAGCTAGCATGTTAGCTTAGCACACCATCAATACACGACAATTTATGAGATTAAAACCTTGTTTGTGCTCCAAACTTACTTTATAGCGCAAGTCGAGTGTTTTAAATAACCTTCTGTGATCTGATTTGGCTTCAGATAAAAAAATCAGACAGAAAATATATTATTCTATTATCTAGAATCTATTATTCTGAAAATACCTGACATGGCATGAAGAACACAGGCAATTCAAACATCATTGCAATCATGTTTATTGTCTTCAAAACGTCTTTATCTGCATGTTACAGCCATAGACAGTGAAAGAAATGGACACAGCGACCCCCTTGATTCTAACGGAGAAAACTGAAGCCCGTTTAGGACACTCGCTTCCTGATGGCTGAGCGTACTGCGCAGACTCAAACTGAGCTTGACGACAGTCTGACAGTTGTAAATTTTCTAGTAGCTGTGCCAAGACAAATCTAAATCACCTAATTCCTCAAAAACATTGTTGAAATATTTTGTCCTGTTGCTTTTATGGACTCTCTAACTATGGGCTTCTCCCTTGACTTTATGCCTCCATGTCCCCCCGATTGACTCATAGACAGTAAAAGATTGCCTGCGAGCTTCTCCTCCTGTCTATACGGTAATTTCTCTACTGTGCAACAGAGAGTCGCGTGGTTATCGTTAGCCAATTTTTACAAAAATGGCTTCTACGGGGCCATAACGTAAGATACAAAGTAATAGAGCCTTTTATACATTGTCGTGTTTCTTTAGAAATACATAATGGACAAATGAAGTCTTTGGACGCCTCAGATGTAAAGTTATTCGCTGTTAAAGTGACGCCAAAATGAATCGGAGTCAATGGAATGCTAACAGCAGGTGAAGTTCTGCTACAATGGCGGCTCCCGCGAGGCTTCAGTTTCCGGCTGATGGATTACCCCCTCGGTTACAGCGATCTCTAGAAGCTTTGTTTGTGTCAGGGACTTCCTGGGATGTCACATGATATGGCTCTTCTTCATGTGTTCCATATATGGACTGCATGTGCACAGGGTGCCCTCAGGCTGCCAGTATGGATTGAAAACACAGTACATCAGAGTATCCAGCGCTCATAATGATTACATCAGCCCATTTGGGTATAAATTCAATAAATATTATTCCTGTCTATATAAATCTGATGTAAACCTATGAGAATCTATCAATATTTCTCCAAATCTGCACAAATTTTTTAGCTAAAAGCCCTGAGGGACGTTGTTTTCTCAAGTGCTGACATGACGACCTCACAGGAGTTTTTTTTTTCTGAATGAGAGCGGCTGACGCTCATAATTCATATTAAAGGTATCAACTCCTGACACAAATTAAGACATAACTGTCACTATAAGTTTCTCAGAATACAATAGTAGTCAAATACTGAACCTTGAGTCTTATATCTTTTTAATGATGTATAGTTTGTCAAGGTAATAACATTAAATCTGAAAGTAACTTTGAACTATTTAAACAAAAAATGCTTAAGTGCGTTGGCGCACTGGCAATGGTTAATTAACAAAGAATAATGAATGTTGTAAAAAAAATTATTACTAATTTTTAGTTCAAGTCAAATAATGTTAACAGATAAGACCTTATTGTATAGTGCAACAGCAATTATATATATACATATATATATATTTTTTTTTGCTTGTTTTTTAGGACCCCTTTATATTTAATTACATGTAATAAGTTCACTTTTTTTATGGAACATGGTTGAAGAACACTTCACAGACTGCTCTAATTTAAACCCAAGGTCTTCAAAATGGAGCAAACAAAAATGAAACGCAACCTTTTCTCAACATTTTGTTGTTGTGTTGGGTCTAAAGTCTTTGAATTGTAAATAAGTAAATTCCTCTTCCTGTCATCCCAATTCAATCCCATGAAGTGTGGCCAATTCAACTTAAAATCCAGTTCAGGAATTGAAAGAAATCCAACTCTAAATTTCTGCAGTAGGGACACGATGAGCATTTGTCCTTTTCAAAGTTCAGTTCAGTTCATTCAGTTTAGAGCTGCGCTTTGATAACGACCATTACATTTGCATAAATTCAGGGTTATTTATTTTTCACCTTTCTGTCTGTTTCTTTCTCTGTCACAATTCATCTTTCATTCTCTCTCTTGCTTTATTTTTGGTGAACACAATCTTCTCAACCTTGAGCACCCCCAACCTTCAAAACAGTCTCTAATCCACCAGCCTTGAACTATCCAGATGCAGCTCTTAAAGTTGTCATCACAGTTATCTAATTAAATGTGTGTTAAATCTGTAAAGTTCTCCAACTAGTTTTCCACTGAGCTTCCAACGCTATCTCACGGCCAATTCGTACGAATTCGTACGAGTGAGTAAAATGTGACTGATTCGTACGAATTCGTACAACCTCACTCGTACAAATTCGTAAGATTTGTCTGAACCCCAGTGAGGTCATATGAATTCGTACGAATTAGCCACCTCGTAAAATGTGTACGAATTGTCGTGAGATCGGGTTGGAGCTTCACCATCTGATACTTATCTTACATATATTTCCACTTTAACTGTGGTTAAGGGGGGGTTGGTAGCCTGAATAACTTCAACTAGACATTAGTATTACTGTAAATCACAATGAGGAATGTTTTTGTTTGTGACATGCATGATTTAATGCATCTAAGCATTCTGCATCTTCAAAAAGGACTACTGTCAAATGAAAATAAAGAAAATAAGAACAAATAATCAAACTACCAGCAACCGCACAAATAGATACAATAGAGCAAAGATAGAAATAAAATAATTATTATTTTCGGGTATCTAACAGTAGTTTTAAGGTACAGAAATTGAATAAAGTAATCAAATGTAAAACAACATTGCATACAATCTTTACTGTATAATAAAATAAAGATTAATCATTATAAAAGTTATTCAGTCAAGAGCAGTGAGTGATGTCCTTGTCTTTTGTTGTGTGATTAACATTAAAAACACAAACAAAGGAATATTAGGCTGCTGTCACTTTAAGGCTACGTTTACACTTTCAGTCCAAATCTGATCATTTGTGTGTCCAATTGTAATCTGATCTAAAATTTTAGACTTCCACATTGTGTATCCGGAATATCAGCATTGGTTTCTATGGCAAAGACGTTGCGTTGGTAGGCACACGCCAAAAACAACAACAACAGCAACAACAGCAACAACAACAACAACAACAAAAACAACAACAACTGAAATATGGAAAGGTTTGCAATAGAGATGTTGTCTTATTTTAAATGTACAACATGATGTACAACACTGGACTACTGTGTCTGGTATGTCGTTCAAAACGACTTCCAGCATGCGTCCTATAACAACGTCTGACGTTTACGTTTTACATGGCATGATAAAGTCACATAAACCATGGGTAACACTTTAGAATAATGGTCCGTCATTAATAAGTAACTATGCAAGAAGTAATGCAGGATAATGAGTAGTACTACATAAACTCTTCAGCTACTACTATTAACTAATATAGAAACAAGCTTAAAGGACAAGTTTGCTATTTTACACTTAAAGCCCTGTTTTAAGATAGTTTCTGATGAAATAGAACGGTTAAGATTGAAATTTGGACAAATGCTGCTGGCCCGAGAATTTTCGGATTCTGTGGTAGCAAACCCCACCTCCACAAAGGTTTCGTAGGTGCACTGGAACAAACATTCATAAAATGCATTAAACTTTAGTTTACAAAGACGAGAAACTCACAGAGTGGTCTGGGGTGTTCACTGATATGCTCACACAAAAATCGCTGCAAAAGATGCTTTCCAACAGGTGTTTTACCATTCGTTGTAAAACTGTGGACCTATTTTTCTAAACGTCTCACACCCATACATTCTTCTGTTGAGAGCTTGAATAATAGACACTCCAGCCCAGTTGGTGGCGGTAATGCACCTTTGCCAATTGCAATCAAACCACTTGTAGCGTAGCCTACGATACCGCGACTGCATAAGACTACAGAAAGAATACAAATAATCCCATTTCCGTTTCCGGCGGCGGAGTAATACAGTACCTCACAGAACATCCAATACAAGTCAATGGAGTTGGACAAAAACTACGATAAAACCTGTTGGAAAGCATCTTTTGCAGCGATTTTTGTGTGAGCTTATCAGTAAACACCCCAAATCACTCTGTGAGTTTTACGTCTTTGTAAACTAAAGTTTAATGCGTTTTAGGAAGGATTGTTCCAGTGAACCTATGCAACCATTGTGGAGGTGGGGGGGGGGGCAGGGAATATATTTGGAGTCAAGTTTTTGTTTTTCACTAAGCACAAACGTACTCGGTTACATACATAACCTTGGTTCTCTCTAGAAGAGGGAACGAGTATTGCATAAGCTAGCTTACGGTACGGTAAAGTCATCTTTTCTCGAGATATTGAATCCAAAAATTATCCTTAATTTTGCATTTATTGTAAATGCAGTGCAGCTGCCAGCAGACCTAGAGCAGGCAGTCTTGCGTGCTCATTGGCTGCGGTGCGGCAACTGCTGAAGCCTACCACTGAGCCTCGCGCATGACGACGCGTCCCTTATGCGTCACAGCCCGCCAAAATGGGGGTGGCTTAGCGTATAAAAGCCAGGCTCAGAGGCTGGTTTCATCAGCTGAAGCGAAAATCACTTGCGTCCAGACGAGCGTGATCAAGGGCGGTCTCCCTGTCGTCGCTGCGGAGGCTGGCGCTGAGCTGGGCGCTGGCTAGTGTGTCGTGCAGGCAGCTCACGTGGGCGGCTTGCAGAGGATCTAAAGCGTCACGGCAGGAAGAGGTTCAAGGCCTGCGTGGTCCTCTGTACTTCGGAGAAGCGGTCGACGATCCCATTCACCGCTGGGCCGAAGAGACCAGTGGGGGAGAGCGGCACCTCGAGAAACGCGGAGCGCTCCGACTCCCTAATATCCGCAAGCATCAGCCAGAGATGCCTCTCTGCGATGGTGAGCGAGGCCATACATCTGCCGACAAGGGCTGAGGTGTAACTCGGCCTGGACGGGAGGGCAGACTTTGAGCACCATCTCGCAGAGGGCGGGCAAAGGTGCGCAGCGACCGCCTCTACCACTGGGGGGATAGCTGTGTACCCCTTCTCGGCAGCGCCGTCCACTTGGGAGAGCGCCGAGGAGACATGTGAGTGGAGCCTCGTGGAGAATGGTGCGTTCCACAACTTCGAAAGCTCGGCATGAAGCTCTGGCAGAAATGGCGCAGATCGGGAAATGGGCGGGGGCGGCGGCTGTGTAGGAAGCAGCCGTCGAGCCTATTGGGCGCAGGCTCCTTAGGCGGGGACCAATCCAAGCCGAGTTGGTCGACGGCCTTAGAAAGGAGGCGCATGAGCTCGTCGTCCACGCCAGCCCGAGTCCTGCTGGATTCCTGGATCGAGGAGGAGGCGGAGTGATGTGAACTCGACCACTCCTCGCTATCCGATGCCAAGATAGAGCAGCTGTCACCTGGGTACGCCCCTTCAGCTTCGTCCCCTGAGGCGGCGGCAGTGAGGGCCGAAGCTGGCAGCTGCGCGTCCGGGAGGGGCGGAGAAGGAGAAAGTGAGGCTGGCGGGATACGATCCGGCGAGTGCTTCACTGTGGCCACAGGCTCCGGCATCCTCTGTGCACAGCACTTCTTTTTGCGCAGTCCAGAGGGTGGAGTGACAGCGTCCGGGGTGAAGGCTTCGAGTCGAGCCCGCAGGGTCGACAACGGAAGCGCTTCACAGTGCACATGGCACAGTGCCCTGGAATCGGGTGGCTGCGTGGTCTGGGCCCAGGCAGAGAGCGCAAATCACATGGCGGTCTCCTGCGCTGAGTGGGACTCTGCACGGCTCGGAAAGGCGAGGCATTCGGCGAAGAATGCAAGCACAAAAAGGATACTCAACGCCGGATGGCATAGCAGGCACGGAAGGCTGAAGGTGGCGAAGACGGCCGGCTTCCTCAGGCGCTTTCCTCTGCATGCTGGTCGCTAGTTTCGACGGCGGAAGGCTTTCTCTCAAGATCCAGCGATGCGGGGAGCTTCGCTGAAGATGATGAAATCAGTGACACAGCCTCTGAGCCTGGCTTTTATACGCTAAGCCACCCCCATTTTGGCGGGCTGTTACGCGTAGAGGGCGCGACGTCACGCGCGAGGCTTAGTGGTAGGCTGCAGCAGTTGCCGCATGGCAGCCAATGAGCATGCAAGACTGCCTGCTCTAGGTCTTCTGGCTTCTGCACTGCGTTGACAATAAATGCAAAATTAAGGATAATTTTTGGCTTCAATATCTCGAGAAAAGATGACTTTACCGTAGCATAAGCTAGCTTACGCAATACGAGAGAACCTCTCGTAAGAGAATCTAAATTTAAGGCATGTATGAATAGTCCCATCTCTGGATTTAACTTTTATTAGTCCAATTAGGGGCGTTGTGATATACCGGAATTGACAATAATCGTGATATTTAAAAAAATAAAGATCATTATCGTATTAATTAGGGGTGGTGGAATATAACGGTATTGGCGATAAATATCATAGTTCAAATGATTAGTACTCATTGTAATGCTTAGGTTCAATAAAGATGAAGAATATAGCACACAAGGTTGATTAGAATGATCCAAACAGACAGCCACAGTGCGAAACGTCTCGGTTACGTATGTAACCCTAGTTCCCTGATAGGGAACGAGACGCTGCGTCAAACGCTGCGGGAACGCCCCTGCGTTGTGCGTCATGAAGCACGTATGGAATCAGCCCAATGGAGAGATGAAACGTCATAGGCGGGTGACGTCATCGACCAGGAAACTATAAAGCACCCCAAAAACACAAGCGCATTAGCTTCTGATAGGCTTGAAGGAAGCGCTAACGGGAGTGCCGGGAGTATGGCGGAGCGACGCAGCGTCTCGTTCCCTATCAGGGAACTAGGGTTACATACGTAACCGAGACGTTCCCTTTCAAGGGAACTTCGAGCTGCGTCAAACGCTGCGGGAACGCGAATACCCACGTCGCCATAGGACCAAATGACCGTCATGTGAGACTAGCGCACAGAGGACGAGAGCACCTGTGCCCCAGGGGTAGAGCTTAAGTCTAGGTCATAGAACTTAATAAAAGTATGCGGTGAAGACCATCCAGCCGCATCACAAACATCACTCAGGGAAACCCCCGACAAAAGAGCTTTAGAAGCAGCCATACTCCTGGTAGAGTGAGCTCGGACAACCAAAGGTGAAGGCTGGCCAGCCGACTCATAAGCAAGTGAGATAGCCTCAACCACCCACTTGCTCATTCTCTGTTTAGACGCCGGACACCCTTTCCTGGGTGGCCCGAAACATACAAAAAGTTGTTCTGATTTCCTCCACAGGGCAGCTCTGTGGACATAAGCGTCTAATGCCCTAACAGGGCAGAGTGAATTAAGTTTCTCCTGGTCCGATGACATAAATGGAGGAGGACAGAAAGCCTGCAGAACCGTAGGTCTAACAATATTAGTAGGAACCTTAGGAACGTAACCTGGTCTAGGATGCAGAAAAGCTTTAACCATGCCAGGTGCAAATTCCAGGCACGAGGGTGAAACCGACAGAGCCTGCAAATCTCCGATTCTTTTTAGTGAAGAGATAGCAAGCAAAAAGATAGTCTTAAAAGTGAGAAACTTCTCGGGAACTTCTTCGATAGGTTCAAAAGGAGCTAGGGAAAGACCTTCTAATACAATGGCCAGATCCCAAGTCGGCACCCTCGTACGAACTGCTGGCCTCAGCCTCAAAGTGCCACGGAGGAAACGAGTTATAAGCGGGTGTCTCCCAAGAGAAACTCCACTGAAAGGGACGTGGTAAGCAGCTAGTGCCGCCACATACACCTTTAGTGTGGAGGGGGATAACCCTGTGGAGAAGCGCTCCTGCAGGAATTCCAGCACTGCACCCACTGGGCAGTTAACTGGGTCCTGCAGGTGTTCTCCACACCAAGAAGTGAAAAGTTTCCACTTCAAGGCATAAAGCTTCCTCGTGGATGGAGCTCTGGAGTTAAGAATGGTCTCAACAACCTCGGTTGAGAGACCGGAGTCTATGAGCTGGGCCCCCTCAGAGGCCAAGCCCACAGTTTCCACAATTCTGGGCGGGGGTGAAGTATCGTGCCCCCCGCCTGGGAGAGTAGATCCCTCCTGACCGGGAGCTCCAAAGGAGAACCGTCCAGGAGAGAAATCAGGTCCGCAAACCATACTCGGGCCGGCCAGAACGGGGCTACTAGTAGTAGACTGACCCCGTCCCGGCGGACCCTCTCCAGAACTCCTGGTAACAGAGCAATCGGGGGAAAGGCGTACAGACGTGACCTCGGCCACGGCTGCACCATAGCATCCAACCCCAGGGGGGCTGGAAGAGTGATGGAGAACCACCGATGACAATGAGTGGTCTCCTTGGAAGCGAATAGGTCCACCTCGGCGCGACCGAAACTCAACCAAAGGAGCTCCACCACCTCGGGGTGGAGTCTCCATTCCCCTGGCCTCGGCCCCTGCCTCGACAGGGAGTCTGCTACCACATTCAAATACCCAGGGAGATACATTGCTCTCAGAGATAGTAGCTTCCCTTGGGACCACAGGAGGATCTGACGGGCCAACTTGTAAAGCCGGCGAGACCGCAGGCCCCCCTGATGATTTATATAAGAGACCACCGACGTGTTGTCTGATTGAACTAACACATGATGGCCTCTCAGGTCTGTTAGGAAGTGTTTCAGAGCCTGAAACACAGCCAACATCTCTAGACAATTTATGTGCCACGAAAGATGATGATCCTGCCACAGACCTTGGGCTGGGCGACCACTCATGACCGCCCCCCACCCTGTGAGGGAAGCATCCGTCGTTAGCGTTATGCGACGACAAAGAGCCCCCAGCACAGGACCTTTGGATAGGAACCAAGTTTCTCTCCACATGACCAGAGCACGAAGGCAGCGCCGCGTGACTTTGAACGTGCGGAGCGGATTTCCCCTCGGGGAGAATCCCTTGGTCCTGAGCCACCACTGTAGCGGTCTCATGTACAACAGGCCGCAAGGTATAACGTTGGACGCTGCTGCCATCAGACCCAACAGTCTCTGAAACTGCTTGACAGTGAGTAGCTGGCCTAGCTTCACTTGTTTCACAGCTGAGAGAATCGAAGCGATGCGGGTCGGAGAGAGTCGCGCCCGCATCGATACCGAATCCCAAACGACACCCAGAAAAGTGGTCTTCTGGGAAGGAGATAATACACTTTTCTTTGCGTTCAGCCTCAACCCCAACTTTCTGATATGAGCGAGGACGACATCTCGATGCCGAACCGCCATCTGCTCGGTCTGAGCTAAAATCAACCAATCGTCGATGTAATTGAGAATACGAATGCCCTGAAGCCTCAGAGGCACTAGTGCTGCATCCATGCATTTCGTGAAAGTGCGGGGAGATAAAGCTAGGCCAAACGGAAGAACCCTGTACTGGTACGCCTCGCCCCCGAAGGCGAACCTCAGGAACTTCCTGTGTTGTGGAAGGATGGACACATGGAAGTATGCGTCCTTCAGATCTATCGTGACAAACCAGTCCTCGGACCTGATTTGAGACACGATCTGCTTGATAGTGAGCATCTTGAATTTTAGCTTCCCTACCGAGCGATTCAATATGCGCAGGTCTAAAATTGGACGCAACCCCCCATCCTTCTTTGGAACGATGAAATATCGGCTGTAATAACCTGACTCCAAACTGGGAGGAGGAACCCGTTCTATAGCCTCTTTTTGAAGGAGCGTTTTCACCTCTTGTTCCAATACCAGAGCCTGCTCGGGGCCCACCACTGTGTGCAGAACCCCTCTGAATTTTGGTGGACGACACCTGAACTGGATAGCATAACCCTTTTCTACTGTCTGCAGGACCCAATGAGATATTTTTGGAAGGCTTTTCCACTCTGCCAGAAATTCTACTAAGGGTACCAGCCTCTCGAGACTGGCCTCTGGTGTAACTTGAGCAGCAGACGCAGCGCCCTGTAACGGCGCACCGGCAGGGAACAACTGGTCTGACCGCTCTGAGACCCTCCTCAGAGGGAGCGAGCGTCCCTCGGGAAAGCGCTCGCTGGGATCGTCTGTGCCCCGGCATAAAGGCGGGGTTGGCAGAACGAGCCCCTGAGGGCACCGAGGAGGAATGGGCACCGTAAAAAGAGGTGAACACCTTTCCGCCTCGGTGGGGACCACCCTCAGCATCCTGAACGGCTTGGCGTCAGGACTTCTTCTTAGCCGAAGCCTTCTTAGCCAATATAACTGTCCTCAGATCAGTTCTACTGGGAGAAGGCTTCGGCTGAGAGTGTCGCGGCTGAGCCCACTGTCCAGCAGGGGGAGCACGAGACGCGACACTCTGCCTCTGCTGCGCTCTATGTGATGAGCTCGAAGACGGCCGGGGCTGCTCCCGCCCAGCAGCCCCAGGGACATGAACTTTAAGGGGAAGAAACTTTTTAAAAGCTGCAGTTTGTTTCTTTTCTTCTTGGAATTTATCGATAACTGAATTCACAGCATCACCAAACAACCCCATGGGAGAAAGAGGAGCATCTAAAAGAAAAGCTTTTTCTCTCTCTTTAATATTAGTCTGATTTAACCACAAATGTCTTTCTGCGGCCACCAGAGCTGCCATAGAACGACCCATTAATTTGGCCGATTCTCTGGTGGCACGCAGGGATAAATCAGCAGCCTGACGCAGTTCGCGAACTACGTCAGTACTGACCTCCTCACTCTCACTCATGTCCCTTAGCAGATCAGCCTGGTATGCCTGCAAGATTGACATAGTATGCAGACATGACGCAGCCTGACCTGCTGCCGAATATGCTTTACCCACCAAAGCCGAAGTGTTTCTTAAAGGCTTGGTGGGTAATGCCGGTGCCTTAAAAGATGATGCTGCTTCGGGGGAGAGATGGCTCGCAAGCGTCTCTTCCACACGAGGCAACGCACCATAACCATGAGCCTTGGCTCCCATAATATTAGCGTATGTTGAAGTCTGGGGACTAAACACTCTATATGACACCGGTTTTCTCCATGATTTCGACACCTCGGTGTGGAGATCATGGAAAAACGGCAGGCACCGGCGTGGAGGCTGCACACGTGACGGCAAAAATCTCTCATCCAACTTTGATTTAGAAACAGACTCCTGTCTAGTCACTGGCCATTCAATATTAAGTTTTTCAACAGCTCTTGTTAACACCTCCATAAGCTCATCACTCTCAGGAGTGTGGGGTGGCGAATCCTCCACATCTCCCTCAACACTAACAACATCAAGTTCCTCAGAACTGGATAGCATTGGTGCCTCAGCCCGAGCGGAAGAAACCGCAGCGCGTGCTTCCGAACCCGGGACTGAGGCACTGGATCTCACAGGTGAAGGGAGAGATAAGGCAGAGCCCGTCTCAAACCCCGCTGTGAGATCCATCTGCGATCCCCACGATAAGCGCCGCCGCTCTGCCTCGGCAGAAGCGGGACCCGAACCGCGGGGAGCGCGCACCGAACCGCTCTCCTCAAAGAGCGACCGGCGGGAGCGGAGCGTCCTTAACGGCAAACGCTCGCAATGCTCACAGTCTGCTCCCTCGAGAGCAAGCTGGGCATGCTGAACTCCCAAACAAACAACACAAAGATCATGTGTATCCCCGCTCGTTAAATAACGCGAGCAGGGAGGAACACACTTTCTAAACTGCTGTTCGTCCGCCATAATCTCTCAATATATATATATATAGGGATAAATTGTTTGTGTGGTGCAGGGTATGTAAGACAGACAATATCACACAGGGACAGATTCACATGTAGCGCGACTGAAAGCACAGAAGCTAATGCGCTTGTGTTTTTGGGGTGCTTTATAGTTTCCTGGTCGATGACGTCACCCGCCTATGACGTTTCATCTCTCCATTGGGCTGATTCCATACGTGCTTCATGACGCACAACGCAGGGGCGTTCCCGCAGCGTTTGACGCAGCTCGAAGTTCCCTTGAAAGGGAACTGCGTTAACACGAGACACGAAATACACATGGTGGTTAATTAAAAGATGAACAGCTGTGATGCTTTGTGGTAGTGTCCATGGTGACTGATGAGTGGCTGGAAAGGAACACACATGATGAATGTAAACAAAACATAAATTCCAAGAACCTAAAAAAAACTGAACATGACTGTGACTCTCATATGATAATATGACAAATAATCCAGCGCCAGTATGGTTGACATCCCAAAGTACAGAAGGTGGCAGTATTGCATATTGTACCTTGAAATGCAATGTAAGTCGTTTTGGATAAAAGCGTCTGCCAAATGCATAAATGTAAAAAAAATTAAACAAATATTTACCTGTCATAAAACACAGGCAGACATAGGACACAGCTGCTACTGCTGCATAAAAGCATGTCGTCGGATGAGAGACAAGACACTTTATAGAAAGCACTCCAAGAAAGTTAGCTCACCGGTGTGGACGGTTTTTTGATTCCACAAAAATGACTCGTTAATAATCACCCCAGTCTGCAGAACTTGCCGATCAACAGTGTGCGCAAAAGGGGGCAATACCACCAACCTGTTCACCCTCCCCACCTCCGTTATCCTCAAAATTTAGCCTGTACAGAGAGTAAGTTGCTATTATTTTGTTAGTCCTGAGACAGGACTTCAGGCTGACGCTTTTCTGTGGGCTTTTAACAACACTGGTAGTTAATTTGTAGTGGGGTCAAGGAAACCTGATCAAACCTCTTTGATTCATTTGAATTTGTTTTACAATGCCTTTATGACCTTTTTGTTACAAAGTTTTAGTTGTGTAGACATTCAATGGAGGGACAGAAAACAGCCCGGTTTCATTAAAAATATCTTAATAAGGGTTTCAAAAATGCAGTATTGGTCAGCATGCACAATAGGCTCACACAGACATCACATACAATTGCTACACTGATTATGAAATTTCCATTAATGAAAGGAAGTCTTGTGGTGCAATATAATTACTTCTCACCAGGGTAACAGCCTGGAGTAACATACGAGTGGGTGTAGAGGCAGAGTAGAAGAGGCGTTTTAATGTTTCTTGGCAGGCATTACAGATCCCCAGTGGCACTTTCTGCAACCAAAAAAAGAAAGAAAGAAAAAAAGTACACTTTATTGGGAAAAGCTGATGTGTACAAATGCCTCAAAATAGAGCAGTGTGCAAAGAAAGTGTTGGAGCATACCATGAAGCTTGTTTAGGTGGCTAGCCAGGAATGTTTTAGCATAGTTTGCGCCAACCCTGGGTTTTAGGCACCATGGAAGTGGTTTGGCTTTTAACAATGCTCATCGCCATAGTAACTTACGCTCCACGGCTAACCTGGTCCGGGGCAGGTTATGTTCCAGGTAAGAGGTTGCAAACCTAACTTAAACCAATCAGCTGTGAGCAAAGTGACACATGTCTGATGCAATAAAGTCACTCCAACTGTTTTTACTCCAAATTAAATGTCACTACATAGTAAATGATTTTCAAAATCGTCTGGATAGGTTTTCCTTTGCGATTTTCACATACAGAAGAAGTTGTCAAAACTATTCCTGTTCACACTGATTGTGAGGGACCAAGAAGTCAGGAACAAGGAACACAAGCTTTGGACTGAAAATGGGTCTTTATTTGAACCCCCCCCCCCCAAAAAAAAAAACAACAACAACAACAACAACAACTTTACAAACTCATAAACTTCTTACAACAAAAAACAAATAAACAAACAGAAAATAAGACAAAGAATCAGTCAGACAAAAACCAACCAACCAAACTAAAAACTGACCTGCTCAAATGAACAAAGAAGCAGCTTATAAAGGAAAGGATGGGCCCATTACAAATTAAGAGGGAAAAAATTTAACTACACATTCAACATATAACCTTAAAAAAACCCCCATAAATGTACAACTAAAGAAATAAATTAATAAAGACATTTATATAAAGACGTTTCTTCCTCCTCCGGGCAACTCCCAGCGAACGGTATGTCCAGGCGGAACCAATAACCCTTATATTCTCTGTTCCTGTCCGGAGTCCAATTTTTGCAACGCCAATGCGGATGCGGATGCGGATGCGGATGCGGCTGCGGCTGCTGCGGACCATAGCTGTGTCCGAAACCGCTCACTCGTTCACTCATTCACTAATCCCTATATAGTGTATGGCAGTTGAGTGCACTATATCTGCCATGAGTGAACGAAATGAAGTGAGTGAATTCGGACGCTGACGTTTACACTGTGCGTCAGAGAGCTGGAGCTGTCGCAGAAAAGGCTTCGTCACATGCATAGACTGTAAAAAATATGGACAAAGCGTCTGTGACGTCACCCATAGACTTTCTGAAGAACGGGTTTGAAGCCGTTTATGGGGGGTATGTGCGGCGCCATCTTGTAAAACCTTGTGAAATCCTAGGCCCGCCCACCTTCTGGCCAATCCATATATGGGCAAAATATGGGCTTTGTGTGAGACAGAGCCGGCCGGTGGACCTGCCTCTTCAGTCTTCAGCCGAGCCAAGCAGCCTCAGCTATCTGATCGACTGGCAGACTAAGCTACTTTTTATCATAGACTGTAAAAGCTTTTTATATTCACTGCGAAGCTGCTGAAGAGTACAATCAACTCATCTGAATTTGCTGGTAAGTTGTAACGTGAACAGTTAACAAGCTAGTACTACAACGAATTAACGGAGTTGTGTTTGCAACTTCTAGGTAAAATAAGCTAACGTTAGCAGCTAACTGAAAAGCCGCGAAATTTAAAAATACTACTGTTATTGTGTCACGAAATGTAGTTTTAATAGTTTTTCAGTGGACAATGTAGTTGTTTGAAGCTCAAATCTGTGGTTTATTTATAAAGATAACGCCTATTTAAAATTTTGATCTGACGTTTTCGGAGTTGTTAGATCCAGGCGTTCACCGGGCGCTCAGCGCTCATGTACCCCGCCTGGAACAGCCTCACCTCGGATAATGTTGATGTCTCTAGTCTAGTGGTTGAACATGAGATATAATTCGTCTTGTGTAACTTATATCTAACGGGCGATCTTTGGTCTCACAAAAAGAGACAGGGTTGTGACCTGGTTGTGATTTTTTTTTTTTATATAGCGTATGTTGGTATACTTTGTCACTAAAGACCATAGACTGTAAAAAATAAAGACCAATTTCAAATAGCACTGTCGCTATTTTGCTCGCGTGGTCAGTGGCAGTCTAACTTTAATTAAAGAGCCCAGCAGTATCTTGATATAACATTACTTGGTCACCATTTCCAATTGTTTAATGTTAATATTCATTTTGTTTTTCTGCAGTTTTCGTTATGGACGCCATTACCGTAAGAGGTACGTATATATACAAGGGATGTTTTGTTATGGATTATGCAATGAGTAAAACTAAATAACATTTTAGAGTAATGGTTTGCACAAAATGTATTTTTACTGTTAAAATCACAATCGCGACTACTGGTGATTACAAGTGTTGTTAGTTCGAACTATTGTGTTGTATTTCATTACATTGTAGGTTACAGTTATGACTGTAATGAAATGTTTACCTTTCTATTTTTGCAGTTCCCACTGTGTGGATCATGGGGAACAGTTATGTTCGCCGTGGAGAGGAGGCGGCAAGGAGGTCCCTGGAATCTAACCAGGGACTAGATGCCCAGGTGAATTGGTTTGGCTGGGGTGGACTGACGTGGCGTGGCGTCCTCCCCTTTTTTGCCCAGTCCCTGCGAGGAAGAACAGTCTCGGAGATCCTGCTCATCCACTGCGGCGGGAACAATCTGGGGAAGATGAAGAGCGTGGATCTCGCCGCAGAGATGAAGCAGGACCTTTGTGATCTCCATCGGCGGCACCCACAGATGACCATCATCATATCTGCAATCACCCAGCGTCGTCGATGGGGATCCACAGACCCAAAGAAGATCGACCGGTCCCGGGTATGGGTGAACAGTGTGATGGCCAGCTTTGTGTTGGGTGTCAAGGGGGGGATCGTACTCCATCCACACATAGTGTTTGACAACCCTGCGTTGTCTCTTAGAGATCAGGTTCATCTGTCTACTAGGGGCAATGAATATGTTTTAAACAGCATCGCTGAATGTCTGAAAGACTTAATCCAGTAGGGGTGGTTCTGGATTAATCTTTTAGACATGCCTTTTACAGCTGAAATGGCCAGGCTTTTGAATACTTTATGTGGTGTGGTGTACCTTTTATCTAGTTTAAATTCATATAGCATTGCTGGCCATAACACTCTTTAACATAATTACTGTTCTTCCTCTACCTTTTTTGTTTTCCCCATTCCCTTTAAAAAAAAAAAAAAAACGAAAAAAAAAAAAAAAACCTCATTCACCAATTCAATTCAAATTTTTTTTTATTTGCCCACCACTCCCCCTTCCACAAGAAAAGCCCCTCATCCACCCTGGCCATTCCATCCCAGGGGCCTCCTCTCCATTCCAAGAAGAATGTAGCTGGAATGGAATTTAACCAGTTGTGAAGGAGTTTGAAGCATGTCCAGATCATAGAGCTAACTACATGACAGTAACATCTGTCTTACCAAACGTGGACGTTTATTATTATTTTAATTTAATACTGTGAAGCTGCTTTGATACAATCTGTATTGTGAAAATCGCTATACAAATATACTTGATTTGACAGCCTCCATCAGAAGGGCTCTTGGCTACAAGGGGTAATTAATATTTTTTAGATAACATTGCCGAGTGTCTGAATGGCACTGATCTTGCACTTAAATGTTTATGGAACCTTTCTGTGAACTGTAAATAACAAATGATGAGGATATTGAACCCATTGACACTGGACATGTCACTTTTTTGTCTGTAATTGATGGACTGTCTCACTTATGTCAAACCAATGTCTGTTCATTAAGGATCAGAAACAAACCTGCATTTGATGGCACTGAACTTGCACTTTAAAATGTTTATGGAACTTTTCTAACAAATGATGATGATATTGAACCCATTGACACTGTACATGTCACTTTGTCTAGGACTGATGGACTGTTACATCCTTCCCTTTACATAAGCCAAACCAATGTCTGTTCATTTACAAACTTACTGTTGATGGCACTGATCTTGAAAATGAAAACACTTACAAATGTTTATGGAAATTTTCGATCAACTGTGACCTACATTTAACTCATTAAAACTTGTATCAAACCAGTTTTGTCTATGCTGTCAAACATTTACAATTAAATTGCAGTAGGAACAAAAACAATCAGTAGGTTGAATTAAAGACCTAGATGCAGAAGTATAATATATAGACTGTAAAAAATGGTTGTGACCTAAAAAAATAGGTGGTAACATGCCCCCACAGAAGAAAATTTGGAAAAATAACCCCTGAAATTATGACTTCTGGTGAATATTGTATTCTATCATACATTATAGCATATTGTAATATTATAAAAACAACTTATTAGGCCTATATATTTATAGAATAGCAAAGTAACGTTAGGCTTATGTGTCAAATACGGGAAGATTCCGTATTATACGGAATGGTTAGCAACCCCACAGGTAAGTTACCTCGGACGCTAATTTATCCGAGGCTATTTAATGCTAACTGTGCCACTGCCCACAAACATAGTGCTAACTACGTGAAATAGTAGTGGAATATCACTTACCGGAAAAAATGGAGCGAAGTCCTCCTACAGTGTCGGTTAGTGCAGTTTATAGCAGAGCAACCCATATTATGTACGATATTTCAATACAAATTTTCAGAAAGGATACAGAGGTGGTATGATTTGTTGTGTCAGATGGCCGAGACGTTAAATTTCAGGAATTCCACTAGGCGCAGCCCGTTATCAGCTGTCAATCAAGCTGTCAGTCAAAGTTAACCACGCCCTTATTTGTCATACATTTTATATCTAAATACAATCTAAACTAACGAGTTCGAAAAAAATTCACCCCCCTCACAGTTGTGAGGCACTCGGAACCTATCGAAAAATTCAATAAAAGTCCATGGGACCAACCTGTAAAAACATGAATTTATGCTGTGAAAACCGGTGAAAACGGACATTTTAACATGGGGGTCTATGGACATTTGCTCCCTTTTGGGACCTGCCCCTAGCGGATTTTCGATGTATTGCAGTTTTTCGCACTTCCGGGTAGGCTTCATTTTTCAGATTGGAATGTTGCCGCTTGGTCACACATAGTGATAAAACTCCTTTTATCTTATGTTACTTACTTTATAAAATAAGATTAAAAACAATAACAATCATAATGACTTTATTTTGTAATTATATATACTTCCGTGCCAGCTTTGTAGTTTCATCGATTGAAATTGTAACTCTCACGCTCACAGATGACGTGGTTGTTGAGTGCCCTCAGGCAACCGTTATTATATTCGAATGAATACGCTTCCTACAGATGATTAACGAATATTTTTCAAACCATCCACCAAATTATCATCTCTCCCTTTACAGTATAACAAGTTAACAACAATGGCACAAATGATCAAAACACCTGGCTGTTAGTAGAACACATTAAATTGTGTTAATGCCTAAATAATGTATTTTAATAAAAAAATTATATACAGGTCTATATAATTTACCTCATAAATATAATTTAATTTAATTTTAAAATTCATATTTATAATATTGTAATAATGTCAAGTAATGATTAATAAAAATAAATAAAACTAGCATGAAATAAATGTTAAAGCAGGAATAAGAAATCTGTAATGTAATCCCTGGTTTAAACTGCACTTTCATGCACACTGTTGTCTCCGCATTGGATTGTGGGAAATAGTGCTTCAGCAAGTGTACATCGAATGTACACTCGAATTCAGAGAGGATTGTGGGTAAAAGTAGTGAACGAATGTAGGGAATGATGTCGTTCACTCAGAATTCGGACACCACTACAAAATGGCCGAGACCCGATATAGTGCACTATTTAGTGGATAGGGAGCGGTTTCAGACACAGCTCATGTCTGAAGTTCATCACCCGGTAAACTTAAACTCAAAATAGAAACACATATAAATAACAGATGCAATGTAACTAATTTGTGTGCACTTCAAATCAGTAACAATGTATATACAAATGTGTTGTATATAATGTATATAAAAATGTAAACCTAACAATAAAGAATGAATGAATATTATTTGTTTTGTGTGGTTATTATAAGCTATCAATATACTGACACAAATGTGAATGACAAAGAAAGAAATTTAAATAAAGATTATTCTTAAATGCATGTCCTTCGTGTAAGTGTGTGTGTGTGTGTGTGTGTGTGTGTGTGTGTGTGTGTGTGTGTGTGTGTGTGTGTGTGTGTGTGTTGATACGTCCACATTACCACTCTTGTGCGGCCACCACTCGGGCCATCACACTGATCCACGAAAAAACTGCATTATGCATGCCAGACCAGTATTTGTCGAAGTCACTTTATAGAAACACTATGTATAGAAACACTATCAATTAAATTAAATTCATTGAATTGTATAGCATTTTTCACAAAACATCGTTTCTGTCATGGAACAGAAGATTGCAAACACAGGCAAAACATGAATGAGTTTATTGAATGACACACAGGTGATTAACAGGTGAGTCTCTGGATTGCAGATAGTTCTGTTGATACTGGCATGTGAATGAAAGTCTTATCTTTTTGCAGGTAGTAAAGAGAAGTTGCTGGTGGGCTGAAGACTGGCAGACGATGACACACAGAAGACTGAAGAAGACGATACAGTTCGATGCACAGCACAGGTAGGTAGTCCGGTACAGGTTCAGTGTAGAAGTGTAGTGTGGTGATTGTTGAGTGTGAACAGGTTTAGCCAGAGAGGATGAGGAGAAATGTAATGCTGAGGTGACTGGTCTATTGGCTGAGGATTGTGACAGTTTCAAAGCAGCTTTACAGAAAATGCATGTGTCTACATTAAAATTTAGAGTTCTGATCTGTTCTGACAGGTGACTGTGTCCAAGTAATGTATTTCAGAAATGTACACATACAAATCATGCAGTTAGCTAATAATGTATTAATTTAAACAAAGTATAAATTTAAGGCAGAAACAATTAAGTAATAAATACATGTTGTTAACAAATGATTAGGATATTGTCGCTGCCCTATCAAACTAACGGATGTCCAAAACGGTTACTTTTCAGGAAGTGAAAAAAACACTGTAATTTCAAAAGCAGTTGAACGTAGCATTGCATACTTGGTACGGCATCTTTAAATGTAACCATATTCTTACCAGTGTAATGATATAATCCACATTTGACCAAAATTGAGTTTAAATGGACATACGTGCATGTTTTACAGTACAGTAAGTTTTTTTCCTACTATAACTTTCTTAGCACAGGCAGATTTAGAACTTCTGCTGAAGGACTCTACAAGCTAGCTAGCATATAGAAGTTTTTTTTTTTTTTTGCACCACTAAGTATTGTTAACCAATTGGGTGTTTGGCTGGGGATTCAAAACACAACACTTTTTTTGCAACACTTCTGCATGTAATATTCCAGCAGCAAAAAACTCATTTAAACTCTAATCTCACGTAGATACATTGTCGCAAAAAGTTTTTGCTTGGTGCAATAAATGTTGTGCTATTAAAGTGTGAGGAAGGCAGGAACATTTTATTAAAAATAGATCATTATGTATACTTGCAGGCAATTTCAGCTAAAGTGATTTATCAAAACCTGATCAAATGAATTTTAACTGGCCGTATATCCAGGTGTGCAATACAAACAAGCACACTTTATGCATTTTAAAGAGATGATTCAGCTGCCTGGATTGCAGATTTGTGATGCTATACTGTCCTTGTAAAGTATGCTTTCACAAATTAGCACAAACGGCCTGAAAAATGGGAAGCTGCAGTCTGCAAATTGCGTATTTTTTGGCCCATTTGAATTGTCACCTTATTTGCATAATTTCTTTAGTGAATCAAATGCTAAAAACTGGCAGTGCAATCTATTCTTTGTGATTTAGATTCTAGATTTACCCATATTTTTTAAGTTTCAGATGGTTTGTTTGAGCAAACACTTTGGCTTTTATTTTATATTCAGTCCTAATGATTACTTATCACTTTATTTTTGTTATGCTTTAAATGTGTCATGATTCTGCCCTCGTGTCCTTGATTTTCTCTAGTCTTGAGGCAGGATCATGACAGAATCATGTTTTGTGTGCAAGCACATGGTCTTGTGTTAGGAGCCATGTGCTTGTGTTGTCTCGTCACGTCACCCCGCCCCCTTGTTATCCTCGTCTCGTCATTATTGTCTAGTCAGTTTCACCTGTCCTTGTCTAGTCAGCTTCACCTGTCTTTGTCATTAGTGTCTCCCTATTTAATCCCCTTGTGTTTGCTGTCCTGTGTCGGTACATTGTCTAACTTTGCGTGTTAATCCCTGTGAGTATATTGTCTGAAGACCTGTTTAATCAGTATTGTGAGTTTGTTTCCTGTCACGTCAGAGTCTTTGTTTGTCATCGTGTCTTAGTCTTGTTATAATCTGCTCCAGTCCTGTTTTACCCCCTCGTGGGTTTTGTTTTCTGTTTTGGTCCAAAATAAATCATTTGTGTGTCATCTGCTGTCTGCGCCTGGGTTCTCCTTCCATCTTCATGACAGAATGTACCGACCAAGACAGAACCCAGCAGACCGTATGAGCTTTCCTGCCAAGCAACCTTCGGGCCCCTCTGATCAATGTCGGTTATCAACTTCCCGCGACAGGAAGAGCGTCAATCTGCCATGCTCGCCTGAGGGTGAGTGGATCCTAAAGAACTACGCTCAGGTTTTTGATCATTTCTCCCGGGAGGAGTCAGAGACGGCTTTCCCGTGGTTTGCGCCTGCCGCCTGCCTGCCAGCTATTCCCGAGGGTCGTATGATCGGCGTCGCGACGCTCGGGGACCAGGCTGGTTCTCTCACGACTCCTGGCACTCCATCTGCACCTGCTGACCTCCGTGGGAAGCGAGGGCGGCGGACCTCGTGGGACTCTCCTTCTGAGTCCTCAGCGTCGGAGTCTATCCGGCCAGAGATATCCCCTCCTTCGCCCAGCACAGTTACCACCGTGCTTCCCCAACCGGTCACAAACCCGGCTACGGCCTCTGCTTCTCGATCTAGGAGAAAGAGGAGAAAGAGGGGAGCCTCCTGTCCTTCGTCAAGTGTCGTCGCCGAGCCCGCTGCAGTCAGCGCAGTCGCCGAGCCCGCTGCAGTCAGCGCAGTCGCCGAGCCCGCTGCAGTCAGCGCAGTCGCCGAGCCCGCTGCAGTCAGCGCAGTCGCCGAGCCCGCTGCAGTCAGCGCAGTCGCCGAGCCCGCTGCAGTCAGCGCAGTCGCCGAGCCCGCTGCAGTCAGCGCAGTCGCCGAGCCCGCTGCAGTCAGCGCAGTCGCCGAGCCCGCTGCAGTCAGCGCAGTCGCCGAGCCCGCTGCAGTCAGCGCAGTCGCCGAGCCCGCTGCAGTCAGCGCAGTCGCCGAGCCCGCTGCAGTCAGCGCAGTCGCCGAGCCCGCTGCAGTCAGCGCAGTCAATGAGCCCGCTACTTCAAGCGCCGTCCATGAGCCCGCTCCAGCTAGCGCCGTCCATGAGCCCGCTCCAGCTAGCGCCGTCCATGAGCCCGCTCCAGCTAGCGCCGTCCATGAGCCCGCTCCAGCTAGCGCCGTCCATGAGCCCGCTCCAGCTAGCGCCGTCCATGAGCCCGCTCCAGCTAGCGCCGTCCATGAGCCCGCTCCAGCTAGCGCCGTCCATGAGCCCGCTCCAGCTAGCGCCGTCCATGAGCCCGCTCCAGCAAGCGCCGTCCATGAGCCCGCTCCAGCTAGCGCCGTCCCAGAATCTACTGAAAGACTTGCGGCCGATCTAGCCGCAAAAGAGGTTCTGAAATCGGTTTCTGCTCGTCAGGAGATGCCCATCTTCCTTGCTGCCAAGACCCTCTCTGATTATTTGTTGTGTCTAGCTAAAATCCTCGAAGTCCCTGTTTGTCCTGTCTTGTCTCCAGCCCCCGAGCCTGCCGCTGTGATCGCTGCACCCAGTCCTGCCCCTTCGCCTGCTATGTCCGCCGTCAGGAGTCCCGTTTCCTCACCCTCTGTCTCTGAATCTGTTGCTGCTACCACTGAAGCAGTATCCCAGTCTGTCTCCACTAATTCCCGGACTGTTTCTCCGTTCGTCCCGGTCTCCACCAGCCCCCGGACTGTTTCTCCGTTCGTCCCTGTCTCCACCAGCCCCCGGACTGTTTCCCCGTTTGTCCCTGTTACCACTAGTCCCCGGACTGTTTCCCCGTTTGTCCCTGTCACCACTAGTTCCCGGACTGTTTTCCCTGTCTCCACTAAGCCCCGGACTGTTTCCCCTAAGACCTCTCCTTGTGTGTCTCCGTCTAAACCTGCCCAGAGTCCTCGTCCTCAGCCCTCATCCCGTGGACCCAAGACCCCCAGTCCTCCCATCCACCCTGGACCTCCCCCCATGAACTCTGTGTTTCCTCCACCTCCTATGCCTTGTATGTTGTTTTTGATGTTTCATCCTAACCCGGTTGTTGTGTTTTCGTGTTTGCCATTACTGTTATTTGTCATGTTTTGTTGGTTTGTGTCGATGTCTCAGTCTGTCATGTCCCGTGTTTGATGTCCCCTTGAGGAGCGTCTGGTAGCCGCTCCTTAAGGTGGGGGTTCTGTCATGATTCTGCCCTCGTGTCCTTGATTTTCTCTAGTCTTGAGGCAGGATCATGACAGAATCATGTTTTGTGTGCAAGCACATGGTCTTGTGTTAGGAGCCATGTGCTTGTGTTGTCTCGTCACGTCACCCCGCCCCCTTGTTATCCTCGTCTCGTCATTATTGTCTAGTCAGTTTCACCTGTCCTTGTCTAGTCAGCTTCACCTGTCTTTGTCATTAGTGTCTCCCTATTTAATCCCCTTGTGTTTGCTGTCCTGTGTCGGTACATTGTCTAACTTTGCGTGTTAATCCCTGTGAGTATATTGTCTGAAGACCTGTTTAATCAGTATTGTGAGTTTGTTTCCTGTCACGTCAGAGTCTTTGTTTGTCATCGTGTCTTAGTCTTGTTATAATCTGCTCCAGTCCTGTTTTACCCCCTCGTGGGTTTTGTTTTCTGTTTTGGTCCAAAATAAATCATTTGTGTGTCATCTGCTGTCTGCGCCTGGGTTCTCCTTCCATCTTCATGACAGAATGTACCGACCAAGACAGAACCCAGCAGACCGTATGAGCTTTCCTGCCAAGCAACCTTCGGGCCCCTCTGATCAATGTCGGTTATCAACTTCCCGCGACAGGAAGAGCGTCAATCTGCCATGCTCGCCTGAGGGTGAGTGGATCCTAAAGAACTACGCTCAGGTTTTTGATCATTTCTCCCGGGAGGAGTCAGAGACGGCTTTCCCGTGGTTTGCGCCTGCCGCCTGCCTGCCAGCTATTCCCGAGGGTCGTATGATCGGCGTCGCGACGCTCGGGGACCAGGCTGGTTCTCTCACGACTCCTGGCACTCCATCTGCACCTGCTGACCTCCGTGGGAAGCGAGGGCGGCGGACCTCGTGGGACTCTCCTTCTGAGTCCTCAGCGTCGGAGTCTATCCGGCCAGAGATATCCCCTCCTTCGCCCAGCACAGTTACCACCGTGCTTCCCCAACCGGTCACAAACCCGGCTACGGCCTCTGCTTCTCGATCTAGGAGAAAGAGGAGAAAGAGGGGAGCCTCCTGTCCTTCGTCAAGTGTCGTCGCCGAGCCCGCTGCAGTCAGCGCAGTCGCCGAGCCCGCTGCAGTCAGCGCAGTCGCCGAGCCCGCTGCAGTCAGCGCAGTCGCCGAGCCCGCTGCAGTCAGCGCAGTCGCCGAGCCCGCTGCAGTCAGCGCAGTCGCCGAGCCCGCTGCAGTCAGCGCAGTCGCCGAGCCCGCTGCAGTCAGCGCAGTCAATGAGCCCGCTACTTCAAGCGCCGTCCATGAGCCCGCTCCAGCTAGCGCCGTCCATGAGCCCGCTCCAGCTAGCGCCGTCCATGAGCCCGCTCCAGCTAGCGCCGTCCATGAGCCCGCTCCAGCTAGCGCCGTCCATGAGCCCGCTCCAGCTAGCGCCGTCCATGAGCCCGCTCCAGCTAGCGCCGTCCATGAGCCCGCTCCAGCTAGCGCCGTCCATGAGCCCGCTCCAGCTAGCGCCGTCCATGAGCCCGCTCCAGCTAGCGCCGTCCATGAGCCCGCTCCAGCAAGCGCCGTCCATGAGCCCGCTCCAGCTAGCGCCGTCCCAGAATCTACTGAAAGACTTGCGGCCGATCTAGCCGCAAAAGAGGTTCTGAAATCGGTTTCTGCTCGTCAGGAGATGCCCATCTTCCTTGCTGCCAAGACCCTCTCTGATTATTTGTTGTGTCTAGCTAAAATCCTCGAAGTCCCTGTTTGTCCTGTCTTGTCTCCAGCCCCCGAGCCTGCCGCTGTGATCGCTGCACCCAGTCCTGCCCCTTCGCCTGCTATGTCCGCCGTCAGGAGTCCCGTTTCCTCACCCTCTGTCTCTGAATCTGTTGCTGCTACCACTGAAGCAGTATCCCAGTCTGTCTCCACTAATTCCCGGACTGTTTCTCCGTTCGTCCCGGTCTCCACCAGCCCCCGGACTGTTTCTCCGTTCGTCCCTGTCTCCACCAGCCCCCGGACTGTTTCTCCGTTCGTCCCTGTCTCCACCAGCCCCCGGACTGTTTCTCCGTCCGTCCCTGTCTCCACCAGCCCCCGGACTGTTTCCCCGTTTGTCCCTGTTACCACTAGTCCCCGGACTGTTTCCCCGTTTGTCCCTGTCACCACTAGTTCCCGGACTGTTTTCCCTGTCTCCACTAAGCCCCGGACTGTTTCCCCTAAGACCTCTCCTTGTGTGTCTCCGTCTAAACCTGCCCAGAGTCCTCGTCCTCAGCCCTCATCCCGTGGACCCAAGACCCCCAGTCCTCCCATCCACCCTGGACCTCCCCCCATGAACTCTGTGTTTCCTCCACCTCCTTTGCCTTGTATGTTGTTTTTGATGTTTCATCCTAACCCGGTTGTTGTGTTTTCGTGTTTGCCATTACTGTTATTTGTCATGTTTTGTTGGTTTGTGTCGATGTCTCAGTCTGTCATGTCCCGTGTTTGATGTCCCCTTGAGGAGCGTCTGGTAGCCGCTCCTTAAGGTGGGGGTTCTGTCATGATTCTGCCCTCGTGTCCTTGATTTTCTCTAGTCTTGAGGCAGGATCATGACAGAATCATGTTTTGTGTGCAAGCACATGGTCTTGTGTTAGGAGCCATGTGCTTGTGTTGTCTCGTCACGTCACCCCGCCCCCTTGTTATCCTCGTCTCGTCATTATTGTCTAGTCAGTTTCACCTGTCCTTGTCTAGTCAGCTTCACCTGTCTTTGTCATTAGTGTCTCCCTATTTAATCCCCTTGTGTTTGCTGTCCTGTGTCGGTACATTGTCTAACTTTGCGTGTTAATCCCTGTGAGTATATTGTCTGAAGACCTGTTTAATCAGTATTGTGAGTTTGTTTCCTGTCACGTCAGAGTCTTTGTTTGTCATCGTGTCTTAGTCTTGTTATAATCTGCTCCAGTCCTGTTTTACCCCCTCGTGGGTTTTGTTTTCTGTTTTGGTCCAAAATAAATCATTTGTGTGTCATCTGCTGTCTGCGCCTGGGTTCTCCTTCCATCTTCATGACAAAATGTTAAAAATATTTCAGTTATATTAACTTTATCTTTATATCTTTTGAGAATACATGGATGGATGTTTTCTATACAGTGTATCATAAGATATATAGTAGTACAGCACATGAAATTAAAATAAATTGTAAAATATTAAAGTAAAAATATTTTTAAATATATTTATTATATGTATATAATATCAACATAAATCAATAATAATAATTTGTTCGGTGGTTATAATTCGGTGGTTGAGGAGATTCCCCCTTCCATGTAAAGCGCTTTGAGCACCCAGAAAAGCGCTATATATATATGAAACAATAACAAATTAGTATTATAACATATATCAACTGCCCCAAAATATGTATGTTCTAACAGTCCAAAGTGTGCTTCATAATAAAGGCAATTAGTAGAGAGTAGTAAACTGCCTTGAGCTGTTGTTTAGAAAGACACATGCCCATACATTAGAAAAGACTCAGGTTTCAAGATTTTTTTTTTTTTAAACCGATTTGATGAGCCCAGAAATAAAATGATAAATGGAGTTTAAAAGCTCATTACGAGAACAGTAGCTCCCAGTAGCTCAACTTTTATAAGGAAAGAAGCAGTTTTTCTCAAAAATCTCTGTAAAAGTATTTCAGTCAGGGTGGACAGATGCCGGTGGGGATTGTCTGGTATATTTCTGATTCAATTAAGTGCAAATTAAAATAAAACAATTTTAAAATTAGATTGGGCACTGAGGTTCAAGTCATTAAAGTTACGGAGTCAGAGTAATGTCTCTGACAGAGCCTTTTCCTAATTAATATAATGCGTCAAGGGATCAGCCACATGCGACTAGGGGAGATGAGGTTCATGGGAGATTTTTGACTTTTCTCTCCAAGACCTATTTCTGCTGTGCGAGGAGACATCATTCGAGCGCGATAAAGAAAAAGTATGTGGCACATTTCAGCTCTGCTTGAGAACAGAGGTGTGAGTCTAATCTTTCTTAAATACCCCTTTATCCTCCACCTCTTAGAACTGTGAAGGTCAGAATTGACTTCACATGCCGTGTATTCAATGGCAGACCCTTGCCGCAATTGTCTCATGATCTTAGCACAGGTCATCAATAACTTTTTAAAAGGTCCATTGATTTTTGAGTGACCAGGACCAATTGATTTCAGTGCACTGCATTACTTGAGGCTGCTTTAAACTCTTGTTTTGGAGGTCCTAGATGTCTTGAGTATTTGCCGAGAATGGAACACTGATTGGTCCTAGAACAACTGTGCTCATTGTAATTGTGTTCATGAGTGTGTCACCTCTGCTAACAAGTTGGTCAAGGACAAGTCTGTCTTTAGCAGTTACAAAATATATAATCTGGCATTCCTTCGTGTTTGCTTTCAAATGCTCCCATATGCATGAACTCACTTGGTAAAGACCACAGGGCAAAGGTGTTACATGAACAGAAATAAAGATTGCAAAACGTACAACTGATAGATAAGTTGGCCATTGTCTAGCCGACCTTCAGTTACAAATGTGCCTTAGGAAAATCTTCTATTCAAAGCTTCTCCTCATTCATTGTGTGGGCCGATTTATTAGGAGACTGAGCTGCAGTTGAAAAAGGGTGTTCTACAAGATGAAGTGGGCATTGTCACCCCCTGCTTTTGTTGGGCTTCTTCCAGCATTCACAACCAAGGTTATTTTTCATAAAAAAGGCCTGAATGTGCAAACCGCAAAAGTCACCAATTCATTGATCGACAAGATTTCTAGGAGGAGACGGGGGTGGGGGTGGGGTGGGGTCATTCAGTTAGCTGAGACCAGCATGACAGTTTTAGCAAGCTGCGGCTTCAATCAAGGACAAACATGTGCCATGGTTTCCCGCGCACACATTCGCCCACAAAACTCCCTCTGCGAGACATCTGTGCACAATACCCCTGGGTGGCACTGAGAAACTCAGCGTTTATTCTGAATCTCATTTGCTTATTTTGAAAATATTCACTTGAAATTGCAGTCTGAGAATGGGGGCGTGCTGTAATAAACTGAATTCTCCTGATACTCACAAGGGTTTTAAGAGATGCCACCACTGCATTAAAGTAATGTAGCGAAATAATTCTTCCAAAACATGCCTCATATATTTTCAGCCTGAGACTTGATTTAATTTTACATTACTTTGGTTACATAAAAAACCCCAGCAGGTTTAAGACTATCTCCCTGAACCCGCAGCAACTTATTTTGACAACTCGCCTGTAGACACGGCAACGATATTACATTTCCTCACTAAAAAAAAAGTATTAGGCAGAGTTTAGAGAGCAGGGATTTAAGTTTATTCTTCAGGTTCTCAACTATCTGAGCCTTGGGAGAATTGACTCTAACTCCAGGTCATGGAGAAGGCCTTCCAAATTTGCCTAGAAAGACGTTACTACAAAAATGAGGGATTTGTGCTAGCAGGGAGGAAGAAAGCAAGTGGTCTGGGTTGAAAACAGTCTTATCTCATTACTGCTGAGTGTGTGTATTCCTGTTCTCTCAGTGTTGAATCATGGGGGAAGCCTCCATGCAGAGGGCTTGATGGAACCCTGCCATATGGCAATAATGGGAGCTCAGGCTCTGCCGGAGAGCCAGGTGTGGACTGTGACTGAATGAACTAATGCGCTCCACCGCACTGTGCCTCGCTGCGCTCTCCTGCAGCTGTGGAAAGATGACTTGACCTTAGGGAAAAGACTGTGAGGACACAAGTGTTTGATTAGGGGAACTCGATGTGGTCCACTTAACTCTTACACATGTGGAATACTTAGACGTCTGTTTTGAGCTTGGTAGTCAGCAAGTGAAGGCAGATCTGACTCATGGGGAAAATGGATTATGTTCAGGGAGTCTTTTATGCTTAAAACAAAACAACTCAAGGGGAACTTTTAATTCCAGAGTCATAGAACTTTGATTTCTTGGCAGCCACAGGTACAGGCATTGTTAGACTGTCTTAAAAATCAATCTTTAGTTGATGCAAGTGGCAGGCTATCAGAGGCACTGTGAGAAGTAACAAAAATCTATGTTCACAAGGGTAGAGTACATTTGGCTCATTTCTACAGAGTAGTACAGCACAGTACAGTACCATATATGTACTGTGTACATATGTACTATGTACATATATGTACGCAGTACTGTGACCATATATTTTTATAGTATTTTCATATTTTTTATAATTTTATTTGTAGAATTTGTATTACTATTTGTATTACTATTACTTGTTGTATCTGTTTTGTATTTGTATATGTGCACTGGAAGCCTCAGTACCAAGGAAAATTCCTTGTGTGTGCAAGCACACTTGGCAATAAAGCTCTTTCTGATTCTGATTCTGAGTATGGTACGCAATTATTTGTGTTTCAATAGTCTGAAGTTTCAAATGGTACCAACATACCGAACCGTACCATACTTTTTTGGGACCCTTACGTTGGGGTACCTAGCACAGTAGTCCGGTACCTAAAGAGTGGAGCTAGACTCACTACAGAACATTGATTGGTTGACAGAGAATTGTCACTTGCGCGTGCTACAAGGGGAATGACAACACAAGAGTCGTCATTTTTAATATACAGTTGAAACACAATACCGTTGCAACACATTGTTTTATTGTCTTGTGACAAACAGCCAGATGCCATGAAGCAAGAACAATATCAGCTGAATGTCCTCCATTGTTGTTTACTGTGTCACTTTCTTCTTTCTGCAAGAATGACGTTGAATGCTTCTTTACCCCGCATACGCCACACCAATTCAATTCAATTCAATTAAAATTTATTTGTATAGCGCTTTTCACAATACACATTGTCTCAAAGCAGCTTTACAGAAAGTGCATTTCGGAAATGTACATAGAAAAATACAGTTAGTTAATCATGTATTAATCAAGTAAGGGTACCGTTGGCGGTGGAAACTCAAGCCGGATCAGGGTTTACTGTCCCGAGTCATACTGTACTGAAATGTACCGCCCTGTGGAATGTCCATTTGGTCACAAACTGTAACCCTTAAGCCTGTTTTATGCTTCTGCGTCGAATCGACGGCGTACCCCCGCAGACCCCTCTGCGTCGCCGCGAACCTCCAAAAAATTGTAACTACGCGTCGAGGCGACGCAGACCACAAGTGCTGTGATTGGTCAGATGCACCGCGATGCAACTTAACCTGACGCAGAACCATAAAACGGCCTCGACACCGTAGGAGTGACGGCGTAGCTACACCGTGGAGTTGACGCAGAAGCATAATGAGGCCTTAATTGTCACATGGTCTCAAAGCAATACACAACGTAATTGGCATAAATCACACATAATTAATTATTTCTTTAGGGAAAACTTTAGCAGAACTTTTTATAGATCTACTTGATTTACTCAATTTGGGCTGAAGAAACTGTTTTACAAACTTATTTATTGCCATTATTTGTATCTCTTTTCAAATATAGAGAAATTCAAGTGTTCTAGAAGTGAGAGTTGATCAAACCCCTGCAAGTGCTTTGGTACACTGTGAAATCCCATTACACCATACCTGCTGAGTGAGGCAATGCTTTACACAGCATCACGCCAACTTCCTTTTTCTTTCCTTAGCTGGTCCAATGAACCGATCTGAAACTGATGTTATGGTCCGTATGGATGAACTTAGCAGTGTATGGATGTAGGTAATGTAATTTCTCTGACCATCTTTATAAAAAGTCCTTGGAAAAAATTGACACTGGAGTGCAGTCTGCTCACTCAACAAAACCATGGAAATAACAAGTATGTTCTCAGTCGGGCTAACAATAAACTGTGAATTCTCAGTTATGAGGTCATATTTTAAATCTCTCTTTTGTAGCAAGGGTCTTTTTTAACCTTTAGAAGTAAAGACTCAATTTACTTTTATGTGTACATTAAATGTATATGTGGTTTTGCTTAGTTCCATTAACTGTTTTTTTTTTTGTGTGTGTGTTTTTGTTATTTTTGCTTTGATTTTTTACTTTATTTTATCAAATTTACTTTTGATATACAAGTAGAGTAGAGCTGGATGTTTCTGAATACATTAAAAATCACTTTTTTTTTTGTGAATATGAAAATATGAAAACAATTCTCCCATGATTCTGAACACGCAACTAAACAAAATAAATAGTCATTTATTGTGTGTGTTTTTTTTTATCCATTTGAATGAATGAATAAATACTTAAATTGTTTCATTACTCGATTAATTGTTTTTTGACCGAAAAACTTGAATGAATGATTCAGGGGGCTTTTACACTGGGCTCGTTTGCTGCGGTCCGAGCCCGGGCGTGATTGTTCCCGGCGCTCCCCGCAGCGTTGGTCTGGTTTCACACTCAACTTGATTCTATCGAACTCTGGTGCGTTTGCGTGCATCTTACGTCATTGCAAACGTGCACGGCGCATGATAGAAAACACGACGCGGGTCAATATATTGTTTTTTTTATTAATTTGGTGCTATTATTCATAGCTGAGTAAACAACGCAGGTTACCTGTGTGTGTGTGTTTCGCATAAGCTGTCTTTCCGCTGCATGCAAATGGACTCTTTTGAGGAGACAGTGGATTTCCATTAATTTGTTGCCCTGATTGCATGCACTATGCGCGAATACACTGTAGACTCACTCTTGCTCGTAGCCAGGGTAAATCTTCATCCCTTAAGTGTGTTTTATTTAACTAAATACATCATAATCGGCTAAAACGCATGTGCAGGATACTTTACTCCCTGAACAAGTGCGCACCCGAGTCCGTGTTGTTTTCACATACACACGAATCGCAGCACGGTTCGGGAGCAACCGAACTCAGACCACCTCCTCCAGGTAGTCTTGGGTTCGGTACCCCAGTGCGCACCCGTGTCCCATGACGGCGAAGAGAAACGGAGAAAGGGAAAGGAAGTGGCCGAGATGGAGGGGGGGCAGGACAGATGACTGCAGGCTTGGCGGATTTTATGAAGGAGAACATTCATGGACTGAAGAATTAATCTGCATCGATCATTCCTGGGACAGTTAAGTACCTCACTCACATTTATGATGATCTCTAAAGCCCTCTGATGTTATCTGTGGGTCTCAGCTTGGAAGTTAAACCCAGTGTTGTTCTGATTTCTCGAGGCTCGTCGCTTCTGCTGATAATTATCTCCCACGATGCCCTTTAGTTATAGTTCCATGAAAGTGGAGGAATCTGGACGAATATTGGAGTAAAGGCCTTAATTCATTGTGAGTGTGAGAATTGCAGTGTTAATGGTGATATAAGGACGTTTGAAGTCTTGAGTGACTTTTTCTAAATACACGAGTGTGGGAAGAACAGTCCTGTCTTTAACCATGACTTGGACCAGTTGACTCGCTACCCCCGTGGAACGCTGGGCTGTATTCACTGTTATATCTGAGTGGCTTTTAAGCGGAAAAGAGATATCTATCTCTCTGATATGCTGATGTGACTTGAAGAGGATGTCTCACCCGAGTGCTGTACTTTGTCTGTTCTGAAGAGGGCCTCTTATCTGCATGTTGATCGCTGTCTGACTCCAAGAGGAGTTTCTATCTGAGTACTACTCACCATCTGTCCTGAGGATTAATCGTGAATTCTCGCCTGAATGCTGCCCACCGTCTGTTCTGCAGATTCATTGTGAAGTTCTCTCCTGAGTGCTGTTCACCGCCTGTCCTGAAGATCCGTTGCGGAGTCCCCCACTCTAGTGCTGCTTACCGTCTGTTCTGCAGATTCATTGTGAAGTTCTCTCCTGAGTGCTGTTCACCGCCTGTCCTGAAGGTCCGTTGCGGAGTCCCCCACTCCAGTGCTGCTTATCGTCTGTTCTGCAGATTCACTGAGAAGTTCCTTACCTGAGTACTGTTCACTGCCCGTCCTGAGGATGGAGTTGAGAAGTCTCTCCTGAATGCTGCCCACCGTCTGTTCCGCAGATCCGTTGTGAAGTTCTCTCCGGGGTGTGGTTTACTGTCTGTCCGGAGGATCCGTCGTGGGGTACATTACCATTGGCTATGCCAGCGAGAGCCCTTCTTCCTGCAGCTGCTATATCCCTGGGACCTTGAAAGACAAAGAAGAGATGAATTAATTGATGCCTTGTTCTGAGAGACTATTTTAATTCAATAAAGCAACACAACTTTGTATCTTATAGCGTTGTCCTGTCTGTGGTGTTCTCTGGTCAGGCTCCTCAGGATGGTACACTTTGAAAGGGGCGGCGTTGAAGGTCTGGTTGTCGCCCCGCCCTGTGACACAGTACTTCTGTGATTATCTAAATATCTGTAACACAGAAATAATAGTACTATGTGGCTGTTAAGCTGTTTCATACCTTGATATGACAATTGGTCTCTCTGGGTAAGCGGCAGCGTGAATACAGATTTGAATGTCCCGGTATGACTTTGTCATAGATTTAATAAACAAAGGTGAATCATTTTAATTTAGGAATGGGATCATGTAGGTGTTTTAGTCGAGAATGCAATCTTTTAATAATTAATCATGTAGCTCTAGTTTTGAGTGAAGAAAAGAATTGACTTTATAAATGGATTACTGAAAAAAAAAACTTTATTAATGTAGGATACAAGGCTTTTTGATATGAGAAATCACTTATTGTCCTGTGTATTTTAAACCGTATATTCAACAAGAAAAGAAGTAAATGGAACAGAAGGAAGAAAATAAACATTCTTTAGTGATAGATCAGCGACAGGAAAAGGAAACAAACACTGACACTGTTGTGCATCTGGCGTGTGACTGTGTAGTGATATTTTCACAGTCATGCTGGATTCTAGCTGTGATGTTAATGAAGAGCACCATGAGAATGAGGCATGCTGAGTAAAACAAGCTATGCACATTCAGTGAAGAGCTATTCATAATGAATCTGCTAGTACTGGGTAAAGTCCCGGATTTGCCTTTGACAGTTAAACCTTCCACCAGATTCTCACTGCATTAGGAAAGTAAATAGTCTTTGGAAATAAGAGGAGGTCACTTAAAGACCCCAAAAAAATAGCTTGACAGGTGTAGTTTTTATACATATTTACTATTTAAACCTGAGGCAAATAAAAAGGCACATTCCTAAGTTCTAGCCCTCAGTGCTGTATGTTATTATAAATTCAATTCAATTCAATTCAAATTTATTTGTATAGCGCTTTTCACAATACACATTGTCTCAAAGCAGCTTTACAGAAAGTGCATTTCGGAAATGTACATAGAAAAATACAGTTAGTTAATCATGTATTAATTTATGGCATAACATATCGCTGGCTTTGAGTCGTCTCTTCACAGGCGTCGAGTCGTCTCTTCACAGGCGTTGGGGCATCTAAAGTCTCCGTGAGAGGCTGGATACAAACTGGAGCTGACGAACGCTATTTACCTCGGGACTAGCGTCCCGAGATAACAGCAGAAAGGCAGATGGGAAATAATTAGCATAGCTGATGTTCATAATGTTAATGCATTCGAACTGATTCAGCAGTAGTATTAAAGGTTAAGCATTAAGTGAATGCTTGGTTAAAGAGATGCGCCTTTAATCTAGTTTTAAACTGGGACAGCGAGTCTGAGTCTCGGACAATATCAGGAAGGCTATTCCAGAGTTTAGGAGCTAAATGCGAGAACGCCCTCCCTCCTTTAGTGGACTTAGATATCCTAGGAATGACCAGAAGCCTCGAATTTAGTGATCTTAAAGAGCGCGATGGATTGTATGGCGATTGAAGGTCTGTTAAATACACAGGAGCTAAACCATTTAGGGCTTTATAGGTCAGTAGGAATACTTTGTAATTGATACGTAACTTAATAGGTAACCAGTGTAGAGATGATAAAATAGGTGTTATATGATCATATTTTCTTGATCTAGTAAGAACTCTAGCGGCTGCATTTTGCACTAACTGTAGCTTGTTTATTGAGGATGCAGGACAACCAGCTAATAAAGCATTACAGTAATCTATTCTCGATGTCATGAATGCATGAACTAGCTTTTCTGCATCAGAAACAGATAGCATGTTACGTAGCTTAGCAATGTTTCTAAGGTGGAAAAAGGCTGTTCTTGTAATATATGAAATATGATTTTCGAAAGTCAAGTTGCGGTCTAGTATAACACCCAGGTCTTTTACTGTAGTGGATAAAGTAACAGGACATCCTTCTAAATTAAAGTTGTATTGTAAGGGATTTTGTGGGTAGTTTTTTGGACCAATAAGTAGTACCTCCGTTTTATCTGAATTTAATAGCAGGAAATTACACGTCATCCAGCATTTTATATCATTTAGACACTCTGTCAATTTAGATAAGTTAGTGTTTTCATCTGGTCGTGATGAGATATATAATTGAGTGTCATCAGCATAACAGTGGAAATTAATTCCATGTTTTCTTATAATATTACCAAGTGGCAGCATGTATATTGAGAATAGCAGAGGGCCTAACACCGATCCTTGCGGCACTCCATAGTCTACTGGCGTTATCTTTGATTTTTCCCCATTTAAACAGACAGAATGGTAACGGTCTGATATGTACGATCTAAACCAGCTTAATGCCAGTCCCTGAACACCAGTGTAGTTTTGTAGTCGATCCAAGAGTATTTTATGATCGATAGTGTCGAACGCAGCGCTAAGATCGAGTAGAACTAGTATTGAGATACAGCCTTGGTCAGAAGCTAAAAGTAAATCATTTGTTATTTTAACTAGCGCAGTTTCTGTGCTATGATGCGGTCTGAATCCCGACTGGAATTTTTCATAGATATCATTTTCTTGCAAGAAAGAGCACAATTGAGCGGACACAACTTTTTCTAGTATTTTAGACATAAATGGAAGATTTGAGATGGGTCTGTAATTTGCTAAGTTATTTGGATCTAATTGCGGTTTCTTAATGAGAGGTTGTATTACTGCCAGCTTGAATATTTTTGGAACATGACCTAAAGATAAAGACGAGTTAATAATATTAAGAAGAGGCTCTTCCACTACAGGTAACACTTCTTTCAGTAGTTTAGTGGGTATTGGATCTAATAAACATGTTGTTGGTTTAGATGCAATGATAAGTTTATTTAGCTCTTCCTGTCCTATAGTTGTAAAGCGGTGTAGTTGTTCTAGAGGGGCCATAATTGAGGCTGAATCATAAGACATCATAGAGGAATGTATATTTACAATTGTGTTTCGGATGCTTTCTATTTTCTCATTGAAGTAATTCATAAAATCATTACTACTATATTGTAACGGAATATTTTGCTCTGGTGATGTTTGTTTATTTGTTAGTCTAGCCACGGTGTTGAATAAAAACCTTGGATTATTTTGGTTATTTTCTATTAGTTTGCGGAGATGCTCAGCCCTGGCTGCTTTTAGAGCCTTTTTATAACGTGACATACTGTCTTTCCACGCGATTCTAAAGACCTCTAAATTAGTTTGTTTCCATTTACGCTCTAAGTTACGAGTTTCTCTCTTGATTGCATGCGTAGCACTGTTGTACCATGGTGCTTTAGTTTTCTCTCTAACCTTTTTTAGTCTAATTGGTGCAACAATATCTAGTGTACTAGAGAACATGGTGCTCAAACTGCTAGTCATTTCCTCTAGTTCATCTGTTTGTTTGGGTGCACTGCGCAGCTGAGATAGATCAGGTAAGCTATTTGAGAATCTATCTATAGTGGTTGGAAGGATTGTTCTGCCTGGTCGATAACGTGGCGCAACTTGACAAATTTCAGCAGTACGTATTACGCAAGATACCATGTAATGATCAGTGAGATCATCACTTTGCGGTATAATATTTATATCAGTTGGATTGGTTCCATATGATAAAATTAAATCTAGTGTATGATTTAGACGATGAGTGGGACCACTGACGTTTTGCGTGAACCCAAAGGAGTTTAATAAATCTGTAAACGTAGTCCCTAACGCATCATTTGTATTATCTACGTGTATGTTAAAGTCTCCAACAATTATTGCTTTATCGACATTGACCAATAGATCTGAGAGAAAGTATGCAAACTCTTTTAGGAAGTCAGCATAGGGCCCTGGAGGTCTATATAGGGTAGCCAAGGCTAGAGATAATATGGATTTGTTTCTCAAATCTAAGAGCGTAACATTTAGCACAAGTACTTCAAACGAATTAAACCTGTGACCTGTTTTCTGAGTAACATTAAGAATATCTCTATAGATTGTTGCAACACCGCCACCACGACCGATCAGACGGGGCTCATGCTTAAATGATTTCCGTTACACGAGAGTAGATGTTAAAACTTCATGCTGATTTGTACTCGGCTTTCGCCAAGATAATCACCAACTAAGACGTAGCTTTACAGTAACCTATGCTTCTCCATCCATTTACGCTTCTTTCCATCTAGTGACGTGAATCTTCTGTCTGGTGTTAATACAGTGTATTGCGCGTCAGCACACACAACGGCTGCAACCACAGTGCGGTCCCCCATAACAACCCTCTGGATTGAGCAGAGTAGGGAACATCTCTAGGGTCTTCAAGTGGGCACCTTCCGTCCACAGTGTTTCGTCGACTAGCCCACGACACCTCAAGAGGGCTCGACAGTGACTCTGGCGTCCCAGAGTCACCCCCCTCCGTCCCCCACTCAACTCAGCCCAGCTTACTGACCTCTACTTCCCTCTTGCTGCTGAGACCTAACCACAATCTCACAATCTCTCCGCAACCCAACCATACGCGCCAACCCGTTTGACTAAGGCTGTCGAGCCCCACTGGTGCGTTAATATGCAGTTTCAGTGGCAACGGTTCCGTATGGCATACCACCTACCACAAAACACAATAACAGTATCCTGGTGGAGTAGACTCATTTAGACCGAAATAATAATTTGGTTTAAGCTAGGTTTCAGTAAGGCAAAGTACATCGAAACTATTATCTGTGACCATTTCATTTACAATAACCGCCTTAGGTGTGAGCGATCTAATGTTTAGAAGACCTAGCTTTAGAAATTGTTTTTGTTCACCTATATTTAGATTTTCTGGTTTAATTACAATAAGATTTCTGCTAGATCCTACATTAGATTTATTGTTTGGCCTCACTAAGCGAGGAATAGACACAGTTTCTATATAATGTTCTACACTACTTATATCAATTAAGTTGGGACAGCAAAGACTGTGATTTGGACTTACTAGTCATATAGTGTGTAACGTCTTGGAGATGTTGTCCGACAGAACAGCCGCTCCGATTCTGCTGGGGTGCAGGCCATCAGCGCGGTAGAGCCTAGGTCGCTCCCAGAACAGATTCCAATTATTTACAAAGAGCAGTTTCTGTTCATTACACCATAACATTAACCATTCATTTAGAGCAAATAATCTACTGAACCTTTCTTGTCCTAGTCGGTACGTGGGAAGAAGTCCAGACATGATGATCGTTGCTTCAGGCGATGTGCTGCGAACCGTCTCGATCAGGCTTCTGTAGTCCTTCTTCAGAACCTCCGTCTGCCGCAGCCTGATGTCGTTCGTCCCCGCGTGTAGCACCACAGCTCCGACGTGCTCGTCACCGTTCAGGATCTCGGGAATCTGTGCAGCGACATCAAGAACACGAGCACCAGGAAAGCAGTGAGTGCGCACCTTACGCTTACCTGAGGTAGCACGGACATGACGAACCATGGAAGTGCCGATGATCACGGCGGCGTCACGTTTCGGCTCGCGAAGAGGGGAGAAGCGGTTCCGGGTGGAGATCTCGAAGACCGGGAGGGGCGGGGAAGTCCTTGGTCTGGTCCTGGCTCGTGTCTTCCGCTGTGGGATCACCCAGGGTCCATGGTGTTGCCTCGGTGCCGGAGTGAATGAAGGCAGAGATGATCGCGTCCTCCTGGGCAGAGAAACGCACGGAGTAGACGAAGTCGGAGTCAAAAAGTTACTAACCACTGACTTGTGAGCATCGGCGCGTGATGTTTCAAGCGCTGAACGCCGATCTCGTAGCTCGGCTTGCTTCACCAGCAGAACACGGATCTGCTTCTCCACCGAATCCAGCTCCAATCGTACCGAAAACAGCTCGAATGTGTCCTCACCTGCACTCAGAGGTAACGTTAGACACACATCCGATATGTTCGCCATTATAACAGATGAACAGTAAATTAGTAGTGATACTACCAATATCACTACTAATTTAGGACTGAAATGATGGATATAACCCGTATCCTTTCAGTGAAACGGGTGTAAAATGAGAGGGTCGATAGGCGCGAGGCTACGCATGAAATGCTAGCGGGCTAAAGGCTAGTAGCCGAGATTCGGAAAGTTGGATCTAAGTAGCGATATCAAAGCAATCCGATTGTTTTTTTATAAGGAATAGTGTCGAGGATAAGTTCACATGATATAAAAATAGAAAGTGCTTGTTTATAAATGAGTGGTAAAGAAGAAAATCAGGGATTAATCAATCAATTCGACGGAGCTCCAAACACAAACATGCGCACGCGCATGCGCAGTCGTGCACCAAATGTATCGTGATATATAAATGATATAATGCATTCACATCCTAGAAAGCTTTTAATTAAATAGAATATGTGCCTAATGAGCCATCAATAGTTTTAATCCTTTAGGTCTAAAAAGCTAATAGACATTGACCAAAAGCTTATTAACCCCTTGAGCCGCAGGGATCACTGGTGATCCCGAATTTTACATTCAAAAAAATTGTGCATTGTTTTTGAGCTGCTTTATCTCTCTATTAGTAATTGCTTGAGCAATTCTGAGTATTTCACAGTAAACTGTCAAGTGTTAGCTTTTAAATGATAACTTGGTTTTGTGTGTAGTCAGAAGGACTCCTTAGCAACAACCGTTTTATTATGGGTATGTCATTTTGCACTCGATTGCCAAAAAGGGGGGCGACAAAAAAACAATTTCCAAAATGGCTAAACACTAAGCTTTTAATTGTCTTATTCACAAATTATTGGTCAGGAAATGTGAAAACTTGAAGCAAATGCACTACTAAAAAAAAATATTGCTGTCTCAAAAAAAAACCCATCAAAGACAGAATGAAGTTTTTGGCAGAATATGGGAAGTTGTGTGTGGAGTGATAAATCACAATGAAACACAAGATGCATGGTTACTCAGAGGTATCTTCAAAAATCTGGAGAGAAATATATATAAAAAAGTGCATCTCTACCACAGTGAAGCATGGAGGAAGAGTGTGATTGTGTGGGAAGCATTTTTAGCTGCTGGTTTTGGTGAGTTGCTTCATTGTGAAAATAATTGTATGTTTTGGAGTCAAAATTAAATAACTTTAATTTAAAAAATAATACCATTTTGACAATGGGATCTTTTTTTTAATACTTGTTTTCACTTTAAATTATGTTTATTTTTCTTTTATTTTATTAAGATTTTTATTTATTTATTTTTAAGTATAAGCTCACTTAATCTTAACACGACTTAAGACATCAAGTAATTTTGCTTCACAGGTAAATATACCTTGATTTAAGTATGTGTCAGGGTTACATCATCCAGATCACCATCTCCGCCCACTCGTTCCATTTCACCCAACCAGACTTTTCCCCGTTCATTATCCCCTGAGTACTAATCACCGTCACCTGTGTCCCATCAACCATATGGACTATAAAACACTCACCTTCACTGCAGTCACTTGTCTGGTCTCGTCATTCCATGGCTCACAGACTTCCTGATCACTTACCTTCTACTTACCGTCGCTTCACTCATCTTGGATCAACCCATCCGTACCAGCCATCGCCACGCCACCTGCAAGAGAGGGAAAGAAAGAGAGAGACTTAAAACCACAGCTAAGCTTCATTGAACTTTCTATGTTACTTCTTCTCACCTGTTATCTCCGACCGCAATCCTTCTGCAAAATAAACACTGATAACTTACCATCTTGTCTGATTCCTCTGTGATCCGTGACAGAAGACCAGACCACAGAAAGGAGTAATTATGCAGAATCAGTCGGATTTAGAAGAGGATTCCTCAGCGGCTAATCCTCCGGTCGCCGCGGCACTCTTTCCACCACCTCCACTTCCGCAACCTCCCGCTGCTTCGTTCACTGCCTCTGCGAGTCCCATGGCCCGGCCAGCGCCCTACTCTGGTGAGGCGGAGAACTGCAGTGGGTTTCTTCTCCAGGTATCCTTGTATATCTCCATGAATGAGCATCAGTTCCGTAGTGATACCGCCCGGGTGGCTTTCATTATCTCACTGTTATCTGGTCAAGCACTTCGATGGGCACAGTCATTGTGGGATTCAGATGCCCCGGTGGTCAAATCCTTCTCAAGTTTTAAACAGCACTTTAAAGAGGTTTTTGGGCAAACAATATCAGAACTGTCCATTCACGACCAACTCTATAACCTCCGTCAAGGAAATTCTTCAGTGAGTTCGTATACGCTTCAGCTCCGCACACTAGCCGCAGCTAGCGGCTGGAATGAAACCGCCCTGATCACCGCCTTTCGTCATGGTTTGAATTCCAACGTCCGCCAGCTGTTGGTGGTGTAGGAGGACAGCATGGGGTTAGAGAATCTGATCCAGCAGACAATCCGTACAGCCCAGCGTCTCACCGCTTGTGATAGGTTTGGACCCACTGTAAGTTCTCCGCCTCCGGCGCCTTCAGTCACTCCTCCAGCACCAGTTCCAATGGAAGTAGACTCCACCCACCTTTCTACAGCTGAACGCCAGCGCAGATTTCAACATTCCCTCTGTCTATACTGTGCTTCCGACAAGCATCTCCTCAGTTCTTGCCCTGTACGACCTCCGCGACAGGCGGTAAGTGTCATTCAACTCTCCCCGAAGATTGAGCCTCTCACACGTACCAGAGTACATGTATTAACCTCCTGTGTTTGTCTCCCAGCGCAAGCCCTCATTGACTCCGGGTCTGCGGGGAACTTCATATCCACCCAGTTTCTCCAAAAGTTGAATATTCGGCGACGCCGTCTGTGCCAAGATCTTCCCGTCCAAACCATACAAGGCAAGCCATTAGGTCGTGGTCGAATTCGCCATTATACACCCACTCTAACTCTTCGTATCGGCTGTTTACACTCTGAGGAAATTTCTCTTATGGTGCTGGAGGAGTCCACCGCGGATATCATCCTGGGACGTCCCTGGTTAGTACAACATCAGCCGGTACTCCACTGGGGAACTGGAGAGGTACTCCGTTGGGGTGAAGATTGCCATAGATCCTGCCTCAGTTCCATCCAGAAGGTTCATTCTTCGTCCCGTTCCAAGTCACCCGCGGGGGAAACTAGAGTTCCTGTCTGTTCTACTTCGGTGGAAAGCCCTGAAGTCCAAGTTCAAGGCGAAATCCCAGTGGAGTACCAGGCGTTCCAGGACGTATTCAGTAAGGAACTGGCAACCAAACTACCTCCACACCGGCCATGGGACTGCGCCATCGACTTGCTACCCGGAGCCACCCTTCGCAAAGGTCGTATATATCCTCTGTCCATCCCGGAACAGAAGGCCATGGAGGAGTATGTGAAGGAAGCTTTACATCAGCAGTTTATTCGACCATCTACCTCCCCTGCCGCTTCGAGCTTCTTCTTTGTGGCCAAAAAGGACGGAGGCTTGCGGCCCTGTATCGATTACAGTCATCTTAACTCTCAGACTGTCAAATTCAGCTATCCCCTTCCTCTGGTACCTGCCGCCCTGGAACAGCTGCGTGGTGCACGCATTTTCTCCAAACTGGACCTTAGAAGTGCGTATAATCTGATCCGAATCCGGCATGGAGATGAGTGGAAAACTGCCTTTGTGACCCCCTCGGGCCACTACGAGTATCAGGTCATGCCTTTCGGACTGTCCAACGCTCCTGCCGTCTTCCAAGGTCATATGAATGAAGTCCTTCGAGAGTTCCTCAACCGTTTTGTAATCGTCTACATTGATGATATACTCATATACTCTTCTTCTATGTCTGAGCACCATCAACATGTCATCCAGGTCCTCGAGAAGCTGAGAGCACACAGGTTATATCTGAAGCTGGAGAAGTGCGAATTTCACACCTCTACCGTTCACTTCCTGGGTTATGTCATCAACCAACAGGGCATCCAAATGGACCAGAGGAAGGTGGAAACTATCCAGAACTGGCCACAACCCTCCTCCGTAAAGGAACTGCAACGATTCCTGGGGTTCGCGAACTTCTATAGACGATTCATCCGGAACTACAGTCATATCAGTGCTCCCCTCACTTCTTCCCTCAAGGGACGGCCCAAGTCTCTGTCCCTATCTCCCTCCGCAGTACAGGCCTTCCAGCGTTTAAAGGAAACTTTCATCACTGCTCCCATCCTCATTCATCCAAACCCGGACCTTCCGTTTGTGGTAGAGGTAGACGCCTCATCTACTGGAGTAGGAGCAGTTCTCTCTCAGCGGCAGGGTGAGCCACCCAAACTCCTTCCATGCGCCTTCTTCTCCAAGAAATTAGCCCCGGCGGAGCGGAACTATGACGTCGGTAACCGAGAGCTGCTGGCCATCAAACTGGCCCTTGAGGAGTGGAGGCACTGGCTGGAGGGAGCTAACCATCAATTCACAGTAATCACCGATCATCGCAACTTGGATTACTTAAGGGAGGCTAAAAGACTGAACCCTAGACAAGCCCGCTGGGCTCTATTCTTCACACGCTTCAACTTTGTGGTGTCATATCGTCCCGGGAGTAAGAATTGCAAGGCTGATGCACTTTCACGACTCCATCACACCTCTGTTGAAGATCTTCATCCCGAAACTATCCTCCCTCCAGCCGTAATCCTCAGTCCAATCGTCTGGGAGGTTGACCAACAGATCGCCCAGGAACTGACACGTCAACCCGCTCCGCCGGGAGGTCCAGAAGGGCGTATTTTCGTACCTCCACATCTACGTACTCCCCTTCTGGACTCCGCTCACTCCCTTCCGGGCTCTGGACATCCGGGTAGCAAGCGTACCCTCTCGCTCCTCAGTCAACGGTACTGGTGGCCGTCCATCTCCAGAGATGTCTCCAGGTTCATCCGCGGTTGTTCAGTCTGTGCCATCACCAACACCCCGAGGAGAGTCCCAGAAGGCAAGCTCGTTCCGTTACCTCTTCCCAGGCGACCATGGTCACACATTGGTGTCGATTTCATGACTGATCTACCCAATTCAGAAGGCTTTACCTGCGTATTCGTTGTTGTGGACAGGTTCTCTAAAGGTTGTAAGCTGATTCCCTTACCTGGTCTTCCCACTGCGTTACAAGCAGCTGAAGCTCTATTCCACAACGTCTTTAGGAACTTCGGCCTCCCAGAGGATATCGTCTCGGATCGGGGACCTCAGTTCATCTAAAGAGTATGGCAAGCCTTCTTCAAACTCCTCGGGGTCACCATCAGCCTTTCCTCAGGCTACCATCCGCAGACTAACGGCCAGACTGAGCGGAAGATTCAGGAGATTGGACGTTACCTGCGGACGTACTGCCATCAGTACCAGGACAGCTGGAACCGTTACCTCCCATGGGCTGAGTATGCCCAAAACTCTCTGCGGCAGAACACCACCGGGCTCACCCCCTTCCAGTGTATCCTTGGTTACCAGCCTCCACTCTTTCCTTGGTCGGGTGAGCCCTCGGAGGTTCCAGCTGTCGACTTCTGGTTCCATCAGAGCGAGGGGGTATGGGACTCAGCTCATGTGCATCTACAGCAGGCAGTACGGAGACACAAGGAACAAGCGGACCGTCACCGACTTGACACCCCTCAGTATCAGCCAGGTCAAAAGGTGTGGTTGTCGACTCGAGACATCCGTCTCCGTCTACCTTGCCGTAAGCTGAGTCCTCGATTCATCGGACCATTCACCATCCAGAGGCAGTTGAACGAAGTGACCTACAGGCTCAATCTTCCCCCTCATTTCAGGATTGCTCCTTCATTCCATGTTTCCTTACTTAAACCCTTCACTGACCCTGTCACCCCTGTTCCCTCAGATAACCTTCCCACTGACGTACCTCCTCCCGTTCCCGTTGAAGAGGAGCCCATTTATCGAGTCCGCTCTATCATGGATTCTCGGCGGCGAGGTCCTCGGCTGGAGTACCTGGTGGACTGGGAGGACTACGGACCAGAGGAACGTTCCTGGGTCCTGCGAGATGACATCTTGGATCCAACGCTACTCACCCAGTTCCACAGTGATCATCCGGATCGTCCGGCTCCCAGGGGCCGTGGTCGACCTCGCCGCCGGCAGCGCCCGTCTCAGGCGTCAAGAGCCGCCTCGGGAGGGGGGGGGGTACTGTCAGGGTTACATCATCCAGATCACCATCTCCGCCCACTCGTTCCCTTTCACCCAACCAGACTTTTCCCCGTTCATTATCCCCTGAGTACTAATCACCGTCACCTGTGTCCCATCAACCATATGGACTATAAAACACTCACCTTCACTGCAGTCACTTGTCTGGTCTCGTCATTCCATGGCTCACAGACTTCCCGATCACTTACCTTCTACTTACCGTCGCTTCACTCATCTTGGATCAACCCATCCGTACCAGCCATCGCCACGCCACCTGCAAGAGAGGGAAAGAAAGAGAGAGACTTAAAACCACAGCTAAGCTTCATTGAACTTTCTATGTTACTTCTTCTCACCTGTTAATCTCCGACCGCAATCCTTCTGCAAAATAAACACTGATAACTTACCATCTTGTCTGATTCCTCTGTGATCCGTGACAGTATGCTTGTAAATATGTGCTGTAAAACAAGTTAAAATACAAAGTTTACCTAGTAATACTTTGCTACCTTTCATTTATGCTTATTTAAATGTAAAAAAATATATATACCAAATAATCTCTCCAATGAGTAATGTCATGGAAAATAAATAATATATAATGATAATTTAAAAAAAAAAACTATTATTTGCCAACCTCTGAGGTCGTAACAGTAATGAGTGTGTGAATTGTTAAAAAAAAATGAATGTAACAAACATTGCCTAGAAACCATGTTAACACCACAGATGCTTATATGTAAAGATGTAGATGCAAAGATGGTTTATTAGACAGATGAGCAACTGTTTGGAAACCCTTTACTGAAACAAATGTAATCATTGTTTATAGCTCAACAAGATAACATGCAAGTAATATGTTTGTACTATACCATACAATATTTTGTGCAGTGGCTAAAATAGCAAAATGAGAAAGAGCTGTATTTGTAGTAACAGTAATTTTCTCCACCATACAATATATTTAAAGTTTATTGCATGCCATTTAGCATTTTATTAATATGATATTCTAATATCGATCTAGCATACTGCAGTGTCTTATACCAGTGACCAAACAACCACAGAGTTAACGTTATAGCATAACTTTCAACACACTTGTTTTGACCAAGTAAAACAGCACTGCATTACCCTACAATTTTAATTAGTCAAATAAAGTTGCCTGTATAATTCAGCAATCTCAGCTATTTCATTAGAATGAAATAAAATTATTTTAATTTAACCCTAAAACAGGCAAGAGTGGAAAATGATCATCAAAAAATAATTTCATTTCACTTTTACAGTTTTTCTCAATTGCTTAAACACTATAACAAGGCTTTTGAACTAAAATGTCAAAACCATAATGCCATTTATCAAAAAGCACACCCATTTCACTAAACTATAAACACTATTCCCTGTTTTGACACATGAGTCAGAATTGTTGAACTGTCACTGCAAAACTCTACTCACAAATCCCTTAATATTTCATTGCCTAGACCATGTGGTCATTTAGAAAGCACTAGCATTCAATATTGTTCACTCAAGTCAGCATAGTTTCAGCTCAATTAGCACACAATTACGCAAGTGAAAACGATACTCGGTTACTAACGTAACCTCGGTTCTCTCTAGAGAGGGAACGAGTATTGCGTAAGTTTAGCTTACGCTACGGGAAAGATTCATCTTCTCGAGATATTGAAGCCAAAAAATTATCCTTAATTTTGTATTCATTGTCAACGCAGTGCAGCAGCTAGCAGACCTAGAGCAGGCCATCTTGCGTAATCATTGGCTGCCCTGCGGGCAACTGCTGTAGCCTACCAGTGAGCCCGGCGTGACGTCACGCCCAATGAAGGGCGCCCGCGCCTTCATAGCGTCACAGCCCGCGAGAATGGGCGTGGCTTAGCGTATAAAAGTGGGGGCTGTAGGCTGACTTCCCTGGTTTTTCGTCGACTGAAGCGAAGTCGCTCGTGGTGCGAGCACGGCCGGTTACGCAATACTCGTTCCCTCTCTAGAGAGAACCGAGGTTACCTTAGTAACCGAGTATCGTTCTCTTACGAGAGGTTCTCTCGTATTGCGTAAGTTTAGCTTACGCTACGGGAACACTTTGTCAATGCCGTGCACGCCAAGCATCCACCATGAGACCCCGAACTTTCAGGGGAACCCCATAAGTGGAAAAAAAATAAGGTGGCCAGCCACGCGGGCCATCACTTGTAGATAAGCACACATAGGGAATACAGAGCAGCACGCCGGTTTGTATAGGCACATGGCACATACCCTACTAGTGCAGCTCAACCAGGAGAGCTGAGTCACTTGAGAGTGATCTGAGCAGGAAGATCTGGGCAGAATACACCTCTCCTTCAAACTGACAATAGTTTAGCCTGCAAGGCAGGAACTTCTAGGTTATAAAACCTGACAAAGGTAGACGGAGAGATCCAGCCCGCTGCTACACATATGTCATGGATAGAAATGCCACTGGACCACGCCCACGAAGAGGCCACGCCTCTCGTGGAATGAGCCCTGATGCCCAGAGGGCATTGCAGACCTTTTGACGCGTAAGCAGCTGCTATAGCGTCCACTATCCATCTGGACAGGCTCTGTTTCAAGGAGGTGAGCCCCTTGGTGCGCGTGATGAACAAAAAGTTCTGAACACCTGAAGGAGGCGGAGCGCGTGATGTAAAATCTCAGCGCCCTGACAGGGCAGAGGAGATTCACCTCACTTTAGCTGTCAGATGCTGGCAGAGCTGACAGCTAAATAACGTGTGCTCTGAATGGAGTGCCCATCACTTTAGGAACATAGCCATGTCTAGGTCTGAGGATGACTTTAGAGCCATTCAGCCCGAACTCAAGACACGATGCGCTGACAGACAGTGCATGCAGGTCCCCCACACGTTTTACTGACGACAGTGCAGTCAGAAAGACGGTTTCCAGTGATAGATATTTCAACCCCACGGAGTCTAGTGGTTCAAATGGAAAGGCTTTCAGGGCCTCGAGGACCAAAGAAAGATCCCACATAGGAACCGACGGGGGTGCGGCGGGTTCATCCTTCTAGCTCCTCTAAGGAAGCGGATGACCAACTCATGTCTTCCCAGTGACTGGCCGTGCGTCGATTCTGCGAATGCTGCCACGGCCGCCACGTATACTTTGAGCGTGGATGGTGACCTCCCCTTTTCCAACAGCTCTTGTAGGAAGGTGAGCAGATGCGCCACCCCGCATGTCCGTGGGTCCATACCTCTGTCGGTTCACCATTCGGAGAACACCGACCATTTAGACGCGTAGAGCCTTCTTGTGGAAGGAGCTCTAGGCTGCGTGATCGTGTTCATCACTCCTTCTGGCAGGGCAACGAGTACCCGTTGATCAACCATGCGTGCAGAGACCTCTAGATGGGGATGCCAGGTCGTGCCGCAAGCCTGAGAGAGGAGATCTGCCCTCATCGGAATCGGCCACGGAGCTGTAAGTGACAGCCGTGCTAGTTCCGGGAACCAAATCTGATTCTCTCAACGCGGGGCTATGAGGAGCACCGAGTGGCGCGTTTCCTTGATTCTCTTGATCACCTGTGGTAACAGATAGACCGGAGGGAAAGCATATAGCGGGAGGCTGGGCCAAACCTGGGCCAGCGCGTCCTCGTCCTTTGAAAAGAACGTCGGGCATTGAGCCTTGTCTTTTGACGCAAATAGGCCGACTTCCGCTCTGCCGAATAGGCGCCACAGCTTCTCGACCGTTTGGGGGTGCAGGGACCATTGTCCCTGGACAGTTTGTCTGGGCCGTCGTTCAAATGGCCAGGCACATGTGCCGCCCTCAGTGAACGCAGGTGCATCTGAGAACAAATAAGGAGGCGTTCCGTCAGATTGCAGAGATTTCTGGATCTGACACCGCCCTGACGGTTTACATAGGATACCATAGACCATTTTGTCTGAGCGGACAAGAACATGTTGGTCCTGTATGAACGGGAGGAAGCGCTTCAGCGCGTTCACGACCGCTATCATTTCCAGACAGTTTATGTGAAAACACTTCTCTTGGTCTGACCACTGGCCGAAGACCGGTCTGCCCTCAAACAGTGCGCCCCAACCCGAGTTGGACGCGTCTGTCGAAATGACTTTCCAATAAGAGATGGTTCCCATCATCACTCCTTGCTGGTACCAGTCGGCTACTAACCAGGGCTGAAGAGCCGCTATGCAGGTCTGAGTCACTCTGATTTTCTGGCCGTCAGAAACCCAGGCTTGGCGGGACGCACAAGCATTCAACCAGCGTTGGAGCGGGCGCATGCGCAGTAGGCCCAGCTGAAGCACCGCTGCAGCTGATGCCATACAGCCCAACATCCTTTGAAATGTTTTCAAAGGGAGAAAGCTGCCCTTCTGGAAAGATGCAGCTAGGTGGCGAACACGGCACGCGCGCTGTGTCGATAAACGAGGCGTCATGGTCACCGAGTCCAGTTCTATTCCTAAAAAGGAAATTGACTGGCTGGGCAGTAATGAGCTCTTGGTCCAGTTGATCGTGAGACTCAAGCTTTCCAAGTGACTGAGAAGCACTGTTCTGTGAGATAGCAGTTCTTGTCTCTGACTGTGCCAATATCAGCCAATCGTCCAGATAGTTCATTATTCGCAGCCCCTGACTTCTCAGGGGGGCGAGCGCCGCGCCCATGCACTTCGTAAATGTACGGGGTGCTAGGGACAGGCCAAACGGCATGATGGTGTATTGATATACCTGACAGTCGAAGGCGAATCTCAAAAATTGCCTGTGACGGGGTATGATCTGAATCTGAAAATAGGCATCCTTCAGATATAGAGAAATAAACCAGTCCCTCGGGCGAACGTGCGCGAGGATTTTCCTGGTTGTAAGCATTTTGAACGGTCTTTTCGCAAGCACTTTGTTCAAATGTCTCAGATCTAGGATAGGTCTGAAGGCTCCGTCCTTCTTGGGTACAATAAAATATCGGCTGTAAAAACCTGACTCGCTCAGAGAAGGCGGTACCTTTTCTATAGCCCCTTTGCACAGCAGCTTTGCTATTTCTGCGTAAAGTAGGTGTGCTACTTCTGCATTCACTATCGTCACGGTCCGGGCTTGAAAGCGCGGGGGACGGCGAATTAATTGAAGTGTATAGCCCTGCTTTATTGTGCTCAGCACCCATTCTGAAATCCCTGGGATAGTTTCCCACGCAGCTATGTGAGCCGCTAGGGGGCGAATGGCCTCCGGGTTCAGATCGCCGCCATTTGCGGGCTTGTGAAACTGAACCGGAGCCGAAAGCGCGGCGCGCGCGCTCTCAGTTCTGGGCAATGGCTGCTCGCTGAAAGCCGAAACTGGCTGATTTATGTGAGATGTTCCAATCATAAGGGATGGGGAACATTCTTTTTTCACATTTTGACCCGCAAGCAGCGCTCCGGGCGGAAAAGCTTCCTGTAAGCGTGAGCGCGTGTGCGCGTGCACGAGACTTACAAGTGTATTTGACGCCCCGATCATAATGGATGGGGAGCGTCTTATTAATGCCCTGCGTTTTGTGATAACACTTAAACACGCGGGCGGAGCCCGGGGGAGGTTTGTGTTAGCAAGCGTGAACGCTCTCTGGCGGGCACGAGACTTACATTCATAACCTACTTTTTTGATCGTGTAACAGAGCGGGCAGATAGTGGGCACAGACCTGTGGACACATTTCTTACATTCAACACTCGAGCTGCTTTTCTGCGCTTTATGATAGTGTGCTCTGTGAGTGACACGAGATTCGAAGTGCTTGTGTGTAGGGGTGAACACTGGGGCGTGGGCACTTTCACTACACTTAAAAACACCGACGGCATGAGCCGGACCAGAAATTTAACCCTTTTTGAGATTTCTCTGGGTCGCCGTGAAAACGCCGTTTGTGTGCAGGCGAGAGGGTGAACAAACCAGCTCGTTGGCTGCTAAATGAACCACTGCAGAAGCCTGTTTGAAGGGGACTGACAGGGAAATAAACTTTGACGGCGGTCCGGCCGCAGCGGGACACGCGCGTCTTTTCGGAGGCGATGTGTCTGTTAGTAAGCGTGAGCGCTCGTGAGCGGACACGTAACTTACATTCTTAACCTGACATGTATGAGGCTGATCTGGCCGTGTGACAGAGCGGGCAGAAATTAGGCGTGAGCACAGAGTTGTGGGCACGTTTCCTACATCTAGCACTCGAGCGGCATTTGCCAGCTTTATGAGTGTGGGCTCTGCGGGAGACACGTGGGGTATCGTGTTTGTGTGTAAGGGTGAACACAGAGATGCGGGCACCTTTTCTACAGTCAAGACACCAACGGCGTGAGCCGGATAACCAGACATTATACTCACTTGAGATTTCTCTGGGTCGCCGCGAGAACGGCGGATGTGTGCAGGCGAACGGGTTGCATTACCGGCTCGTTGGCTGCCAAATACACCGCTGCAGTAGCCTTATCTAAGGGGACTGACAGGGCGAGACATTTCGACGGCGGTGCGCAAGCCCGTCGGGGTCATGCAGAGAGCTCGAGAGGGCTCTGCATGACGCGCGAACGTGGAGGCGAGGACGGGGTAGCTGTCTTGTAACATAAAGAGAGCTCGCCGCGTGCTCGTTGGTCGAGCAGAATGCATTGGTCGAGCAGAACTGGCAACAGTGTTTGTATGAGGGCGCGCGCACAAGTCGTGGGCATGGGACCTACATCTGACACAGATGACGCGCGAACGGAGACACGAGGGCGGGGTAGCTCTCTTGTAACGTGAAGAGAGCTAGCAACGTACTCGTTGGAAGAGCAGAACTGTATAAAAATTTCTGCTCTTACCACACATCCAGTACGTCGCGTATGTTGATGCCTGTCCGGGTCATGCAGAGAGTTCAAGAGGGCTCTGCATGACGCACAACGGGGACGCGGGGGCGGGGTAGCTCTCTTGTAACGTAAAGAGAGCTAGCCGCATGCTCGTTGGTCGAGCAGAACTGGAAACAGTGTTTGTATGAGGGCGCGCGCACTAGTAGTGGGCACGGGACCTACATGTGACACAGATGATGCCCGTCCGGGTCATGCAGAGAGCTCGAGAGGGCTCTGCATGACGCGCGAAACGGGGGCGCGAGGGCGGGGAAACTATCTTGTAACGTAAAGAGAGCTAGCCGCTCGGCGCTGTGATTAAAGACTTCGATTCGAGCCTGCAGGGTCGACATCGGAAGTTCCTTGCAGTGCTCGCATCCTCCATTGAGAGGGCGAGGCTGCGTGTTCCTGGCCCAGGCAGAGAGCGCAGATGGGCGGTCTCCAACGCTGAGCGGCTCTGCACGAGCCATAGGAAGTGCGAGACATCTTGAAAATAACGCTCACGAGATGGCCTTCTCTAGGTCTGCTAGCTGCTGCACTGCGTTGACAATGAATACAAAATTAAGGATAATTTTTTGGCTTCAATATCTCGAGAAGATGAATCTTTCCCGTAGCGTAAGCTAAACTTACGCAATACGAGAGAACCTCTCGTAAGAGAACACTAAGAGTCACAATTTAACACACATCAATCAGAACTTTCAAGATACATAAAGGTGCCAGTGTCAGTTCATTTGAGTTTTGGAACAATGGATCCACAAAGAAATGAAGGAAGAGGTCGAGGAGGTAGCGGAAGAGGACGTGGTGAAGGAGGAGGGAGAGGAAGAGGACGTGGTGAAGGAGGAGGGAGAGGAAGAGGACGTGGTGAAGGGGGAGGGAGAGGAAGAGGACATGGTGAAGGAGGAGGAAGAGGACGTGGTGAAGGACGAGTGAGAGGAAGAGGACATGGTGAAGGAGGAGGAAGAGGACATGGTGAAGGAGGAGGGAGAGGAAGAGGACGTGGTGAAGGAGGAGGGAGAGGAAGAGGACGTGGTGAAGGAGGAGGGAGAGGAAGAGGACGTGGTGAAGGAGGAGGAAGAGGACGTGGTGAAGGAGGAGGGAGAGGACGTGGTGAAGGAGGAGGAAGAAGACGTGGTGAAGGAGGAGGAAGAGGACGTGGTGAAGGAGGAGAAAGAGGACGTGGTGAAGGAGGAGGGAGAGGAAGAGGACGTGGTGAAGGGGGAGGAATAGAACGTGGTGAAGGAGGAGGAATAGGACGTGGTGAAGGAGGAGGGAGAGGAAGATGACGTGGTGAAGGAGGAGGGAGAGGATGAAGAAGAGGAAGAGGAGGACGTGGTGAAGTACTAGGTAGACTAGGTGGAGGTGGTGGTGGAGGAGGAGGAGGAAGGGCAAGGAGACAAGCAGTCTCGGATGAAATTAGAGCCACTTTAGTTGATCATGTCCTTGTCCATGGCATGACTATGAGGGAGGCTGGGCAACGAGTACAGCCTAATTTGAGTCGCTTCACCGTCCCCTCCATCATCAGAACATTCAGGGAGGAAAACAGGTAGGTGTACTTACAGTAAGACTGCTCTGTACAGTAACTTGTGCTGTACTCTGTGCTTTGACATCACATCTACTGTTGCACTATGTAATATGTACTACTGTAATAAAGAAATTCATCAAATTGCCTTGCATAGAGATAGTTTCAGTATGTTTCCATTTTTGTAAAAAGGATGTGTGAGAGTTACAGTAATGAGTGCTTCTATTTTTTTAGGACAAAGAGACGACCACCTGGTGGAGGCAGGCTAAGGCTTTTGTCGGAGGAGCAAGAAAGGGAGCTTGTAAACATGGTCATTGCCAATAATGTAATCCGCTTGCGAGAGATTCAAAGGAGAGTGATTGAGGATAATAATCATTTTCGAGGAATAAATGCCATCAGCCTCTCCACAATTGACCGCATCCTCCGAAAGCACCAGTTCCGGATGAAATGAGTATTGTCACATGTCCGTCCTGTCTTTGTGATAAACATGAGTGTTGTTATGTTGGGCCATGTGCTCTTGTCATTGTCTGGTCCCTCCCCCTTGTTATCTGATTATTGGTTTATTCGTCCCACCTGTTATCCTCGTTACCCACCTTATTTGCCTTCTTATTTAATCTACCTGTGTTTGCTGTCCTGTGCTCGTACGTTGTTTATTGTTTCGGTGTTGTCGGGTGGAGTTCGGTACCGGTCCTGTTTTGCCATGTCAGTGTTGGATTTAGTTCTGAAATCATTGGATTCTTTTGTTGGTTTGTTTATTTTATGTTTTCTTTATTAAACCTCATCATTTCACTCCGCACTTGAATCCTTTCTTCCATTCTCCACAACCCACCGTGACAGGTATACCGCGTCCCTTTTGAACGAAACACTGAAAGAGTGAAAGACCAACGAGTGGAATATGTTCAGGTATGAATTTTGATATTGCATGAAGTATTGTGTACCATCAGAGTATAGCAGTTTATGCTGGCATTTGTGCCCTCTTGAACTGTACTTCAGCATAGTGATTTACTATACTGTGTTTCATGTGTTTTGCAGAGATTCTTTGAGATTGAAGGCTGGCCTGTTCCCCATGAAATTGTCTTTGTGGATGAGGCTGGTTTCAACCTGACCAAAAGAAGGAGAAGGGGGAGGAACATAATTGGTCATCGGGCTATTCTAAATGTCCCTGGTCAGCGCGGAGGGAATGTCACTATGTGCGCAGCCATCAGCCAACGAGGGGTACTCCACCGACATGCCATTTTAGGACCCTATAACACTATGCTCCTCCTTGCTTTCCTTGACGGTCTAAGAGAGCATATGTTCCAGTTGGACCACAGGGAACCAGCACAACCAGACCACTCTCACTACGTTGTTGTTTGGGATAACGTCAGCTTCCATTGCGCTGCTCTGGTTTGAGACTGGTTTACCAATAACCCGAGATTTTCAAACATCTTTCTGCCTGCATACTCTCCCTTTCTAAATCCAATAGAGGAGTTTTTTTCGGCATGGCGGTGGAAAGTGTATGATCGAGAACCTTATATGTGTGTTCACCTCCTCCAGGCCATGGAAGAAGCCTGCCTAGATGTATCAGTAGATGCGTGCTAGGGGTGGATCAGGCATGCAAGAGGATATTACCCCAGCTGCCTGGCTAGGGCTAATATAGCCTGTGATGTGGATGAGATTCTCTGGCCTGACCCAGACCAAAGACAGGTCTTTTTTTTTTTTTTTTTTGTGTGTTGTACTGTGTAGTACATGAATGAATAAAAATGTGCCAATGAATCCATTGGTTGTGTCTTTTGTTCATCATGTGAACAGGTTTGTGAGGAGGGGAACCACAAGTAACAACTTACCAGTTTTGGAAATATTGTTTTGAATTTATTGCACCAGTGTGTTAGACTATGTTGTAGTGTGTGTTATTTTGAGGGCTTGTGTGTCCTGTCTGAGGGCAAAGTTTGGTTTTTCAGCAAAGGTTTTGAGTGTAGAGCTTAATTTTGACCTGAAAATAGGTTGTTTGGGAAACTGGGTGAGACGTTATGGATTTGTGTTCACTGTTTTGAGAATACAAGGCATAGTTTCAAGAAACGTGTTTAAGCAATCGAGAAAAACTGTAATATCATCTGGACTTAAGTAAAATATATCCAAAGGAATTTTTGAAATATTTGATATAGTTTGAATTTTATAAGTTGTATCTCCCAGGACACGTTGCCCTATAGTGTTTATAAAAGGCCCAAGTCATCAATGTTTCTGTGATTAGTTTGATGGAAAAAATATGTACTTTTCAGGTGTGTTTGATCAGGGTTGGAGCTAAACTCAGCAGGACGGTAGCCCTCCATGAGCAGTATTGGACACCCCTGTTTTACCATAAAATGACCTGTGTGAAACTCTGCAAGAAAATATATTGTTAAAAATGCAAACATGTAGTCAACTAAATGTAATAATATCAGTTTTATTTGAATATTAGAATATTATATTTAGTGCTGGGCAATGACTAATTGCATCCAAAATAAAAGTTTGTGTTTACATATATGTGTGTGTACTGTGTATAGTTATTTTGTATTTTTGGAATTGTATTTTTTGTATTTTCTTACAATACAATTTTGTATTGTATTTAAATACACACATATGCATGTATATATTTAAGAAAAATGTGTTAAATAACATATTTATATTTTTATATAATATGATATAAATTATGTATTAATATAAATACAGTATATACATGCACATATTTCTTAAATATATACTTGCATATGTGTGTGTGTATTTATATGTACAAAATAATTATACACAGTACACACACGTATAAACACAAACTTTAATTTTGTAAACACAAACTTTTATTTTGGATACGATTAATCATGATTGATCATTGCCCAGCACTAATTATATTACATTATATTATATTATATTCAATATCACAATTAAATATTACCATTTGCACAATTTTCTAACTCAAAATACATAGATTGAGAAGGGGGACTGTTCAGGGGGCCCTGAGGCCAGGAGGGCCTATAAGGATCTTCTCTAATGGGCCCCGGCCCTGGAACGAGATTTCTTCTGCCTCAGTACAGCTGTTCTACAGACTCAACTATGATATTGTCAACAGTACTGGATGTAAAATGATTTCTCGTGCCTCCAACAAGAGACTAAAGAATATGTATCTCATGGTACACTTTGCCTGTTTTATGTGATCAAACGTAACTGTAGCAAACTTCAATTTCAGAGGAGAAGCAGGTGAGAACCAGCAAACTTTAAAAGTAACTTTAATCTTAAAATAAACAAACAACAAAACGAAAGAAGTGACTGCAGCATATAAGCATAATAAAACAGCAACGTAAAATGTCCCAGGCCTTGCCCTCTATTGCCCTTCACTGTCACCATTCCTTAAAATCCTTCCCAAACTTCATACCACAGTAACGTTAATAAAACTTTAATAGATTAGTTCATCCATGAACATGATTTATGCCTGAGTCTCCTCGGACTGCTTTTTCCATTGGCTGTGGAGGTGAATAAGACATCTCCCATGATTCCAAGCTCATTAACTGAGTCATCAAGCTACACCTTTGTTATTGGTTTGAATAAGCGACCTCTAGTGACAAAACTTACATACTGTGCCTTTAACACTTTTTTTTTTACCTTTTTGATTTTGGAGGGTAAAATGTGACCACATGTTATCATGAGATTAAACTTTTGAATATCTTTGCTCCTTTTAAATGCTGTAAACATTTCTTCCACACTAAGATCTGCAAAGTATATCGAGGTAAAAAAGTACATCAACATTGTACAGCAGCTTCAACATTCCCTGCATCCTTTAGAGTCTCCATGCTTTCCCCACTGCATGCCCAACTGACTGGAAAAATAGGGTAGAGCTGAGAAAACTTGGATGTAGCATCAGCTCTTACAGATGAGGACCCTCTTAACTTTAACTCCGGGTAACAGGGCAAAATGACAGGCTATTGAGCAAGGGATTATGGCAGCTTTTGCAAGGTTAGAAGCGCTGACCCTGCACAGCTCTCGCATGAGCAGCAACAATGGCATTTATAACGCCAGTGCCAAGGGTGCTGGCATTCTGTAATGAGATGTGCGGCCATCTGCCATGGCATCTTTGGGATACTGAAGAACCGTATGCTCGGCGTGTGTTTACTATTACAAGCACAACCTCACAAGGTGATTGCCAGCTTCCTCTGTATACTACCATTTGCTTCAGATTCGCCTCAGACTACCACTTGTTTCTCTCTGCTTGCCTTTTTTTATTTCTTGTATTTATTCATTTAATTGATGAGTAAATACATTTTAGTTTTATCTGTGTTGGACGTTTTAAATTGAATGTCTAAAAGCAAGATGATAAAGACATTGAATATTTTTGTGTATTTCGCTTTAAAAATGCCTCAAACTAACTCAGTCATATTACCTCTAGTGTAAAAAAGCAGGGAATGACAAAGATGCTGCCAAGCAATGCCCTTCAGTTATACTGAGAATCTCTGAGCTTTGATTTAGACGAATCCCTGAGTAATTAGCTTCGACATTTCATTAAACATTGTGTAGCTTCAATGCATAAATTCAGAGGCTCCCACAAATATGGAGGATATAATGAGGTACGAATTTGAGCTGTTTTCATGGAAGTCCAGACAGTGATTCTTCTTTAAACATGACTCACCATTATGCAAGATTTAATGAATCTGAAATATAGTCAGTGGCCTTTGAAGGTCCTTTTTCTCTCTGAAATGAAAGCCAGATAGAAAAAGAGAAAAGGTGCAGCATTGAATTAAAACTAGGCCAAACTGATGAAGTATATGTCGGAGTGGGCCGCATCTGGTGATGGCACATGTCATTAACTTATTTAACTCCTCAGACATCCTTTATATTATCATTGTTACATACTTAGTTATCTAAAATTCACACCAGTGTGTCAATGAACTGTAATCCACTGTTTGACATTGATTTGAATTGATGAAATTTCGCCTGAATGCATTTTGAAAGGCTGGCAACAATGCGCTTGGACACACCTTGTTTTCAGACCAGCGCATGGGCGCACAAATTGGCGCAAATGCTATTTAAACAATGTGGCACAGGGCGTGAATATGATAACTGCGTCAGGCTGAAACTAGCAAAAAACATTTGAGTTGCATTTGGCGCCACATTGCTCCGGGTGTATGATAGGGCCCATAGTCTTACATTCACTTTATACCACAGGTCTTCAACTTTTCAGGCCATTGACCCCTTGGTTGATAGACAGACGGAGCAGGGATATGACCTGACAGTGCTCAGTGAAAGGTGTGAAAGTTATTCACATGTTTTAACAGCGTTGAGCATTATAGCCAATAATAAACATGTCTGTTGAGAGCATGAACCAAGCATGAGTGCCACAGCATTGGAGAATGTTACATCACAATGTGCTGGTTATTAAAAAGTAACTACTGTAGTTGTTACATTACTTTTCATAGAAGGTAATGTTTAGATACTTTTGCTCCAGGACAGAGCAACTGCACTGCTGCAGCACCCAAATTCAGCATGAGTGCAATTGGATTTCTCAGAAGCACTCAGATTTATTTTTGTCTACTAGTATTTTGACATTTTTAAAACATGTATCTCAGGGTGAGTTAAAGGACAACTTTATTGCACTCTGTGCAATAAACTCTTTATTGCACTCTGTGCACTCTGTTTATCTGTGTTTATCACAGATAAACATTACAAACAATGTTGGGAGCTGATGGGATGCTTCATACACCAGTGGCTACTACACCAGTCAACGTGTTATAAAGTTGTTGTTTTTTTTCCCCATTATTATTTTTTGGCCGTTTTCTTTTACAAGACATTCAGTGTAAAGTGAGGAAAGTAGGGGGGAGTGAGGGGGAGTGGGATCAGGACATTATCTCGGGTAGACTGGATCTTGGGTCCCAAGTTTTTCAGGCACGAGGGTAGAGACAACCTTTCACTCACATGAGATCACAGCAATAGCAAACCACATCCATCCAATCAATTCCTCATGGACCAAAACAAGTCCCATCCTATATTTTATTCTTGTCCAAGAAGCCATTTTACTTTTATAATATGTCTTACATTTTTAATATGTCGCAATAGGTAAGAAAAGATTATCACAACTTCCATGTCATGCTGATTTTAATTAAAATGTAAAATGCTGATAGGCATACATAGTAATACACCTTTCACATATTTTACCTAAAACAATCAACATACAGGTACAGCTTGGTAAAAATCATTTGTAACTGCACTAGAATATAGGGCAGCCAAGTTTCAAAATGTAGCCTTGAGTGGATTTTCACAATGTTTGCCACATCTAAAAAGCAACAACAACCAAAACTGGATGTGTGTATAGCTGATTAAAGCATTGACCCCATTTCCCTAGAGCACAACAGGTTTATTAACTTGACTTAGTGTTGAAGGTTCATGACCTGATAATAATCAAATGCATTCTAAGTGCCTTGGAGGTAATTTGAGGAAGTTGAAATGTACTCTAACAAGACTGCCAAGCTAGATTGAACCAAAAAGCTCATGAATTGATCATGAGCTATTAACATAAAATAGCTCAGGAGGATGGTGCTCTCTGCTTCTGAATATGTAAAAAAAAAAAAAAAAAAAGAAGCTATCAGAAGCAACACGTGTGTGTCACGTGTCATTGTTAGTTTGGACTTTCAGTTTGTATTTTGATTGGTTCCTGTTCTCCTTTGTTCTTTTCCCGCCACTCCTTCGTATCCATATCGTATCGGTCATTATCAGTTCAGTTGTGACACCTGTTTAGTCACCATCGTCATCTGTATCACCTGTATCCTATTAATTAGTGTCATCTGTGTTTGTATTTAAGTTCCATCTGTTCAGTCAATGTTTGTTTGTGTGCGTGTGTGTGTGTGTGTGTGGCAAGCCGTTTTAACATTTAATCATTTAAACCTACTAGTCTCTATTTTCATACTACTAGTACTTATTTTTTAGATACTAGTATCTATTCCATTAAGTATTGCTTATTCATTAGCTAGTATTGCTTACTTTTTAGGTACTGGTGCCTTTTTTTTAGATACTAGTGCTTATTCTTTAGCTACTAGTGCCTTTTCTTTAGTCACAATTGGAATACATACTAGTAAGAACTGAATAGTTGATTTCTGAATGACAGATCCCCATAGAAGTCAATAGCAACAAATAAATAAGTTTGGTACTAGCAACAAAAGAATAGTTACTAGTCACTATTGAAATAAGTACTAGTATCTAATGAATAAGTACTAGTATCTATTTAATAGGTACTAGTATCTAATGAATAAGTACTTCTATCTAATAATAAGTACTAGTAACTAATGAATAAGTACTAGTATCTAATGAATAAGTACTAGTAACTAATGAACACGCACTAGTATCTAATAAATAAGGACTAGTATCTAATGAATAAGCACTAGTATCTAATAAATAAGGGGTAGTATCTAATGTTAAGTACTAGTATCTAAAGAAAAGGCACTAGTACCTAAAGAATAAGCACTACTATCTAAAGAAAAGGCACTAGTACCTAAAGAATAAGCACTAGTAGCTAATTAATAAGTACTAGTACTTAATAGAATAGATACTACTATCTAAAAAATAAGTACTAGTAGCATGAAAATAGACACTAGTAGGTTTAAATTATTAAATGTTAAAACGGCTTGCCATAGTGGGTTTGTGTGTGTGTGTGTGTGTGTGTGTGTGTGTGTGTGTGTGTGTGTGTGTGTGTGTGTGTGTGTGTGTGTGTGTATGTGTATGTGTGTGTGTATGTGTGTGTGTGTGTGTGTGTGCATGTGTATGTGTGAGTGTGAGTGAGTGAGTGAGTGAGTGAGTGAGAATCCTTCATTCTGGAAATATATCCTCGTCTTCGTTTGCCTTCCTGAAACCCACCGTGACAGAAGATCGGACCCACTCGTATGGACGACAGGGCTTTATTTCTCGCCATAGCTCAAGTGAGCACGGATTTTTTCTCCTTTGTAGAGAATTTTGTTCATCGAGCCTTCACTAGCCCCCTTGACGATGAAACCCTCAAGCTTCTTTTGTGGATCGGAGTCAATTTCCACTAGGCCATCAACCTCCCAAAAACCAATGGACTAAGCTGGAGGGAAGCCATCGCCAGGTGTTTGGTGAACGTCGCGTCCTGATCCAGAGAACAACTACCATCACCATCAGCCGCCGAGATCACCCTTTCAGAGTCTCGTCCCGTCAAGACCACCCTTCACCGAGCCTGAGCTTCACGTCATGCCTGCCGAGCCAGAGACTGTTCACATCAAGCCTGCCGAGCCAGAGACTGTTCACGCTAGGTCTGCCGTACCGGTGTATTCGGACAAGATGGCCGCTGCCCCTGAGTGCGAGCCCTCGGCCAAGATGGCCACCGCCTCACCACCAGAGCCCTCAGCAAAGATGACCGCCACCTCGCCACCTGAGCCCTCAGCCAGGATGACCGCCGCCAGGACAGAGCCTGTTCCTGCCCCAATAACTGTTCCTGTTACCAGACCTGAGTCTGTCTCCAAGCCTGTATCTGTTCCTGAGCCTGTATCTGTCCCTAAATCTGTTCCTGAGCCTGTATCTGATCCCTAGCCTGAGCCTGAGTCTGTTCCTAAGCCTAAGTCTATTCCCGAGCCTGAGCCTGAATCTGCTCCTGAGCCTGAGTTTGTTCCCAAGCATGAGGCTGAGTCTGTTCCCGAGCCTGAGGCTGTTCCCGAGCCTGAGGCTGAGTCTGTTCCCGAACCTGAGACTGAGTATGTTCCTGAGGCTGAGTCTGTTCCCAAGCCTGAGGCTGAGACAACACATCCCAACACATCCAAACACACCCCAAGTGCCAGCCTCATCAGCCCTGTGAAAGCCTCATGGACACCTCAACAAAGTCGTCTCCATACCAGCGTGATGACTCCGACCCCCTATCAGATGGAACTGGATAAATATCATGAAACTTCTGATCCACTCTGACTTCTGACCTATATTGGTGCCTGAATAATAATCATACACTGTTCGTTCGTTGGCCAGAGGAGAACTGGCCCCCTGACTGAGCCTGTGTTCTTCCAAGGTTTTTTTCTCCATTCTGTCACCTGATGTAGTTTTGGTTCCTTGCCACTGTTGCCTTTTTCGCGTTTCTTCGCCTTTGTCGCCATTGGCTTTTGGCTTTCTTAGTTGGGGAGATTTAATTTTATATTGAACAATATTATTACAACATTTATTTTCCTGTTATCTCTGTAAAGCTGCTTTGAAACAATCTGTATTGTAAAAAGCGCTATATAAATAAAGGTGACTTGACTTGACTTGAGAATGTTCCCGAGCCTGAGCCTGTTCCCGAGCCTGAGGGTCTACCAGTGTTCAGCTCCAGCATGGTTGGTGGATCCCCGGTCTCCGCCTCCGGCCTGCGCGAGGACTCCACCTCGGCGGTCCATCAGCTCAACCTTGGCTTCTACCTCCCTCATCTCCACCGTGGACCATCAGTCCACCAGTTCCGTCAGCCTGCCCTCACCTTAGGACTACACTCCTCTCGATTCGCCTTGTCCCTTCGTCCCTCTAGCTCCATTGGGCTCCTCCCTCCCTCCAGCTCCACCTTAGTCCTCTGTCGCTCCAGCTCCACCGCGGCCTTCTGGATCCCCGCCTGCGCCTCGGTTGCCTGAGCCGTCGGCATCGCCATGTCCCTTGGGATCCTCTGCATCACCCTGGCTTGTTGGCTCTCCAGTTCCATCCAGGTCTCCACTTCCACCTGCTCCGCCTCCGTCAGTTGGACCCCTGGAGTTGTCAGCCCTTTCTCCACCATGGCCCCTCCCTTTGTCGTCTCCGACCTTCTGTCTGCCCTTCAACCACTCTTTGTCCTCCTCCTGAACCCCATCCCTCCGCAGTTGGTCTGTCTACGGCGCGAGGTCGCGCATTCCGGGAGGGGGAGGTACTGTCACGTTTCAGTGTTTGTTTGGACTTTCAGTTTGTATTTTGATTGGTTCCTGTTCTCCTTTGTTCTTTTCCCGGCACTCCTTCGTATCCATGGTTACTGTCATTATCAGTTCAGTTGTGTCATCTGTTTAGTCATCATCATCATCTGTATCACCTGTGTTCTATTAATCCGTGTCATCTGTGTTTGTATTTAAGTTCCATCTGTTCAGTCAGTGTTTGTCCGATCTCCGTCTTTAGTGTGTTTGTTGCTACCTGTCCTGCCATCCTGTGTTTAATTACTATTAAACCTTCGTTCTGGAAATATCCTCGTCTCTGTTTGCCTTCCTGCAACCCACCGTGACAGTGTGGGAGGCTGCGGGTCAAATTAGGAATTGTAGATTTAGATTTTGGTGTGTCAGTGGATAAATTATGTTTTCAAATGTTTTAATGCCCTTCAGGTACATCATTGGTGAAAAAAAAAAAAAAAAAAAAAAGGAATCCCTTGGATAACATAATTGCAACCCTGGGGGGCTGCCAAATTTTGGTTGTTTAAGAGAATGTGATTTTTGGAAACATGTCTTTCAAACACATTGATGTAATCCTAAAGTTACTTTCCCCAAACTCAAACATTGGCTTAAAGCATTTGTTAATGATCACCATCCATGAGTCACTTTAAATGATTCATAATTAGACACCTGCAAATACAAAAGCACATGTGGCATCAAGGATATTAACAGTCAGATATAGTCCCCTGTGATTTCTAACACACGTTGCAAGTTATTAAATCAAGAATTTCCTTGCAGCAATGATAGTTTCCTGTGAGTATATAAACAGACACAAGTTCATTCAGATAAAAGTATCAGACATTAAAAGATATGGTGGCATGCCTGTCAAATCAAAAGATAGCCATCTCAGGATGTCATTCAATAACTGTGCATGATACATTGCGAAAAATATCCATTGAGGTGAAGTGCTTTCTTCCCAGTAAGTCATCTCATAAACTGTGTCATATAAAAAGGTAACTGCAATCATGCTGTGTCTTTGTCAGGGTTCTGTTACTTCTGTCTAGTGTATTTCTTGGTTCTGTGACAGAACTCTGACACTCCTTTTTTGTAATGTATTTGTGTAGGCACGCAGCTTAGAGCGTTCTCAAGCCGTGTACTATCTTGCCTGAATACCTTGTTACATGTGCGGGGCGTGGTGTATGGATCCAGGCACATCTGTCTGGTTTGGTTTCGGTTCTGTGTCGGGATTCGGATATTCATGCTCCGCGTGTTTGTCCTCTGTTGTGAGCGCACAGGATGAGCTTCCGCTCGTTCTCGTACGCTAAGTCATGTTGTGTGAGCGTGCGGTTTTGAGTCCCCCGGGCCGTACGCTCTTCTGTCCATGTGTGTTGTGTTTTGTGTAGCATGTTTACATCGGTCGCGTGCTTTCATGTCGTGTTTTGTCTTATGCTGTGTTGCACACAGCTTGTGTTTTACACTAGCTGTGTGCTTTCATGTTATCATGTTTTGTGTGAACACGTGGCTTATGAGTGTTCCCTTTCAGTCGCTCACGTTCAATGTACTTGACGTGACGAATAATTGCGATCCCAATCAGTCGACATGTCGATTAAGTCTCCGTTCCCTCCTTCAGTGAACGAGGGTTACATACGTAACCGAGACGTTTTCATTAGCTGCGTGTTCATGACTCGTTTTGTGTGAGCACATGGCTGTTGATTTGTTTTACTGGCCATGTGCTTGTGATTTTGTCATGTGCTCTCCTGTCATTGTCTAGCCCCTCCAATCTTGTTACCTGATTACTGATTAATTTGCCGCACCCGTCCTCCCTCGTTACCTGCTTTGTTTGATCTCCCTATTTACTCTCTCTGTGATTGCAGTCCTGTGTTGGTTCGTCGTCGTATGTACACCGTGTGTTTCTCTGATGTGTGGTCAAGTCAAGTCAAGTCAAGTCAGTCTTGTTTTCCTCCTCGTTTGTTTATAAACTGCAGCTCGGAAAAGATAACCGAGTCGCACGTTTAACATGCGTTCATATGCGCGTGCACGAAATGAAACGCACCCTTACCAGCAAAACATCTGTGGGGACCAGTACAAATTGGGCGTGATGGCACTTCTCATTATAGGCACAAATACTTTTAAAACAAGACAATGATTATCTAGTCTCCATGTCAGTTTAGTTACAACTCTGCAAGAAAGTAATGTATTGACATTGCCTTTTGATTTATAGGCTACATTGCATTTAAAATGTCGATTGGCTGGACATTCTGGTCAATATGGATGCACATTCCTCAGTAAATAATAACCATCAAGTATCAAGTATTGCTTTTATCATTTAAAACAGTGACATGCTATGGCAAGCCATCTTAGCTTTTATTCATTCACATGATGCATTTTTGATATCAATAATAAAATTTGTACGGTTTAAAATGTGAATTCTTGATATTAACAATGCACTTTTTTCTAGTAACAAAGTCTATTTCTGATATCAGGAATTACTTTTTCATTACTAGTACTAAGGGAGGAGGGAGGAGGGAGGGAGGATTTTAGTGTAAATTGTTCAAGGATTGTAGAATAAATCATTCATGCAGTGCTGAAGTGCCAACTAGCCTCTCCCTATGGAGGATCCCTATACCACTCTACAGATAGAGTTGTGGAATTTTTCGGTTCGCGTACCTACCCAAAGTGATAAGATAAAATAAAAATTCTGCATCAAAATGTATAGACAAGTAGTTTGCTTAGGCATGGTTTGTAAGGAATTACAAACCTGCGCACATATATTCAAACGCACATAACTATAGAATCAAGTCTTAATGCGCATGTGAACGCCATCAGCGTCTATCACAGGTTCACGTTTAAAGTCTGTTTAGAGAGAACGGTGTCGTCTTAGCGGCCCCTAATTTAATAACAAATGATCATTTAGACGGAAGTGAATCAATCAAAACTAACTTTAGCTGGAAAAAACATTTTTCAAGAACCACTATAAAACTAAACCAATCTCTGTTACCTTAAATTATATGTTTATCTCTGTAAAGCTGCTTTGAAACAATCTACATTGTTAAAAGCGCTATATAAATGAGGATGACTTGACAAGTGTGAGCACTGGGGTGTCAGGTGTGACTGTGTGGCAATACCAAATGGTTTACATGGCTCATGGGTTAGGTAGGAGGGACCCTTAACAGAATTTTGCTTAGGGCCGCACAGAGGTCAGGATCGGCTCTGTCTGCACCTGAGTCCTCGCTCCTTTCACCACCCCCATACCTGACATTCTGAGCTTGTTAAAATTTCTCCTTATCCAGTGCATGCGACTCGAAATACCGTTTTATTCCTATAAAACTGATTGCACATAATAAACTGATTGCACTTTAGATGCCTGGCATCATCTTTTCATTCTGCTTACCAGAGTGTGAAGAGAATAACCCTGCTCTTCCCATTAAACAGCAATAATTCAAGTGTAAAAGAGGGACAATGAATGAAACATTTTAATTAAAAGAGTCAAAAGGAAAATAAATCACAAACAACTCATATATGTATTAACACCAGACAGAAGATTCACGTCACTAGATGGAAAGAAGCGTAAATGGATGGAGAAGCATAGGTTACTGTAAAGCTACGTCTTAGTTGGTGATTATCTTGGCGAAAGCCGAGTACAAATCAGCATGAAGTTTTAACATCTACTCTCGTGTAACGGAAATCATGTAAACAATAAATAACAGTTTTTCCATGTGGAGTTACGATGTATTAATTTCAGTCAGAAATAAGCCTAGAAAATGATCTAACATTAATTATAATGTTAGATCATTATAATAGTAATAATTATTCAGATTATCAGATTTATAATTTAAGTGAACAAATATTTTTACAATTGATAAACGCCTTCATAGGACTTCTGAAAATTACATTTTGATTTTGGCCTTTTGTTGTGACCCAGCATGTTCTTGGTTTTTTGTTTTTTTTCTTCTTCAATAGTTACATTTTAGCTAATGCTTGTGTATGTACGCCAGTTAGGGATTATACTTTTTATTCAGCAAGGGTTCATTAAATTGATCGAAAATAAAGATAATGATAAAGTAAAGATATTTATAATTTTACAAAAGATTTGTACTTTAAATAACTTTCTATTCATCATAGAATATTTTTTTCCAAAATATTAAGCATCACAACTGTTTTTTTAACATGTAATAATGTTTATTGAGCATCAAATAAACATAGAATGATTTCTGAAGGATCATGTGACACTGAAGACTAGAATAATTGTGCTGAAAATTTAGCTTGGTGTCATATGAATAAAACTGTTATTTTAAATTATAATAATATTTCACAATATGTTAATGCTATATTTAAAACCAAGCCCCTTCTTTAAGGTTTACCTCCCTTAACCCTACCCACTTTACATCTGAATGTGGAATCTTTCTCACCTCCACTTCCTGACTAAAGGAGGGCAGAAGGCCACCTTAGGGACTTTGATAATGAGTGAGTCAAGTCGATCTGGGGAATTTTTTGGCTCCCTCTTGGAGAAAGAGACTCAATCTATTTCCATCTCTCCCATATGGTCTGATCCAAAAATGGGTCTTTTTATGTAACAAAGCCAAATACATATGAACATACTAAACTGCAGCCTCTCAGATATGGTCACGATGCCGTTTCCTTCGTTTCCTGGCCTGCATAGATCCTTGCGTCTGTCTACGAGCTCTATAATTCTTCTCCATTTTCTGATTCCAATGGCCCAATTAATTGAATGGCTTCAAAAAGAGGAAATATGCATAATGCGGATTTGTCATTCTGGCAGGATTTGCAGGCCTATTGCTTGCATCTCCGTCTCCCATATGTGCATGTATGAACTGGCTTTTTGGAGAGCCTGCTTAGTCTCAGCAGGAGACAGAGAAGACATCCAGGATTTTCCACAATGAAATCGCCTAATACAATTTCTCGTTTCTAAAAAGCAGATTGTGTCTGATTAGGAAGAGGATCAAAGCAATTTAGCAGGTTTACGAGGGCAATGCTAAGACATCCATTCACTCTGTAGCATACATTTTATTAGTTTAAACGCAGGGGACCAAGAGCTGGTGACAAACATACAATGATGTTTGTTTTGTCCCAACACACTTTGTCTCTCCGTCTATAAGCCCAGTGTTGGGTTTAACGTCATTACAAGTAACGTGCTTACATAATTAGATTACTTTTTGATGTAACGGGTAAAGTAATGCATTACTTTATACATGTACACCTTAATATTTGCATTACTTTACACTTTAGTTTAGGGTGCAATTCTCACAATTAACTAGTTACTTGTTAGCATGCATATTACTAGGATATTGGCTGTTTATTAGTATTTATAAGGCACATAATGCTTTATTCTGCATGAAAATATTCTAAATCCCTGAATCCTATCCAAAACCTAAACTTAACTCATATTAGCTCACTTATAACAGAAATTACAAATTTATTGAGGCTGTTGTAGTTAATACTTGGTTGAGAATTGGACCCTAATTTTAAAATGTGACCATACCTTTTTTTTTTAAATGCCGCCCTGGTTGCACAATACATGTTTCCTTTCAGTTTAATTAATTAATTTAATTAATTAACTACTGCACTAAAATCCTCTCTCTTCTCCATAATATAGTCACTTAGACATATGCAAACATGCTGCACATGCGCACAGACAAAACAAGTATAAAAGTAACAAACACATTACTTTCAACTTTCAGTAAAAATATAATGATCATGATGATGATGATAATAATAATAATAATAATAATAATAATAATAATAATAATAATAATAATAATAATAATAATAATAATAAAATGCTCAACAAAAAAGTAGCGCAAAAGTAACAATGCATTACATAAAAAAACGTAAGTAATTTGTTACTTTTTTAGTGAGTAACGCAATATTGTAATACATTACTTTCTCTAACACTGGTCAAGCCAACATTTAAAGTGTATATTCAGTCATTCTTTTTTCTAGTTTCTAAATTTTGTCCAATCAAACATTGTTAAAAAAATTATATCTGTACCCTGTTATTTCCAAATTCCATTCGACGTTATTTGTATTGCAATTCTCAGAAATATGATTTGTGAAGAATTCTATGACACATTTGCCATATAGTGCCAATTTTGAGAATAATTCCATGCTGTCAGGGAAATCATAGATTGGAATCTTCATAAGATTGACAGGATTAAAAAGATTTTCATTCCAACAAAACAGCCACGAGAAGCCTTTCGAATCTTTTTTCGACACCACCGCCCTTGCTAGTCAGGACAGGTCTAAGATCAACCACCAAGTGAGAAGATCATTCGCTGCGTCAAAATGTGCAAGAGTCTTTGAGGATGATTTTTCTGCCCTGGGCTGCTCTTGTTGACAAGCATCAATCATGCAGAAGTACACAGTGCCTTGCTGGTTTAATTCCCCTTGACTGATTGTGAGGCGGAGGGGGAGCAGAGACTCTCATGCCTTGAGAGTGTCCCCATGCCATGCTTCATTTCCCCCCGATGGCCATCCAGTCTTTCAGAGCGGGTTTGCTGCCTCGTGAAGGCAGTGTTGTCTGCTGTATCTCATCACCAGCATCTCACATATTCTGATGATTTATCAGGATTTTTTCTGTGTCAGTGCATATAATACAATAAGTCACAAAAGGCTGTGAATTGCAGTGTGACAAAAAAAACTGAAAAAAAAAACAATAAAAAACTGTGACAGCCTTGAGTGGCTCATTACGTTTATAAAACAATTGTTCGATCAATCATTTATTTGAATAAGATGTTTTTTTTATATATAATAAAGCAATAGGCACACATAATGCTACTTAAATTAACAAACCATATTTGTTAATATTAGTATTTGTATTTATTAATACAAGTAAAATAGATAACTTGTTCATAACTGTAGGGTGTCTTTGGTTGTCAAGGAACACATTAATTGAAAATTCAAATGATGTGTAATTCAGTTGAGCTATTGGGAGTTGATAACATACTGTACAACTTTTTGAATGAGATTTCTGATTAAATCTATTATATTAGCACATGGAAATATGCATTCTAGGTTATGGTGACTTCCTATAGTTTCTTCTTTTCACTATTTCAATTGCATTTAGTTTATCTGAAATTTGCTTAAATAGTTAACTGAAGTTTAGTTAAATGGTGTGTTTAAAAGTAAAAAGGTTCCTAACACTTTCAATTAATATGTGGTTATGAAATCTGCATGAAAAATCCTCACTGCTTGAATTTTCATCTCAACACAGAATCCAGTATATTGCCAGTTTTATAAAATCTATGAATGTGCAGATTTTAAAGGTAGAACTATGTTTAAGTTCACTCCATTCAAATATGACTGAACGTTCAGGCACAGGAGCTGGTAAAGAGAATATACTGCCAGTTGTTTGTAGGTCATGAAGTGTAGCCTATTCGGTCATGAAAAGTGCATTCTGTCTAATGTATTTTAGAGACGCTGATTTGTGTTGGAGAACGTGCTTCCGTCTTCCGCTGAACAAGCTTGTTACTGTGTTATCGCTGTTTGCACAAACAGGCTGTAGACACTGGAGACGGTACAGAGAATTTGGTGTTAATCTCTCGCTAATCGTTCTTAGTGGTATGAGGTGCGCGTTCTCGAAGTGCTGGTCTGTATTTAAGAACGTTGCCTAATCTATTCCCTTTCTCAGTTGTGAGAAACAGATGCAGTAATTGGGTTGCTGTGGTTTCTCTGTGCTTTTCCTCGCCAGAGAAAGCAATGGTTCCCTTTCGTAGTCACTACGAGTTCTGTCGTGACAACGAATGGGGTTTCGCTTAGAAAGCCTATCAACTTCGAGTATTACAAAACGAGCCAATGGCAAAGAAATGCCATGGGTCTGCGGAATTTGCATGGCGTAACTCCGCCCCACCTCGTGGGTATTAAAGGAGGACGACACCAACATGCAGATATGTTTTCGCTTCGGAGCCAAGTTTATCCTTCACTCCACAGCCAATTCTGAGTAATCTCTCAACTGCCTCTTAGAGACGAGCGACTCTCCGGTGTTGGTGTGGCGGCGATTCCAGCGAGTACACATTGCCTGCTGATCTGTGCAGTGATCTGCCAGTGTATATGTTTCTCCCTGCTCGCTTCAGTATCCGCAGAGTTTTTCCTCTCAAAAAAGAGCTTGCACACGGCACGTCTTTTTAAAGATGCCTCGCCCGTGCACTTCTGGTTGCGTTCGGACTGTGTCTGATTCTGATGGGCACAATCACTGCTTTGCGTGTTTGGGCATTGATCATGTTAAAGCAGCATGACTTGTGGATGACTCATGTTCTCTCTGCGGGAACATGACCTTCGTGACACTGCCACCTTCGGGTGTCCCAGCATTGCCCGAGTCAGATCCCGAGATCTGACTCGAGTTTTCCCGGGCCGCCGTGAGCATTGGGATAGAGTGGAACCCTCCATCCTGTCCTGAGCGCTCGCGATTGGATGATTGCTTTTTGAGTGCGGCCACCGATCCCCGTCGACGTCCTACCCCAATACCTTTCTTCCCGGACGTGCATGAGGAGGTCTCGGGGGTTCTGGAAGGCACCCATGTCTTCCCGTGATCGCTCGACGGCCTCCTCCGCCTTTCCTCCTCCCTAAGGGGCTGCTTCTCAGGGGTACAATGGGTTTCCCAGGGTTGAACGTTCTGTTGCGATGCAACTGTGTCCTCAGAGTGCTTCTTCTACACGGTGACCCTAAGCACCCATCCAAAGCCTGTAGGTTTTCGTCTACTCTGGTGGCGAAATCCTATAGAGCCGCAGGACAGGCAGCCGCCTCACTGCATGCCATGGCCATTTGGCAGGTCTACCAGGCCCAGATGGTCAAGGACATGCACGAGGGTAGGACTGACCCAGGGCTCTTTGATGAGCTACATGCCGCCACTGACCTCGCTCTCCGGGTGACGAAAGTGACTGCACGCTCCCTGGGTCAGGTGATGTTCAGAACTTTGGCAAAAAGTTCTCAACCACCCAGAAGCAGACTGAGGTGAAAAACTCATTCTGCCCCGATGGCCCGCTGCTACAGAAACCTCAGCCTGCTCACCGCAGATACACTCCCCCCCCCCCCCCCCCCCCCCCCCCCCCCCGACGGCACCAGCAGCAGCCTCCACCCGGGCCGCGTCGTAGAGGAAGCCGCAGGAAGGCACCCCGCTAAACGCCAGGCTAAGCGGCGCCCCTGAGATGGGCTTCTCAGAGATGCCTACACTGCATGAAAAGAGCTGTAATCGGGCATGTAAAACTCCTGTGTACTCCACAAATAAACGTGTGTGTACGGGAGTTTGCTGTCCCGTCACACAATCCCGAATACTCCTGGATATGTACCAAGTTTGGGGCACAGCAGGGAGCCACTAAGGGCAATCAGTTACCATGGTGAATAATCCCCCGTTCGGGGTCAATGCAAGGGAATATTAGCATTTCACACCTTTGGGACACAAGGCAGTGGCCTCCTTCAATTGGTCAGAGGTCTTACATAGGATTGGCTGCTCAATGCTTTGTCCCTCCTCTAAACCCCCACACTATTGGTCCAGTTTATGGCCTCATTTGGGTTTATTATTACTCATTATTAATATTTATTATCATTGGTGTTCATGGTTATAATGTCAAGACAATCAGATAGACAAAGTTGAGTTTGTTATTTTTATTATTTGTAAATGACATTGGGCACATGCCATATATATATATACACACAGTCAAAATTCTATAAATAAAAATACATTAGCACAGAATACACTTTACTATTAGTCTTACAATATATAACCCCATATAATATATAAGGCCTGTGTATAATATATAGAAAAAAATATAATATACAAATACTTTAGAATATATAAATAGTACAATATTTAAATAATACAATTTATAAATAGATAACAATATGGAATTGTATAGAATATATAAATGCAGTATATTGTTACGTACTGGCAGGAATGAAGCAGAGAGTGAATCCAATCGCAAGCACTTTATTTAACAAACTAGTAATCTCGAGGGAACTCAGAACAGGAACACGAAGACGAAGACAGGAATAGCAAACATAACAACATCAAGAACTCACAAGGACTGAACTAAAACACAGGGTTTAAATACAAGGGAACACAAGCTAAACAAGATAACGAGGGGGCGTGGTTAAACTGAAACACCTGGGAAGACTAATCAACATAACGGGGAACAGCTGAACATGGGACAAGACACATGGCAGGATCACATGACAAACAGGGAATCACATGACAGACAAGAACAAGGAACAAGACACAAAACCCACACCGTGACATAGCCCCTCCCCTATGGGCGGCTCCCGACGCCCATAAAAAACAAAAAACAATAGTTCAGGAGGGTGGTGAAGCGGAGGCGGTCTTGGGGGAGGGACGGAGGGCCAGGTCCGTGCAGGGTAATAGGACCAGGGCATTGCAATGGCCGACCTGGGTCGAGAAGCGTGGGCAACCAGGGCGGAGCAGGAACTGCAGACGACCAGGGCGGGGCAGGCAGCGCAGGCGACCAGGGCGGGGCAGGCAGCGCAGGCGACCAGGGCGGTGAAGACCCTTCGGGCGGCCAGGGCGGTGAAGACCCCTCGGGCGGCCAGGGCGGTGAAGACCCCTCGGGCGGCCAGGGCGGTGAAGACCCCTCGGGCGGCCAGGGCGATGAAGACCCCTCGGGCGGCCAGGGCGGTGAAGACCCCTCGGGCGGCCAGGGCGGTGAAGACCCCTCGGGCGGCCACGGCGGTGAAGACCCCTCGGGCGGCCACGGCGGTGAAGACCCCTCGGGCGGCCACGGCGGTGAAGACCCCTCGGGCGGCCACGGCGGTGAAGACCCCTCGGGCGGCCACGGCGGTGACTCAGGCGCAGGAACAGCAGACACCGGCTCAGGAACAGCAGACACAAACCCTGGCTCGGGCTCAGGAACAACAGACACACACACTGGCTCGGGCTCAGGAACAGACAACACACACACTGGCTCGGGCTCAGGAACAGACAACACACACACTGGCTCGGGTTCACGAACAGACAACACACACACTGGCTCAGGTTCAGGAACAGACAACACACACACTGGCTCGGGAACAAACAACACACACACTGGCTCGGGAACAGACAACACACACACTGGCTCGGGCTCAGGAACAGACAACACACACACTGGCTCGGGCTCAGAAACAGACAACACACACACTGGCTCGGGAACAGACAACACACACACTGGCTCGGGTTCAGGAACAGACAACACACACAATGGCTCGGGAACAGGAACAGACTCTGGCTCGGAGGCGGCCATCTTGTCCGTAGACACTGGTTCAGAAGCGGCCTTCTTGTCCGTAGACACTGGCTCGGAGGTATTGAGGTGAACAGTCTCTGGATCGGCAGACGTGACTTGAACAGTCTCTGGATCGGCAGACGTGACTTGAACAGTCTCTGGATCGGCAGACGTGACTTGAACAGTCTCTGGATCGGCAGACGTGACTTGAACAGTCTCTGGATCGGCAGACGTGACTTGAACAGTCTCTGGATCGGCAGACGTGACTTGAACAGTCTCTGGATCGGCAGACGTGACTTGAACAGTCTCTGGATCGGCAGACGTGACTTGAACAGTCTCTGGATCGGCAGACGTGACTTGAACAGTCTCTGGATCGGCAGACGTGACTTGAACAGTCTCTGGATCGGCAGACGTGACTTGAACAGTCTCTGGATCGGCAGACGTGACTTGAACAGTCTCTGGATCGGCAGACGTGACTTGAACAGTCTCTGGACTGGACGGGACCAGCGGCGAGGACTCTGGGCTGACAGGAAGTACAGGAAGGACTTCCAGGCATTGCAGGACGCGGGAAGTCCTCTTCCTCCTCCGTCTCCGAGAGCGAGAGGGCGCTGGGCTGGACGGGACCAGCGGTGAGGGTTCTGGGCTGGACGGGACCAGCGGCGAAGAGGACTGAGCGCTGGGCGGGACCAGCGGCGAAGAAGACTGAGCGCTGGGCAGGACCAGCGGCGAAGAGGGTCTTGAGCTGGGCAGGACCAGCGGCGAAGAGGACTGAGCGCTGGGCAGGACCAGCGGCGAAGAGGGCCTCGGCTCTGGCTGGACGTGGCTGACGTGAAGCTCTGGCTGGACGTGGCTGACGTGAAGCTCTGGCTGGACGTGGCTGACGTGAAGCTCTGGCTGGACGTGGCTGACGTGAAGCTCTGGCTGGACGTGGCTGACGTGAAGCTCTGGCTGGACGTGGCTGACGTGAAGCTCTGGCTGGACGTGGCTGACGTGAAGCTCTGGCTGGACGTGGCTGACGTGAAGCTCTGGCTGGACGTGGCTGACGTGAAGCTCTGGCTGGACGTGGCTGACGTGAAGCTCTGGCTGGACGTGGCTGACGTGAAGCTCTGGCTGGACGGTCTCTGGCTGGACGGTCTCTGGCTGGACGGTCTCTGGCTGGACGGTCTCTGGCTGGACGGTCTCTGGCTGGACGGTCTCTGGCTGGACGGTCTCTGGCTGGACGGTCTCTGGCTGGACGGTCTCTGGCTGGACGGTCTCTGGCTGGACGGTCTCTGGCTGGACGGTCTCTGGCTGGACGGTCTCTGGCTGGACGGTCTCTGGCTGGACGGTCTCTGGCTGGACGCATTTTGGTGAGTTCTTCTGTTACGTACTGGCAGGAATGAAGCAGAGAGTGAATCCAATCGCAAGCACTTTATTTAACAAACTAGTAATCTCGAGGGAACTCAGAACAGGAACACGAAGACGAAGACAGGAATAGCAAACATAACAACATCAAGAACTCACAAGGACTGAACTAAAACACAGGGTTTAAATACAAGGGAACACAAGCTAAACAAGATAACGAGGGGGCGTGGTTAAACTGAAACACCTGGGAAGACTAATCAACATAACGGGGAACAGCTGAACATGGGACAAGACACATGGCAGGATCACATGACAAACAGGGAATCACATGACAGACAAGAACAAGGAACAAGACACAAAACCCACACCGTGACATATATATATATATATATATATATATATATATATATATATATATATATATATATAAAACTATATAGAATTATATAAAATACAATCTATAAAAAATACTTTATAATATAAATAATACTATACCGGTACATAAAAAAAACAACAGAATATTCCACATATTCACAGGCCAGCTTCTGTGGTCTCCACCACGACTCGATCTGCACCAACTCGTGCATGATGAGTTCCCAAGTACTTCTGGTCTGCTTCCAGTCTTTTTTGTAGCACCCCACACAGCGCAGAGAAAACTGTACTACGGGTTGGAGGCCGAACAACCCACACCGACTTTCCATCCAAGATAGCATCCTCCTCTTCAGACATGTGGTCAACTGTTGTCTGGAGAACGCCAGTCCTGCTGCTCAGCAGCTGCAAAATAGGAGGGAAAAAAGTTATTAAACCACTGAAAATATCAAATTGGTTGGGATGAGAGCCTCTCCCAGGCTGAGTCATTTACTGAGATTTATATTTATTTACACTTACTATTCTTTTTCTTTGTCTCATGCGCACAATGATCCTGCTGTCCTCCATCTTGTCTTTGTTCTCATCTTGGGCCATCCTGTAACCCCTTCTAACAGTCTCAAAATACGTCTTACAGGATGCTAGAGAGAGGAAGATAGTGAGGGGGGAGAATGTGTTTATTTATAACTAACTAATCTATACAGTTGAATAGTTGTAGCCTTGGGACATTCTCTTGTGACTTACCTTTAACAACAACAGGATCTACGTCCAGTACAGCCATGGAGACGCCATTATAAAGATAGGTTGTGACCTTGAGGTTGTGGGGGGAGGATAGACTGTGGAGCAGTAATTAAAGAAGGTTGATTAAAAATATAATTTAGAAGAAAGGACTGTTATGAAACAATAGTTTTAAAGATATACCGTGTCTGTGGGTCATATTTGTGTATGTTGTTTTCCCCATTGTGCAATCTCCGTACAGCTTCCTGTAAACATCCAACATAGTATGAGGGCTCAATTTAAATACATTAATAAATAAAGCACACGAAGTTAAGCGGACACCGCCAAATGTTTGTGACGGTCAGAAAATAACTTACAGCAACAGAATTATTCCCAGCTTTCTTTAATTTCTTTGAAGCAGGCTCCTCTTTTGCCTCTTTGAGCTCATTGATGTCAGCCTCCATCTTATCCAACCTCTTGTCCATCGTCTCCAGTTTTTCAAATATCCTCTTCAAACTTGCATTTACCATATAAACCAGTCTGTTTTCGTTCGAACTCGGAGTTTGAATAGCTACATTGTCCCGACGTAAAGGAGTAACATCTCTACTCTGCTCTCCGTAAAACTCCAGCGATCTTTTGCAAGCCATCTTGAAGAGCAGAGGACACCCAGATACAAACTGCTTTTCAGGGTCTACAGTCTTTGTTGTAGATTGACACAATGTAAAGCACTTATCAGCCCACCTTTCCTGAATACTAATGAAGGGGGCAGGGGAATAGGGGCAATCTTGAGCAGCCAGTCCCAAAACAAATTAGCATTTACAAAGCCAAGCCATCAACTAACAGCATGTGGTCAGACAAGTTCCTGTTTTCGGGCCTTTGCGGGCATTTACAGGTACGCATAACAAAGTTCCAAAGATCCCTGCCAAACAGCACATTTAGCGGGCGTATTCATTGTCTGAATTCTCCCGTATACACCCCTTTTGACGCAGTGCTATCAGTTCTTTTCAGGATATAGTTGCAGGACCAATCCTTCCCCCGGTGGAGGGCCGGGTGAGAATCCTTTGTTCTCCACTCCACTAATGTGGTTAAAGAAAGAACTGACATACCATCTCTGAGCACACAGAGTTATCGGATGAACTGCATGCATTTTGCCCCTGGAGGAGGCAGACCCAGCCTTGGCACTGCTCTGTCCAGTACGTGCCCTCCATGCCTACGTAGACAGAACGCGGTGTTTCAGGACCTCTGACCAGCTCTTTGTCTATTATGGTGGAAAGCTGAAGGGAAAGGGCAAAGCAAAGGTTGTCTCACTGGATTGTGGATGCCATTGCTTTGGCATACCAGCATCAAGGTCGACCATGCCCCTTGGTGTGAAGGCTCACACCACCTGGAGTGTGGCTTCCTCTTGGGCTCTAGCGCATGGCGCCTCGCTAACAGACATCTACAGAGCTGCAGGCTGGGCGACACCCAACACATTCGCCAGATTCTACAATCTCCGAGTGGAGCCAGTGTCCTCTCATGTACTTGCTTCAACCAACCGGTACTAGGATCTGCTCAGGTGTCTTCGCTTGCTCGCCATTCCATTCCACGAACTGGATACGTGCGAAATTTTCCTCAGGTTAGCATCCCTGCAAGCCTTGAGTTCCTCCAGCACTGCTGACGTCAACGCCAGAGTTGTGCCACCGGCAGCTTTCGCGTTGGCCAGGTGCCGCCATGTGCGTGGTTCCCCCTCTGGGCGACCCCGACGTGTGTATTTCCACTGTAAGCCTCTCTGAGCATGTGTCTTTCCCTTGGCAAGTCACCTTGCCACCCCTGGGGTTGAAACATTCCACCCTGCGGGCTGGACACCCCAGTGTTTTTCTGTATGCAGCCGCCTCCCGGGTCATACATTTATTCTTAAGTCCCCCCCATTCGGGTTGGAACTGACAACATATTTCCACTGAGATATGCTTCCCAGTGTACCTTCTTATTCCTGTGACAAGTAGGACTCCTTCGTCCGTGCTAGTCTCACGACAGGGAGCTCAGACTTACGCAGGGCACTGGAAGACAGCACAGAAGGTGGCGTGATTAGACAGTAACCACATTCGTCGCCACAACGTAACTCATAGTGACTACGTCCCAGTTACGTATGTAACCCTCCTTCCCTGAGTAGGGAACAGAGACGTTTCGTCTTCCTGCCACTTCCGCTGTACCGCTGGTAACGCCTGAGTTCAGTCTCGGCTCCTCAGCGAAGAAACATTTCTGCATGTTGCCGACATCCTTTTTATACCCACGAGGTGGGGCAGAGTTACGCCATGCAAATTCCGCAGACCCATGACATTTCTTTGCCATTGGCTCGTTTTGTAATATTCGAAGTTGATAGGCTTTCTAAGCGAAACCCCATTCGTCGTCACAACGAAACGTCTCCGTTCCCTACTCAGGGAATTGTCTACTCAGGGAATGAGGGTTACATACGTAACCGAGATATTTCACTGTCTCTTGATAAAGCATTGACTCATTTCCTCGACAATCGGTATGTATTAGTTCTACGTGTACATGCATTAGGTTGGGAGAGCATGAATCTAACAGAGTAACAGTCTCATTTTGTTTATAGGTTCGTAAAGGCCCATACCTGCATTCCAGTCGGGGTGCTTCGCGTTCATTTACGGCTGCAGTGTTCTGTTTCCAAAATAAATTGGGTTTTCAGTTAATTGTGTTGATTTTTTTTTGTTTTTTTGTCAATTGTTATGATGTGTTTTATTTGTAATGGTCTTTCTGACTTTTAGGATTGTTTCTAAAGTCTGAATAGTCAATGGCCTTTTCTTTAATTCTAATCATCTTTCTTTTCTTTAGTTTTATTTTACTTGCTCTTTCAAGTTGCATCAGATTTGTTTGTTTGATATGTGATTTTGAATAAGTTGTGGTGTTTTCTTTATTGCTTTTTCTTTTGGAATATATTTGTTTGTATTTTGTTGCCATTGGTCTTTGATTTAAGTAACTGGTTATTTACTGACTCATTACTTATTTTCTGACTCATTAGTTGCAACATTTATTTTTCTTTATTTGTGGTTTCCGTTTGACTAAGTTGATTGAGCTTTATACTCAAACCCAGCCCCAAAGTGACAATTTATTTTATGTATATCTTTTTGTGTGTGTTGGCAGGGCCTGAGCACCAGGGACGGAGGACTTATGTGGGAGGTGGTATCTTCCTAACCTTAACTAATCGTGACCACTTCACCGTAGCTGTGATTGGTATTGACACGTGTGTGTGTGTGTGTGTGTGCGCGCATGTGTGTGTGCACAGTGAAGTGCAGTGATCCTTCATCTGCGGGTGGCGTGGCCTGACTTTCTGCCTCTGTTGGTAAGCCCTCATCCCTGGCCTTGACTTTGTCCTAAACCCTTGGTGGCCTGTTGAATTGGAACAAAGTGCTAAATAACAATTATAATATTTTTCTCTTTTAAGAATTGTCAATAAAGTTTATTTTTGTATGATGACCCATGTCTCTGACTCTTATCGGTGATACGAACGTTTGTATGCCTTTTGTAGGGGCTCATTTTATTTATTTGGGTGAAATTCCCAGGATGGCGTAGTCGGAGTGTGAATGATACAATCTTGTTCATTTATTATAATTAATTAAGAAACCCCCTTTTTGCCCTCGTACCCCCGCCACATTCCCAGCATGCTTTGCTTTGAATAGTAAAAGGACAGTAAATGTTGCAATTAAATGTTGAAAAGTGTGTTTTTGGCACAAGATGAATCTACAGGATATCTGTTAAGGTTTAATATTCTGTTTTGCTGGGATTTAAATGGGTTTTTGTTGTGTTGGAGTTCCCTTTCGAGGGAACTCGCGCTGCGTCAAGAATCGACACATTGGGGAACGCCTTCAGCGTTGTAGCTACCCCACTTGAATGATGGTCAAGTACTCCTTAAACTGATGTTTCCATTGGCGTTTTATTCGTGACACTCATGAAGACACCGTAAGAACTACAGCAAAACAAACAATACAAACAAACACTGTATCACTCAAACCCGTTAACCAACATCAAAATAAAACAATACAATTACAAAAATGATAAACATTAAACTTAGTTACCTTATAACCCTCAAGTGGGATGCACAAAATCTTCATGGGGAGAGAAAACCGTCGTGTATACAAGCTGCGTCCTTCACAGAAGTGCGCGCACATGCACTTAGCGGAAAAAGAGCGCCCTTTAAACTCCCATGATGGCACACATTAAGGCCGTATCAAAATAAAAGTCCTTCAAAATAGCTATACAAATAAATTGATAATGACCTTGTAAATTCAGACAATTTGGCCATTACTTACACTCCCACCAAATCATGAGTTATAAAAAACGACTGATTTCAAAATTACAATGACACTTCAAACAATACAACCCAAAAAAAAATAATAATAAAGAAACAAACAAACATAAAAAACAACCCAAATAAATAAATAATAATAAACAAACAAACAAACAAACAAACAAACATAAAAAAACTTTAACAAGTTTCCAACAGTAAAACCAACTTCTGAACAGGACGTTCAATAACAGAAGGCTTCCCTAGACGTTCTCCTTTCTTTTCCCAGATTTTTATCCCCAAGATAAACCCTAACTCTCCGCACAAGTCCATCCGAGTCTATAGTCGTTTCTGCAATCCTACCTAATGACCATTTATGTCAAGGTAGATCATTGTCCTTGACAATCCCCACGTCCCCTATTAACAGATTTCTCCTAGGGGTGTGCCAACACTGTCTAACTGCAATATTTGAGAGATACTCTTTGCACCAGCGACTCCAGAATTGTTCAGCAAGATATTGGACATGGCGCCACCTTTTTCTGGCATAAAGATCTTCTCTAGTGAACTTGCCTGGCGGAGGTAAGGCAATGGTGGATTTCATGGTAAGAAAGTGATTCGGCGTTATGGGTTCAAGGCTATTTGGGTCGCTTAAATTATTGACAGTAAGTGGACAACTGTTTACAATTGACATGGCTTCGTAAAGGAACACTCTTAAAGATTAATCGTCAATCCTTTCAGAGGCAATTAAAAGTGTAGACTGGAGGACACTTCTGACAGTCCTGATCTGTCGCTCCCATACACCTCCTGCATGACTTGCGCATGGTGCATTCATAACAAAGTCGCACTGATTTGAAGCCAAGAAGTTATTCAACTTCTATGTGTCAAGGTCTTTGACTGCTTCAGCCATTCTTAGCCCCCACAAAGTTACTCCCCTGATCAGATCTAATCTGCCGCACAGCCCCACGTATGGCAATAAAACAGCGCAAGCTGTTAATGAAGGAATCTGTTGACATTGAATCAAGCATCTCAATGTGAATGGCACGGGAAGACAGACAGGTAAGGATCAATCCATATCTTTTCTGCACCTTTCATCCTTGTTTCACAGAAAATGGGCCAAAACAATCCATACCAGAGTAAGTGAATGGTGGAGAGGGATTCACTCTCTCTGAAGGCAAGTCAGCCATCTTTTGCTCTTCTAGTGGATGCCTATGTTTTCTACAGGTAACACAATTACGCACATGAGATGCTACAATACGATTGATGCCTGGGATCCAAAACCCCTTTGAACGAATTTCATTGATGGTAAATCCTTTGCCTTGATGTTTAACTCTTTCATGGCAGTCAGCAATGATCATCTTAGTAACGTGATGGTCTTTAGGGATAATTGTAGGATGTTTGAGTCGACTACAAAGAGAAGCATTGCGAAGTCTTCCTCCCACCTTAAGCAAACCATCACTATCAAGAAATGGATCAAGGTTGTACAATTCACTGTGTGATGACAATTGGATACCTTTACCTAATGCCTTCAATTCAATTTCAAACACGTATTTGCAGAAGTTTGATTATGAGGCACTCAGCCTTTTCTCTTTCTTCAACCGTAGAAAGTCTGTTTGACTTATCCTTACGAATCTATCGTTGAATCCATTGTGCACTTGCTCCTATTACCCGAGACCAAGATGAGAACTCCGACAAGCGATTTACAATAATTTCCTGTTCTGCTACCTTTGTGTTAAGTGTTTGAAAACATCTGACTTCTGAGTCACTTGGTTGTAATTCTGGAATCTCATTGGCAGGAATAACCATTTCCTTATTCCATAGGAACCTTGGCCCTGTGAACCAGTCAGATGAAATCATTTCATCAACGGTAAGACCTCTTGAGACATGATCCGCAGGATTCTCCTTTGTTGGAACAAACCGCCATTGCTGCGGAACTGTACTCAAATGAATCCTTTGAACTCTGTTAGCAACAAACGTATGAAATCATCTGGCCTCATTATTAATGTATCCTAGAACAACCTTGGAGTCAGTCCAGAAAAACTCTGTGATGTCAGTATACCAGAGTTCTTGCTTAAGGATTTTAATGACATTCACTGAAACTACTGCAGCCATCAACTACAACCTTGGAATAGTTGTAATCTTTAAAGGAGATACACGAGACTTCCCCATGACAAGAGCAACATGGACATCTTCCCTTTCATTTTTCAATCTCAGATATGAGCACTGTCCATAGCCACTAGTACTAGCATCTGAAAAATGATGCAGCTCTACTTCCTTTACCTTTCCAAACCCAGGAGGAGCATATGTGAGGGGAATATTCACTTTCTTCAAGTTGACCAAATCTCTTCTCCAGCACTCCCAACTTGGCTGCAACTCATTTCTCAGTGTCTCATCCCAACCTATACCATGTCTGCATACTTCCTGAAGTATTTTCTTTCTATGAAGAATGAATGGAGCTAAGAAACCTAGTGGGTCATACAATGATGCAATCGTAGATAAGATACCATTTCGAGTTGCTGGCTGTTCCTTGAGAGAAATATCAAACTTAAAACAATCAAGTTCCATGTTCCACTGAATCCCCAATGTTCGCTCTGTCAAGGAATCAAATGAGAGATCAGGTTCTTTTAAATTTATTGCTTGTTCTGATGGAGGAATACTTTCCAGCACAGCATTATAATTGGACACAAATGTGACCGGTCACGGAAACTAGGGACACAAGTCGGTTCTGGGGCATTTTGAGTTACTCATAGATTCTGAAAGTGTAATCTCCAAGCTTTCCAACAATGTGTAACATGTGGAAATCTGAAAATATTTGGAGAAGTTGTGGCCATTTGAAAGTAGGCAGTTAAAAAAGCTCCAAGATGAGAAAACGACCTCTTAAGATTGTGCAGTTCTCACCTGTCTCTGCTGCTGGGGGTGACAATAGGGCTCATTTACATCTCATTTAGATAAGCCATACCCCCTGTAAAGCTCCCCCCTGTGCTTTACAGCTTTTCTTTGCACTTCGAATGAGTGCACTTCTGCCGCACTAGGCGAAAAACAATTGTGCTGCCCCTCTATTTGCAACGTACCAGCAACAACACACAAAGACCAATATGCCATATAGCCTGCATATAACGCAAAACCAGCAACAACACACAAAGACCAATATGCCATATACATATAACGCAAAACCAGCAACAACACACAAAGACCAATATGCATATAACGCAAAAACAGCAACAACACACAAAGACCAATAAGCCATAGGCCTACATATAACGCAAATAGTGCGCAACGCTCGTGTGCCCAAAATGTCAACAATATTAAAGTTTATGCAGGAGGCAAATGCCTGCTGGCATTTTTCTTTAAGCAGTCATTACAGGAATTTTCCAAATAATCACATTTCACCACCTCAAATTACTATTGCAAATCTCTTTACACCACTTTCTTATGTGCGTATACACACACAAATGAAATGTCCGCAAGCACATTATATCATCAGCAGGTTCAGCATCTTAAATAACGACTAAAGAGCAAATGAAGCTTAACTTACATTTCAGAAACCCGCACGGCAGGCCTTCATCGCAGCAAAGGTCTTAACTGCATCCTCTATTTCGATTCTCTGTGCCAGTTCATGTTCTATGGAGATTGTTGCCAGTCCATTAACTCTTTTCCCTGTTCACAAAACGTTCCCCATTCAAAGCAATCGGGACGTCACATATGAAACAGCCAGCCACCGCTGTCAGCGAGCCGAGCCGCCGTATTCAAGCACTGAGGGTGCGCGCGCCGCGCCCATACCTCCGGTTCAGTTTCCCGAGCCCACGAAGTGTGGCGAAAACATTTTTGGTGTAACTGCCAGACGGTTCAGCTCGTCTGTCACAATCTTTGCGGCATCCATCTTCATTGAATTTTGATATCAGATAGAGCCGGCCAGAGCACAGCATAATAAGTAGCCATGCGGTTCACTTGGAAGGATGGGGCAAAAGCGCCGGGTTATTCAGTATGGAAATACACACAGACAATGACACGCCACGCCCCTACTGCATGCTAGAATCTCCGAAAACAAGCCGATTTCAACCTCAAAATGTAAGCTTTTAAATATACCAATACTGCTATCTCAAACATGGAGAGGCTTCTTCGTGATTTCAATTAACAGATTCTGCAAAAAATAGAAATTCACCAATTTTGAAAAAAAAAACTCTTCTTTCTCATTTTGCTCGAAAGTTGTGCTGCCGACTTGTGTCCCTGGTTTCTGTGACGGGTCACAAATTTGTGAAGTCTAAGGCCACCAATGGCACAGGTCCCGTGTTTCTTGAGCAAGTTGAATTGCATCCTCTGTTGTTTGTACACTTGTAACACCATCATCTACATCGAAATCATTCATCACAAACTGAAATCCCAAAGGGTACTGATCCTTGTTACCTTCAGCCAAATGCTTCAATCCGTAGTTCACACATCCTGGAAATGAAGACGCTCCAAAGAGATGAACTGTCATTCTGTACTCTCCACATTGTTCTTTCAAGTCTCCATTTTTCCACCACAAGAAACGCAGAAAGTCTCTGTCTGCTTCGGGCACGTGGAACTCATGAAACATTTTCTCAATATCACATATTAAGGCAATAGGGTGCTGGCGAAATCTGAGAAGAACCCCGAACAAATTGTTCATCAAATCGGGTCCTTGAAGGAGATGATCATTTAAACTCATTCCGTCATACCTCGCAGAACAATCGAAAACAACTCTCAGCTTGTCTGTTTTTTTTCGGGTGATAAACACCGTGATGAGGAACATACCATTTTCCACCTTCACTCCCTCCATCCTTAACTTCCTCTGCCTCTCCTCTGTCAATGACCTCCTCCATAAATTTCACATAATGCTCTTTGTACCTTTGGTCCTTTAACAATTTTCTCTTTAGATGTTTAAGTCTCACAAGAGCAAGTTGTCTGTTGTCTGCCAAATTAGGTCTCTCTTTAAAAGGTAGAGGCATTTCATAGTGTCCAGAACTATTTCTCCTTATACCATCACTTAACTTGTTCAAAAAGGTGATATTATCTTGGGAAAGAGTTTTGTTATCATCATTAGCATCCTTAAAATCAGATTGTAAAATGCGTATGGCATCTTCTGGAGTCAACGGAGGAATTTCTTTAACAGAAAGTCTATGACAGAGACTAGTGATACCTGAAGAGTCAAGTCTGGGTAATGAAGGTCCAACAATGCTCCAACCCAAATCAGTCTTGACAGCATAGGTTCATCATTCTCTCCTAAAATCACTTGTCTTGGTGCCAGTGCTCTAGCACAATTATAGCCAATCAAAAGACCAGCTTCACAGTCCTTCAAAGAAGGTATCTCTTCAACAATTGCAGAAAGATGATTCCAAAGTTTAGCGGTTTCACACGTAGGTATATGTGCATGGTTGACAGGAATACAGTCTTTAGTATAGACAGGGGGGAGTTCAATATAAGTGGCAGAACTATAACCCCTTACACAAAGTCTTGAAATCCTTTCACTCTTCACTATGGTATCCTTTCCAGTCATGGTGGTCAGTTTTAACTTGACAGGAAGTTTATCTACTTGCAAGACATTGCTAACTTCTTGGTCGATAAAGGTTGTACCACTCTGTGAATCGAGCAAGGCATAAACTAGTTTTTCCGTACTTGCATTGTTGCTTGATAACCATACTGGCACAACCATTGATGTATAAGATGATCCCTTTCCGGCCACACTCAGAGACAGAACAGCTTGTTGACTCATTTTCTGACCTTGGAGCAGATGCCGTTAATGGAACTAGCCTTTCTCTTTTGGTGAAGTCATCATCATGAAGGCAAGTAGGATGTTTCCTTTTAGATGAGTTACAAGAATGACGATGACGAAAGTCTCTTGCTCTATGGCCAGTTTTCAAACATCCATAACTAAGATTATTTTCCTTTATGTATGCCCGTCGTTCTGCTAGTGTCTTGGTCATCAGTTTGGAACAATCATAGAGCTGATGTTTAGGATCTTGACAAAATACACAGGAAGGTTTGACAGTTTTCTTGATGATCTTTGGTCTATTAAAACCCAAATCAGTCTGAGTATTAAGGACATTAGCCTTATTTCCTTTAGACTCGCTGAGATTTTGTTTGTTAACAGATGTTAAACTGAGAGCATAAGATGACGTGACTGGATTACAACCAATCTCTGCTTCTAATGAAACGAATGCTGTTATGGTCTTAAAGTCAGGAAAATCCTTATTGTCTCTCAAGGCTTGTGTAACTTGTCGATTCCAACGTGAAGCAGCCCATTCAGGTAGTTTTTGAACTAACTTTTGGTTTTCGTCACAGTCATTTAAGATTTGTAGACTTGCAACATGAGGTATGGCATCTTGGCAGGCATTACCTTGCATGTTGGCATGTTAATGCCTTGGCATGTTAATGCCTGCCAAGATGCCATACCTCATGTTGCAAGTCTACAAATCTTAAATGATCCGAAAATTCTCTAAGTCCAATAGCATCCTTTGATTGAATTTTTGGCCAATTTGCAAGCTTCTGGCAAAAAGCAAGTTGAATAACAAATGGTTGACCATACCTTTGAACCAAATTACTCCAGGCATCCTTATAAGCTTCGTCGTAACTCCTGTAGAAGGTACCATCCAAGGTTTTGCGTGCCGATCCATCCACATACCTTTTTAGATAATACAGTTTGTCAGCAGCAGATATACTCTTTCGATCAATCAAGGACATGAAGGAAGCCTTCCACTCAACATACTGAATGGGATCACCATTAAACACAAAGGGCTCTGGAGCTGGCAATCTGGGATAAACAAAGACACTAAAATTAGCGTAGATGCCATTCTTCTTATGATATAACGAGTACATCAGGATTTAAGGGAAGTGTTCCCAGTTCCGGCTGACCTAATCTAAGCAGCCTAATATTGAATTATAGAAGTCTATAGAGTGTTATGTGAATGCTAGGTCACCGTCACATAAGGCGTCACGGCTGACGTCATGACGCAACACCAATCAAGATTGGACTAGTTCCATACAGGCTTCAGACGCGTCACGCTGAAGGCGTTCCCCAATGTGTCGATTCTCGACGCAGCGTCTCGTTCCCATCTCAGGGAACGAGGGTTACAGTCGTAAACCGAGACATTTTGGAGGGTTACCGTTGTGCTGCAGAGTAGTTGAGTTTAGGTCAAGGATGGATCACTGAATATGATGATGATATGATTCATGTAGCTTTATTTGAAAGGTATGGAGCTCCTATAGAGGGGGCATGGTGATGAAAAAATCATCTCCTCGCCTCATGTTATCGCCATCTCTTTTGCAAGACAACGCAGAGTTACTCAGGGAATACACAACTTTTGCAAGTTAACAAAGCATTGAAATATATTTATTCCTCCCATCTCTCTCTCTCTCTCTCTCTCTCTCTCTCTCTCTCTCTCTCTCTCTTTTTTTTTAACCATCACCATGTCCTTTTAGGTGCTCCGTAGAAAAGCAAAAAATGTATACATACATACATACATACATACTGTATATACATACTGTATATATACATACAGTGACCTTTAGTATTTACTTGAAGTACCCCCTGATATTTTAAATTAATTTTTCAATAATTGAAAAACACATTCACACATTTCTAAACTAAAATTAAAGGTTTTATTCTATGTTTTACTGTTAAATAAGTTCATAGATGAAATATCACTGATTTACTAAGAGCTAAAATAGTTATTTATGCCATGTATTTGGGAATCCATTTACAGCCATGTTTCTGGAAGACACATTCACTAGAGGCTCCCATAGCAACAGAGCTGACTAACTGAAACCAGATTGAGCACTGTTGCTCACAAACCAAGCGTGAAGGGCGGATCATCTCGTTAGTTCTCAGATTTTAATTGCCATCGCCTCCGTAATCTGATTATATGCTGTGAGTGGTTGCATGAAAGATAAGAATATCATAATTAAATTAAAACTAATATCCAACCCAGCCTAACAGAGCTTCAAATGTATAGCTGGCACATCTAACAAAATCCCACTCACATCACTGATCACATTAGAGACTTTGAGGTAGAGCACTTCTCACAGGAAGACCCGTATCACTTATTGAACTGTTCCCTGACTTGTCATGATCAGGATGTCACAAGAATTAGACGCCTACTCAAAATCTGCTGCTTATATGTTTGTATAACCTCAATGCTGCTGCTTAGTTGTTAATGGGTTTCCAAATAAGCAGATACTTATCGATAGCATTTGCAAATGTCTGCTTGAATTCTTTAAGAGGGGAACATGTGATGCTATTTTGGCACCACAGTGGCTCAGTGAGTTCGGCTCACAACAAGAAGGTCCTTGGTTTGAGTCCTTGAATCAGGAGTCCATACTGTGTGGAGTTTGCATGATCTCCCTGTGTCGGCTTGGGTTTCCTCCGGGTGCTCCTGTTTCCCCCACAATCCAAAAACATGCAGTATAGGGGAATTGGAGACGCTAAATTGTCCGTAGCTGTGAATGTGTGTGTGTGTGTGTGAGTTCCAGGCCATGTAATAGGGAGGATTGTGGAAAGACCTGGCAACCGACACCAGAAAAATAAAATGCCATATGCAAGAGACGGCGATAGAAACACAAAGAGTTGGATACCACTTAAATGGTCATAGATAGATAGATAGATGATGCTATTTTAAAATTTCATTATCGTTTTTATTGTGTGTAATAGAATATTACACACAAGCGCGTGTATGCTTTGATGTTAGCATGCTTTGATGATAGAAAAACACATTATGGCCAAGTTCACACATCAGCAGAATAGAGTATTTGAGTTCTTTACATGGTTACGTCCACTCACAGTTCAGTTTACCGGTGTTCATTCAGCTCTTCAGCCTCGGGGCAGACAACTCAAACAGCAATGGTGTTATTTGAAACAGTAATATACATTTTAGATGTTTCTTTTTCAAAAAACATTGATGGATTATTAATAACAGCTATCCCTTTTATTTTGCTCATATCATTTCATCAACAATATGTCACACACACACACACACACACACACACACACACACACACACACACACACACACACACACACACACACACACACACACACACACACACACACACACACACACACACACACACACACACACACACACACAGACACACACACACAAACACACACCCAACACACAAATGCTTAGCTTGATTTGTTCTAAGCCAGCATCCACCTCAAAGTTGCTTTAGACTTAATCCAAAACATCTGACTCAATTCGTCAGATAGCCTGTGGGTCATGGCTAGCTGAAGCAGGTATGTTTGCTGTGTAAAGCAGAAAAGGGTCCTGCTGGGGTTGGCCTTCTTTAATAGATCCATGGCCTGACTGTAATGTGCTGTTTCATTAGTGTTCCAGAAAACTTCTCACAAATCGATAATTCAAATGTACCAGCCCAGGACATGTCTAATATACTTATGAGGCAGGTTTAATTATGGTTTAATTAAAATAATTTAATTATTGTCAGTCCTTTGACTATTCCATTTTACTTATTCATGTCACATGTATTTTGATTCTTTATACACAAGATATGTTGTCCAATGACTTGTTTGCACTATTTAAGCATTATTTTATTTATTAAGAGCTTTTTTTTATTTACTCTCCTATTATCTTTGGGGTCTATTTGACCCCATTCAATGTTTAACGTCTGTAAATATATATATATATATATATATATATATATATATATATATATATATATATATATATATATATATATATATATATATATATATTTACATATATATATACATATATGTATGTAAATATATATATTACATATATATTTACATACACGTTTGTTTTGGTTGTTTTATTGAGGTCACTATAACATGTTATAATTGTATAATGTTCATTATAATTTTACATACATTTATTCCCCCCGTGCCGTGGGGGAGGGGAACACATAATTCTCACGGTTTACCAAACAAAGGGGAGGAGCAAACATTATAAAAGCATAAACAGAAGCCTTCTAAACCATTTCTCTTTGTGCTCTGTGTGCTCTCTATGTTCTCCATCTCTCTCATTTTTATAAATTACATCTAAACACCCTTGGCACCCTCGTCCTGATCTTTGGAACCTCCACGTGTGGCTCCTGGACGGGATGAGGCAGGTTGAGTATCCTAATACCAGCGGTGGTTGTTACCATCACTTCCGCTTAGCATCGTCCACGAGACATGTCTACGCTTTGAAGTGGAACCTCTTCATCAACTGGGCTCTTCTCACCAAGAAGACCCCTGGAGATTTTCGATCAGTGTCGTGCTTTCCTTCCTTCAAGAAGGGTTGGAGCGAAGGCTGTGTCCCTCAACCCTGAAAATATATGTTGAATATACGTTGAAAATAGACGTTTTTCATGGTATTGCCGCACACCATGTTACAGTGGAAGGTAAGTCCGTAGGAAAGCACAACCTGATCGTCAGGTTCCTGAGGGGAGCGAGGAGACTGAATCCTCCTCGCCCTCCTCTCGTTCCCTCTTGGGACCTCTCAGTGGTTCTAAGGGAGCAGGGTGCTCCCTTTGTGCCTTTGCAATCAGTGGAGCTTAAGTTCCTGTCAATGAAGACAGCGCTCCTGGTTGCATTGGCCTCCATCAAGAGGGTAGGGGACCTGCATACATTCTCCATTGACGAAGCGTGCCTGGAATTCGGGCCGGCTTACTCTCACGTGATCCTGAGACCCCGGCCTGGATATGTGCCCAAGGTCCCTACCACTCCCTTCCGGGACCAGGTGGTGAACCTGCAAGCGCTGCCCCTGGAGGAGGCAGACCCAGTTGGCACTGCTCTGTCCAGTACGTGCTCTTTGTTCTGTCCAGCACGTGGTCTCTGCGCCTATGTAGACAGAAGGCAGTGTTTCAGGACCTCAGACCAGCTCTTTGTCTATTATGGTGGAGAGCTGAAGGGAAAGGCTCTCTCCAAGCAAAGGTTGTCTCACTGGAAAAGATAGTGGACGCCTTTGCTTTGGCATACCAGCAGCAAGGTCGACCGTGCCCCCTTGGTGTGACTGCCCACTCCCCGGAGTGTGGCGTCCTCTTGGGCTCTAGCACATGCCACCTCGCTAACAGACATCTGCAGAGCTGCAGGTTGGGTGACACCTAACACATTCGCCAGATTCTACTATCTCCGAGTAGAGCCTGTGTCCTCTCGTGTACTCGCTTCAACCAGCTAGTACTGGACCCGCTCAGGTGTCTACGCTTGCTCGCCATTCCACTCCACGGACTGGAAACGTGCGATATTCTCCTCAGATGAGCTTCCCCGAAAGCCCTGAGTTCCTCCAGTACGTCGGCGCCAGTGTCTATTGCCTGCGCGTCGGCTAGGTGCCTCCCGTTTGCACGGCCCCTACTCTGAGCGATCCCCACATGTGTATTTCCACTGTAAGCCTCTCTGAGCATGTGTTTTTCCCTTGGCAAGCCACCTTGCCACCCCTGGGGTTCAAATATTCCACCTGCGGCTGGACACCCCAGTGTTCTCCATATGCATCCCTCCGGGTCATATGTGTATTCTCTAACTTACACTGGTTCAGACTAGGCTACTGTACTGTATATGTTTGATATATGTTGAAGTGCTTGTGACATGGCTTTAAATGGTGAGGCTTTTGTTTTTGTAATCAAGCTCTCAAAAATTATATAATAATTTGAATTTAGATTTATCGACCAATATGTCAGTTATCGGCTTTCAAATTTAACGAATTATCATTTCACATTATGATGTAGACATTTGCAGAAGTAATATCTGGACTTCGATCAAGGCGTTTTAGGCAGGTCTGGATCGGTGTTCTCTGTTAGAATAAATCCCTTTGTGGGAGACTATAATTTGTATAACTTTGCAGATTGTATACATGCACAACAGATAAATTGCACACTAAAGGAAATGAAAAACATTAAAAAGCATCATCTTGCCCCTTTACAACTTGATTAAAAGTGTGATTGTATACCTTCCCCACATTCCAGAATTTAATCTGTGTTGAGTAATTTCATCTTTTGGCTTACTTTTCGGGGTGCATATGGTCAGGGGTGCAAATCACAGTGTTGATTAAGTATGTATTGTCTCTGGCTTTTACTGTGGTTAGGCCATTTGTATAACAGAACCCTGCTGCTGTAGTTTCTGTGATCTCTGCTGGAATATCATCTGTTTAACAAGCTGCCTTCACATGACAGCACCAAGCTCCAGTTTATCAGCAAGTGCTTGAACGTGTTGCACTCAGATAAACAAAGCCTAACGGAGCTTGGTGCATACTGCCCCCTCCCAAAAAAATGTCTAAGGGAAACATCCTCCTCAAACTCCCCGACAGTGAAGGAGGAAATTCAAATGAAGGGCATATCTAGGAACTCACTCAGTGATCCTCGAGGACCATCACGGATTAAAGTGGATTTTAACGGGTTGTTGGTTGAGTCAATAACAAAAGAAGTCAATGAGAGCATAGTCTGGGAGGTTAGTGAAATGGGCAATACCTAGGAAGTCCTGAATGTGGTCCTTGAGCGAGCGAGTTCCTTGACGAAGGTGGACGAGACGTATGCTGGATCCATAGTGCCGAAGTCTTCTGTCACGAACTGCTCCGAGACAAGAAGGTTGAGGATCCAAATGCAGTATTTATTGAACAGGGTCATCCAAAGACGTAATCCAAAGTACAGACAAGGTCAAACACAGGCAGGCAGTCCATACAAACAGACACAGGCAAAGGTCATAAACAACGGGTTTTATATATAAACAATAACAAACACAACAAGACAGGGAACACGAGCAAAAGAGTAATCTACGGCACAGACAAGAAATCCAAATCCAAGCGACATGAAACCAGTGAGAATGCTCAGAATTACACTAAACAAGACTTTGCAGATATTGAATGAGAAAATAAGGCTTATATGGGGTGAGCTAAACAAGATAATGAAACACTGGTGAATATGATAATGGAGTCCAGGCAGTGAGTTATGAGAGATGTAGTTTGTGAGGGAATGGCAATAGTCTGATTTGGAGTGCCCTCTGGTGGCTCTCAGGGGGACTCCTACTGGTGACCATTACACATATTCACCAAAGAGATTTTAGGTTAGGAGTTATGACTTGAACAACATCATATAAACCTTTTCATTGCCCTCTGTTAATGGCTTGGGGTTGTCAGTAGAGGACAGACTAAAGATCTTATTCAGAGATGTTGGAGTGCTTGGTGCTATAGTGCTTGGCAAAAACATAGTCAGTCACTTATAATATTTGTGAATGTTTTTCTTTAGACTGTCTCTTCTAACCTCTGTTATAATTTGCTAACCTCTTCATGTTCATGAGTAGAAACCAAACTAATCGGTTTCGAGTTTGCAATTTGGCGGGAACATATATATATATATATATATATATATATATATATATATATATATATATATATAATTAAAACACATTTTTTGAATATAAAGACTTGGTAACACTTTATTTTGATGGTCCCTTTTGGACATTCTGTTAACTATAAGTAACTTTGCAACTACATGTCAACTAACTCTCATTAGAGTAATAGTGTACAGTCTGCTTAATATCTGCTAACTCTTTTTTGTGATGGTCCTCCAACAGACACTCTACTGACTATAAGTAACTTTGCAACTACATGTCAACTTATTCTAACCCTAACCCTACTAGTCTAGTAATAATCTACTAATACTCTAATGAGTGTTAGTAGACATGTAGGTACAATGTTACTTATAGACAACAGAATGTGTTAAAGGGACCATCCAAATAAAGAGAAACCAAAGACTGTTAGCTCAGTCAACAGCATTCGTCCCATAACATTGATTAACACAAAACTAATTTTGATCTATGCCTAGTTTTTTTTTTTTTAAATGATGATAATTCACCCAAAAATTGGGCTTATATTTATAATCATTTTCAACATTTGCTCAAAGTAACTCAAAGGGATAGTTTAACCAAGAACAAAAAGTCTGTCATAATGCACTTGCTCTCAAATTGTTACAAACCTGTATGAATGTCTTTCTTCTGCTGAACACAAAATAAGATATTTTGAAGAATGTCAGTAACCAAACAGTTGAAGTACCCCATTGACTAATGCATAATATTTTTTCCATACTATGGAAGGCAATGGGGTCCATCAACTGTTTGGTTACCCATATTCTTCATATTCCATATTCTTCAATATCTTATTTTGTGTAAATAAGCGAAAGCTTATAGCGAAAGAGAGAAATTCATACATGTTTGGAACAACTTGAGGCTGAGTAAATTATGACAGGATTTTCTTTTTTGGGTGAACTATCCCTTCAAGTTACTGTGAGCAAATGTTGAAAATGATTATAAATTAACCCTAAATTAAAAAAAATAAAATAATAATAATAATAGTATATATATATATATATATATATATATATATATATATATATATATAAAGAAACCATTCGTAGAGTGATTACGTTTAAACTGTTAACACCTGTGATTCTGTTGTGCTATCAAAACATTTCTGTTTGATTGAGCATCCCAACCAGCTTGAAAGAACAACATTGGTTCAACCATGTGTGCTACACTCCATGTTTCCTGAAGCCACAAAAGTAGCCCTCCAATCTCATTCACAAGCATCTTCTTTTGTTTTCCACAAAATAAAAAAGTCATGCAGGTTTGGACTGAGAGAGTGAGTGAATAAAGAAAACGTTTTTGGGGTGAAATATTCTTTAAAAGCACACGCGCGCACACGCACCCACACACACACACCCACACACACACACACACACACACACACACACACACACACACACACACACACACACACACACACACACACACACACACACACACACACACACACACACACACACACACACACACACACACACACACACACACACACACGCACACACACACACACACACAAATGCTTAGCTTGATTTGTTCTAAGCCAGCACCCACCTCAAAGTTGCTTTAGACTTAATCCAAAACATCTGACTCAATTCGTCAGATCACCTGTGGGTCATGACTAGCTGAAGCAGGTATGTTTGCTGTGTAAAGCAGAAAAGGGTCCTGCTGGGGTTGGCCTTCTTTAATAGATTCATGGCCTGACTGTAATGTGCTGTTTTCATTAGTGCTCCAGAAAACTTCTCACAAATCGATAATTCAAATGTACCGGCCCAGGACTTGTCTAATATACTTATGAGGCAGGTACTGTGTCTCATACATACAGTAAAAGTATATGTGGTTTTAAAATATGGTGTGTGATGAAAATGGTGGAAAACGGAGAAATAACTGTCTGTGCTCAGTATAACATTTCATTATGTGAAACACATTGCAGCTTTTATATTAGAGGGCAAGCGCTGCCGTCAGTGTGTATAAGAACATGATGTATGTGCTGATTTGAATTGCAGCCAGAGATTCACTGACCTCTGAGTCTGAACTTCATCTATGATCATAAAGCATTCAGAGTTATGACAATTAATGTTTTATACATCATGACATTATTTTCATGACAGTTATGTACATTTCTCCCCATTATATATATATATACATATATAGACGCGTGTGTGTGCTTGTAAATTTAACAGTATTTTACTGTCGTCTGAAGTGTTTCATTAGATTTAGCTCATTAGAATATATATATGTGTGTACATGCAGCACAACTGTTCTCAACATTGATAAGATGTTTGTATTTGAGCACTAAATAAGTATACAATGATTTCTGAGGGATCATGTGACACTGAAGACTGGAATTGCTATAGTGCATAAATATTTGCATTACAGTAAAGAGAAAATCTACCTTTACAATGACAGTAAAGTGTAAATCTTAATGATCCAAAAGTAAGCTTCTGTTATTTTGTACAAATCGTTATACCTTTTTTTCTGTTTTGATTTAAGTTTTTTTTTTTTTTATTCAGCTTGATCTAGAAATTCTAAAAAAATAATATCATAACACAAATCAACATTTATACTGACAGGTCACATGCATCATTTTAATTTTAGATATAAAATAAACATCATCTCAATTGAAATAAAATACAGAGCAGAGCATCTGCAGTTATCGGCTGACTAAAAGAGGTTCTCTCTCAAAGATTTGAGGAGTTGTTTTCTTGTAGAACAGTGACCTTTGCTTAATCTTGCAGATGGCTTGCAGTTTCAATATGCTGATGTAAAGGGTCTTCAGAAGAGATACTTCCAATATCTGTCTGCATAAAAACAATCCTAACTTTAATGGTTAACGACTGTAAAAATGCAACGGTAAAAACCTTTTAATTGGTTAAAAGTAATTTTCCTTTCTATATACATCGAAAATATGTAGTAAATCTAATGGGACATTTCAGACGACAGTAAATACTGTTTTTTATGTGGCGAATAAAATAAAATAAATAAAATTTACAGTGTTTTGAAGTGAAAAAGAAGTCATATAATTTACAGTGAAAAACTGACATTCCCAGAATTCCTTGAGACACTTCACATTTTTATGTCTTTTCATTTAAATAATGGTTTATTCTTTTTTAAAATAATTTATGCTCATTAGGGTTTTGTGTAACATCTTATGTTGTTAAATGAATGTTTATTGCATAATTTTAGTGTGATCTTTGTTACCATGGTGGTTTCATGACACTATGACTGTGTGTACCTTTTGTATAAGTATTTGCCTCGGCTTGTGGAAAAACTTCTTGTGATGAGCTTTCATTCATCATGTGGGTTTTTCATAACCTTTGGTTTTATGGTGGATGTTAGTATATTATTGTCGAATGTCACGGGTAAGAGTGTGTCGCAGGTTCTTATCTGTTCTTTGTTATGGTCCAGTCATTTTCTGCAGCTCATGATTTGAGCTCTGTGCGCACAATCACAAGCTGATCTTCAACACCTGTCACTCGTTCCCCTTACCCTTTATATTCCCAGCTGTGTCTGTTAGTTGATCACTATTCTTGTCGTGTGGAGGTTTCTTGTCTGTACTCTCATTCATGTGTTTTGCTTTTGTGACTTATCTGCTTGTTACAATTGTGCTCAGGACCCTTAGAAGAGGAGTTTGGGATGTCTGTGCAAGCAGGGTGTGAGGAGGTATGCAAATACATATGTTGGCAGTCAGGTAGGTTATGGTACCATTGCATTCAGACCGAATGCAATGATTGGACAAACATATTATGGTCCTACGCCTTCCACAGATTATATATCAGCCTGATCTCACGAAAATGTGTCTCTATAGCACACATTGTGCTTATCGTGTATATTATATTTTAAATGCAGATAATGTCAACTTCCAGATAAAACAAAGGCAGTGCATGCCCCACAGGCATAGTTTTTTTTACTTTCATGTCATTTTTAGCAGTGGGATCTAGAGGAAAAACAACGTTTCACTCATGACTACCCAACCAGTTGGACTGAGCTGTTTGGCCCACTGCAGTAGAAAAGCAATATTGCAAACAGTTTAGTCATGTTTCTCTTCTGTGTTAACTAATATGACTGAGGGAGGGCAGCTTACAAACACGGCACCTCTGGTCCTTTATTTCCTCTGCACTTCAGTCGTGATGCAGTGTTTCTGCTGTGAACTCCCTAAGGACCTGTTCCACCCCACTAAGGCACATCATAAGTTATAACTTAATAAGTTTACTGATAAATTAGAGAAGTATAGAGAAGCTCAAAGCCGGAGGCCGGGTCATTTTCATGAGCAGGTTTAGTGTAGTCTGTATTCTGAGGTAGATTATCTGACACTTTCTGTTAGTGTTGCATGCTTTGCCATCTGGCATGACCGCATACATGCAGCAATGAGATAAGTATAACTATCTATATATATATATATATATTAGGGTTGTGCGGTATTACGGTAATATTGTATACCGCGGGGTCTTAAAATAGCAACTGTATGAGTTTCAATACCATCATTACCGGCACTTATATATAATATATAAATATAATTTATTATATTTTTTTATATAAATATAACTCAGAGAGAGAGAGAGAGAGAGAGAGAGAGAGAGAGAGAGAGAGAGAGAGAGAGAGAGAGAGAGAGAGAGAGAGAGAGAGAGAGAGAGAGAGAGAGAGAGAGAGAGAGAGAGAGAGAGAGAGAGAGAGAGAGAGAGAGAGAGAGAGAGAGAGAGAGAGAGAGAGAGAGAGAGAGAGAGAGAGAGAGAGAGAGAGAGAGAGAGAGAGAGAGAGAGAGAGAGAGAGAGAGAGAGAGAGAGAGAGAGAGAGAGAGAGAGAGAGAGAGAGAGAGAGAGAGAGAGAGAGAGAGAGAGAGAGAGAGAGAGAGAGAGAGAGAGAGAGAGAGAGAGAGAGAGAGAGAGAGAGAGAGAGAGAGAGAGAGAGAGGCGGTAAATACTGACAGTTTGTAAATGTTGCAATAAAAAAGGTGACCGCGAGAGATGGAAACACCTAATGTCGCATCTCCGAAACAACCACCCACTCACTGCTGCGAGGATACATTTTTACCCCGAGTTCATTAAATAAGCGCATTAGTTTATATTTGTTAAAATATTATAATGTAATTTTTTTTTAAATCCGCCGTCAGCGAGCGCGAGAGTCGCGTGTTCCTTATCCAGGCAGGAAACACAGATGACATGGCGGACTCCGTCACTGCGTGGGGCTTGGCACGAGCCACAGGAACTGTTGGGCATCTTGAAAAAGACGCTAGCTCTTTTAGAGAGGGAGAATGTGAGTCGCAACGGCGAGCACACAGTCTCAGCAAAGTGAAAGGATATAGACGCCGGAAAGCGTAGCAGGAATGGCGGCTGAAGGCGGCTAGTTGAAGGCCAGCGACTTCAGGTTCAGGGCTCGTCCTGCAGAAGGCTTGTTCTCCACGGCGCGGCTTCTTACTCTGGATCCAGCGATGCGTGAGCTTCGCTGAAGAGATGAAAATCAGTTTGTATCAGCCTGTCTAGCTATATGTATAGGTCAAGGCCACACCTATTTCGGCGGGACACGATGTAGTGGCGCGAAGCGCCCCCATTGGATATGGCGTCACGCAGGGCCTCTCTCGATAGGCTGCTGCTGTTGCCGCAGGTCAGCCAATAGGCACGCAAGCCGCCTTGCCTATGTCTGCATGCTGCCGCAACGCGTTTTACATTATTTCAAAATTAAGGATAATTTTTGGCTTCAATATCTTGTGGAAAAGAGGTTTTCCCCATAGCGTAAGATATTACGCAGTACAAGAGAAACTCTTGTAAGAGAACCGCATTCTTCTATCTTAAAAAAATATCTAAATTAGATCATATGCTCTCAATGACAAATGCGGAAACAGTTCATGCGTTGATGACATCAAGGCTAGATTATTGTAATGTTCTTATGGGTGGTTGCCCTACACACTTAATAAATAAACTACAGCTGGTCCAAAACGCAGAAGCTAGAGTTCTTACCAGAACCAGGAAGTATGACCATATTAGCCCGGTTCTGTCAACACTGCATTGGATCCCTAATAAACATCATATACATTTTTAAAAATATTGCTGTTTACTTACAAAGCAGTAAATGGTTTAGCTCCCTAGTACTTGAGCGAGCTCTTAACGCATTATAGTCCTTCAGGTCAATAGCGATCTCAAAATTCTGGCCAGTTGATAATACCTAGAATATCAAAATCGACTGCTGGCGGTAGATCCTTTTCCTATTTAGCACCAAAAATTTGGAACAGTCTTCCTAACATTGTAAGGGAAGAAGACCCACTCTGTCAGTTTAAATCTAGACTAAAAACACATCTCTTTGATCTAGCGTACACATAACATATTCTAAACTTCTTTAATTCAATGTTAGGCTGCATAGATTAGGTCAGCCAGAACCGGGAACACTTCTCATAAATACTAATGTACTCGTTACATCATAAGAAGGATGGTGTCTGCTCTAATATTAGTCTCTCTGTTTATCCTGAGGTTATCCACAGTCAGCCGGATCCAGGACGTATCCAGATCTGATGAAGGACCTGCACCAACGACAACCAAGGCTAACCAGATTAGCCTTTGATTAGCTCGCGCTGTCAGTGTACACTTTAGCGGATGAGCTGACACAAGAATCTGCCACCATCTGCCTTTCTGCTGTTATCTCGGGACGCTAGTCCCGAGGTAAATAGCGTTCGTCAGCTCCAGTTTGTATCCAGCCTCTCACGGAGACTTCAGATGCCCTAACGCCTGTGAAGAGACGACTCGACGCCTGTGAAGAGACGACTCAAAGCCGGCGATATGTTATGCCATAAATTAATACTTGATTAACTAACTGTATTTTTCTATGTACATTTCCGAAATGCAATTTCTGTAAAGCTGCTTTGAGACAATGTGTATTGTGAAAAGCGCTATACAAATAAATTTGAATTGAATTGAATTGAATTGAATTGAAGAATGACTTCCATCTGACTCTATCTAATTCAAAGTAAAAACAAATATTATCTGTTTATGTAGCCTGTATGAATAATTTAAAAGTAGATACTTAAATGTTTATATAGATATATTGCTCATGTCTGTGTGACAAGTATTTGCTGAGTTTGTTTCATTTTAGAGACGTGCTCCAGAAAAATATTCACGGAGACCGAGACGACAGAAAGCACTCCCAGTTTCTTTTATTTTATTTTACAAAAGCACAATGTTTTGTTTCAAATTATGTATTGCTTTTATTTGTAGGACCATAAATGACTGAGTATTTTAAGTCTATTTTGCTGCGATATGAAGAAAATCAAAATGCGCAGACGCGTTTGTCAATTCCAGAGGGTTAAATTAGATTACGTTGAATATTCCTCATGTTCCTCATTCTTGTACTGCACAAATCTACTAGGCAGTGTATCAGAAAAAAAAAAAAATGTTGTAGGACATCTATGCAGGCTGAGATTCATGCAACAACAGAGGGATCGGTGGGCTTGAATGACAGATAGAACAGGTGTTGTTGGTGTAGCAGTGATAGCAAACTTATGTTGCTGGATAATAGGTCCCAGTGATATTGTGTGTATTAACAAGAAGGTTGCCAAGAACCGAACCCTGAGGTACAGTAGTGGTTAGTTGATGTTACTTAAAGGATTTATCCTGTGACGTGTTGAGAGGGTAGATAAGATGATCTGGTGGTTTACAGTATGAAAGCCTTCAAGCAAGTCCAACAGGATGAGGACAAATGATCTCAAATATGTTCTAGCCAGCCAAAGGACTTTAGTGGCAAACAACAAAAAGGTTTTGGTTAAATGTCCAGTCCAACCTGACTGGTTGCTGTCTATTTTTCTTATTTTTATTTTAACTTAAATCAAAATAATGAGTGTTATCCTGACGGACTTCTATATTACCACATATCTCAAATTGAAGTTCTACCATTTAAACAGTGATTAGTTTCTGCAGTGTTGTAATAACCATCAGAGAGATATGCTCAAGTGCTGTATCTGCTGGTTGGTAGCTACAATATTATGGTAGTCAGAGGCAATTATATATCAGGCAAGAACAGTCAATTCAATATGTCACATGGCCTTTAGCACTGAACAGCACTAACACTTTCAATTTTGATCATACATGGCTTGACCGTTATTTCATTTGATATGTATGTGATATAAACCTGTAAAAAAAAACGGTAAAGAGTCTGGCAGAGTTTCCAGACGGATTTAGTTAAATTACAGCAATAACCATTTCACAAAATTACATGCAAAAACTGTAAAAATACATATTAGGGTTTACAGTCAAAATTAAATTAAATTACAGTATATTACTGTTGATAATCATTAAACCAAAAAACTGATAACTTGTGTCAAATTATATAGTGGCCGGAGCTCTGGAGTGGAGGATGGTCTCCACGACCTCAGTCGAGAGACCAGATTCTATGAGCTGGGCCCCCTCAGAGGCTAACTTTCAAATTACTAACTTTCAGGTTAATCACTGCAAATTTTATAAAGCTCCATGTACAGTAATTTAATTTTATTATATAGATTTTTCCATGCACAGTAACTAATAAATTATGTATAAAAATGCAATAAGCACACAAATTAAAAAACGTCTCAGGTTATGTATGTAACCCTAGTTCCCTGAAGGGAACGAGACGCTGCGTGAAAACGCTTTGGGAACGCCCCTGCGTGAGTGCATCATGAAGCACGTATGAAATCAGTCCAATGGTGAGACGGAACATCATAGGCGGGTGACGTCATCGACCAGGAAACTATATAAGCACCCCAAAACAAAAGCGCATTAGCTTCTGATAAGACTGAAGCAAGTGCTCACGGGCATGCTGGGAGTATGGCACAGACACGCAGCGTCTCGTTCCCTTCAGGGAACTAGGGTTACATACGTAACAGAGACGTTCCCTATCAAGGAACTCGAGCTGCATGAAAACGCTTTGGGAACGCTAATACCAGCTGCGCCATATGAGCAATGTCCGTCGTGTGAAGTCAGAGCGCACATTCGGACGAAAGAACCTGCGCCCCTGGAGTGGAGCTGAAGTCAAGATGGTAGAACTTTACGAATGTGTGCGGTGAGGACCAGCCTGCCGCATCGCAAACGTCCTGAATTGATACTCCTGACAAAATAGCCTTAGAGGCAGCCATACTCCTGGTTGAATGAGAATGGACAGCCAAAGGAGAAGGATGACCGGAAGACTCGGAAGGCAAGTGAGATGGCCTCGACCACCCACTTGCTCAACCTCTGCTTAGATGCAGGACAGCCCTTCCTAGGGGGTCCAAAAACAAACGAACAGTTGTTCACATTTTCTCCACAAGGCAGCTCTGTGGACGTAAGCATCTAGAGCCCTAACTGGGCAAAGCAGATTAGTTTCTCTTGGTCCGACGTCAAAGGAGGAGGACAGAAAGCTTGCCGTATAATAGGCCTAACAGTATTAGTTGGGACCTTAGGAACCTTGCCCGGTCTAGGATGGAGAAAAACTTCTACCATGCCGGGCGAGAATTCCAAGCACGAGGGAGAGACCGATAGAGCTTGAAAATCTCCTTTTTTTATTCTTTTTAAAGAAGAGATAGCAAGAAGAAAGATTTTTAGAGTAATGACTTCTCAGAAACTTCTTCAATGGGCTCGAACGGTACTAGAGAGAGACCTTCTAGAACAACCGCAAGGTCCCAGGTCGAAATAAGATTTCCTAGTGGCCGGAGCTCTGGAGTGGAGGATGGTCTCCACGACCTCAGTCGAGAGACCAGATTCTATGAGCTGGGCCCCCTCAGAGGCCAAGCCCACAACCTCCGTAGTTCTGGGTGGGGGTGAAGGATCAACCCACTAGCCTGAGAGAGAAGGTCCCTCCTGATCGGAATCTCCAGGGGAGAGCCGTCGAGGAGAGAAATTAGATCCGCAAACCAACGTCCAGAACTCCTGGGAGCAGAACGACCGGGGGAAATGCGTACTGGCGTGACCTCGGCCACGCCTGTACCATAGCGTCCAACCCAGAGGGCTGGATGGCTTAGAGAGAACCACAGTGGAAGTGTGATGTATCCCTGGATGCAAACAGGTCTACCTCGGCACGACCGAAATGTTTCCATAGGAGCTTCATCACCTCGGGATGGAGTCTCCATTCCCCGGGCCTCGGCCCCTGCCTCGACAGGATGTCTGCCCCCTGATTTAGATACCCTGGGATATAAATCGCCCTCAATGAAAGAAGCTTCCCCTGGGACCATAGAAGGATCTGGCGAGCCGGCTTGTTTAACGGGTGCAAACGCAGACCTTCCTGGTGATTTATGTAGGAGACCACCGATGTGTTGTCTGACCGGACAAGAACATGATGACCTCTCAGGTCTGGGAGGAAGTGTTTCAGAGCCTGAAACACACCAGCATTTCTAGACAATTATATGCCAATGAAAATGATGGTCCTCGCAGACCCTGAGCAGGGCGACCGCTCATGATCGCCCCCCAGCTCGTGAGGGAGGCATCCGTTGTTAGCGTTACGCGACGACAGGGAGCTCCTAGCACGGGCCCGTGGGACAGGAACCAAGATTCTTTCCACATAGCCAGGGCGTGAAGACACCGTTGCGTGACCCTGATCATGTGGAGCGGGTTTCCCCTCGGGGAGAACCCCTTGGCCCTGAGCCACCACTGCAGCGGTCTCATGTACAAGGGGCCGCAAGGTACAACGTTGGACGCTGCTGCCATCAGAGCAGAATTCTCTGATATTCTTTTACAGTAAGTGACTGGCCTAGCTTTGCTGTTTGACGGCTAAGAGAATCGAAGCTATACGAGCAGGAAACAGACGTGCCTGCCTCGTCGTCAAAACCCAAACCACACCCAGAAAAGTGGTCCTCTGTAATGGAGAAAGCACACTGTTCTTAGTGTTGAGCCTCAACCCCAACTTTTGACATGGTTGAGCACGACATCTCGATGCCGAATCGCCCGATTCTCCGATTGAGCTAGAATCAACCAATCGTCGATAACATTTTAAAATGCTGATACCCCTGGAGTCGCAGCGGAGCCAGAGCTGTATCCATGCATTTCGTGAAAGATCAGGGAGACAGTGCTAGGCCGAACGGAAGAACCCGATATTGGCGCGCTTCGCCCCTGAAAGCGAACCTCAGGAACTTCCTGTTTTGTGGAAGGATGGAAATGTGGATGTATGCGTCCTTAGATCTATCGTGACAAACCAGTCCTCGGACCTGATTTGTGACACGATCTGCTTAATATTGAGCATCTTGAATTTGAGCTTCCCTACCGAGCAATTTAATGGGCACAGATCTAAAATTGGACGCAACCCCACATTCTTTTATTGGAACGATAAAATATCGGCTGTAATAACCTAGCTCCAAACTGGGAGGAGGAACCCGTTCTATAGCCCCCTTTTGAAGGAGCATTTTCACCTCTTCTTCCATTACCAGAGCCTGCTCGGGGCCCACCACTGTGGGCAGAACCCCCACTGCCAGAAATTCTACTAAGGGTACCAGTCTCTCGAGACTGGCCTCTGGTATAACTTGAGCAGCAAACACAGTGCCCTGTAACGGCGCACCGGCAGGGAATAACTGGTTTGACTGCCCTGAGACCCTCCTCAGAGGGAGCGAGCGTCCCTCGGTAAAGCGCTCGCTGGGACCGTCTATGGGCCCCTGAGGGCACCGAGGCAGAACGGGCACCGTAAAAAGAGGTGAACACCTTTCTCCCTCGGTGGGGACCACCCTCACCCACCATGACTTTTATGACGTCAGGACTTTTTCTTGGCTGAAGCCATCTTCGTCAATATAACTGTCCTCAGATCAGTTCTATCGCCCGCAGGCATTGGCTGAGGGTGCAGCGTCTGCGACACACTGCTTCTGGCCTATGCGAAGAGCTCGTAGACGGCCAGCAGCCGCCCAGAAGCCCCGGGGACATGAACTTTTAATGGAAGAAACTTTTTTTTTTTTTAAAAGCTGCTGCCTGTTTTTCTTCCTGAAATTTATCTCTTCTACCGAAGCATAGCGCCATAATATTTTGCCCCCGTTATATTAGAATATGTTTACGTTAGAGGGCTAAAAAAGTCTATAAGAAACCGGCTTCTTCCCTGATCTCGAAACCTCAGTATGGAGATCATGAAAGAACGGTAAGCACCGGCGTGGAGGTTGAACACGGGAAGGGAGAAATCTCTCATCTAATTTAGATTCAGTAACAGACTCCTGCCTAGCCGTTGGCTACTCAATGCTTAATATTGACACAGCTCGAGCGAAAACCTCCATAAGCCCTTCGCACAATACTGACAACATCCAGCTCCTCAGAACTGGGTAATAGAATGATGGTGCCTCAGCCCGGGTGGAAGAAACCGCAGCGCGTGCTTCCGACCCTGGATCTGAGGCACTGGATCTACCAGGTAAGGGCTGAGCAAAGGCAGAGCCCGTCTCCTTCCCCGCTGATAGATCCATATGCGATCCCCACGATTGAAGCCTTCGCTGTGCCTCTGCAACAGCGGGACCTGAACCGCGGGAAGCGCACCGAACCACTCTCCTCGAAGATTTTTATTTTTACAGAACCACTCTTAAGAACTTAAGAGCAACATATATTACAGAATACATGAGGAACCTGTGCATATTCAGTATTGGTGATTGTACACACATTGTATGTCAAGTTATCTGAATTAAAGCAAATACCTGCTATATCATTTACAACATTCAAAATATTTACATTAAAAGACAACTGCTTTATACCTTTATACTGTAATATTGCTGTTATTGTTTATAGAATTACATTTTATCCAAAGCAATTTAGGATGTTTTTTTTTCAAATTATGTATTGCTTTTATTTGTAGGACCATAAATGACTGAGTATTTTAAGTCTATTTTGCTGCGATGAGAAGAAAATCCAGCAAAACGCGCAGACACGTTTGTCGATTCTAGAGGGTTAAATTAGATTACGTTGAATATTCCTGATGTACATCACAATCCAGTCTAGCTTGAACAGGTGCTTGGATGACAAGTTGTGTAGCTTGCTCCGATAGGAATGGTCTGACTTTCCAATGATGTACAAGGCAAATCTGCAAGATCGGCAAATTACACATTATTCTGTAAACATTTGTTGTAATACGAAAAATACAAACAACTCCCAGAAAATTAATTAGTGTAAATTTAAATTACAGCAAATATCTGTAAAACAACAGGTATTTCACTGCACAATGACACAACTGAAACATTCTGTAAAAAATTACTGGCAATTACCTGTAAAGTTAAATTGTTTATGAACATGACACAATTACATGTCACAATTTAGAGCCAAATCAAAATAGTACAACTAAATCTTTGCTTTGCCCAAGGCATCATTTGATGACCAAGTTTAGAAGTCACCATGAAATCAAACAGTTTTTTTTTTTCAGAATAATAATACTACAGTATTATCAAGATGAAAATCGGAGAAAAGAGATAATTATTTAATTTGTGTCTATGATAGGCATGTGTGTTCGGCTCGAGTACACTGTAGTAATAGAATGCGTATGTGCTCGGGCGCATAGTCTTTCTTTACAAATTGACATCCCCAACTACAACCCCAAATCAGAAAAAGTTGGGGCATTTTGTAAAATGCATTAAAATAAAGAATCTGTGATTTGATCATTCTATTTAAACTTTTTTTAACTGACGAAAGTACAAAGAAAAGTTTTCCAATGTTTTCACTGACCAACATAATTGTATTTTGTAAATATGAACAAATTTTGATTTTGATGGCTGCAAAACACCCCAAACAAGTTGGGACAGAGACATGTTTACCACTGTGTCACTTCACCTTTCCTTTTAATTACACATTTTAATCATTTGGGAGTTGAGGATATGTCACGGGGGTGACAAGTGGCTAAGCGGAACCTTTGTTTCGAGAACGTGGTTCCCTTGGGGAAGACGTCCACTCGGACACTAGGACGGTTCCGGTTTTTCCGTGTGAGTAATGGCGGCTAAGGAGGTGTGATGAGAAACTCGCGGCAGGTGTAATAGCAGAGGATGTAGAACGGCGATTGGGACACGCATGGGTTAGGAGGAGGATAAAAAGCTTTTCTTGCAGTAAGACAAGGAAGAGGTGGTGTAGCGTATGTGAGCGCTGGACGGCGGGAAACATTGAGTGCTTGCTGGATGGAGATTTGGGCTCGTCGCGGGTGCTGGCTTTGTGATTGTTCGTGGTGATCTACTTCTTATACAGCCCCCGTCCTACGGGTCCATCGAGGAAGAGATTCTCAGCTGGGATTTCGGGGGTGAGCCCTGTTGCACCGTGAGTCTTGTGATTTGCAGTGTCTATTTGTGGAGTGAGCACGCGTGAAATATTGAAGTGCGGAGTTCAAATGCACGAGTGTTGGATGGGTGTTGATGCTTCCTACTCGTAGTCCCGGTAGATCGATTCTCTGTCTCTGGGGTGCTGAACTGTGAAATAACTCGAACTAAAGTGTCTGTGTGAGCGGAATATTTGCCAGTACCCGAAGTCTGCATCGCCCGCCGAAGAGGAACCATTGTGGAAGCATCCATCTGAAGTAAGCCCTTGTGTGATTATTCACTGTACATTGCCTGAGTTTGCGTTGGAGAAGAGTTGCTGTGTGCATTCGCTCATTGTCTGAGTTCTCATTGAAGAGGAAATTGCTGTGTAATTACTTAACTCTTAGCATCTGAAGTAAGCCCTTGCGTGATTATTCACTGTACATTGCCTGAGTACTTTTTGCAGAGGAGCTGTTGTGTGCCCATGCCTTGTTTGAGTTTCTACTGGAGAGGGCCTGCTGTGTAACTACCCAACGCTCACCATCTGAAGTGAGCCCTTGTGTGATTATTTACTGTACATTGCCTGAGTTCTCATTGAAGAGGTGTTGTGTTCATTCACTGTCTGAGTTTCCACTGGAGAGGAGCTGCTGTGTAGCTACCCAACGCTCACCATCTGAAGGAAACCCTTGTGGGAATATTCACTGTGCATTGCCTGAGTACTCTTTGCAGAGGAGCTGTTTTGTGTCCATGCACTGTTTAAGTTTCCACCGGAGAGGAGCTGCTGTGTAACTACCCAACGCTCACTATCTGAAGTAAGCCCTCGTGTGATTATTTACTGTACAGTGCCTGAGTTCTCATTGAGGCTGAGCTGCGGTGTGTCCATTCCCTGTCTGAGCTCTCATTGAAGAGGTGTTGTGTTCATTCACTGTCCGAGTTCTCACTAGAGAAGCTACTGCTGTGCCGCTACCCAACGCTCACCATCTGAAGTAAGCCCTTGTGTGATTATCCACTGTACATTGCCTCAGTACTCTTTGCAGAGGAGCTGCTGTGTGTTCATTCAGTGTCGGAGCCCTCACTGAAGAGGAGTTGCTGTGTGCGTCATTTACTGCCCTAGTTCTCGCTGGAGAGGAGTTGCTGTGTAACTATCTAACGCTCACCACCTGAAGTAAGCCCTTGTGTGATTATTCACTGTACATTGCCTGAGTACTCTTTGCAGAGGAGCTGCTGTGTGTTCATTCAGTGTCAGAGCCCTCACTGAAGAGGAGTCGCTGTGTGTGTCATTTACTGTCCGAGTTCTTGCCGGAGAGGAGCTGCTGGGTAATTATCCATCGCTCACCATCTGAAGTAAGCCCTTGTGTGATCATTCACTGTACATTGCCTGAGTACCCTTTGCAGAAGAGCTGCTGTGTGTTCATTCAGTGTTGTGCCCTCACTGAAGAGGAGTTGCTGTGTGTGTCATTGTGCTGAGTTTACTCTACGCTCGTTTGAAGGCGAGGCTAAGAGGGAGGTCCAAGCTGCTCCAGGGGAGACGCAAGCTACTGTGAAGGCTGTCTTCGACTTCTTGGCCGGACAGTATGGGGATGCTACTCCAGTGGCGATTCTCCGAGCATAGTTCTTCAACAGCAGACAGGGGCCCGACAGACTCTGCGGGCTTTCTCCTTACAACTCCGAGAGCAGTTTACCCGATTGAAGGGGAGGCGAGACCATGGCCTGGGAGAAGGAGAGAATCTGCGGTTGCTACTTCGCCGGGACCCTGCGTTGTCATTTGGAGACCTGCGACAAGAGGCCTTGGCCTTAGAGATGGATCATGCAGAGACGGTTGATCCCCCTGTGTGTATGGCTGCCAGTGGGGCCACCGCCCCCATTCCTCCGGAGGTGACCGAGTGGAGGCAGACGTTACGTGCGGAGTTGATGAGGGATGTTCAGGAACAAATGGCAGAGATGTCTAAAACTCTTTTGGAGGAGCTTCGCCAGGGATGGTCTGCTGTTATGCCCTCGCCACGGGAGCGGTCCTATTCGGAAGGGAGTCGAGAACCGGGACGTCGCCCTGCTCGCTCAAGCGGCCCAAGGTTCCAGTGGGACGAACAAGGACGTCCCGTATGCAATAGTTGTGAGGAGTCGGGATATATCAGTCGCCAATGTGGATCTCGACGTGGTTCGCAAGGGGGTTTTTAGAGTCACCGGCCACTGTATGTCAAGTGGTCGGGACCCCCTTTATTGACCCCCCCTCGTATGCCTGCCCTAGAGACAGTTTGATGGGGCATTGCCCTGTGGTGAGGATTCAGGCCAACGGTGTGGAGGTTCGGTGCCTGGTTGATACCGGTTCATAGGTCACGCTGTTCTCTGAAAGCCTGTCAAAGGAACTTTTTGAGACTCACCACATTCAGGGGGCAGAAATCCCTTGGCTTACTCTGAAAGGAGCAAATGGGCTGGATATTCCCTACATCGGGTACCTCATTGTCGATTTCCAGATCCATGGTGTTAGCGTACAGCAGAAGGGAGTCGTTGTTGTCCGGGACCACTGTTTGAAGAACCATTCAGAGTTAAACCGGTGTGGACCTCCCCCATGATGGAGACGCGAGAGTGGGAACGTATTATCGCTGACTGCCGTAGGATCCAGGCGGCTAGCGTCCAGGGCGGCCGTGAAGGCACAGGCCGGGTGGCCTGCCGCTATGCTTTATCTGTACCAGCAAGGAGCGAAGCTGTTGTTTGGGTCCTAGTGGAGCCCCACTGGGACTGTCCGACTGTGGAAGTGGCCCGAGGACTGGCTGTGGCCCATCGGGGCCGAGTCGCTGTAAGAGTTCGAAATACGAACTCCTATCCCATCAACTTGTATCGTCAGCAACGTCTGGTCCGAGTGACCTCGGTGAGCCCTCAACAGGTGAAGGAGGGCACGGATGTTCAATTTAGCCAAGTGAGTTCTACGGTGGTGGAAGTGGCCATTACACGGGAGAATCAGAGGGCGGGGTCTTCGAGAGGAGAGGATCCCGTCCATCTGGCGGGGGAATCCCTGCGTGGAGAAAGATTGGAGGAGGACCAGCAGTGTCAGCTCCAAGAATTCCTGGTTAGGTGGCAGCATGTGTTCTCCACCCATGATGAAGATTATGGTTGTACAGATATTGTGAGACACCAGATCCCTATGGGTGATGCAGCCCCGAGCAGAGAGCGGTACCGTCCTGTCCCGCCCACACTCTACTCGGAGGTCTGTACCCTGTTGAAAGGGATGTTGGAGCAGGGAATCATTCGTGAGAGCAGTAGTCCCTGGGCAGCACCGATAGTCTTGGTGCGGAAGAAGACTGGGATGTGGAGGTTCTGCGTTCCCTATCGGAAGCTGAATAAGGTAACCAAGAAGGATGCTTTCCCTCTGCCACAAATCGAAGATTCTCTTACCGGGCTGACCCAGGCAGTGTGGTATTCAACCTTAGATCTGGCCAGTGGATATTGGCAGGTACAGGTGGAGGAGGATGACCGAGAGAAGACTGCGTTTACCACCCCCTTCGGACTTTTCGAATGGGACCGAATGCCGTTTGGCCTTTGTAACGCCCCAGCCACCTTCCAGCGGCTGATGCAGCGGTGCCTGGGTGGACAGCTGGTGGATACTGCGTTGGTGTACCTGGATGACGTCATTGTTTACTCACCAGACTTTGCCTCCCATCTGCAACATCTGGAACAAGTATTTCGAGCTATGGAGAGGTACGGGCTAAAGTTACAGCCGGATAAATGTCAGTTGTTCCAGAAAGAGGTGAAGTTCCTGGGCCATCGTGTCAGTGCCGCTGGAGTCTCCCCAGATCCAGAAAAGGTGTCTACGGTGCAGGGATGGGAACCACCAAAGACGGTTCGGCAAGTGAGGGCCTTCCTGGGCTTTGTGGGTTATTATCGGCGATTTATTAAAGACTTTTCGAAGATCGCCAGGCCCTTGAACCAACTCCTTGTGGGCACTGGGCGGTCCCGTCATCGAGGGTCTCCGTCTGTTGCTTGGGACTCCGCCTGTGACAGCGCCTTCCAGAGGCTCAAACAGGAGCTGTTGCAGGCCCTTATCCTGGCATATGCGGATTTTACTCAGCCCTTTGTCTTGTATACCGATGCCAGTAAGTCCGGGCTGGGAGCGGTGCTTGCTCAGCGCCAACAAGGGGTTGAAAGAGTGATCGCCTACACGAGCCGTAGTCTTCAGGCAGCCGAACGAAACGACGCGAACTACAGCACTTTTAAGATCAAGCTTTTGGCCCTAAAGTGGGCCCTGTGTGAGAAGTTCAAGGATTACCTGTGGGGGGCCAAGGTACTCGTTGTGATGGATAATAACCCCCTAGTCGACTTACAGACGGCCAAGCTGGGGGCTGTGGAACAACGTTGGGTGGCACAACTCGCCAACTATGATTATCAGCCTCAGTATCGGCCGGGAAGAGAGCATATTAATGCCGATGTACTTTCCCGCCTCCCTGCGCCTGTTGCCGATAACCGGTTGGCGATGCCTCCCATCGAGCAAGAAGGAGAGGTAATGGTGAGAGCAGTAGAGGCCCTTGGGACAAATCTGGAAGAGATTACCGCTGGTTGGGGCTGGGACCCGCAGCGTTGGAGGGAGTTACAAGAGAAAGATGGTGACCTGGTGGCGGTTCGGGGCTACCTGGGCCGAGGGGTTCTACCCGGACCGATGGAGAGGAGAGCCCAGACGCGGAAGGTGAGGCAGATTATTGGACAGTGGGAGAGACTCTGTTGGAGGGATGGAGTAGTGTGTCGCTCCGTACAGGACCCTGTGACCCATGAGGAGGTGCGTCAGGTCGTGGTGCCGGAGAGTCAGATACAGCTTTTGCTGCGGGCCTACCACGATCAGCTGGGGCACCAGGGACGGGAAAGAACCGTGTCCTTACTGCAAAGACAGTACTACTGGCCCGGGATGGAGATGTCTGTGAGTGCTTTTATTTAGGATTGCCCTCGTTGCATGCTCTTCAAGGCCCGGAAGGAGGTCAAAGCCCCATTGGTTCCCATACGGCCCAAAGCTCCGTTGCACATCGTAGCGATGGATTTTATGACGTTGGGTCGTCCCAGCGACCGCTTCCAGAATATCTTAGTAGTCACAGACTTTTTAACCAAGTATGCTTGGGCCATCCCGACGCTGGACCAGACTGCTGGCACCACTGCAAACGCCCTATGGAAGACCGTGATTCAACCTTTTGGTTGCCCAGAGACCCTCCACTCCGGTCAAGGGCCGAATTTTGAATCTAGGGTGATCCGAGAGTTGTGTCAGCTCTATGGATGCAGGGGAGCGGGGGTGTGAGCGATTTAATCGGACCCTACTGAGCCTCTTGGGGACTCTGAGCACCGACCAGCAGAGTAATTGGGTGGAACAGTTATCCGCCCTGATCCAAGCCTACAACAACAGCGTGCACAGCACCACCGGTTATGCGCCATCTTACCTGATGTTTGGGAGACATGTGCGTTACCCGCAGACCTGCTGTTTGGGACGGCTTTGGCGGGGGAAGCTTCCAGCACTACGGAGTGGGTGAGTCGACATCATCAAACCCTCCACTATGTTTATCAACGGGTCACTGACCAGATCACTGCAGCAGCGGTTAAAAATAAACGATTATATGATCGGACGGCACGCGAGGCTCCCCTGTTACCTGGCGAGCGGGTCTTGGTGTGGGACAATCGACGCTCTGGGAAGGGTAAACTTAGTGACCGGTGGGAAGCCACGCCTTATGTGGTGGAGAAGCAACAAAGCCCATATCAGCCAGTATACACCATCCGGCCCAAGGGGAAGGTAGGACCAGAACGGGTCCTACATCGGAATCTACTCCGCCCCTGCCCGAACTATCCGAGGCCGAGAGAAGAGGCTCCAGCCGTTCCCGTGGTTTCTGGGCCACCTTAAGTGGGTTGGGCAGTCGTCCCGAGACGCCCTGACCTCGAGGCAAGGGAGGCGGACCCGGTGTCCCCACCTCGACGTTCGCAGAGGGATACTCGGGGCCAACCTCCTGCGAGATACGGTGACTGGGTGGCGACACCCGCGTTCTAGGGACTAGAACGGAATGGTGGGGGAGGATGTCACGGGGGCGAAGAGTGGCTAAGCGGAACCTTTGTTTCGAGAACGTGGTTCCCTTGGGGAAGACGTCCACTGGGACACTAGGACGGTTCTGGTTTTTCCGTGTGAGTAATGGCGGCTAAGGAGGCGTGATGAGAAACTCGCGGCAGGTGTAAGAGAAGAGGATGTAGAACGGCGATTGGGACACGCATGGGTTAGGAGGAGGATAAAAAGCTTTTCTGGCAGTAAGACAAGGAAGAGGTGGTGTAGCGTGTGTGAGCGCTGGACGGCGGGAAACATTAGCCGCGTTTCCACTGTCAGGCCAGGGCCGGGCCAGGGCTAACAGCGAGCCGAGCCGAGCCAGTGGCCTCAGGCCTTAAGCACCGGGCTTGCGTTTCCACTGCCGGGCCAGTAGCCCCGCAACGCTGCCCTAAACCCCGCCCCTAACATGCCTTTCTGGATCAAACGTCATATAACCCAACCCATTTCAGCGGGTATTATGAATTTATTTATTTTTTAAGTTAGGAAGATAGCATGTATATTAACTCACCGGCCGCGGCTGCAATAGTGTCCCGACTTGTCTCGCGAGTCGCCACTAACAGAGGGACGGTGACCCAGCACACCGTCCATCAAGTCGAACCATGGAAAGTTTCTTCTCCGAGCTCCGCTTTGTCCATTGTGCGTTTTAATCGCCTTTTATTTTTTCCCGAACTTGAAGCGTTGCTCGCTGAATGCTTAGCTTAGAAAATTCAGCAACAATGTATTTTATAACGTCCTCGTTTCTTCACACGCCGTCAAATTGGCATTGTACCCTTTCTTCTGCCCAAATGCTCAGAAGAGCTTTGATATCTTCGACAGACCAGTACAGGCGATTCTCCATTTCGAGGAGCAATTCTTTTGCACAATATAAAAAAGAGAAATGTGCATCTTGCCGGCTTTGCCGCAGACCATAACTTTCTCTAACACCGATAAACTCCGCCTTTTACCTTGCCCACGTCTCTAGCCCGAGCTGGCCCGCTTTGGCCCAAGATATTCGACGGGCCAGAAATCCTGGCCGTTGGCCCTGAGTATGCCCCGATCAAGCCCCGGAAGTGACAGTGGAAACGCGACTGGCCCTGGCACGCACTAGCACGGCTCGACCGTGGCCTGGCAGTGGAAACGCGGCTATTGAGTGTTTGCTGGATGGAGATTCGGGCTCGTCGCGGGTGCTGGCTTTGTGATTGTTCGTGGTGATCTACTTCTTATACAGCCCCCGTCCTACGGGTCCATCGAGGAAGAGATTCTCAGCCGGGATTTCGGGGGTGAGCCCTGTTGCACCGTGAGTCTGGTGATTTGCAGTGTCTATTTGTGGAGTGAGCACGCGTGAAATATTGAAGTGCGGAGTACAAATGCACAAGTGTTGGATGGGTGTTGATGCTTCCCACTCGTAGTCCCGGTAGATGGATTCTCTGTCTCTGGGGTGCTGAACTGTGATATAACTCGAACTAAAGTGTCTGTGTGAGCGGAATATTTGCCAGTACCCAAAGTCTGCGTCACCCGCCGAAGAGGAACCATAGTGTAAGCATCCATCTGAAGTAAGCCCTTGTGTGATTATTCACTGTACATTGCCTGAGTTAGCGTTGGAGAAGAGTTGCGGTGTGCATTCGCTCATTGTCTGAGTTCTCATTGAAGATGAAATTGCTGTGTAATTACTTAACTCTTAATAATAATAATACCTTTTATTTAAAAGGCGCCTTTCAGGGCACTCAAGGACACCGTACAATATAAAACAAGGCAGAATACAAAACAAACAAAGCACTCGACCATAACTACACATCAAACAATCATATCATTAAAAGCTAATCTAAACAAATACGTTTTTATCTGAGCTTTAAAATGGGAAATTGAATCCATTTGGCGAAAGTGCAGTGGTAAAGCATTCCATAGTTTAGGCGCCACACAACTAAAAGCTCTTCCACCATAGGAACTCATCTTGAAGTTTGGAACAGACAATAATTCTGCAGAAGAGGATCTCAAAGAACGCGATGGTCTATACAAATGAAAAAGATCTAACAGATATTGAGGTGCCAAATTATGAAGAGGTTTATATGTAGGGAGCAATATTTTGTAATGTACACGATAACGAACAGGGAGCCAGTACAGTTGGTAAAGAGTTGGAGTTATATGATCAAAAATACGTGAGTGAGTAACAATCCTGGCTGCTGAGTTCTGGATTAACTGTAGTCTATGTAGTTGTTTTTCGGGAATACCAAATAAAAGGGAATTGCAGTAATCGATCCGAGATGTAACCAGGGCATGAATGAGTACTTTGGTACAGTGTTGAGAAAGTGCAGAACGAAGTCTAGCAATATTATGTAAATGAAAAGATGCAGCCCGTGAAATTGTATTAATATGAGAACTAAAAGAAAGCAAACCATCAAATACCATCAAAGAAGACTTTTCACCTGAGTGGAGAAGTTAACTGAGCAATTATTAATATGCAAAGTGAAGGGTTGAGCTTTAGATAGGACAGACCTAGACCCAACAAGGAGGGCTTTGGTTTTATTAGAATTTAACTTTAGAAAATTATTAGTCATCCATATATTAACATCCTGCAAACATTTAGTAAGGTTAGATGGGGGATGAGAAGCATTAGGTTTTGTGGATATATATACTTGTGTGTCGTCAGCATAAAAATGAAAATGAATACCATAAGAATGAAAAATATGACCAAGGGGTAGAATATAAAGAATAAATAAAAGGGGACCCAACACTGACCCCTGCGGAACACCGTGATTGACTGAGACAGGCTCTGAATGAGCAGTCTTAATCTGTACGAACTGTTTCCTGTCGCATAAATATAAGGAAACCCAAAGAAGGACATTACTAGCTACTCCAATACAAGCCAATCGTTCCAGTAATACTGAATGACTAATAGTGTCAAAGGCAGCACTAATATCCAAAAGAATCAAAATAGACAAGAAACCAGAATCAGCAGCCAAGAGAAGATCATTTGTAACTTTAACAAGAGCAGTTTCAGTACTATGGTTCGATCTAAATCCCGACTGAAAATGCTCAAAAATGTAATTATCTTGCAATTTCCTTACTTAAAACATTCCGATATAAAACAAAAACAACAAAATAACCGGTGAGTAGCGGCAGCCAAAACGTGCCAGCGTTCACTCAACCGGAAGTGAGTGACTGTTGACTCTTAGCATCTAAAGTAAGTCCTTGTGTGATTGTTCACTGTACATTAGCTGAGTACTCTTTGCAGAGGAGCTGTTGTGTGCCCATGCCCTGTTTGAGTTTCTACTGGAGATGAGCTGCTGTGTAACTACCCAACGCTCACCATCTGAAGTAAGCCCTTGTGTGATTAGTTACTGTACATTGCCTGAGTTCTCATTGAAGAGGTGTTGTGTTCATTCACTGTCTGAGTTTCCACTGGAGAGGAGCTGCTGTGTAGCTACCCAACGCTCACCATCTGAAGTAAGCCCTTGTGGGAATATTCACTGTGCATTGCCTGAGTACTCTTTGCAGAGGAGCTGTTGTGTGTCCATGCACTGTTTGAGTTTCCACCGGAGAGGAGCTGCTGTGTAACTACCCAACGCTCACTATCTGAAGTAAGCCCTCGTGTGATTATTTACTGTACAGTGCCTGAGTTCTCATTGAGGCGGAGCTGCGGTGTGTTCATTCCCTGTCTGAGTTCTCATTGAAGAGGAGTTGAGTTCATTCACTGTCCGAGTTCTCACTAGAGAGGAGCTGCTGTGTAACTACCCAACGCTCACCATCTGAAGTAAGCCCTTGTGTGATTATCCAATGTACATTGCCTGAGTACTCTTTGCAGAGGAGCTGCTGTGTGTTCATTCAGTGTCGGAGCCCTCATTGAAGAGGAGTTGCTGTGTGCGTCATTTACTGCCCGAGTTCTCGCTGGAGAGGAGTTGCTGTGTAACTATCTAATGCTCACCACCTGAAGTAAGCCCTTGTGTGATTATTCACTGTTCATTGCCTGAGTACTCTTTGCAGAGGAGCTGCTGTGTGTTCATTCAGTGTCGGAGCCCTCATTGAAGAGGAGTTGCTGTGTGTGTCATTTACTGTCCGAGTTCTCACCGGAGAGGAGCTGCTGTGTAACTACCTAACGCTCACCATCTGAAGTAAGCCCTTGTGTGATCATTCACTGTACATTGCCTGAGTACTCTTTGCAGAGGTGCTGCTGTGTGTTCATCCAGTGTCGGAGCCCTCACGGAAGAGGAGTTGCTGTGTGTGTCATTTACTGTCCTAGTTCTTGCTGGAGAGGAGCTGCTGTGTAACTACCTAACGCTCACCATCTGAAGTAAGCCCTTGTGTGATCATTCACTGTACATTGCCTGAGTACTCTTTGCAGAGGAGCTGCTGAGTGTTCATTCAGTGTCAGAGCCCTCACTGACGAGGAGTCGCTGTGTGTGTCATTTACTGTCCGAGTTCTCGCCGGAGAGGAGCTGCTGTGCAATTACCTAACGCTCACCATCTGAAGTAAGCCCTTGTGTGATCATTCACTGTACATTGTCTGAGTACCCTTTGCAGAGGAGCTGCTGTGTTCATTCAGTGTCGGAGTTCTCATTGAAGAGGAGCGCGGAGTAATCGACTAGCGTTGTTGGAAGCACGTTCCTGGGTGATCACCCCCTGCACTTTGCCCCTATTGGAGAGGGATCCCTGGGTACTTGCTGACCTTTCCATCTTCTGAGCCCTCTCCAAGCTAAGGGCTGGTGTGATCCTCCATTCACCCACCGGCAAGGTTGCCAGCGAAGAAACGACATACCTGGTTTTATTGAGACCCTTTCTTTTAACTTAATAAAAATAAACTTGTACATTTTATTCTTGTTGTCCAGCCTGGTTGTGTTCTGTGGTGGACTCCTTAAGGGGACGCATGCAGTTACGGGGTGGCATACAAAATGTCCGAACTTTTTCTGATTTGGGGTTGTACTTGTTTGGCATGCATAACACAGCATTCTTAGTTGTACCCTAAATTTGGTAAGTCACACCTCCCACAAATCCTGGTCACACATCCCACAGATTATTTACTTTAACCTTAAAATTCTGTCATCCTCTCTGTCCACCTTAATATCACTCCATGCTCGTGTGACTTTTTCCCCACAAAGGGCATGGTTATCAAAAATGTCAAAACTGCCCATGAACATCCAAAAAAAAAATGAATGGTGATCAGTGGCTGTAAACTTTAGTTGATATATATATATATATATATATATATATATAGGGGGGGGGGGGGGGGGGGGGGTGCTACCACAGAAACCGAAAATTCTCGGGACAGCAGCATTTGTCCAAATTTCAATCTTAACCGTTCTATTTCATCAGAAACGATCTTAAAAAAGGGCTTTAAGTGTACAATACCGAACTTACCCTTTAATTATCTGGCACAACCTATTTAACTGGCAGCGAACTTTCCAATTTTAACTGACTTTGCAAGATGGCAAGCCACTCTAAGGTGACTGAAACCCTACGACACCAAGTTGTGCAGATGAAGGCCAAAGTGATGACCCTTTCAGCTATTGCAACACAAATTGGTCATGCCAAATCTGTGATTTCTAGAATATTGAATCTTTAAAAAGACAGTCATTCATTCAAGTCCCCCAAAAAGGCTGGTCTTCCATGTAAGACAAATGCATGAGAGGACAGGACGATGCAGAGACTTTCAATGTGGAATCGGTTCAACACTGCAGCTGGAATTGCTCGCCAGTTCAGAGCTGAACATGGTAAGGATCTATCTCGGCATACAGTGTCTCGTCGTTTAAAATAACTCGGACTGAAAGCTCACTCTGCAGTGACCAAGCCTCTCATCAGCAGAAATAATCAAAAGGCTAGACTAACCTTTGCGGAGGAGGATGTCATGTGGACAGAGGAGAACTGGTCAAAAGTTCACTTTAGTGATGAAAGTAATTTTAATTTATTTGGATCTGATGGAAAGCATTATGTTCGGCGTCAAACTGGGGAAAGATTGAACCCAAAGTGCTTAGAGAAGTCAGTCAGAGGTGGAGGAGGAAATGTCATGGTTTGGGGGATGTTTTCTGCAGCAGGAGTTGGGCCTATTATACAGCTACATGGCAGGGTGAATGCAAATGTTTATCAGAACCTCCTTTGGCAACATGTGGTTCCTTCCCTGCAAGCATCTCCAAATCATCCCTAAATTTTCATGCAAGACAATGCCCCCTGTCACACTGCAAAATGGGTAAAACAGTTCCTTGAAACTAAGAAAATTGAAATAATGAAATGGCCAGCTCAGAGTCCTGATCTAAACCCAATTTAAAATCCTTGGCGACAAAGTTATGGCTAAGAAACCCATTACAACTGTGGAAGAGACTGGAAGAAAAGGGGACCAAGATCACATCAGAGCAGTGTGAGAATCTAGTGATGTCCTGTGGCCGCAGATGTGCTCGGCTCATTCAAAGCAAGATCCTCAAATTTTAGTTGTAATGCTTCCTTTTGTGCAGCAATGGTAATTGTTCTCTAATTTTGATTGCTGTGTTTAACATAAAATAAAGGTTTTGTTGAATTACCTTGGTTATTTTGTAAAAAATGCTAGTAGAACAATGGTATACCCACAGCGAATATTCCTTCAAATTTCAAGCAATGAAGATTAACAATATTTCTGAAAATAATCAAGTGTTTCTTAATTGTTCTCTAATTTTGATGTCTAATATATATATATATATATATATATATATATGTGTGTGTGTGTGTGTGTGTGTGTGTGTGTGTGTGTGTCATATAATTTTTTATAGCGGTTGCTGAGGAACATTCCATCGCCCCAATCCTTGGAATAAACTGATAAAAAAAAAAAAAAAAACTGTTTAGTGCACAAAAGCCTTAGATGATAATACTGTTAAATCATACAGTATATCATGCTGATATGTAACAAGTGGGTTGACTGGTTTTAAAATTGACCGGAGTAGCTATTGGGTGCAGTCATTCTCAGGTTAATTATTTTTCTATTGATGTCTCTTGTAAAGCACCATGTTCAGATTTTGTTCAGAAAGGTTATTGTGCCTTTTACTCGTCATATTTCTGAGGTATGTTTGTAATCAAATTGATTGCTCATAGTTTACTGTATTGGGTGCAGACGTTACTATTACTATTAGTAACTACTGCAGTGTTCAGGGCTATGCTCTAGCCTTGTTGAGTTGCCTACACAAAGACCTCCAGCATGCAACAAGATTGTGCCTTCCTCTGTAAATTGTTGATAAATTACATGTTAATGTATTACTCACTGTTCTGTCTCACTCAATGTCCATTCCATGAATTACTGAGTATTATTTTTGCATGTCCTTGATATCATGTACATCCAATAATTATTTGCCCACTGTGCCTACGTGTTATTTGTTGGTGTTAATGCCCAGAGGCACAAGAGTTTAAATCCAGCCCTGCTCTCGGCTACTGATGCAAGCATGTCAATGATTTAATATCCTTTTTTTAATTTTTTTATGGTGACTAAGTCAAATAATTTGTTCATTGTATATTTGGTAGCGCTATTAAAAATGCATTTCCATCTTAGCTTAGTTTTTATCTAATTTGTCATCATAAAAATGTTGTCATTAACAATATGAACACTAGACATTACAGATTCAGTGTATCTCTAGCAGCATGTATTGTGTTTTTCTTGTAGCTCACTGTTGAGTCACCTAGATGTGCATGTACACATGCACTAAATGCTGGTTTATTTGGGCTTACTTGCTCACTGGTCTCTGAAATGATACAAAAGGACATGGAGGTCCATTTCAAGCCCCAGTGGAACTCCTGTGCAGTGTTCTCTGAGCTTTGAATGATTTAGAATCAGTTGTTTTCCCTGTTGCAATCCCTGGTGGATTCAGACCTCCATCTTTTCACAGTCTGCTAGATACGACTGTTGGTAAAGTACAATAAAGTGACACATAGGAAGGAAAATTCAGTTTAAAAGTTGAATAAATAATGTCCCTTAACAATACAATTTGCCTGGTGAGTAGAAGTGTATTTCACTGCAACAAAGGTTTAAGAATCTAATTGGGTTTTATCATTAATTTTGATGATATCCATTTATCATTTCTGGTGATATGAGTGTCTGGATAAACACAAAATACACATGTTGGATAAAGGAAAACAGTACTTTAGCTAGCTTTTTATTTTCCAAAGTGAATACCACTGAAAGTGAAATAAATTAAGCCAATCATCCGTTCAATATATTGGCAACCCAGGCTCACACAACATTTTTGCAAAACTACAAAAACATACCCATGCATACCATTCACTGCAGTTTCCAACTGAAATAAACACTAGTGGCAGTAAAGCACCAACAACTTGTATTTCTTTTTACACAAATTATGGAGACGGTGCGAGCACCCAGCGCCGCTAAATTTCCAGGTAGACACTGAGATATGCGCTCGCTGGAGACCGCTGTGCCCAAAGCACACGAGGTGGAGGGGTTGGCAGAACAGCCTTCTGAGGCCATCGAGAGGAAATGGGCACCCTTAAAAGAGGTGTTGACCACTTACCCCTGGAGGGGACCACCTCAGAAGCCTTACACCGGTGGCGTTAAGACTTCTTCGCTGAAGCCTTCTTAGAGATAATAACGGTCCTTAGATCCATTTTAACCTTTTAAGACTTCGGCTACGAGAACCGCCCCCGACCCCCAGTCTTTCTTATGGGGGAGCACAGGAAGCGCCACTCGTTTTTGTTGCGTTTTTGTTGCTTGGAGAAAGGAGCTTGTAGACGGCCGATACTGCTCCTGTCCAGCAGCCTCAGAGACATGAGAGCGAACAGGAATACATTTCTGGAACACTGACGCCTGTTTATTTGCCTCCTGAAACACATCGACGACTGAGGTGACAGCGTCGCCGGAAAGACCAACAGGGGAAAGCGGGGCATCCAGAATAAAACTCTTTTCTTTCTCATTTATTCCCAACAAATTTAACCACAGATGTCTCTTCATGGCCACCAGGGCTGCTATATAGCAGCTGACTGACTTGGCAGTCCCCCTGAGAGATAAATCTGTAGTCCTGCGTAGCTCTCTTATTGCATCAGGGCTTACTTTTTCGCTTTCATCAATGTCTCTTGGCAGGTCGGCCTGATATGCCTACAATAATGACAAGGTGTACAGGCATGCCGCAGCCTGACCTGCAGCTGATTATGTTTTACCCACCAGCCCTAAAGTAGCTCTTAATGGCTTGCTGGGTAACATCTGGGATTTTAGGGACGATACTAACTGATAGCTCGCAACCGTCTCTTCATCTACAAGAGATCACTGAAGTTCTTAGTGGTTTCATATGCTCCACCATCATTTGAAAGACTGGTGTTGGCCTACCTGAAGGACATCACCTGGCCCTTGCTGGATCCTCTTCAGTTTGCCTACAGTTCAAACAGGTCTGTGGATGATGCAGTCAACATGGGACTGCATTGTGTCCTGCAACATCTCAATAGACCTGGGACTTATTGCTGGGTCCAGATGATATTGGACTTCAGGAGTTACCCCCCTGCACACCCCCCACTCACCATCATGAACAGCACCGTGGAAGCAGTGGAGTCATTCAGGTTCCTGGGCAACACCATCTCTCAGGACCTGAAGTGGGACACTCCATAGTGAAAAAGGCCCAGCAGAGGTTTTACAGTACTTCCGTCACCAGCTGAGGAAGTTCGACCTGCCACAGGAGCTGCTGAAACAGTTCTACTCGGCCTTCGTCGAGTCTGTCCGGTGCTCATCTATTACTGTCTGGTTTGGTTCAGCAACCAAATCAGATTTCAGGAGACAGCAACTGACAGTCAGGACTGCTGAGAAGATAATTGGTTCCCCCCTGACCACCCTCCAAGATCTTTACGCCTCCAGAGTGAGAAAAGGGGCTGAGAACATCACTTTGGACCCCTCACAGCCAGCTCACTCTCTCTTTGAACTGTTGCTCTCTGGATCAGAACAGCCAGGAGCAAGAACAGTTTTTTTCCCCCCACAGACTATATTTAGCCTGAACAATTAAAACTCTCATGACTGTACATGGTCTACCATGATTGTACATTTGTGCATAACATCCACAATTGTACATCTTTAAATACATCCAAAATTGTACATCTGTAAATTACATCATAAACTTTTCACTTAACATATTTGGCCAGTATGGGGCTATCAACAGTAGACTGACCCCGTCCCAGCGAAACCTTTCCAGAACTCCTGGGAGCAGAGCAATCGGGGAAATGCGTACAGGCGTGACCTCGGCCACTACTGTACCATCGTGTCCAACCCTAGAGGGGCTGGATGACTTAGGGAAAACCAGAGTGGGCAGTGTGATGTTTCCCTGGATGCAAATAACTCTACCTCGGCACGACCGAAATGTTTCCACAGGAGCTCCACCACCTCGGGATGGAGTCTCCACTCCCCGGGCCTCGGCCCCTAGCTAGACAGGATGTCTGCCCCCCTGATTTAAATACCCCGGGATATAAATCGCCCTTAATGAAAGAAGATTCCCCTGGGACCATAGAAGGATCTGGTGAGCCAGCTTGTATAACCGGCGCGAACACAGACCCCCCTGATGGTTTATGGAAGAGACCACCGATGTGTTGTCTGACCGGACAAGAACATGATGACCTCTGAGGTCTGGGAGGAAGCGTTTCAGAGCCTGAAACACCGCCAGCATTTCTAGACAATTTAAATGCCATTGAAGATGATGGTCCTGCCACAGACCCTGAGCTGGGCGACCACTCATGATCGCCCCCCCAGCCTGTGAGAGAGGCACCCATCGTTAGTGTTACACGACAACACGGAGCCCCCAACACAGGCCCTTGGGACAGATACCAAGGTTCTTTCCACATAGCCAGGGCGCGAGGACACCGTCGCGTGACCCTGATCATGCGGAGCGGGTTTCCCCTCGGAGAGAACCCCTTGGCCCTCAGCCACCACTGCAGCGGTCTCATGTACAGCAGGCCGCAAGGTATAACGTTGGACGCTGCTGCCATAAGACCCAGAATTCTTTGATATTCTTTTACAGTAAGTGACTGGCCTAGCTTTGCTGTTTGACGGCTAAGAGAATCGAAGCTATACGAGCAGGAGACAGATGTGCCTGCATCGTCGGTGAATCCCAAACCACACCCAGAAAAGTGGTCCTCTGTAATGGAGAAAGCACACTCTTCTTGGCGTTGAGCCTCAACCCCAACTTTTTGATATGGGCGAGCACGACATCTCGATGCTGAATCGCCTGATCCTCCGACTGAGCCAGAATCAACCAATCGGCGATATAATTTAAAATGCAGATGCCCTGGAGTCGCAGCGGAGCCAGAGCTGCATCCATGCATTTCGTAAAAGTTCGGGGAGACAGTGCTAGGCCGAACGGAAGAACCCGATATTGGTACGTTTTGCCCCCGAAAGCGAACCTCAGGAACTTCCTGTGTTGTGGAAGGATGGAAATATGGAAGTATGCGTCCTTTAGATCTATCGTGACAGACCAGTCCTCGGACCTGATCTGTGACACGATCTGCTTGAGAGTCAGCATCTTGAACTTGAGCTTCCCTACGGAGCGATTTAATAGGCGCAGATCTAAAACTGGACGTAACCCCCCATCCTTCTTCGGAACGATGAAATATCGGCTGTAATAACCCAACTCGCTACTGGGAGGAAGAACTCGTTCTATAGCCCCCTTCAGCAGAAGAGTTTTCACCTCTTGTTCCATAACCAGAGCCTGCTCAGGGCCCACCACTGTGGGCAGAACCCCTCTGAAGCGAGGCGGGCGTGATCTGAACTGAATCGTGTACCCATACTCGATAGTCTGCAGGACCCATTGAGATACATTTGAAAGAATTTTCCACACTGCCAAAAATTCTACTAAGGGTACCAGTCTCTCGAGACTGGCCTCTGGAATATTTTGAGTGGCAGACACAGTGCCCTGTAACGGCGCACTGGCAGGGAACAACTGGCCTGACCACTCTGGACCACTCCTCAGAGTGGACGAGCGTCCCTCGGGAAAACGCTCGCTGGGACCGTCTACGCCCTGGCACGCAGGCGGGGTTGGCAGAACGGGCCCCTGAGGGCACAGAGAAAGTATGGGCACCGTGTAATGCGGCGAACACCCTCCCCTCTCGGTGGGGACCACCCTCAGCATCCTGGCGCTTTTGGCGTCAGGACCTCTTCTTTGACGCGACGCTCTGTTTTTTTTGCGCCCTATGTGAGGAGCTACTCGACGGCCGGGGCTGCTCCCGCCCAGCAGCCCCGGCGACATGAACACGGAGAGGGAGAAATTTCTGGAAATTTCGCCTGCTTTTTCTCTTCCTGAAACCTCTCGATGACCGAATTTACTGAGTCACCGAAGAGGCCAGCAGTTGAAAGCGGGGCGTCCAGGAGAAAAGATTTTTTCTTTTCTTTCATGTTGGATTAATTCAACCATAAGTGTCTCTCCGTTGCCACCATGGCTGCCATAGAACGGCTCACTGATTTGGCCGTCTCCTTGGTGGCACGGAGAGATAGATCTGCTGCCTGACGTAATTCTCGAATTACGTCGGCACTAATTTCATCCCCCACCTAAGCCGAGTTGTTTCTTAATGGCTTGGTGGGCAATGCCGGTGTCTTAAATTCACTGTGCCTCTGCAGCAGCGGGACCTGAACCGCGGGGAGCGCGCACCGAACCACTCTCCTCGAAGAGGGCTCGGCGGGAGCGGAGCGTTTTTATAGACAAACGCTCGCAATGCTCACAATCAGCTCCCTCGAGAGCTGACTGGGCATGCAGCACTCCCAAACAAACAACACACAGATTGTGTGTGTCCTCACCCGTAATATAAAGTGGGCAGGGATGAACACACTTTCTGAACTGCTGTTCGCTCGCCATGATATATATATAGTCTCTTTTTATAGTTATATATATATATATATATATATATATATATATATATATGTGTGAAAAACTCCTGCCTAGCAATTTCTAAGGACAGACAAAAACACTTGAGACACAGACTTTTTCATACACAGAGTGCTTGCTGAAGACTCAGAAGCTGATGCGCTTGTGTTTTGGGGGTGCTTATATAGTTTCCTGGTCGATGACGTCACCCGCATATGACGTTCCGTCTCGCCATTGGACTGATTTCATAAGTGCTTCATGACGCACTCACGCAGGGGCGTTCCCACGGGGTTTCACGCAGCTCGTGCATTCATTAAACCAATTTTGCAATTTGGAGAGTCATTTAAGTGCTAAAAGACTTCTCAAATAGTTATCTCCAGGGCAGGACTGAGGGGGCCGGTGGCCCTGGGCTTGAGTTTATGTTTGGGTTCTACCTACTGTAAGGGAATTCTGATCAAAATAACTCAAAGGTGATTGAATTACAGTGAATAAAACCCAAATTAATATGTAAATGATTCAGAAATAATATTTAACATTTTATCAACTATTCTTCCACTGATAAATTGAGATTAGAGTATTCTACCAATTCTGGACAGAATAAAACTCTGTGGCCAACGGTAATAATATCATAAAATTATGATCACTGATTATGAGCAAGGTAACTGTTATAACCCCTTTAAGTCTAGGGAGAGTAAGGCGTGCAACATTAAATACTGAACGTGTACTGAAAAAAACATCTCACACAACCCAGTCTAATTTATATAATAGTGAGAAGCAAGGTGTAAAGAATACCTCAAGATAATTAGTTAAATAAGTGACCAATTATGCAAATCATAACCAAACAAAAAAAGGTTCACAAAAGAAAGAGGTAAAGAGAAAAGAACTAGACAGTGCCAAATCAAAGAAAGAAAGAGACCCAAAATCAATCTTACTAATTATAAACAAAACAATTTATAACCTGACTAAATTGACATTGATCAAAAAACAAAAGATCTTCAACGTCAGAAACGCTTAATAAACTACACTTACTGCAAAAAGAAAAATACAAAGAATGGTACATGTCGCTACTGTTCTATACACAATTGAGAACTCAGTGTAGCACATGTATATCACGTGATATCTCACCTGTTCTTTTCTCTTCCCCGTTAAATAACAGGTTTAACAACCAGACCAACGGCAAAATACTCAAGAGAAAAGACGACCCAAATGGGCCTCTAAGTTCTCAAAGAACACAGTTTCTCAAACATTAAATTGGTACAGGGCAAATATGCATCACAAACAAATCAAGTGGAGTCTCCCGCTTCCCACACAGGTGCGCTCTTTATAAGCACATAATGCACCCTCATTGGTGAAGCCACGTTACATCATCACAAAGCATTTCAATGACTGGCAGATGGATGAACCAATCAGGTAACCGCATCGTCCTGTTCAGAGCGAAAGTAAAGAGAAAAAGGAGGAAAACAACAACAACAACAACAACAACAACAGACAAATAATAACAAAGGACATAACAGTAACAATATAGAACAGTTTAAGATATAAACTTGTAAGCACACAACAATATACTAATACACACAAACTAATCTAACGAAACACACACACACACACACACACACACACACACACACACACACACACACACACACACACACACACACACACACACACACACACACACACACACACACACACATACACATTCATACAGTGACAGGGAAATGTGATATTTCGAAGGATGAACGGAGTCCCAAATGTCTAGCGTTAGACACTATTTCTTGACAACCTTAGAGAATCAATAAACTAGCAATTCAACCTTAGTTCGTTGTGCATCAATTAAAAAAAGTTACACATTGTTGCATAGAGGACAAAAATGTCTGTGTCAAAAAACTGTCATAACAATTTGAAGCTTGGGAGCACAGACTTAAGTTTGGTCTCATTTTCAAAGAGGACCCTTGGCAGATTATTGCTGAAGTAAAATAAATAAATACTTAAACTTAAACTACCAGGCACTGTTCAATGCGGATGGGCGGCCGGAGAGCGTTAAGGGTTTTTCTATTAGAATGGTGTCGTGTTAGCAGCCCCTAAGTTAATAACTAATGATTTTCGCAATGGAAGTGAATCAATCAAAACTATCCTTAGCTCGACAATAACTTTATCCTAGAGCTGTGGTAAAGCCTAAACAATATGTTAAGGTGATTTCTATTATCACTGTGTAAGGGGTATACAGTCAAAGACCCAGAACCAGATATGAAGAATGAAGACCCGGAGTCAGAATTATAAAAAATTAAAGAAAAGTTTTACTGAAGATAGTTTGCAGTTTCATCAGCAGAAGTCAGCTTCAAGACTCAGACAGGAGTTCGTAGGCCGCCCCGCTTACAGTTACAAAGATCACAGCAGTTATACGATTTCCAAGGTCTAAGCTACATCATTGCTTACAGGATGAATGATTCTCATTGTTTGTCTTTAGTCTAACTGGAAAGTAAGGCTTTAACAAAGAAATGGCCCCTTAAACTATTGGCTTCAATGGCCCCTATATGTTTTAACACATTGAAGACCTTTCACAAACATAAAACAAGTCCCTATTTCATTTCTGGAAGCTGGGTTAAATAAGCAAGCACTGCATTCAGATATCAAATACAGACATTAAAGAATACATGAAAAGAACATTTCAGTGATCACACAGGTAACTTTTATAACAAAGTAAAATCTCTAGAGAATTCATTCAACTCATTTGATATTTAGAAGGAAAAATATTGATTAATACCTTAATTATAATCAATCATTGCATATACATTGAAGCAGCAGTGGATTCTGATCCACCCCCTTCAACTGTAAAGATGCTTTGAAACAATCCATACTGTTAAAAGCGCTTTATAAATGAAGGTGACTTGATTTGACTTGAAAATTATTTATGAATATTATTTTATATAAAATATATATTTTATGAAAAAAGTTGAACTCTAAAACGGCTAGAAAAATGCCATACATCTAAATAAGTTGTGTTCCAAATTTGAGTATGATATCTCAAAAAAATAGCTTTCGGTAAGATTTTGTTTGGGCGCAGTAACAGATTTTCCCCATTGGATGCCAGCAAAACTCCACTGGTGCACACAGTGATTGGATTTGCTATTTGCAGTTGAGTTTTCTCTCTCAATATTACAAACACACACATGCTCACACACATATATTTTTTTTTTTATAACACACATACCAACCACACTCTGACATCCATACCAACACACCCACACAATTATCGTTACATAATTTACCCAATCGGCTCTAAAATATGCCAAAGCAGAAAACAGGAATAAAGCAAGTTATTGCTTTATAGGCCAAACTTGAAAAAAGGCACCATCTGTTAAAAAATAGTAAAAAAAATAATTTTGAAGCCTTGCCAACAGAATGAAAGCCTATTAACAAAGATTGCATTATGCTATAGTTAAATGGCCCTGGGATTAAAAAATTGCAGTTTTAATGCGTTTCAATAGGGACATTTTTGTCCAAAAGGAGCTGAAAGGAATTATTTTTTGTACCAAGTAAAAAAGTGAATATGAAATAGTAAAATTCCAATAAAAATACACACCTGTGAAAAAGACAAAAATGTCCATAAGGATTCACAAGGGTTAAAAAGATTTGCACCAGTTCACCAAGGGTTAGGAGATAGTTGTTCTTGGTTTTGGATTCTCCAGTGAGTGCTTATGGTTCCTTTCGTGACAAAGCAGCTGGAGGGAATCTCGACAGCGCTGATTGGTTGGCGGTCGGTTGATTTTGCATTCTGAAAGACAACAATCTGTGGTGAATGGATTGTTGGCTTTGTAGGGTGGAGCCTCATATGCCGGTTCCTGGATTACGGGTTGCTATGCAATAACGTTTTCTCTGCGTCTCGATGAGCTTCGAGATCAACAACTTTGAGAGAGTTTTCTTTGGCAAGGTTCAATGAAGATGGAAAGTTGATGAGTTTTTGGATGAGCTCTTGGTGGTGGAAGAGCAAGCAGTATTATGGTAGAAGTCAGCACGAATCAAAGCAAGAGCTTTAATCACAGCAAAAGCCAAGGCAAAAAAGTAAAACGTCTCAGGTTACGTATGTAACCCTGGTTCCCTGAGAGGGAACGAGACGCTGCGTTGAGACGCGGTGGGAATGCTCTGCGTGATTGCGTCGTGAAGCACGTGTATAATCAGTCCAATGGAAGAGCGAGACGTCATAGGCGGGTGACGTCATAGACCAGGAAGCTATAAAGTACACCTGAAAACAGACCGCGACAACTTCTGAAAAAGCCTGAAGCAAGTCGATCAGGGCATGCAGGAAGTATGGCAGGAAAACGCAGCGTCTCGTTCCCTCTCAGGGAAACAGGGTTACATACGTAACCTGAGACGTTCCCTTTCAAGGGAACTCGAGCTGCGTTGAGACACGGTGGGAACTCTATACCCACTACGCCATAAAGACAAATGCCCGTTCTGTGTGAAGTCCTTGCGCACACTAAGAAGCAAGCAACCTAGCCCCAGGAGTGGAGAGGTGTAAGTCATAAAATCTGACAATGTATGTGGTGAGGACCAGCCTGCCACATTACAAACGTCCTGAAAGGGAACACCCGAAATTAAAGCCTAGAGGCAGCCATACTCCTGTAGAATGGGCCTGAACAGCCATAGGTGAAGGCTGTCCGGCCGCTTCATAAGCAAGTGAGATAGCATCAACTACCCACTTGCTCATCATCTGTTTAGATGCCGGGCAACCTATCTTAGGTGATCCGAAGCAGACAAATAATTGTTCTGATATACGCCACTGAGCAGCTCTGTGGACATACGCATCCAAAGCCCGGACAGGGCGTAACAGATTAAGTTTTTCCTGATCTGGGGTATTAAAGGTGGAGGACAGAAGGCCTGCTGCACAAATGACCCGCACATTTAGTAGGGACCTAGAAATACAACCCGACCTGGGGTGAAGAAATACTATCACCATAGCAGGTGCAAATCCAAGTACGTGCAGGCCTCAGCCTCATGTACCAACAGGGCAAGTACTGTACCAACAGGGCAGAAACAAGATTCAGAAGGGGTTCTCTGCACCAGGCAGAGAACAGCATATTTAGTCTTCTCGTAGAGGGAGCTCTAGACTGGAGTATGGTCTCCACGACCTCAGTCGAGAGACCTGAATCTATGAGCTGGGCCCCCTCAGAGGCTGAGCCCACAGTATCCACAACTCCAGAGCTCCTAGGAGCAAAAATATCGGGAAAAGCGTATAGGTGTAGCGGCAACCACACCCATTACATCACATCCAGTCCAAGCGGAGCTGGATGCGTGAGGGAGAACCACAAGGGCAATGCATTGTACAAGCGTTGCGAAAGGTCGACTTGTAGTTTGACCGAAGTTCTCCCTAAGAAGCTCCACCACCTCGGGGTGAAGTCTCCATTCCCCGGGCCACAGCCCCTGCCTCAACAGGATATCTGCTCTGATATACGAGACCATCAGTGTGTTGTCCGGACCCTTCGCTGAGCAACCAGTCATGATTGCCCCCGACTTGTGAGGGAAGTATCCGTCGATAGCATTATGCGCCGACAAGAAGCCCCCAACACTGGGCCTGGGCGAGGTACCAAGGTTCTTCCACATGACCGAGGCACGAAGGCATAGCCGCGTGACCTTGATCATGTGAAAACGGATTTCCCCTCGGAGAAAACCCCTTGGTCCTGAGCCACCACAGCAGGGGTCTCATGTATAGAAGGCCAAAAGTAACTAAGTTGGACGCAACTGCCATGAGCCCCAACCAAAGACCTTTCACCGAGCGGCCACTCATGACCGCCCCCCATCCTGTGAGGGAAGCATCCGTCGATAGCGTGACGCGTCGACAAGAAGCCCCCAGCACTGGGCACTGGGCGAGGAACCAAGGTTTCTTCCACATGACCGAGGCACGAAAGCATAGCCGCGTGACCTTGATCATGCGAAAACGGATTTCCCCTCGGAGAAAACCCCTTGGTCCCGAGCCACCACTGCAGGGGTCTCATGTACAGAAGGCCAAAAGTAACTACGTTGGACGCAACTACCGTGAGCCCCAACAGTCTCAGAGACTGTTTTGCAGTGAGTGACTGACCTAGTTTTACATTCTTTACGGCTGTGAGAATCGCAGAAATACGTGCAGGACACAGACGTGCTTGCATTGTTGTCGAATCCCATAATACACCTAGAAAAGTGGTCCTCTGAGCTGGGAGGAGTACACTCTTTTGGTGTTGAGCCGCAACCTCAACCCCCTTATATGGGACAGAACGACATCTCGATGTTGAACTGCCAAAAGCTCGGAATGAGCTAAAAACAACCAATCGTCGATATAATTTAATACGCGAATGCCCTGAGAATCTCAGAGGAGCCAGAGCTGCATCCACGCATATTGTAAAAGGTGCGGGGTGATAACCTAGGCCTAAAGGAAGAACCCGATACTGGTATGCTTCGCCCCTGAAAGCAAACCTCAGGAATATCCTGTGATGAGGATGGATAGATAAGTAAGCGTCCTTTAAGTCTATTGTGACAAACCAGTCCTCGGACTGAGTCTGTGACACAATCATATTTCGCGTAAGCATACTTTGAACTTAAGATTCTGAAACCTGCTGTTTAATTGACGCAGGTCTAGAGTAGGGCGCAAAAAAACCCTGACTGTCTGCCGGGAGGAGGAACCCCTTCTACAGCTCCTTTTGCAGAAGTGTCAGTACTTCCTGCTCCATAACCAAAGCCTGCTCGGGGTCCACCACAGTGGGGAGGACCCCTAGAAATCTGGGCGGACAAGAACCGAATTCTGAACCCTTTTCTATAGTGTGCAGGACCCACTGAGAAATATGTGGCAGTAGTTTCCACGCTGCCAGAAATTCTACTAGGGTAACCAGTCTCTCAAGACTGGCCTCTGGATTTGGTTGAACAGTCACTACGGTGCCCTGAAGTGACGAACCGGCAGGGAACAACCGAACTGACCGTTCTACGACCCTCCTCATTTTGCACTCTGTGCTGCGAGGAGCTTAGTAGACCGAGACTTCTCCGCCCAGCAGTCTCAGGAACATTAGATTGGTGAGGAAGAAACCTCTGGAACGCCGCTGAATGGTTTATTTCTTAGTTTTTTGAAAGCGGAGCGTCCAGAAGAACAGACATAATTTTATCTTATTTTTATCTTATTCATTTTATCTTATTTTTCTTTATTTTTAAATCAGAAAAACGTATATATATATATATATATATATATATATATATATATCATTCCGTGGCCACCAGCAGGAAAACAACCAAACTGGCCGTGCTGCGACCCTCCTCAGAGAGTCGCCCCCCCAGAGGACGCAGAGGAGGAACGATTTCTCGAAACCGTCCCTCCCCAGTATAGTTTATTTGTTTTTGCACGACGCAATTCTCGAATAGCGTCAGTGCTGATTTTCTCTTATCATCCTCACATTCATCCATGTCCTTATACTTTATCCACCAGCGCAGCCTAATAAAATTTATTTATTTAAAAAACTATGACGCCGACTCGGGAGAGAGAAAGCTCCCAAGGGTCTCTTTAACCCGAGGCACTGTCATACCATGATACTTAATACCCAAAGCATTATTATAGTTAGACGTTTGGGCATTAAACACATAAAATAGAAACTGGCGTATTCCACGATCTCGACACCTCAGTGTGGAGATAGGGAAAAACAGCAGTCCCCGACGAGGAGGCTGAGATACAGAGTTTTTCTGTTTTTAGATATGGTTCATCTAATAAACTCTTTTTATTTTCACTCTCATAATGTTCAGCTGGCGAGTAAATATTTAACTAGCAACAGCACTAGATAAACCTCCTTGTAAATCTCCTCTTTATTCAACAGAGTTATGAGCTGACATATTTATTTATTTATTGAAAACTCAAACATCTGCCTTTTTCTTGATATCTTTATTTGTTTTGTTCTCTTTTTTCTTAACAAAACACTAACAATACCAATTCCTCGGAACTGGAAATCGCCAGCACTGGATCTGACAGGTGAAAGCTGAGATAGGGCGGAGCCCGTCCCAAGCCCCGCGGTCAGATCCGTCCCAAAATGCGAGTCACCGCCGTGCCTCGGCAACCGGGGACCCGCGCGGGGAGCGCGAACCGAACCGTCCTCCTCGAAGAACGCCCGGCGGGAGCGGAGCGTCCTCACGGACAGCTTCTCGCAATCCTCACAGTCAGCCCACTCGAGAACTGACTGTGGCATGCTCCACTCCCAAATAGTAACAAAAAGCTGATGTGTGTGTCCCCACCCGTGATATAACGTGGGCAGGGAACAACACAAAGCTGCTTGCTCTCTTTTTCCATAATATATATATATATATATATATATATATTGCAACTTGATAGACAACAATAAATATGACAAGGACAGAATACACAGATCACTTGCTGAAGGCAACAGAAGCTGTCGCGGTCTGTTTTCAGGTGTGCTTTATAGCTTCCTGGTCTATGACGTCACCCGCCTATGACGTCTCGCTCTTCCATTGGACTGATTATACACGTGCTTCACGACGCAATCACGCAGAGCGTTCCCACCGCGTCTCAACGCAGCTCGAGTTCACTTGAAAGGGAACCATACTGCTTCTCACTGGGTTATAAGTGTGTCCATCTGACCTGTCCTCCCGAGTGTTTCCACCAATCAGATATTGTCTTGGGAACGGTTCTCCTGTTCTTGCATGTAATTAGCATAATGTCCACATGATCACATGCACCCAAACTTTAGAATTTTAGTAAATGCTTTAAGAAATCAACTTCCATAGTGTAAATATGGTGCATCCTACACAAATCTACTTTATATTACAATTCTGTAAATCATTTACCCATCAAACAGATACCGAATAATGTATATTTCCCACAATTGAGGTAGAAATTAATAAGAATTTAGCTGCAGTAACTGTTTACACACAGAAAGAACCATGTACCATGTTTTTAATAACCTAAGGCAAATACTGGTAATTAATTCAGCTTATTCACAGCAATTTTGAGACCATTGTTTGTTCAAAACCACGAGTCAGTTCTTTGAAGTCTCTGTTGGTTTGAGAGAGAGTCTCTGGAATTTGCAGCTAGGCTGAGAAGGTGTCCTGGAGGATGTCACCGTTTAGGTCCGTGTTGATTTGGGCCTTGGGCCAGTCTCTACAAGTCTCAGTTTCCTGATATGACTGTGGATATATGCATTAAGGTAACAAAGATGCCTTTTAGCCATTTGGTCTTACGGGGGTTTTAGGTTTGTGGTACAAAGAAGTCTTCTTCATTGATCAGCGCTGTCCTTACAAACCTAATTTGAGATTAGGCAGGCAAGGGGGGAATGCATCTTCTTCAGCCATGACTCGCTAATGGGTCGGTGGGGGGATCTCTGTGGCCTTTGAAATCAAGTCAGGTCACCTTTATTTATATAGCTCTTATTACAATACAGATTGTATCAAAGCAGCTTCACAGTGATAACATGAAAATAATACAACAAAGTTTGTTTCCAGAAGAAAATTGCGTTGTCGTCCACCTGAAGTAAGCCAGATCAATAATATTGTTGAATATTAAATGTCCCCTTTGAAATGTGGTGTTGTGTTCATTTGATGGACTTCGTTCATGGATAATCCTACACTACGCTACAAATGACCTCAACTAGAACATCATTATGGAGTAGCACAAAAACCACAAACATTTAAATATGCTTTGATGTTTCTAGAACAATTAATATGCAACATGCCAAGCCTAGTCAAAGTTTAGCGTAATATAAAATAGCCATAATAATACAATAAATTCTGGATGTGCATCTCTCAATTCAGAGAAGATCAAAACCTTGAATGCTAAGCAATAAAGCCAGAGATGAACAGTTTTTTTTTTTAAATGTATTGTCATACCTGTGTCCTCTTATGTCAGATTTTTGTGCAGTGTTTTCTGGGCCCTGGATGTGTTTTGAAATGCCCTGACATGTGTGCTTATTTCTGCGATGTTTTACTGTAACATTTTCATGGCTAAAGTCTGCTGTACTCAGCACAAACTGTCACAAACGTAAAGGCTTTGTAGTGGAAGCACACATGACGAAGATAAATAAACAGGAACTGACTTTACTAATACTCAAGAAGGAGTATGTTTACACATTTACAAAAAATAATGTTTGTGCTGTTGTGCTGATATAAACATACCCCTACTCTATATATCCCCTGTTATGTTCATTCTGTTGTCAGTTCTCATAACGTTTATACTTTTAAGGAGTTGTTGTCATTCTTGAGTCTATTAGTAAAGTCAGTTTCTGTTTATTCATCTTTGTCATGTGTGTTTCCATTTCAAAGCCTTTACGTTTGTGCTGTATACAGTATAATGATATGCTTAAAACAGAGAGTTCCCCTTCAGGGACTACCGCTGCGTGAAATCGCAGTGGGGACGCCCTCAGCGTGACGCGTCTGAAGCATGAATGAAATCAGTCAATGGAGAGGATGAGCGTACGGCGAGTGACGTCATCGACCAGGAAGCTATAAATATCCCCTGAGTACACAACACGCCAGCTTTTAGTTACTTCAGCAGCTCTGTGTGTGTCTGAATCTGTCGATTGTGTTTGTCTGTTTTGTCAGGAGTTTTCACTATATATATTTTATATAAAAAAACCAATATGAGCGAGCAGTATAAGAAGTGTGTTCCCCCCTGTACTCGGCACATCATGGGTGGGGATTCTCACGAGTTATGTGTAGCTTGTTTGGGAGTTCAGCATGCCCAGTCGGCTCTCGAGGGAGTCGATTGTCAGCATTGCGAGCATTTTCCCTTGAGAACTCTGCGCTCGCGGCGATCGCTCTTCGAGGAGAGTGATTTGCTGCGAGCTCCCCGAGGCTCGGGTCCCGCTTCTGTTGAGGCAGAGCGGCGGCGCTTGTCTTGGGGCTCGCAGATGGATCTCGCTGGCGACGTTGAGACGGGCTCCGCCCTATCTCAGCTATCTCCGACGAGATCTAGTGCCTCTCACCCGGCTCTGGAAGCACGCGCTGCGGCGGTTACTTCTGCCCGGGTGGAGGCACATGATGATGTTGAATTGAGATTTTCCAGTTCTGAGGAGCTGGATGTCGAAATTAAGTTTATTATCAGAGAAAACTAGTTTATCACATTATACTGCAAATGAAGAAGGTTTGATGGATGTATTATCTCGGGCTGTTGAAAAGCTAAAAAAAAAAAATATATATATATAACAGTATCGAGTGGCCAGCTGATAGACAGGTTTCTAGAATTAAAAGCAATCTAGATGATAGATTTCTGTCTGCACGACCTCAACCTTCTAGCCGGTGCTTACCGTTCTTCCCAGATCTTCATGCTGAGGTTTCAAAGACCTGGGTTAGACCGGTTTCAAGCAGAATTTACACAAATCAGTCCAATGCTTATGGTAACATTGTTGGTGCTAAATCTGCTGGTTATGTGACGATACTGTAGGCGGAGGAGACGCTTGCGAGCTATCTCTCTCCTGCTTCATCGTCTTCACTTAAAGCACCGGCTCTTCCACCAAAAAATAAATAAATAAATAAATATATATACCTCTATGCTGGTGGGGAAGGCTTACTCGGTGGCTCGGCAGGCGGCTGCATGTTTGCATACGATGACTTTTATGCAGGCTTTTCAGGCCGACCTGCTCAAAGGAAATCTGAGGGGGGTCCCCGCCGAGAGAGGCTTGCGTTCACCTCCCTTAAGGGTGCCCTGTCTCTCCCGGCGCCCTCAGGGGCCCGTCCTACTAACCCTGCTGAAACAGGGCGTAGAAGGGTCTGGCGAGTGCTTTCCCGAGGGACGCTCGCCGCATCTAAGGAGGGTTCTAGTGTGTTCAGACCAGTCGTTCCCTGCCGGTGCGCCGTTACAGGGCACTGTGTCTGTCACGCAGAATGTTCAACCAGAGCAAAGTCTTTCGTCGAGTTCGTCTTCAAAAAGAGCACAGCAGAAGCGGAGTGTCACGTCTCGTGCCCCCCTGCAGAGAAACTGGAGGGACGAGGCGGGGTGCTTTCCGGCGCGGCCTTCTCGGGGCAGGACTGATCTGAGGACAGTCATTGTCGCCAGAAAGGCCGCGTCGAAAAAGTCCTGACGGGCTGAACGTCAGGACTCTGAGGGTGGTCCCCATCGGGAAAAACTTGAGTTCACCGCACAAAAACACGGTGCCCTGTCTTTCTCGATGCCCTCAGGGGTCTGTTCTACTAACCCTGCCTATATAGGGCATAGTGAGACTCGGCGAGCGATTTCCCGAGGGACGCTCGCCCCCTCCAAGGAGGGTTGTGGAGTGCTCAGACCAGCTGTTTCCTGCCAGTATGTTACAGGGCGCTGTGTCTGTCACTCGGGATGTTCATCCGGAGGCCAGCCTCGAGAGGCTGGTTCCCTTAGTAGAGTTCCTGGCGGAATGGGTCCCCCACCCAGCAGGGAGTTAGGATACTACTTCATCGAAAAAAAAAAAAATCCTGACGTGCTGAACGTCAGGGTTCTGAGGGTGGTCCCTATCGTGAAAGACCTGAGTTCACTGCACAAGAACACGGTGCCCTGTCTTTTGCGATGCCCTCAGTGGTCTGCTTTACTAACCCTGCCTTCACAGGGCGTAGAGAGACTCGGCGAGCGATTTCCCGAGGGACGCTCGCCCCCTCCGAGGAGGGTTGCGGAGTGCCCAGACCAGCTGTTCCCTGCCAGTACGTTACAGGGCGCTGTGTCTGTCACTGGGGATGTTCAAATCAGATCCGAGGACTGGTTTGTCATGATAGATCTAAAGGACGTTTACTTCCATGTATCTATCCTCCCTCAACACAGGAAGTTCCTGAGGTTCGCTTTCGGGGGCGAAGCGTACCAATATCGGGTTCTTCCGTTCGGCCTAGCACTGTCACCCCGAACATTCACGAAGTGTACGGATGCTGCTATAGCCCCGCTGAGGTTACAGGGCATCCGCTTTCTGTACTAAATAGACGATTGCTTGATTCTAGCTCAATCGGAACAACAGGCGGTTCGGCACCGAGATGTCGTTCTTGCTCATATCAAGTGACTGGGGCTAAGGCTCAATGCCAAAAAGAGTGTTCTTTCTCCATTACAGAGAACCACTTTTCTAGGTGTAGTGTGGGATTCAACGACGATGCAGGCACGATTGTCACCTGCTCGTATTGCTTTGATTCTCGCTGCAGTAGATCAGGTCAAGCTAGGCCAGTCATCCACTGTAAAACAGTTCCAGAGACTGCTAGGTCTCATGGCAGCTGCGTCCAACGTGATACCTCTTGGCCTCTTGCACATGAGACTGTTACAGTGGTGGCTCAGGACCAAGGGATTCTCCCCGAGGGGAAATCCGCTTCGCATGATCGTGAGTTTGCGACGGTGTCATCACGCCCTGATCATGTGGAAAGATCCTTGGTTTCTGTCCCAAGGCCCTGTGTTAGGAGCTCCTTGTCGTCGCGTTATGCTAATGACAGATGCCTCTCTCACGGGTGGGCTCAGGGTCTGTGGGAGGACCATCATCGTCTGTGGCACTTAAACTGCCTAGAGATGTTGGCAGTGTTTCAGGCTCTGGAACACTTCCTCCCAGACCTAAGGGGCCACCATGTTCTTGTCCAGACAGACAACACATCGGTGGTTTCTTATATCAACCATCAGGGGGGTTTGCGTTCTCGCCCGCTTTACAAACTGGCACGTCAGATCCTTCTATGGTCCCAGGGGAAAATTCTTTCTCTGAGAGCTTTTATCTCCCGGGGTATTTAAATCAGGGGGCAGACATCCTGTTAAGACAGGGGCCGAGGCCCGGGGAATGGAGTCTTCACCCCGAGGTGGTGGAACTCCTATGGAAACATTTCGGTCTTGCCGAGATAGACCTATTTGCTTCTCGAGAAACATCACACTGCCCGCTGTGGTTCTCTCTCAGCCATCCAGCCCCGCTGGGGTTGGATGCGATGGTACATCCGTGGCCGAGGTCACGTCTGTACGCTTTTCCCCCGATCGCTCTGCTCCCAGGAGTTCTGGAGAGGGTTCGCCGGGACGGGCTCAGTCTCCTGCTAATAGCCCCGTTCTGGTCGGCCCGGGTATGGTTTGCGGACCTAGTGTCTCTCCTCAACGGCTCTCCCCTAGAGATACCGATCAGGAGAGATCTGCTCTCTCAGGCGAGTGGGTCGATCCTTCACCCCCGTCTAGAGCTATGGAGGCTGTGGGCTTGGCCTCTGAGGGGGCCCAGCTCATAGATTCTGGTCTCTCGGCTGAGGTCGTTGAGACCATCCTCCGATCCAGAGCTCCCTCCACGAGGAAGTTATATGCCGCGAGGTGGAAACTTTTCACCTCTTGGTGTGGAGAGCGCCAGCAGGACCCAGTTAACTGCCCGGTTGGTACAGTCCTGGATTTCCTGCAGGACCGTCTCTCCACAGGGTTATCCCACTCCACACTGAAGGTGTATGTGGCGGCCTTAGCTGCTTACCACACCCCTTCAAGTGGAGGTTCCCTCGGGAAACACCCGCTTATGTCTCGCTTCCTTCGTGTCACCTTGAGGCTGAGGCCTGCAGTTCGCACAAGGCTACAAGCTTGGGATCTGGCCGTCATCTTAGAAGGTCTCTCCCTTGCTCCTTTCGAGCCCATCGAGGAAGTTTCGGAAAAGTTTCTAACTCTAAAGACTATCCTTCTTCTCGCTATCTCATCTCTAAAAAGAATTGGAGATATTCAAGCACTTTCGGTGGCTCCCTCGTGCCTGGAATTTGCTCCTGGTTGGTTAAGGCCTTTCTCTTTCCGAGACCAGGTTATGTTCCTAAGGTTCCAACTGTTTCAGTTAGACCTATAGTTCTGCAGGTTTTCTGTCCTTTTCTCACGTCAGACCAGGAGAAAATTAATTTGCTGTGCCCAGTTTGGGTTTTGATGCTTACGTCCACAGAGCTGCCCTGTGGAGGAGATCGGAACAAATGTTCGTCTGTTTGGGTCACCTAAGAAAGGGTGTCCTGCATCTAGAAAAAGGATGAGCAAGTGGGTGGTCGAGGCCATCCCACTTGCTTATGGTTCGGCCCATCAGCCTTCACTTTGGCTGTAAGGGCTCATTCCACCCGGAGTATGGCTGCTTCTACAGCTCTTCTTTCAGGAGCTTCTCTTCAGGACGTTTGTGATGCGGCAGGCTGGTCCTCACCGCACACTTTCGTTAGATTTTATTCCCTCGATCTTAGCTCCACTCCCGGGGCTCAGGTTCTCTCGTCGGTTTGTGTCTCCTAATGACACACGACGGGGATTTGGTCGTATGGGGATGTGGTTATTGCATTCCCACTGCGATTTCACGCAGCGGTAGTCCCTGAAGGGGAACGTCCCGGGTTACGTATGTAACCCTAGTTCCCCGAAGGGACGGACGCTGCGTGTCCTGCCATACTCTCGGCATCCCCTTGGGTCGCTGCTTCAGTAACTTTTAAGCTGGCGTGTTGTGTACTCAGGGGATATTTATAGCTTCCTGGTCGATGACGTCACTCGCCGTACGCTCATCCTCTCCATTGACTGATTTCATTCATGCTTCAGACGCGTCACGCTGAGGGCGTCCCCACTGCGATTTCACGCAGCGTCCGTCCCTTCGGGGAACTAGGGTTACATACGTAACCCGGGACGTTTTTTCCTCTGATTTTTCCGCGTACAAACAACACCATTGTCAAAACAATCCCCCATGTATTTTGCTGCCAGGCCATTAGATGACGATGAAACACTACAGATTACCTAATACACATGTGTGATGTCATCGTCTTCAGAGTTTTGTGTTTTTGTTGTTTACACGGAGACCATTTTCAAACTTTGAATCCCATTTTCAAACTTTGAAACCCATTTTCAAAAGTTTGCGTTTTCAGGGACCCAAAAAATTTTACGTTCTAGTTGAAAATTATGTTGCGTAAACAGCCCCTAAATGAGGAACTAAATCATGAACACATGAATGTGATTAACACATGAGCTGCCATAGAAACAAATGAGAACTAATACAGACATGCCAGTAACAAAACTGAACATAACCGTGACACAAACTCTACTACAATAACATGTGAGCAGCATGTATGCAAATGTTTGTAGTTTTGTGAAAATGACGTTTATGCGTGTTTAAAAAAAAAAAGAAAATCACTAAAATAAGGCCATAAAACCCACACTGAATATTTGTTCACAAGACTTTAGAAAACCGGATCTTGTAGCCTAGGATTTTTGTTTCTAAACAATGTGAAAATCATCCTGCCCATTAATTCACGTAAAACAATATATACATATAACATTTGTAAGACATGCTGTGTGTAAGTGAGGCTGTATGTGAGTATATGTGAATCATCATTGATTGATTGATTGATTGATTGATTGACTTTATTAATCCCACACTGGGGAAATTCCTGTGTTACAGCAGCTCCAGTAAAATACAAAAATAAAGTAGAATACAAATATAAGAATAGAACTGTATTTACATAATAACCAACCTTATGTAAACCGACAATCTGTAAACACAAATATACAATAAATATGCTAATAAATAGAGGTAACATATTGCACAGTTGGAGGTGACACAAAGTAATAAATAGATAAGAAATATACATAATGCAAAATATTGTCCAGTGCTACTCAGCTACTCAGCCGCAGCTAAGAGTGCTAGTTCAACAACAGCTAACAGTCCTACATTGTGATGTTGCATTAAAAAGTCTAACTGCTACTGGGATGAAGGACCTACGGAAGCGCTCCTTCTTGCACTGCGGGTGCAGCAGTCTGCCACTGAAGGAGCTGCTCAGGGAGCTCACAGTCTCATGTAGGGGGTGAGTGGTGTTGCCCATAATAGATGCCAGCCTGGCTAACATCCTCCTCTCCCCCACCTCCTCTATGGTGTCCAGAGGGCAAACCAGAACAGAGCTAGCCTTCATCACTAGTTTGTTGAGTCTTTTCCTATCCCTTTCTGTGCTCCCTGCTCCCCAGCAGGCCACTGCATAAAAGATTGCAGATGCCACCACCGTGTCATAAAAAGTTTTTAACAGAGACCTGCACACTCCGAAGGAACTCAGCCTCCTCAGCAAATGGAGACGGCTTTGGCCCTTTTTGTACAGGACGTCTATGTTTGTGGACCAGTCAAGTTTCTTGTTTAGGTGAACACCCAGGTATTTTTTAAGTGTCCACCCTCTCAATATCGACACCCTGGATGTTCACCGGTGTAGTACCCGGCCGCCTCCGGCGAAAGTCAACCACCATCTCCTTTGTCTTGCTGGCGTTGATGTGAAGATGGTTTAACTCACACCAGTTGACAAAATCCCCGCTGACCTCCCGGTACTCCTGGTCATTCTCCTCTGATACCCTCCCTACAATGGCAGTATCATCAGAGAACTTCTGCATGTGACAGCTGCTTGTGTTATACCTGAAGTCCGCTGTGTACAGGGTGTAGAGAAAAGGAGCGAGCACTGTCCCCTGTGGTGCTCCTGTGCTGCTCATCACCACATCAGACACACAGTCCTGGAGTCTCACATACTGTGGTATATCAGTGAGGTAACTGATTATCCATGCAGACAGGTGGTGTTCAACACCAGCTCCCAATAGCTTCCCCCAGAACAGCGATGGTTGAATTGTATTGAAAGCACTGGAGAAATCAAAAAACATGACCCTCACAGTGCTCCCAGTGTTCTCCAGATGTGACAGTGCTCTGTGTGAAAGATAGATGATGGCATCCTCCACCCCAATGCCTGGTTGGTAAGCGAACTGTAGGGGGTCCAATTCTGAGCTCACCACGGTTCTCAGGTGTCGTAATACAATCCTCTCCAAAGTTTTCATCAGGTGAGAAGTTAAGGCCACCGGTCTGAAGTGGCTGGGCTCCCTAGGATGTACATTTTTTGGAACTGGAACAACACACGATGTCTTCCACAGGACTGGAACCCGCTCCAGACTCAGACTCAGGTTGAAGATGTACTGGATGACCTCACTGAGCTGATCTGCACAATCTCTAAGCATTCTGGAGCAGATTCCATCCGGGCCCGGTGCCTTTCTTGCCTTGTTTTAGCTCCTTTTTTTTTCTAATCTTTTTTAGCTCCTTCTTCACCTGATTAACTGTCAGAGAGAGACTGCTAGAGGGTGGTATATAAGCTCCCTGGAGAGAAGAATGGAAGGAGGAGTGTGAAACATCCATAAATGAGGAGTTAGTGTACAGTTGTGAAGTTGGGGATGCTGATGTCTCTGAATCCCTAAGGGGGGATGAGTTGGTCCACAGTGGCCAGGGAGGGAGAGGTTGAGTCACCGACAGGTCTGAAGTCTGGTTGGAGGTGAGAGGAGAGGGGATAGAATCAAATCTATTGAAAAAAATATTTAATTCATTTGCCTTGTCATAGTCACCAGAAACAAAGCCTTTGCCACTGACTTTTTTCTGACCAGAGATGGTTTTCAGACCCCTCCAAACCTCCCTTGTGTTGTTTTGTTGGAGGCGTGACTCTAACTTCTTCCTATAACTATCCTTTCCTTTCCTAATCTCCCATCTTAGCTGTTTTTGAACCCTCCTCAACTCTTCTTCATGAATATTGATGTATTTTACTCCTGGGACTAGAAGAATGTAAGGAGATTAATTAATGAATTCAATCAGAATAAAAATACACTGATACTGACTTACTGTCATTAAGCTTGCCACACAGTCAAATACATCTTTGGATTTACCGTTTAATGCAGCTCAGACATAGCATGTAATATGGATTTACACAGCAAATCATAATTGGATAAGTTATGTTAAGATATTTTATGTTTTAAATGTTAAACTGAAATAGAAACTGATTCGTTCAAAATGCTTATTCTTTTAAAAGACTGCTATGGGTAGTGTAATTGTATCATTTACTCATCTGATTCATTTAAAGAGCCTACTCTGATTCTTTGAGGAAAAAAACAGTGTTGCTTGGAGACTCGGCGGATCTGCTGTTTGTTCTATTTTCTTTGACAAATCAAAATCAGAATGTGTGGTGTCTATGTGTCAAAAACTGCTCCGAGACACGAAGGTTGAGGATCCCAATGCAGTATTATTGAAAGGGTAATCCACAATCGTATTTGAAAACAGGCAAAGGTCATAAACACCGGGTAATCAGTCCAAACAATAACAAACACAACAAGGCAGGGAACACGGGCAAAAGAGTAATCCACGGAACAGGCAATAAATCCAAAAACCAAGAGACATGAAACCAGGGAGAATGCTTGGAATTGCAGTGTAACACTAAACAAGACTTTGCAGATATTGAATGAGAAAACCAGGTTTATATGGGGTGAGCTAAACAAGATAATGAGACACAGGTGAATATGATAATGGATGAAGAGTCCAGGCAGTGATTTATTAGAGATGTAGTTTGTGAGGGAATGACAATAGTCTGATGTGGAGTGCCCTCTGGTGGCTCTCAAGGGCACTCCAACTGGTGACCGTTACACTATGAAAGTAACTTGTTTATTGACTGTTGTATGAAATCAATGTCACATTTGAAATGTGAAGAGTGTCATGCAGATGTTCGGAAAAACTTCACTCTTGCTTGTGCCATAACTAATTTTATGTCATAAATATATACATATACACACACACACACACACACACACACACACACACACACACACACACACACACACACACATATATATATATACATATATATATATATATATATATATATATATATATATATATATATATATATATATATAAATCATTAAATGAGCATATTTTTATTATTTTGATGGGTTTCACTTTATTTTGATGGTCCCTTTAACACATTCTGTTGTCTATAAGTAACATTGCACCTTCATGTCTACTAACTCTCATTAGAGTATTAGTAGAGTATTAGTAGACTGGTAGGGTTAGGGTTAGAATATGTTGACATGTAGTTGCAAAGTTACTTATAGTCAGTAGAGTGTCTGTTGGAGGACCATCACAATAAAGAGTTTGCAGATATGAAGCAGATCGTGCACTAATACTCTAATGAGAGTTAGTTGACATGTAGTTGGAAAGTTACTTTTAGTTAACATAATGTTCAAAAGGGATCATCAAAATAAAGTGTTACCCACATAATTTAGCGGAGAATCAATAGAAATGATCATTCTCTATAAAGAAATTACATGTGAACATCCACAGCTCGTCTGAGACCCAACATATTAATCCAAAACATATACCTCTATATAAACCAAATTAAATATAAATAGTAAAAGTGTTCAGCATTCTGCAACAATTTTTCTTCGCTATTTTCTAGATTATTTTAAGTCATAAACTGAGCTTGATACACTAAAATTGAGTGTATGGCTTTGGCAGGCATGTATACTATAAGAGGGGCCTGAGTTCTCCCTTACTCTACTGCACCCCACAGTTTTATAATGTAAATCTGTGGTGAAAAATGGAACTGAAGCAAGAGCCATTGGGGCAGATTTCAGGCTCCCCCACTCACCCCACGTTACCTTACTAAACCTCGCTCCAGACCAAGACAATATCAATTTGCTTCATCTACTGTATATGTATATTAGTCTGCATCAGGTCAGTAACTAGTTGGCATCTCTTTTCCTATATGGAGTAGCATATCAAATTAATTAAAGTATAAATCCTTTAGTTTAAACAGTCTCTTGTGAATAGCCTTTATATAGTTCTTTTGTGTTTGTTTTATGATTGTTGTTATAATAGACATGACTTTCTTTTCCTAACTCGAGTTCATCCACAGCTCGTAATATACTAAAACAACATTCTGAGGTAATAAATACTACATTAAGGCAATTCTAAGATAGCATTTTTTACGTGTGTCGTGTGTACTTAAAGCCTGATAAATACCAGTTTACTCCATTTGATTATGGCCTTGAAGCTCTCAGTCGAAGGCTATTAGCCCCGGCTGGCCTGTTTTATAACCCTCGCTTCCACTGGCCAGACAGTGAAAATGCAGCTAATCATTTCTGGCTGGCATATAACTAATCAAATCATATGAAGTGAATGCTGTAGCCCAGTCAAGCCCAATTGTATAGGCCCAGATACACTCGAGGTGAAGTTCTATTTTGTTCTCAGTTTTTGGATGTAAAACATAGTTCGGAAATACGTGACCAGCGATATACTGTTATCAAACATACAACGCCACCCACACTTCTGAGAGTGATGGTTAGATGAATATGTAAATATGTGCTGCACGCTTTCCTCCCCACAACAAAATAAACACAACAAAGTTGAGAAAACAGTGAGCATTTTAAATTAAGTATAAGAAAAGCCTATGACCATAACAACCTGGATATGTTTGTTTGCTGGAGCTCTGCAATTCAGCACTCTAGTAAAGCCACGTTTTTTTTTATTTTTTATATAGCACTTAAAATTAAGCAGCTTTACCATATTACACATGAAAGACAGTGTCAAGATTTCCACGTGAAAGAAGGTGGAGCCTCCACACACACCTACCTTTTATGTAATAATAATAACTTTTCCAGAAAGTTCCAACTCCCATAGAACTCCCAAAACTAACTCCAAACAAACTTCATTTTGGCCTGATTTTGTTCAAAATGACATCATATCAGTTCGTTCTTTGATTTCACTTAAAGTATATAGGGGCCTTATGTCTAACTCCCTATTCGTCACATGGTCAAGACCCCTCAGCGTCACTTTTTAACGCACAGGGAACCCCTTTAGCGGGCAGGGTACCAGGTTTCATTGGTAGAATACATATTCACTATTATCTAAAGCTTTTGCCTCAATAAACTCCTAATTTATTGCTTATTAATAGTTAGTAAGGTAGTTTTTGTATCGTTTAAGTTTAGGTATTGGGCAGGATTAAGGGATGTAGAATAAGGTCATGCAGAATAAGGCATTAATATGTGCTTTGTAAGTACTAATGCACAGCCAATATCCTAGTAATATGCTATCTAATAAGCAACTAGTTAATAGCGAGAATTGAACCCTAAAATAAAATGTTACCATTTAATTTAGTTGTTTGTCTTATGCATCAGATCAAGGCACATTTAATTATTTGTATTTGTAAAAGTATAGAAATAATTGTATAAATATTTGTACTTTCATAGATTTTTGGAGCACCTAACTCCATTCCTGCCCTAAATCTACCAACTTCTCAACAATATAAAACACACAAAAGGCAAATAAAAGTACAGGTATTCATTGCAAAAATTGAATAAAAGTATTACAAACAACTCATGTTGAATGTCAAGTCTTCTGAAGCCATTTTATATTTTAATATCTCATTTAAAAGATACATCCAAACTGTAGCATGACAGATGTTGGAATGCTGGAATAATTGAGTGCAAAATGCAACATGCAACATGAGTTGTTTGTAATACTTTTATGCTTTCAATGAGAAACCTTTGGCATCATACACAGACACAATGGGCATGGGAATTTTATCATCACAATGAAATTAGATTTATTGGGGTATAATTTTGCCATTATGACACGTGAAATGGCATAAAGTTTAACGTGATATAGGCTAATTATGCAGAAATAATACCACAGGCACATAACATATTTTCAATAGTAAATAGATAGTCATCTGAATGTAACCCCATCACACAAACACTGGTTCAGAATTGTTCATTACAATGTTACATTACCAAAAAGTTATTTTATATATAAATACTAATAAATAGCGCTTCAGTTCACAAACAGTGAAAGAGCCCCTGTATGTGAAAGTGATCTTAAAAGGGTTTGAATGTAATGTACCCAAAAAATGAAAAAGTGGCTGTGGGGCAAGTGAAGCATGTTTGGTAGATGAATGCCTGTAGCGACGCTACGCTAAAACAATCAACTCAAAAATGAGCATTGAACCCACATTTAATTAACCTCTACATGAAAAAAAAAATAAAAATACCACTAAAATACACTTTATTTCTGTAAAGAAAAGTTTTCTGTACAAATGTGTTGCATGCAGGGAAATTAAGGGGGCTGTTAATCGTGCCACATGATAGCTTCGAAAAACACATATGCAGTGTGGATTACAAAGGACTGAAAAGACTGATCAACACATGGCAATGTGTGTTTTGGCGTCATTTTTATTGAGTCTGTGGCTCATTAAGAAGATGAGGTGATAACCTCTCCATGAAAGTTGTTTCTTTTAATCCATGACTTTTACAAATCATGTCCCATGGCTGTGCCAATGAATAAATAATAATAATAAATAAAAAAGTAATGTCCTTTTCTTCTTGTTTCAGTAGGTAGTGTGTTCATTTTTCACAAAGAGGCATTGCAGTATGTGAGTTGAGGTTCATACTCATATTTTGTTTTAATAACAATATAAACAGTGGAAAATAATAATAATAATAATAATAATAATAATAATTTTAGAACATCCTAAAAAGGTTATCACTTAGAGGTATGAACATTATGCATTCATTTGAAGCATTCAAAACCAGGCCAGCTGTGAACACTGCTGCTCCTTCAGGCAACCATGAGCCGACTGTGTAAATATTCTCGTGTTGACTTGCCAAATCCTGAATATATTTTCATAATTTACTGTTAAAAATGTAGGCTATATCATGGGGTCACGTAATGCCTGGTGTTTCAATTGCATTCACAACTTTTTACACTTTTTACACACATTGAGTAAATATAAGCATAAAAAAATAAAAAATAAAAGTACTTTTGAATAATGTCTGAATAATTCTGATAGACTGAAGCCAGTCACTCCCAGGCATGCAGGAAGTATGGCAAAGGGACGCAGCATCTCGTTCCCTTCTCAGAGAACCATGGTTACATGCGTAACCTTAGATGTTCCCTTTCAAGGGAACTCGCGGTGTGTCGTATAACTACATTTTGGGGAACAAAATACCCACTTCGCCATGCTGACAAATGCCTGCCCTAGTTTGAAGCTACTTAGGCACAACTCAGGGCACAAGGACTTGAGACCATGGTTTAACTAGCAGGTCCAGGCTATAAAACTGTATAAAAGGTGTGTGGGGAGATCCACCCTGCCTCATCACATACTTCTTGGAGGGATGACCTCGTCAGTAACTTAAGAAGATGCCATACTCTGTGTGGAATGTGCTCTGAACAGAAGAGGCAAAGGCAGACCGCATGCCTCATAAGTCATATAAATAGCTTCCACAACCCACCTGCTTATAATTTGTTTGGTAGCTGGGCCTAAAGCATAAAGCAGGCCCTTTCTTAGGGGGCCTAAAGCATACCAGCAACTGATCAGTTTTCCTCAACTGAGAGGTCTTCTGGACATAAACCTGAAGGGCCCTAACAGGGCAGAGTAACTGTAGCTTCTCTTGTTCTACCGACACATGAGGAGGAGGATGAAAGGCTGGAGGACTATAGACCGGACCACATTAGTGGGTACTTAGTATGTACAAAATCTGGCTTAAGGTGAAGAATAGCTTTCACCCCCACCTGGAGCAAATTCCAGACAAATCGCGGGAGCAATTAAACGGTTCGTTCAAAAGTGGGAGCAACTGACAAATCGCTTCAGTTTCCTTCTCTTTTAACTGACGTGATCGCCAGCAAGGAAGCCATCTTTAAAGCAATGCATTTGTCAGATTTCCCTTTTTTGTCAGATTTGTCAGAAATCGGATTTCCCTCTCTTTGCATGCAATTGATAATTGTATCCAACTTAGTCATTTTTGAAAAGGTGTTAAAGACAGATTATATTGATATGGAATGAGTAGTAATGGTATTAATTGTTTTTAGACTGCAGGGAAACCTTGCTGAGGGTGAAATGTTCGAAAAGCTCCCAGTCTGGATGGCATAAACTCAAAGAAGGCTTAGCAACCTGCTGATGTCTTCACAGGCATGTAGTGGCATCCGAAATTCTGGTATCAGTTTGAAAATCTGGAATTCAATATGTATTTTAAATGTTAAAAATAATTAAATTGTTTAGGGTTTAATACTGAAATACTGAATGCATTTTTTCATTGCATTTTATTGTACTTACAGTGTTCTTCCCAATAAAGTTATATAAGGTAACTGCATTGGTTAAGAATGTTTTAGGGGTTGGTTCAGGGTTAGTTCCTAGTTTTTACCCAGTTATTACTACAGTAATTACACTTTTTACAACTCTTTATTATTATGGGTAACACTAACAGTCAATTTTAGACATTCTACTAGCATCACTGTAAAAAATTATATCTAAGTTATTATGCAATATTTTTACATTTCTTTCACTTATCAAAAGTTAAGCAATTTCCAACCGTTTTATGTTATACAAGATGCAATTAATTTTTAAGTTAGTTTAATGTAATTTAGGTTGAAATTACTTAAACATCCAAGTTGATTGTACTTAAAAAATGTACAGTGTATTTGTAACTTTGCAAATACATGTCAACTAGACTAGAGTATTAGTAGACTGTCCACTTAATATCTGCTAATATTTTATTTTAATGGGCACTCAACTACAGAGCTCCTAAAGGGACATGGTGAAGGGAACAAATATGTGGAAACATTATTTGTCAATGCATTTGCATTCTCTTGCAAATTTTTTGCGTTCCCCTAAGAAACGCTGTGTTCACTTGCAAAATGTTTTTCGTTCCACCGAGAAACATTTTTTTTTTATGGGGGAATGCAGTTTTTGCAAGCGAACACAAATTTTCTCAGGTTTTTTTCTCACCCAAAAATTGCTGTGGAAACAATTGAAACTCTGAAATTACTCTGAAACTCTCACAATTAATTACAAAGAAATGGCATGTATCACATTGAATTAAACACAACATTTTACAGTGCACAGTCTCAGCACACCTAAAAGAACGTCATTGTGCCTGCCATTCACCGGGTACATTGTCACCACAACAATGAGGAGTCATATCTCAGAAAACTGTTCAATGAGTTCAGCTCAGCATTTAATACAATTGTGTTGCACTGCCTAAATGACAAATTTATCGTTTGTTCTAAGCATCCTAGATATGAAACAAAACTTCCTGACCCAACTATTATCAACACAGACATATCACCTGTGAATTAGTTCCACATTTTCCCTCAAATGTTAATAGTTTATCCTTAAATTTAAATAAAAATTAAAATAACACTTTATCTGTCACGGATTGGCCAGGTTCTTCCACCACAATCCCCCAACGATCACAGTCACCTGAGTTTTAACAAGAGACACCTGCACCCCATTAGCCACTCTGCTTCATAAGCACACACCACACACCTCTCATTGTCCGGGCTCGTTCATACGAAGCGGACTTATAGTGCTTCTCTCTACGAGTATCACTAACCTATCTACCATGTGTTTACTTACCAGTTCTCTGTGCCGATCCCAGTCTGTCCAGATCATCTCTGCCGTGGTGTACGAGCCGTAAGCCTTTCAGTCCAGTCAAGGGGTGCGTGAGTGTGTGCCGTCAGCCTGTTAGCCTCTTCTTCACTCAGGATATCTCCATCCGACGTTCCTGCAAAGGAAATATCCATTATCCATCCACGGACTGCATTCAAGTATTATCCATATCTGAACTCTGTTACTCACCCATTTCTGCACGTTGAAGTATCCTGAAACTCTGCTGTTTGAATTAAATCCAATCTCATGGCCCGACCAGCGCCCTACTCTGGCGGGGTGGAGGAGTGCAACAGATTTTTGCTTCAATGCTCTCTCATATTTACCATGCAACCCACTTTATATCCTACCGACCAGTCAAAAATAGCATTCATCACATCGTTACTCACCGGTCCAGCTCTCCAATGGGCAGAAACGATCTGGAGGCAAGCTGGTCCAGCCATTAGTTCTATACAAGCTTTCGTTTCTCACTTCAAGGAGGTGTTCGGCCAACCTGATGGAGAGATATCAGCCGGTGAGCAACTGTATCATTTATCTCAAGGAAAGATGTCGACTCGTGAATATGCCCTTCGCTTCCGCTCTCTTGCTGCAGCCAGTGGATGAAACGAGCGGTCCTTACTGACCACCTACCGGCTTGGTCTCACACCCCAACTCAGTCTACAACTGGCCGCTTTGGATGATCATATGGGGCTCGAAAAGTTCATTCAACAATCCATCAGATGCTCAGACCGTCTACAATCTTATCAGTCCCATTCTAATGTTACCGCACTCTTCCGCCCATCTGAAACCGCCAGCCCTCCAGAACCAGAACCCATGATTATCGACTCTGGACTCCTGAAGCGGCCGCAGCCTTCCAATCCCTCAAATCTGCCTTCACACAGGCACCTCTCCTGACGCATCCAGATCCTGAACTTCCTTTCGTCGTGGAGTTAGACGCCTCGACTTCCGGAGTTGGAGCCGTCCTTTCTCAACTTCACGGGACACCTAAATTACTCCATCCATGTGCCTACTTCTCCTGGAAGCTTAACCCGGCAGAAAGAAATTACGACATCGGCAACCGTGAACTCCTGGCCATCAAACTCGCCCTGGAGGAGTGGCGACATTGGCTGGAAGGTGCCACCCATCCATTTCAAGTTATCACTGACCATAAAAACCTCCAGTACCTCCGGGATGCGAAACGACTTTGTCCCCGTCAAGCCAGATGGTCGTTATTCTTCTGAAGATTCCACTTCTCCATTACTTACCGTCCTGGTCCTAAGAATGTCCATGCCGATGCTTTGTCTAGATTACATGATTCTACAGAAACTCCCGAGATAACCACCAACATTATACCCGAAGATATCATCATCAGTCCCATCGAATGGTCTACTCCTCCAGCCGTCGCCACTCCTAACCCACGACCTCCGCCGGGCTGTCCACCTAATCGTCAGTTCATCCCTAGGTCACAACGGGTGGATCTCATTCATACCATTCACACCTCACTGGGCATCCAGGGGCCAACAACACTATCTCGCTGCTATCCGAACGCTTCTGGTGGCCAGGTTTGGCAGGGGATGTGAAGAGGTATGTACGAGGTTGTAAGGAGTGTGCAATGTCCAAAAGTCCCAGACATCTACCTGCAGGAAAGCTCCTACCCTTGCCAATTCCTAACCTTCCCTGGTCACACCTAGGAGTGGACTTCATGACTGACTTGCCTTCATCGGATGGAAACACCTGCATCTTCGTCATAGTACATCGATTCTCTAAGTTCTGCAGGCTATTGCCCCTAAGAGGTCTTCCCACTGCCCTGGAGACTGCCGAACTTCTCTTCAATCATGTTTTTCGCTTTTATGGGATCCCAGAAGACGTTGTATCGGATAGGGGACCCCAATTCATATCCCGGGTATGGAAGTCGTTTTTCAAACTCCTAGGTGTGACAGTCAGTCTCTCCTCTGGCTACCACCCCCAGACCAACGGCCAGACGGAGAGAAAGATCCAGGAAGTGGGACGGTTCCTCAGGACCTTCTGTAATGGCCACCAGAACTCCTGGAACCAGTTTCTGGGATGGGCAGAGTATTCCCAAAATTCACTGCGGCAACCCACGACCGGCCTCACACCATTCCAGTGTGTTCTTGGATTCCAACCTCCCCTATTTCCCTGGGATGGTGAACCATCTGAGGTTCCCGCAGTGGATTACTGGTTCCGGGAGAGTGAGAGAGTTTGGGACGAAGCTCACCATCATCTGCAAAGGGCAGTACGCAGATCTAAGACAGTCGCTGACCGGAGGAGGATTTCGGGCCCAGTCTATGTTCCGGACGATAAGGTCTGGCTCTCCACTCGTGAAATGCATCTGCGTCTGCCCTCCAAAAAACTTAGTCCCAGGTTTGTTGGCCCTTTTACCATCCTGGAACAGGTCAATCCCGTCACCTTCAAACTCCAGCTACCACCGCAATACAGAATTCACCCCACATTTCACATTTCTTTGCTCAAGCCCTTTCACGAACCTCTGATTCCCTCTACAGAACCTGGCAACGAAGAGGAACCTCCTCCCCCCTTGATGCTGGAAGAAGAATCCATCTACTCCGTTCGAGAAATCCTGCAGTCCCGACGTCGTGGTGGTAGATTGGAATATCTCGTCGATTGGGAAGGATACGGACCAGAAGAGAGATCATGGATCCCAAGAGTCGACATTCTAGATCCCACAATCATGGAAGAGTTCCATTCCAGCCATCCTCAATACCCTGGACCTCGTGGACGAGGAAGACCACCACGGCGCCGGAGACCTCGGCCCTCAGGAGCGGGCCCTGGGGAGGGGGGTAATGTCACGGATTGGCCAGGTTCTTCCACCACAATCACCCAACGATCACAGTCACCTGAGTTTTAACAAGAGACACCTGCACCCCATTAGCCACTCTGCTTCATAAGCACACACCACACACCTCTCATTGTCCGGGCTCGTTCATACGAAGCGGACTTATAGTGCTTCTCTCTACGAGTATCACTAACCTATCTACCCTGTGTTTACTTACCAGTTCTCTGTGCCGATCCCAGTCTGTCCAGATCATCTCTGCCGTGGTGTACGAGCCGTAAGCCTTTCAGTCCAGTCAAGGGGTGCGTGAGTGTGTGCCGTCAGCCTGTTAGCCTCTTCTCCACTCAGGATATCTCCATCCGACGTTCCTGCAAAGGAAATATCCATTATCCATCCACGGACTGCATTCAAGTATTATCCATATCTGAACTCTGTTACTCACCCATTTCTGCACGTTGAAGTATCCTGAAACTCTGCTGTTTGAATACATTATCTTCACTACCTACCTTGTTGTCCGTATGCTTCCGTAACATTATCCATTTGCTGTGTCAAATGATTAACAATATAAATTAAACAAAGCTTTAAACAAAAAATATAAATAAAATGAAAAGAAACTCGACAGACAGATCACGTTTATTAGCCAGTAGACATGTGCAAAGTTTTAGAAACGGGCGTGGTGCAGGGGCTCAGTAGCGCCTCCTTTTGACAAAAGTGGGGGAGTAGTATTAATTCAGCCTACAAATCTTTTTTTTTTTTGTCTGAACACACTAGCCATAATTGCCAATTACCCTGAGTTATAGCTATAGTGGGAAGCAAACTAGATCGATTAAACTGCAGAGAGCCTTCTGTAGATTATATGGATCTATAATGAATACTGCGGACTTATATTTCAGAACTTCACAGCCTGGAAATCCAACTATATACAGTAAATGTAAGATCACCAATAAGCAAAAACTTTCAAACAACACAGCAGAGCTTGTATTCGAGACTGTAGTTTGTTGCAGATCACACACTACACTGTTTATTCCTAGAAGACTAAACAGAAGACTTTGTTCGAAATAAGTGAGCTATTGAATTTGATGCAACAGACAAAGTAAAGAGTCTAGTGACATTTTGTTCTGGCATTGCCGCATGGGTCATTGGATTGAAGGTAGGCTACATGCTTACAAATCTAAATTTGATACTGTATACTCTTGTGACACAAATAGTAATTTACTAGTGCTGGGGAGAATATACTTTTAAAAGTGATGCTTTACAATATTGTAAACACATTTACTGTTATTTGTCTTAGTTTAATTTTCATGGAATTCTAGTTTGTTGCTATTCAGTTCCTCTTTCCTTTGTTTTAGTTCTCGCCAGTCATTTGTTGTCATAGTAACTAATTTTATTAGTCATTCTGTTCAGGTGTGTACCTCATTAACATCTGTATATAAGTGGATGTTCCTCTTTTGTTTGTCCGGTCTTGTTAATGCTAGAGTTGTGTTTTTTTTGCCTGCCTTGTTTTGAGTTTACTCGTGTAGAGTAGACTTTCTGAACTTATTCTTTTTCATCGTGTGTTCTTGCACTGTGTGTGACAGATAGTGATGGGCAGATCGAGGCTTCGTGAAGCAATGAAACAGTCGAAGCAAATGTGCCATTTTGTTTCGAGGCTTCGAATCAATCCGAAACCCGTCTCCACGGTGACACCTAGTGGTCACTTGCAGGTGTTGATCTGAAACAACCTTTACAAAGAGCTAATAAAAAAAATTGTTTTATTTTTATTTTTATTATTGTATTTTTGTAATATATGAAGCTTGTAACCTGTAGTCTCTTCACATTGCATAATGTGATTTTGGTCATGAAAAATGAATATTAATAAAAATAAATCAAGCCACAATGTCTCCCTTTCTTATAGATTTTTATTCAAAAATATTAATTTCTCTGCTGTTGAAGGACTCAGCCTACTTCTTTTTTTACAGATAATTTCTCCAGCCTTTGAAAAAATTCTCTCACAAGGGACACTTATTGCTGGCATACAAAGATATTTTTTAGCTAGGACATACAAATGAGGAAAGATTACTGCTCTCTCTTTCCAGTAAGTTAGAGGATCATGAGTTCTGGGCAAAAACGCATCGCTGAGGTATTTTTTCACTTCCACTGTGGCATCAGCTGTAGGATTGTGTATCATCTGGGTCTCACGGATACGATTGTCAAAATGTTCCCATAAACTGTCTTGTGTTTCAACTGGTGTTGATGATGATGGGTCTGATGTTGACATTTGTGGTTCTGAATTAAAAGAAAACGGCAATTAGTAACAAATCATAAACTGACAACACATATGAAGTATAAATTTCATGAATCACATTACATAAGATAACATAGACTGAAACTCACCAGGAGTTGTGTTTGAACGCATCAGTGAAGCACACTCCAGTGTGATGTGCTTTTCAGCATCCAGGGCTTTGGCAGGATTTCCAAAAGCCACATTTTTAAACCTTGGGTCCAGCAGTGTAGCCAGTGCCAAGGCTCTAAAAGTCTCGTACCCTCCACATCTGGAGTGCAGACCTTCTTGTAGATGTGAGCCTATGAGCCAACACAAGAGAAAACCATATTAATTAAAATAATGACAACAATATGAGAGTTATGGCCAATTACACGTATGGTCATAGTGTCCTACCTAATTGTACAGTTGATTCCTGCGTTGCATTTCCTTTTTTCTGTGCAAGCTTGTGCTGCAACATCCTGTACAATGGTATGAGCTTTGAAGCAGACACTCTCTGTTCCTCTGACATCTCTGTTGTTGCTAGTTTGAATGGTTGAAGAAGTGTCAATGACTGTTGAATAATGTCATACTCAAGACTTGTCAGGGGAGCAGTATCACTGTTTAAATTGGCAAGTGCAGCACCCACTGGCTCACGTTGCTCATACAAGCGTTGTAGCATGTCGAATGTGCTGTTCCATCTCGTTTCAACCTCCTGTATCATTTTCAGACTTGGTCTGCCCATCAAGCTCTGCATCTCCACAAGCTTGTCCTTTGATTTGCAGCTGGATCTGAACAACCCCACTATCTTTCTGGCTTTCTGGCGAATTTCATTGATGAATGGGGTTTGATCCAGGGCCTTTTTCACTATCAAATTCAAATTATGAGCAAAACATGGGACATGGCGAAGGTTGAGTAGCTGGGCACTTAGGATCATGTTGGATGCATTGTCAGTCACCATGCAGTGAACTTTGGAGGTTATTCCCCACTCAGCCATTAGCAAGGCTTTAGCCTCCATGAGATGCTGGGCTGTGTGGGTTTGGTAAAACCTCCTTACACCCAGTAAAACAGTTGCCATTGTTGCCTCTGGTGTTATGTAATGGCATGTTACACCAAGATATCCATCCATATTAATGGAAGACCACATGTCAGCCGTAAGGCTAACAAATTCCGCCTTTTGTAGGTCCTCCATTGTCTTCTCCTTGGTTGTGTTGTACCTTTCGCTGACCATTGTTTTAAGCACCTTCCGGGATGGGAGGACATAGCTTGGATCAAGCTTGTTCACAAAGGCCCTGAAACCCTCATCCTCCACGATGGTGAAGGGCTGCAGATCCTTCACCACCATGTTCAGAAGAGCCTCATCCAATTCCCTCTGTCTGCCTTTTAAAAGAGAAGATAAAACATACTTTCAGACAAATATATTGGAAAAATAGTAGCCTACCGTGAAAGTAGTCTACTGGTTCATTTGGAAACCTTCCTAAACAAAGTTATGTTATGAATATTTATGCTCAGTGTGCAGAGAAAGATAAAGTGCATTATAGAAATACAACAATTACAAAAAAACAAAATGATGTCTTGGCTGTAGATTGGGTACTCATATGCAGACATATAAAATGTATATTCACAAAGTATAATATTATATTGACAACATTTGTTTTTAAAGTGATTGGCAGTTGTGATTGGGATGTTAGGCATGTCTTAGTCCATGGCCTTTCTAAACAATGGCCCAACACTTAGTTATTATATTTCACTTATAATTAGCCTATATTTCAAACAATACATACCTTGCTTAGATGGCCCAGCAGTGTCAGTAGCAGGCCTTGGTACAGGGGGAACACTACCATCCTCTGCACCCTGCAGAATGGCAGGATGAATGCTCCTCAAATGGCGCATCATGGATGATGTATTGTTGCAGTAGGCTAGCTGCCGATCACAATACACACATTTCACTTTATTTGGGGTTTCCAAATGGAAATGCTCCCACACCACAGATGTACGGCATCTCTTCTGTGGAGCCTCCATTTCTATCTATCTATCTATCTATCTATCTATCTATCTATCTATCTATCTATCTATCTATCTATCTATCTATCTATCTATCTATCTATCTATCTATCTATCTATCTATCTTATATGTAGCCTATCTATCTAATAATCTATATGTATCTGTAATATATGTATCTATCTATTAATCTATATATATATATATATATATATATATATTTCTATCAATGCATCTATTAATGTGTCACTATATGTACTCTGTGTGTCTCTAAGTCAATGTGTAAATGTAAATTAAATCCTAAATATAACTAAACAAATCGCACTATAAATGTCACTATATCACCAAAAATCCGCTATCTCAAAACCAAACTCCTCTCACAAAAACCCACGATATGAAAATGCGTTGACAAAACTTTTATACTGTGTGATTGTGTGATTTGTTCCCGAACCGACCAATCAATGAAACCCTGATTCGGAGGAGCACTCCACCTGATGAAACACTTAGACGCTTCATTTAGCCGTTGTCACGTGACGTGGGTGTTTTGAATCACGCTTCGGATCAGTGTTTCGAATCATCTTTGCTTCGGGATCTCGCAAAGCTTCGGAACGTCTGTTTCGCGCCAGCCATCCTTAGTGACAGAAGATTGGACCCAAAAATGGATATTGCAACACAGTTTGCTGCTTTGGCCTGAAGTGGCAATAATTTAATGGACTTTATGCTGCAGTTCTGCTCTCTCGCCGTTCATTCCTCATACAACAACGAGACACTGAAATATATTTTTTTTGATCGGGGAAACCTATCACCACACAGTAGACCTCCCAGACACCAAAGAGAGGCCATCATCAAGTGTCTGGAGAGTGTCTACCCCCAGTCCAGTCCTCAGCCTGACTCAGAGCCCAGCCGTCACCACCCCGATTGACGGATAAAAAAGCCAGAGCCCCCCGCAGACTGGATGCTCCCGCCTGCCGCGACATGTGAGCCAGTGACAGAGGACAGAAGGACAGCGCCCACAAAGCACAGCAGAGAGTCTCACCAGAGGTTGTGAGCCGACATCATTGGCCATCGCCTTGGGAGTCCTCGTGGAGTTCAAGGGAATGGAAGTAAGCCCTGAGAGTGAGTACCGGCTGGACTTAATGGACAGTTTGTATGAGTGTGGACCGATGAATTCCCTGTGTCTCGTGATCTTCCAAGAATGTGTATAATCCTTCCTCTCCCACCACCTCTCCAGACTGCAATTCAGAATGCTTTGAGTTTTGTTGGGTTTGTGTGATGCTCTCTATTCTGTGACAGCCTACAGTTGTGTGTTTACACTGTGGACCTGCTGGGAGCAAATTCCTCCTGCCATTGTTGAGTCCATGGCTCCGCTTCCAGCCTCGGAGTGCTCTGTTCCACCTTGACTCATCGCACTGGTTCCTGCGCTCCTTCCTCCCTCGACTCCAGCGTGGACCATCAGCAATTCGGCCTTGCTGGGCTCCCTCGGACCATCGGCTCCACCTGGGTCGGACATCGCCACACCTCCGCTGTGGACTTGCAGGCCATCCGCAGCTCCCCGGCCCCTTCGACTTCGGCCTCGAACTGTTGCTCCCAACTACAAAAAGTTACTAACTCCAGCAAAATATAGGACCACCACAGTTAAAATGTTGTGTGTATATATATATATATATATATATATATACATATATTTATAGGGCATATACATATATATAGGGCTCGACCATTGTCATGTGTAAGTAAATCGGTCATTCAATTGTCCGAGAAAAAAAGTGTCTTGTCTGGAGAAATAGGATTTTGAATATGAGGCATTAATACAGTGCTTTCATGTACTACTGTACACCCAAAGTGCTTTACTATCATATCAGGGGATCTCTCCTCAACCACTTGTCTTGTGATATAAATCTTTCTGAAGCAATATTCAGCTTTGACACATTTAAATCTGCATATTTGTGATAATTCCCCCGAGTTTTTTCTTTTTTTTACCTTATAAAGGACATTTTTTCCCCCTAATCAAATTAAATGTATGCTTCGTCTTTCATTTTAAATTCTTACATTTGATCAATAAATTCAACTCGAATAATAATAGACTATTATATATATAGGGCTGTTACCAATCAAATTAAATAATTTACACTAACAAATTACAACTGCATTAAATAATGTTATGAGATTGTTTTAAATACATTTTGAATAGACAAATAAGAACTGTTGGAAAGAATGATACTTTTAAAAATGACACTAAACCGACACTCGGTTAAGTTAAATCTTTAACTTAACCGATTCATTCAAAACGCTGAATCATTCAGTGATGAAAACACGGTTGAGGTAGTAGACTGGAAGGGTTAGGTTTAGAATAGGTTGACTTAGTTGCAAAGTTACTTATAGTCAGTAGAGTGTCTGTTGGAGCAGTGGTTCCCAACCCTGTCCTGGCGCCCCCTCAGCACTGCGTGTTTTCTTTGTCTCCCCAATCAAACACACCTGATTCAACTCATCAGCTCATTAACCCATGTAATTATGAGCTAATGAGTTGAATCAGGTGTGTTTGATTAGGGAGACAAAGAATGAGTTAGATTGTAATATGAGAATGTAATATGAGTTAATTTACATATAATTGCAAAGCTACTTATAGTCAGCAGAATGTACAAAAGGGACCATCAAAATAAAGTGTTACCGAACAAAAAACAGTTAATATTGCATCTAAAGTGTAAGTGACTTTAAAGTTACGAACGTAAAGATGAAGTTTAATTGGTTATGTGATAACGATGGACATGTCACGGTATCAGCACACAGCAGACACATACTGTGTGTGTTACATAATTAGTGAATGTTTTGTATAGAAATGAAAACAGGCTGCACCGGAACGATTATTTGGACTTGCACAAGTAGTGTGCTCCCTGTGGCGAGCAGGACGAGGCCGAGGGCTGTGGGAGAATGGCGCGAGGCCGGTGGCGTGATTACTAATGAGCGCCACCTGTGCGACGCACCGGTCTCGCATCTCTAATGGAGGAGCGGAAGAATAAAAGGAGGAGCTATGACAGTGGAGATCAGGAGAGGGCAGGCCTGGATTTTATTTAATGTTTTGTTTTATGGTGGTCGGCAGTCGACCGATGGGGGACTGCCGTCTCTACTTTCGTTTTTGTGTTTGTTTAATTATTTATTATTCAAATTGTTGAATGTTCGCTGGTTCCCGCCTCTTTCTTCCCATAAAATCTGAGCAGCATTACACTCCCATATATATTTTGAGATCACACAGATTAAATTTCGGGATCATATGCGACCAAATCAGTCGCAATTTTGAGCTTTGTCTTAGAAAAGAGAATGCCTAGCAACGCTTTATCGATAGAGCAGCCAAAGAGGCTCAAGGGAGCCTTGTTAGGCATACTGACAACGTCCTATACTCAGGGCCGGTTCTAGACATTTGGAGGCCCTAGGCAATATTCATCTTCGAGGCCCCCCACCCCCAATAAAAAACTCTTAAAACAAATATGATTCCTAACCTTTTAATTTATACAACATTTAATTTTAAATGTTTTTACTTACACAGTACATAAGTTTGGACACATTACTATTTTTAATGTTTATGAAAGAAGTCTCTTATGCTCATCAAGCCTGGATTTATTTGATCAAAAATACAGAAAATAATATATTATAAAAATTTAAAATAATGGTTTTCCTATTTTACTATACTTTAAAATATATTTCTGTGATGCAAAGCAGAATTTAGTTTCATGTGATCCTTCAGAAAACTTTATAATATTCTGATTTATTATCAAATGTTAGAAATGGTGCTTAGTATTTATTTTATAACCTGTGATACTTTTTTTCAGGATTTTTTTTTATTATTAAAAAGTTGTTTTAAAAAAGTCTTCACTATCACTTGTTATATATTTAACAAATCCTTGCTGAATATTCCTGTTTTTTTTTTTGTATTTTTGATCAAATAAATGCAGGCTTGTAGAGCATAATAAAAAACTTCTTTCAAAAACATTAAAACTAGTAATTGGTCCAGACTTTTTACCAGTAGGCTACTGTATGTGCATATTAATCAAACTTCATCTAAGGTAATCTCTTTTTTGTTTAATGAAGATGTTATTGTTATTGTTATTTTGCTGTTTTATTTAATTTATTTACAGTTCCAGAATACCACTTCAGCAGGGGCGGCGCCAGATAATGTTTAAGGCAGCTGCTGAGGGGGTGCTAGATCATTGACAGGGGGAGCTGCGTAAATATATATATTAAAAATATATTAAAATATAAAAAATATTATATATATATATAATTAGGCTACACACACAAACAATTATTTAAATGAGCAAAATGTATGATGAGATGTGCTCCAGTTCAAGTGCAGTGCAATGCAATCGCACCGTCGTCTCCATATCATGATCAAATTGTCTGCTATATTTGCTTCTTATTTATTATATCCAGGCAATTGGTTGATGAAAAATTTATTAAAATTAAGATACAATTTATAAAAAACGAAATTCACTTTAAAGAAAGGCTTTCTACAAAACAAAACTTAATTTAGTGGTCAAAATCATGTCTGACCCATCATATCTTCCGATATTTTGCGAATCTTACTCATGCTGTTCTATTTCCATAATCAGCATAGCTGTAAAAAAAAATAACATTATAATATTTTAACAAAAATGAAACTAAATGTGCTTATTTAATGGCACATATAGTGGGCCTACAGACTCTGAAATATTGAAATTAACATTAATAATGCTGTAGAAGTGCAGTTTATTAATAGTAAATGTTAACTAATCACATAATAGTTACCGATTTTTTATACACCGATTCAGCGGTCTGGTGATCTGGCCGACCTTTTACTATGGTGTCAATTGATTTTGATTAATATGCGCGAGGGAGAGAGAGCAACACAGCGCTCGTGTTGTTTGAAGACTTGAGAGTGCTCGCGCGCGGCCGGTGCGTGTTCTCTCTCTCTCTCTCTCTCTCTCTCGCTCTCTCTGCTCGTTTGCGCCCTGTCAAGAGCAGCAGTCATTCTATTCTACATCACTCACCGATCAAAAAAGGCTTTGCGGGACAAAAATTTGCTTTGGCAACCGCCAAAAAAATTCAATGCATGGAAACCCCTGTTATTATGTCGAAATAAGGAGATATTATATTGAAATAACGACTTAATATCTCTAAATAACAAGATAAGTTTTCTTTTTTCTTCACCATGCGGCTTCCATAGAATAGCCTGAATATAATTGATTCCAGACATTATGTTCGGGGGTGCTATCGGGGTGCTTTGGTCTTTCTTGGGGGTGCTGAAGCACCTGCTACTAGCCCCTCCCTAGCGCCGCCCATCCACTTCAGTGATATATGCTTTTATCATTTTTTTCATAGCTGGTATGGGCAGGATTTTCCCCTCCCATTTAATCAATATTGACTGCAGATATTGTCATATTATTAATATAAGTAATATGATATCATGCATTGCATTGCTACCTTAAATATGATATACACAAATCAAGTGGACGAGAAAGACACGATCGCTACTGATTAGAAAAAAAAACCTAAACTGATATTATTGGCGATATTATTGGCGTAAGAAGGCTGATGTCAGACAGGGTATAATCTAATCATCAGGAGAATTTAGAAGATAGACCCATGAGATCCTTTATTTGAAACATTTAAAACTGTTGTAGTGTGTTGGCTTTTTAACTTTGAATACAAACGTCTTGACTTTTACTTTTGTAGCGTTTTTAGTCAGCTCCCGACGCGATGTTATTCATTGTACGCGCAAATTCAAAGCGTCGCGTCTGGGCACGGTAATGACGCTCGCGCTCTTTTAAACTCGTAATAAAGCGGTGAATGATTTTTCCAGAAATTACGCTGATCTACAGTACAAGTTTATATTTAGAATACATTGCAATCACTCCAAAATAGATGACGATAACGCACACACCTGCATTACTAGCTTTACTTCTTTGCGTGCCTATTTAGACTTTTGCTACGCAGCACCTGATGGGCTGGCGTTAATGTGACGTAATGTAACAGTCTATGGTTAAGATAAACATCGTCACTATTTTAGTTAATTAATAAATATTGAAATAAATTGTAGGACATTTGTACATTTTTTATTTATTTATTTTTTGTCCCTCTGTCTGGGCCCCATCCCGCCAATCGGGCCCTAGGCACGTGCCTAGTTTGCCTTTGCGTTAATCCGGCTCTGCCTATACTCAGCATTGTTACCCCATCAAGGAGACATGTTGTGCACCTAACAACTTGGGGGAGCATTGAGGAGCAGTTTCTAAAAAGCCTCAATATGACAACTCTCTAAAGCGAAAAGAGGCCTAGCAACGTCCTATACTCAGAACAGCTTAAGCAGGCTTATAGGAAGCCAACTACTTGATGACGTTCATAGAAAGCAGTAACTAAGGAGTCTCACTGAGAGCCTACTACTAAGTAAACTATCTGGCTTCAGACAACGCATTCACAACCACCTTCCTTCTGAAAGCACTGGCCAAGAAGGCTCGCAAAGAGCCCAAACTGAGCACTACTGGCTGTTGAGCTCTGGGGATGGAAGCCTGAATATTGCAACTCTCTAAAGGCCTATCGGCGTCCTACGCTCAGAACAGCTTACCAAGTGGGCTTTGCAATGCCTAACTCAGGCCTGCTATTCAAGTGGACTCTAGGGAGGGCCTGAAAGAGTGTCTCCTAACGAGAGGAAGCGTTGCAATGCTCCACTACTGTAAAGGCAGTCCTCTTGATGAAAGGCAGACCTCAGCATGATGACACTCAAGCAAGAGGCACCCTAGCTATGTTATTCACAGGAGAGTGGCATTTTTCTATAAAGTCTGACTTCATACATTTGGTACTTTTTTTTAAAATAAATAGAACATTGATAACATTTTTATTGTAAATATACAAAATATAATTGAATTATGTAATGTAATTTAATGTTTATTTAACCAGGAAAATATGACAACATTAAGTGTTACTCTGTTACTGTACCTTTAAGACTTTATGAAGTTACACTTAAGTGTAATTGTAAATGGTCACGTAAAACCAAAAATTGGTTTGTGTTGCAAAAAGTAGGAAAACATGTTTCGAAAGTGTACAATATGTCCTCTATTAAAATGCAGGTATATGATCATGCTCAAATCTGGGTTTAGATATGACTTCCATGTTACAGAGAGAAATCGATGACATTCTTCTGAAAAAGCCAGAACCACATACCATACACACACTGCTTTGTCACCAAGTTTCCATGGTTATTTATTTTGGCGTCTCCATGATTAATTATACAGATAAAAGTTCTGCTTCATGGAATCCCTGAATGTTGCTATTGCTGTCGGTAAGGCTTTGTTTCATATACACCAACTGCAAATGATTGCTATCAACACAATTCATCACATACTTTGGCACAGAGGCAGGCACAATTTGAGGTGATTCGTTGATGGTAGGTCAGGGGTGCCGTTCTCAACAAAGTTGAGGGACATGTTAGGGACTAATTAATTACTATGTAAAATTCCTTAAATATGATGTTTTTTTTTTCTGATGTCTTAGTGTTTTTAAGTTCTATTCATTCTCCAGTGCACACAAAATACTATTCTATTACTGATTCTCTTATTACTAATTACAACTTTCGTATTTCACCAGAGTGTGCTATTCTGCATTCTGTGGTTCTGCATTTAGAGTTCTGACAGGCTAATTTATTGTTGTCTTGAGTGCTTCTAGAGTGTGTAACAGTGTTTCAATGGGTTACCATAGAAACCCATGTCATCTCAGTCCATATTATGGATGTGAAGGCCAGAAATGTTTCTCTGTTCTTGGAAAAACTGTTAGATGTGTCAGAGTGTTTTAAACAAAATTGTGTTTTACAAAATTGTTTTTTACTTTTTATACATTGCTTTCATCTTTGGGCAGTGTGAGGTTTATTTTTTTTCTTTGTTATGTGAAGGTAACATTAAAACTTGTCTAGTCCTGGAAACTTCCATCCTGTCATAGTTTATATTTGCAACTTTTCGAAAGGGATTTAACTATAGATTGTATTGTTTTACCCTTGTCCAATACCTGGAATTTCAATAATAAACTGTGATGATCCATCATAAAAAATAATTATTACATTTTTAAAACTAGTGAGTGTTTTTTTTTTTTTAAATCACAGGGCCAAAATTGCCCATAGCGGAAGATATATTTTAATTTAATGTAAAAAAAATCACTTCACTTCACTGAGGCTTGTATATTTGTGTGACTAAAAATCATTTATCTGGGGTACGTAACAATGAAGTAACTCGCTGCTTAACCACCATTGTACGATGCGTCTTTGGTGAAACTTACCAGCTAGTCACGACTGTGTTCCAAAAACGTAGTAACTTTGTAGCACATCCATTGTTCAACACATTTCAGCAATATAATATTCTCTGTAGCCTTTTGGTATCGTCTGCAACGGTTTAATTAGTTTACATGGATATAAAATAAAACTACAAAATAATCTGCCGGAACGTTCAAAGAAAACATATTTCTTTGACCAGTACGAACACGTGCAGCAGACATGCCTAATAACCTCTGATGATGATCTGTAGGTTATAAAAATAAACATTTTATTTACATAAATTATTATTTATGTTGGTGCATTGTTCAGTATTATATTGAGAGCACTTTTTGTTAAACTGTTTACTTTTGTGAGGAAGAAAATACTTCAAGTAGGCTATAGCCTACAGTATGTCTACCAGTTGTAAAGGTGTGTGACAGTTTTATAATTTTAATTTGCTCTACAAAGAGTGTATGTGTATGTATATTTTTTATTACTTTTTTTTGGTACATTTCTTAAAAAAACATCATTTATTTTTAGACTTATTTGTTGGACAGTTCTGGTCTGTGAAATAAATATTAAAAGTTCTAAACCATCTATTTTGTTTTGTTTTTCCACTATAGTAATGGTAATATTTTAATATAAAGCTTAATAGGTGTCTCTCACATTTTGTCCCAGAGCAATAATACAATACTGTTGTCATGGTTCTGCCATCATGTCCTTGATTTTTCCTAATCTTGTGGCAGGATCATGACAGACCCATATTTTGTGTACAAGCACATGGCCTTTTGTTTGGGCCATGTGCTTGTGTTGTCTCGTTATGTAACTCCGTCCCCTTGTTACCCTCGTCTTGTCATTATTGTCTAGTCAGTTTCACCTGTCTTCGTCATTAGTGTTCCCTATTTAATCCCCTTGTGTTTGCTGTCTTGTGCTGGTTCATTGTTTGATGTAGTGACATGTGTGGTGTGTGAATTTAGCTGTGAGTAACTTGTTGGAAGTCTTGTTTAAGAAAAATGTTTGTTCCTGTCTTAGTTGTTAGTTTATTGTCTGAGTCCTAGTCTGTCTTGTTTTGCCCCATCGTGGGTTTTGTTTTCTGTTTTTGTCATTAATAAACCCCTGTTTGTATTATTTGCTGTCTGCGATTGGGTTCATCCTTAATCCACATAACAGAATGAACCGGCCAAGAAAGAACCCAGCAGACAGCGCGCCTATTGTCCCTACTCTGCAACCGTCTGACCCCGAACGATGGTGGCAGTCGGCCATCGCTGACAGCCTGGAAGGCAAGCTTCCTTTCCCTCCTCAGGGTAAGTTGACCCTGAGGAAATATGCCCAGGTCGTGGAGGAGAGAAGGTTCTTGCCGGAGATCCTGGTAAATCGCTACCTCATCGCGGGTCTCAACGTCCCTCCTCCTCTAGCTAAACGAGAGAGACTGGTCAGCCGCCCGTTCCACAGTATGGTGGAGAGTCTGTCTCGGAGGGAGCTACACTTCCTGTGATCCCTGAGGGTCGTCTGCTAGCCGTTGCTACACATGGGGACCAACCCAGTCCCGCCGAGACTCCTGAGACACCTTCCACGTCCATCAATCTTCATGGTAAGCGTGGAAGGCACCCGCCGTGGGAGTCAGCATCGGAGTCTTCCTGCCTGGAATCCTCCTCGCCTGCTGTGAGTTTCACAGTTCCTGTCACGGTTCCTGCTTCACCTCCCTCTCCGGTCCCCAGTCTGGCCACATTCTCCACTCCGCGACCCAGGAAGAAGAGGAAGAAGGGAGCTTTGGTTTTCCATCTCTAGCTCCCCCTGAGTCTGCGATGGCTCGCCAACCTGCCGCTGAAGTCAAAAGCGCTGTTCCTGGCCCCGCTGCTGTAAGCGTGGTTCCGGTATTTGCAACAGGAGACACAGTTCTACAACCTGCTGCCGAAAGCGCTGTTACCCAGTCGGCATTGGGGAGGCCCATTCCAGAGACTTGTACTTTGAAGGCCGTGTCTGAGTCTTCAGTCATGTCTGCTGAAGAGAAAGCAGCAGCCGATTCCGCTGCGAAGGCTTTGATACAGTCCGTATCAGCCCATCAGGAGATGCCAGTCGTCATCGCTGCCAGAACCCTGTCCGAATATCTAACCCGTCTTGTCAGAATTCTAGATGTCCCAGTCAGTCCTGCCTTGTCTCCAGTCCCTGTTCCAAATGATCCAGAGAGCACCGTTCCCAGTCCAGTTACCGAAAGCACCGATCCCATGTCTGCACACTGCACCCGCGCCAGCCGCCGAGAGCGCAGCACCCGCGCCAGCCGCCGAGAGCGCAGCACCCGCGCCAGCCGCCGAGAGCGCAGCACCCGCGCCAGCCGCCGAGAGCGCAGCACCCGCGCCAGCCGCCGAGAGCGCAGCACCCGCGCCAGCCGCCGAGAGCGCAGCACCCGCGCCAGCCGCCGAGAGCGCAGCACCCGCGCCAGCCGCCGAGAGCGCAGCACCCGCGCCAGCCGCCGAGAGCGCAGCACCCGCGCCAGCCGCCGAGAGCGCAGCACCCGAGCCTGCAACATTCAACGCCTCTCCAGAGTCTGAGGTGATGAGTGTCGCTTCTTCTTGGGGTAGCCTTGGCTCCGATTCAGCCTCTAAGAACTCTGTTCCCGTTCCCGGTTCCTTTCTGCCTGTCAATCCCCTTCCGTTCCGTTGCCTGCTGCTGCATTCCCCACTGTCCCCGGACTTCCGTTTGTCTCCCCTGTCATGACTAAGCCCTGGACTGTTTACCCCAAGACCTCTCGTGTGTCCAAGTCTGCCCGGATTCCTCGTCCTCAGCCCTTATCCCAGAGATCCAAGACCCCCAGCCCACCTATCCACCCTGGACTATCCCCCATGAACTGTTTCCGCCGCCTCCCCTTCCTTGTTTATTATTTCTGATGTTTCACCCTAACCCTGTCATAGTGTATTCTTGTATGCCCTTGTTATTTGTCATGTTTTGTTGGTTTCATGTCTATGTCTCAGTCAGTCTTGTCCTGTGTTTGTCTGGAAGCCGCTCCTTAAGGTGGGGGTTCTGTCATGGTTCTGCCATCTCCTTGATTTGTCCTAATCTTGTGGCAGGATCATGAGACCCATGTTTTGTGTACAAGCACATGGCCTTTTGTTTGGGCCATGTGCTTGTGTTGTCTCGTTATGTAACTCCACCCCCTTGTTACCCTCGTCTTGTCATTATTGTCTAGTCAGTTTCACCTGTCTTCGTCATTAGTGTTCCCTATTTAATCCCCTTGTGTTTGCTGTCTTGTGCCGGTTCATTGTTTGATGTAGTGACATGTGTGGTGTGTGAATCTAGCTGTGAGTAACTTGTTGGAAGTCTTGTTTAAGAGAAATGTTTGTTCCTGTCTTAGTTGTTAGTTTATTGTCTTAGTCTAGTCTATCCTGTCTTGTTTTGCCCCATCGTGGGTTTTGTTTGTCATTAATAAACCCCTGTTTGTATTTACTGTCTGTGATTGGGTTCATCCACATAACAACTGTAGTGTACAATGTTTTATAATATTAGTTTAATCTATTTAGTGTCCATTGCGTTCATTTAACATATTTAATATTGGGAGTATCCAAGTTATTTCACATATCTAAACATTCTTTTTTTTTAAATAATGCAATTGTTAATTTCCCTGGTAATTAGTTTATTTTGTAATGTAACTCAGTTACTTTTTGTGAGATGTAACTAGAACTAATTACTATTTTTTTTTTTTTTAAAGTAACTTACCCAACACTGTTCGGGAAACACTGAATCGTTGAACTTTGCTGGTAACAATGTAACTTGCGACCATGATTGGCTAACAGTGCTTTTTGGGATTAGATCAGTGAGTGAAGTTATAGGTTAATGTTGGTGATGTATAGGTCGCATAAGCATCCAGAGCATCCAGTGGACAAAATTCAGCAAAATATGCTAATGTGACAGCTCAGAAAATTAATGTTTACATGTAGTGCTTACCTTGAGTCCAATGCATGATCTTCACACAACCTCCACATTCACACTTAAAGAGTCACGTAGGATGTTATGTTTAGTCGCTTTCTGGTGTTTTATATACTCTTTGTACACGAGTCTGTCAACGTGTGAGCCCGGAGAAGCTGACATTCACGTTATCTGAGTCAGAGTCCTCGACATGAGATGATTCACAAGATTTCACTTCCGTGGTAATCTATCATTTATCTTGTTTGTGATGTGAAGTTTTCCATCCCTTAAAGGCTGCTGGGTCTGTCGCTGTACCATAATTAAAGTGACTTGAAGAGCACAACCCGCGCTCACCCCTCCAGACATGCTGTCAAGTGAAGTATCCATGACCCAACAGGACCGCCTACTCATTTAACTGTAGGGAAGATGTTAGGAAATTCAGGAAAGCACCACGCCCACAACAAAGCAACTGCCTCTGAGCGCATGGGGCAAATTGAATTGTCCACCTCTTTTTCTACATCTGGCTAAGATAGATTTTACATTAGGGCTGCTTGAAAGTCTTTGCCTGACTGGTCTTGCCTTTTAATAAAGTTTAACTCTGTAAACACTGACCACTGTGGCAGATGAAGCTGTTTAGGTAGAATCACAATTAATCTTTCCAGAGTAGTAGCCATTGGCTGTAATGATATGGAGGGCTCCAATTAAGTTGCACACCGGTGTCTGACAACGTATTTGAGATGGCTCCAATTCACATCACAGTGCTAATGAAGATGTTTCATTTGTGAATCAAATAGATTCCAGAGTCTGTCAGTTACAAAACAGTCCCATTAAAAGTGAGCTTATTAAATGAGTCATCAAAGTTGTGTGCGAAAGCAAGGTGGAAAAAAGGAAACAGAAAAGAAATACACTTAAAACACTAAAGTTCCCAGACAAAACTGGCTTCGGGATTTAAATGAGGTCAAGAAGGTTTTGTTTTGTGTGCAGATCTTAAGCTATATAGCCAGAAAGCATATTTCAAAAGCATAAATGCTTTTTCAGATATTACCTTTAATGTAGTAGCTATGTTATATAGCTGTTTGTGAATGTGAAAGCTCTGGAAAGTTACAAAGACCAAAGTTCATCATTAATAAAATTATAAAATAAAATCGAACATATGTAGGTTTGTAACTAATTTGCATAATACCAGCCCATGGTCTTTATTGGCTGCCCACGAACAACATTGTCTTTGACCCGCCCTAAAACATTATAGTTCTAGCTGAGGCCTGGAAGTCAAGTCAAGTCATGTCACCTTCATTTATATAGCGCTTTTAACAATATGGATTGTTTCAAAGCAGCTTTACAGTGATAATAGGAAATTATAGTAAAAGAGATTGTTTTGGTTTTACAGCAGCTCTAGAATAAAGGTATTGTCTAGCTGAACGTAGTTTTGAATGATTCACTTCCGTCGCAACGATCATTAGTTATTAACTTAGCGGCCGCTAACACGACACCGTTCTGACAGAAAATTCTTTAATGCGATCCAGCCGCTCATTTGCATAAAACAGTGCCTGGTGGCTCTGAGAATTTTTTATCGCTTCCACATAGCCACGTGAATCAAATTATCCCGACAACGTTTTAGCAGTACAGGGAAGGAGGCCTTCACAAGGGAGAGACTAGTTGACACTTCAGGACTGCGTTGTCATCGTGTCCAGGCCCAGGTCCTTCATCAGATCCGGATACGGCCTAGATCCAGCGGACTGCGGTAAACCTCGGGATAAACAGAGAGACTAATATTAGCGTAGACACCATCCTTCTTATGATGTACAAAGTACATCAGGATTTATGGGAAGTGGTCCCGGTTCCGGCTGATCTAAACTATGCAGCCTAACATTGAATTATAGAAGTCTATAATGTGTTATGTGTATGCTAAGCCAAAGAGATGTGTTTTTAGTCTAGATTTGAACTGACAGACTGTGTCTGCTTCTCGGACAATGTTAGGAAGATTGTTCCAAAGTTTAGGTGCTTAATGGTAAAAGGATCTACCGCCAGCAGTCGATTTTGATATTCTAGGTATTATCAACTGGCCGGAATTTTGAGATCGCAATGGACGTGAAGGACTATAATGCGTTAAGAGCTTGCTAAAGTACTTGGGAGCTAAACCATTTAGTGCTTTGTAAGTAATCAGCAATATTTTAAAATGTATACAATGTTTAATAGGGAGCAAATGTAGTGTTGTCAGAACCGGGCTGATATGGTCATATTTCCTGGTTCTGGTAAGAACTCTAGCGGCTGAGTTTTGGACCAGCTGTAATTTGTTTATTAAGCGTGCAGAACAACCACCCATAAGAGCATTACAATAATCTAGCCTTGATGTCATGAACGCATGAACTAATTGTTCTGCATTTGTCATTGAGAGCATATGACGTAATTTAGATATATATTTTTAAATGGAAAAATGCAGTTTTACAGAAACTATTCACGTAACTTTCAAATTAAAGATTGCTATCAAAGAGCACACCCAGGTTCCTAACTGACGAGGAGGATTTGACAGAGCAGCCATCAAGTGTTAGACTGTATTGTAGGTTATTACGTGAGGAAGTTTTTTGTCCAATAATTAGAATCTCTGTTTTTTTCAGAATTAAAGTAGTAGGAAATTACTAGTCATCCAATTTTTTATATCAGCTATGCATTCCGTTAATTTTGTGGAATGGTAAGTTTCGTCAGGGCGTGAAGATATATAGAGCTGAGTATCATCAGCATAACAGTGAAAACTAATGCCATGCTTCCTAATGATATCTCCAATGGGTAGCATGTACAGAGTGAACAGCAACGGTCCGGGTACTGAGCCTTGTGGTACGCCATACTGAACTTTTGATCTATAAGACATCTCTTCATTTACTGCTACAAACTGTAAGGAATTTAGCTCAGGTTTGGGGAATAAATATTCAACAATTATTAATTTAGGATCAACAGTGATTGAATATGGATCTGAACTAGATCATCATACATAAAAATCACCCAAATAGGGATTATATAGCTCACGCGTCTGCTTCAGATATATATAGTTAATTAACACAACGAATTGTAATTAATTAAGTATATAATTCACATGCAGGCGGGCTATATTAATTTTCAGAATACCTTAAAAGAGTTAACTGTAACTGTTATCCCAACTAGTCAGTTTGTCCACCGAGCTGCTTGTTTGATATTCGTTATCAATTCTCAAAAAGGTTTATCCTTAGTATCAGTTTACTAATCAAATTAGTTAACTTTAACAGTATCAGCTCGTAGCTTTAGATCATACATTAAAGAGGCTTTGTTCCGTGGCCAACAAACAGAGACAATCGAGAGTATAATGAGTTTAATAAAAATGAACTACAAAATACAACTACATTTACCAATGAATATATCGAATAATAAAAGCAAAAACAGTAAGAAAGAAAAGTAGAAGACAGGAAAACAAAGATTGTTACCACAGTTGAACCTTAAGAACCAACAAGGAAAATACACACTTTAACGCGCTTGAATCTAGATTGAATTATACTTGCACGGGACCTTTATGTCGCTGGACAAGCCGGCGTGTGTGGGTGTGGATGTCCTCGTAGTTGGTGAGCTGGAAGCGTCCTTTCCATGTTTCGAGAGTGTGTTTTGCTTGCGGGAAATTCGAAAGTCTTAAAGGTATGCTGTGGAGGAGCCCTTTCACCCAGAGGATATAGGACTTCTATCAATAACGTAAAATGCTGCGTTCGGTCTGCCGACAAGAACTGAGCATCAAATAAAAGACTGAGTTAAACGTAAAATAAAACCAAAGATAAAATAAGACGACTAGGTCACAGAACATACACAGGAAGAGTAGCAGAAAGAAGAGAGTGAAGAAGAGCCATGTCGCATCTTTTAAAGTGAAACTTAACGCCCCTTCTTTGGGAGCACAGACGAATAGCACCTCACAGATTTTGGCGCCAGATCTTCCCTTTGTCTTAGTCTGTTGACCTCATACGTGTGTTTTATGTTTTATGATAACGGTCTTCTTGGATGTTGGCTCGCGAACAAATCAGGATATAGCGAGGATCTCTGTGGGGACTCATTACGCTGTAAAGGTGTCACAAACTAATCTACCCTCCAGACTGGCTGGTGCTAAGGGAAGATTTAGACTTAGGGAGTCATAGGTTGGGCTTTAGAAACCCTTCGTGAACATGTGTTTATTGTGTTAAGAAATAATGACTTCATGATTCTGCGCTCATACCCTACAAACTGATAACGGTTAGATAAGTATGATTAAAACCATTCTAATGCAATTCCACTAATGCCAACATAGTTTTTGAGTCTATTTAAAAGAATTTTGTTGTCAATAGTATCAAATGCAGCACTAAGATCGAGTAACACCAATAGCGAGATACAAACACGATCGGATAATAAGAGCAAATCATTTGTGACTCTAATGAGAGCTGTCTCAGTACTATGGTACGGTCTAAATCCTGACTGAAAATCCTTGCAGATAACATTTCTTTCTAGAAAGGAACACAGTTGTGAGGATACTGCCTTTTCTAGTATCTTTGACAGAAAAGGTAGATTGAGATCGGCCTGTAATTCTGTACGATCAAGTTGCGTTTTTTAACAAGTGGTATAATCATAGCCTGTTTAAAAGTTTTTGGTCCCACTTTATATTAAGTGGCTTTAAGTACTATGTACTTACATTGAAATTAATAATGTGATACAATAGACTTATTGTGTACATACATGTTTTTGTATGTACACAATATACCTGTGTGTAATTACAGCTGTAATTAAATTATGTAATTACATTTGTAATTACACAGTTGACCCTTCCCTTACACCTTAACCCACCCTTAAACCGACCCATACAACCACACCTGACACCTTATCTTACCCGTATCACACCTCAACAGCAGTAAAAGTGTTTTACAATACAACATCAACACAATAAGTACTATGTACTTATTTTTCGATGTAAGTACATAGTACTTAAAGCCACTTAATATAAAGTGGGGCCACTGATCTACATAGAATGACTGGATAGCTCATGACATTCTAAACTGCCATCAGGCTGTGAAGCCACCGGAAGTCTTCGAGCGGCCATCTTACGATTCCCTACGTTCCCTACCAGCAGAGGGCTCCAACGGCCGTAATACAGATTTTGCTAGCTCTGACGGCACTTTTAAGATGACTCGCTGTGCAGCATACAAATGTCAAACGACGTTCACAAAAGGATGTAGAGAAACTGCCCACAGGTTGTAATCCAAACCCTATAAGTAGTAATTTATATGTACAATTGTGGCTATTCCTGTGTTTTTTTTCTCCGGGGCAAGAGTAAGTTAATGCTTCTGCAAAAAAAAAAAAAAAAAAAAAAAAAACGATAAAACTTTCAACAGAAGCCTATAAGAAACCTCCGAGCAGTAATAATCACAAGTGTCCAATAGCGACACCCTTTGACAGCTTCAAAAATAGCTTCGTGCAAAGTTTTTTTTTTATAGTTACTTGACACTGATCTAACGTTATATAATGTCATTATCAGTTAACGTTACTTACATTTACCCATACAATTTGTGCATTTTCTGAACATGTACTTGCTACACACTTTTAACAAACTACTGATCTATAAAAAACAATGAGAAAGAGCATTTTTTAAGTACATATAGGATTTTTTTTTCTATAGTGACAAATCTTTGTTTTATTTGATTGTTAAAATTGTTAATTTGCCATTTGAAGTTTAATAGCTCTAAACAAGTGATGTTAAAACCATGTGCTTAATGTGTAAATAAAAACTTTATTTGGCTTATTGTGTACAACTTTGTAGATTCCCAAAAGATCCTGTCAGGAGGAGAGAATGGGTGGTAAAGCTCAGGAGGCAAAACTTCAGGCCATCTGCTTACTCCCAAATTTGCTCTGATCACTTCACTGCTGAGTGTTTTGATAGGACAGGACAGACAGTCAGGCTTTTCTCAGATGCTGTGCCATCAAATATTCAGTTTCCCTCCACATCTGCAAAAGGTAGACAGAAAATTGATTAGTAAAGTAGATTACATTAAGTCATTTTTGGTTAAGTGGTATCAGAGAAAGCTTATTGTCAATATAAATTCTAACACAAGAGGAACACAAACCTTGTTTCCTAGGAAAAGACCAACAGAAAGGCCCCTGTATTAAGGGACACACAGGCAGTGTTGGACAGCAGTGAGAACACCTCTGACACCACAACTGATAATCCTCTTCAGACTCAAACAATTGAGCACAGCTACTGCTTTGCCAGTCCAAGGAACCTCACCAGAAGGCTGATTAAAGCAATTGAAACAATCAAAGATCACAAAAATAAATCCAGAATGTACAATCAAAAAAACAGGAGAAGCACAAAAAAATATTCAAACTTACAGAATATCATTCAGTCTTTAAGGGGATCTCAGTTACTGACAGAGAATGGAGCATTCATGCTTGAAAACTGTCCTGATGTGCCATTAGAAATCCTGAAGAGAGACAAATGTGGTAACACAAAATACCACCCAGCCCTTAAGTCATTTGCACTTACACTGCAATTCTATTCAGCTAAGGCCTACAAGCATGTCAGGGAGACCTTCAACTTGGGTTTACCTCACCCATCAACATTAAGAAGGTGGTACAGCAGCACTGGAGGAGATCCTGGATTCAGTGAAGAGGTACTAACCTCTCTCAAAGCTAAATCATCAGCAGCCCAGGCCAAAGGACAGGAGACGCTCTGTGCACTAATGATGGATGAAATGTCCATCATGAAGCACAAAAGAATGACAGGTTATGTAGACATTGGCACAAAAATAACAAATGAAGGCATACCAATGGCAACAGAGGTACTTGTGTTGATGGCTGTCTGCATCCATGACTACTGGAAAGCTCCAGTGGCCTATTTTTTAACAAATTGAATGATTGGGTCAGAGAGGGCTACTCTGGTGCGTCAATGCATCAATAAATTGTCAGATGTGGGAGTGTGGGTGGTATCCCTGACGTGTGATGGTCCATCAACACATTTCTCCATGCTCAAGGACCTTGGAGCAGACTTGCATTTCACAAACCTGAACCCCAGTTTTCCAGATCCATCCCACAGCCACAGAAGGATCCATGCCAGCTTAGATGTTTGTCATATGCTAAAGCTGGTACGCAACACCTTGGGGTTCCTGTGGCATTATTGTAGATCCCTGTGGAAAGGGCATAAAATGGGAATACATCAAGTCTTTACATCGACTGCAAAAGGACGAAGGGCTACATCTGGGCAACAAACTGAGATCAGCTCATATATAAGTCAAAAAATTAAGGTAAACCTTGCTGCACAGACCCTAAGCGCCAGTGTGGCAGATGCCCTCCGGTTCTGCGAGCGAAACCTGCAGCTCCCCCAGTTCGCTGGCTGTGAGCCAACATGTAAATTCCTGGAGACATTTGACCGACTTTTTGATCTGATGAATTCCAGAAATCCCTTCGCCAGGGAATTTAAAAGTCCCCTGAGGCCCTTTAATGAAAACACCAACATGGCTTTCTTAATGGAAGCTTACAATTACATTAGTGGATTGAAAGAACCAGGCATTTACGGACGACCCCTTGTTGAAACAGCCAAGAAAACTGCCTTCCTTGGCCTCCTGGTGGCAATAAAAAGTTTTAAACAATTATATGACGCTTATGTGATACCACCAACATCGCAGTTACAATGTCTGCTGACCTACAAATTTAGCCAGGACCACCTTGAGCTTTTTTTTGCTGCCATTCACTCAGCTAATGGATGGAACAACAATCCCACAGCGAGGCAGTTCAAGTCAGCATTAAAAAGAATGGTAGTGAGACATGCCATCAAAGCCAGTGGCAACTGCTCTCCACTAGACAGCACAGTGGTACTGGAGGCAACACCTTCCGATATGTTGTCATTTCGGCGAAGCGAGATGCAACCTGAAGCAGAAGAGAACACAGAAATCTACATCACCGCAAGCCTTCCCAGTCTGTCCATGTTTAAAGAGGCTGTGGTCGGCTACATAGCTGGCTTCGTAGTTAGAACAGCTATGAAGAACATTCACTGCCCTACCTGTTTATCAGGACTCAGTGTACAGAGCTCATTCCCAGATGAGTTTGGACACACCCTCATCAACGTGAAGTCCCGAGGTGGACTTATCAGACAATCAGACAGTGTCCTAAAAATCTGCAAAACAGCTGAGAGGTGTATTCAACAGCACTTACTCACAAGGCACATCTCAGAATTGGACAGCAAATTTAAAACCAGGCTATCCACACAGGTTCTGAAACTCCATGGTGGCTCTGCATTTAAGGAACTTGAGGCACACATGTTCAGCCTAGAACCATACAGCAATCATATTTTCTTTCTCATTAAGTACATTGCAGACAGCTACACCAACATCAGGCTCCACTTCCTGCATCTGCTGCATCACATGGCAAACGCCTGGGCAAAACTCTGGGCAAGCTTGTTCTGCAAAAAAATCAATAAGATAAGATTAGAACAGCTTCAATTTCCAGCAATCTTGCCGGCATGAATTCACTGAAGATTAAAAACAATTAAACCTCTAATTTTAAACATTGACCATCTCTCTCTCTCTCTCTCTCTCTCTCTCTCTCTCTCTCTCTCTCTCTCTCTCTCTCTCTCTCTCTCTCTCTCTCTCTCTCTCTCTCTCTCTCATTTTTAAATGTAGTTATATCCATCTAAAAATAATCTATTTATAATAGGTCAAAAACAAACATGTCTAAGTACATTTCTGTATCAAATGTCACTACTATATGAAGCACTGCAGTTTTATAACCAGTCTAGTGTAATGTTAGGAAAAGTATCTGCATTGCCATACATTGTACTACCATCCCTTCAACTGACTGAGGCAAAAACGTTTTTTACAAGCAACGTAATTTAGGTATTCTAATGATCACATTTTTTTTATTATGATATAATAATTTGTTGTTACGATAACTTATTTGTCCCCTCGTTTTAATAAATCGTGGACACGGTGAACTTATTCCCTCCCTCATTTTGATTTAACGAACTACAACGTGGCCACAAAATAGTAAAACGACGGAACAAATTAGTTAAACGTGCTGAGGTACTATTAATTCGTGGCCATGAAACAATATTCATCTGAATATTCACCAATTCACAAAAATATAGGACTTTTGCATTCACCATTTAATTAATAGTGTCATCATCTTTATGCACCAACTGTTTTTCTTACCTGTTAAGATAACTCTTCCGTGAAGGCCGAGTCCCGTCTCATACCATCTATGCCGAGTCCGACTAGCTTCTTCTTCATTCAAAGGGCAAATCACAAAATAAAACACGTCATTACCGCCTCCTGCTGTTAGCCTAGAGTCTAGACAGACACTGTCCACGCTCCTCTCTCCAGTATCAAAGCAATTTTTAATAAGCAGGAATACTTTTCGACTTTAAACAAATATCCATTTAAATGCTTAGGGTGTTTGCGTTGTAAAAATGTACAGGGAGACTTTAGATTTAAAAACGGTGTTTCGTTATGCAATGTTTTCTCAGTCAAATCATACAATTTCCTATTGATTCAATAGAACGCGTGAACTCACTAGTGCGTATTTTTTGTGCGTATCCTAGTGACAAAGATGAATTAATGATATTAAGAAGAGGATCTATGGCCTCTGGAAGCATCTCTTTCAATAGCTTAGTCAGTATAGGTTCTAACATACATGTTGTCGATTTAGATGATTTAACGAGTTTTGAAAATTCTTTCTCTCCTATAGCAATGAATGAATCAAATTTTTCCCCCTGATGCGATGCTGTAGTAGACAGTTGCATAGTTATAATTTTATCCCTGATCTTATCAATCTTATGAGTGAAGAAGGTCTGAAAGTCATTACTGTTGTGCTGCTTGGAAACTTCTGGGCTTGAAACTTTATTTTTCGTCAGTTTAGCAACGGTTTCAAAAGGGGCTGGGACAACGCGTCAACGTCATCGATGATGTTATGTCGAATGTCCTCATAAGAGCAGTCCTAAATGAGTAAAATAAAGTATTTTATTTTAAAGAGTAAATTACTCACTGAGACCCGGCGTCAGGATGATTATTATACCGGGCAGCCTAATAATCATGAATGCACTCCGCTAACACATTTCCGGCGAACAGCTTCTTCGCGCTAAAGGAAAAAATGTCATGTAGTGCAGTGAAATGCCATGACCTATGTGGCGTTTCCTGATGGATCGAGGTTGTTCCTTAACTTCATTCTATACGTGCAATTTACACAAGCTCTAAGCACGTGCGAGACTGCTGCAAGTATGTGCTTATAGCTATTAATTTCGTGAAAAATACATACAGGAGACTGACAACGCGCTGACAGACAGGACCAAGAAGGTAACATTTAATAAAGTCTCAACTTTCAAATTTGGTCAGTCAAAGAAAATTAAACCATAAATAGGCCTACTATTTTGTGGCTCTTTAATGTGTCATGACAGATTGCACTTTTTTTCAATAAGCTAGGCCTATGTGTTTTCAAGGCTTCAAGGTTTTATTGAATGCTACCTCTGACTAAGAATGCATTACTTTGCACTTGTATAGTCTTTTATTTTGGAATTTTAAGAGCAATAAACATATATTGCAATGTTAAGGAATTCATGTTTGTTTTTTTTTTCATTCAGATATGTAAATCTACATGTATAAATTGCTATTTGTCAGTTAATGGGGAGATAATCGAATCGAAATCGAATCCGACTGAAAAATGAATCGTTAGATTAATCGATGCATCGACAAAATAATCGCTAGATTAATTGTTTAAAAAATAATCGTTTATCCCAGCCGTAGTTTCAAATAAATACCTCGGGTTTTGTTTGGTGTTGCTGACATGTTGAGAAGACGCAGTTTTCTGCACCGCGAAAGTAATTCCACTTTGCATGCACTTGAAAAGGATGAGGGTTTGTGGTCGAATTGATACAGTATGCCGACACCATCGTTACTGTCTATATCACTGTGTATAAAGCGCTGAGGAAGCCTCTGGAGCTATAATTCAGATATGGTAATGGGCGTTTGGTTTCTGACACATGCTGTAAGCGGTTAACCAATCACAACAGACTGTGACATCTGAACTATCAGAGCAGAGTAGGCTCTCAGGAAGTTGGGGTTTAGACAGAACAAATTCTTTATCGAACCATTTAAGACACTGAGAGTGAAGAGGTGATGCTGCAATGCATATTATGAGAACATTAGTGTGTTTTGACCTTGGATGCATGTAAACCTATTTTAGGATACCTCCAAAATAGTGTTATATATTGATATTTTTATAAATGTATCAATACTGAAATATCTGAAACGGTTCCAATCCTCCTTTACTGCAGTATCCTTTAGTGCAGCTGCGCATTTACACCTTCTTCCCTCTGACGGATAAATTACAGTGTGACACACACCTGCCTCCTCTCACTCGTCTCATATGCTCCGGTGGAAGTGTGCTTGTATTGTGCATGACTTTTCTCATTCCTGCAGGTTTCGCGCTCACACCAAAAGCACATATACCACTGATCTATTTAAGTGGCAATCACATAATGCCACCAAATTGTACCAAATTTAGTTGTTTTCCGTGGCTTATTGCGCTTAAACGGGCCAATGCACACAAAATTATGTCAAAATACCCGTCTTGGTGAATATTCAGGTAAACACATTTAGTTTTGGAACGTAAATAGTTTTTTGAACAGATTTGTTTATTTGTTCTTATTTTGTTACTTATTTTTTTAAGTTTTATTGTAAATTTAGTTCAGTTTCCAATAAAGCCAAGAACAGACACAAACACTGGCTCTGGCGCTGGAACAGGCACTGGCTCTGGAACAGACATTGGCTCCAGCTCTGGAACAGGCATTGGCTCTGCCTCCGGCTCTGGAACAGGCATTGGCTCTGCCTCCGG